>NC_137891.1:43033192-43678192 GCF_963455335.1 Martes martes
TCAGGGATAAAGAAGATCATCTCATAATGAAAAAAAAAAAAAAAAAAGACAATTCATCCAGAAAACAATTCTCAGTGTTTAGTTAATGTCAGAGCTTCTAGATACAAAGAAGAAATCAAAAGGGGAATTTGGAAATGTTTTGAACTGAATGAAAATACAGTATAAAAAATTTGTGAAATTCTACTAATGCAAAATTTGGAGAAAAACTTACAGCACTAAGCAGAAAAATTAGCTCAAACTTTATCGCAGATCTAAATATAAGTCCTAACACTATTAGACTGTAGGAAATAGAGAAGATTTTTGAACTTTTGGCAAAGTTTTGGCAAAGATTTTGGCAAAGATTTCTTGGACACAACAGCAAAAGGACAATCTATATAAGAAGAAGCGATTGTTTGAATTTCATCAAAATTAAAAATATATGCTTTCAAAAAAATAAGAAATAAAAATTTCTGCTTTTTGAAAGAAGCCATTAACAGAATGAAAGGACAAGCAACAGAATGGAACAAAATATTTACAAATCTTATATATAACAAAGGACTTGTATCTATTCTATGTAAAGAATTTTCAAAATTCAATAATAAGAAAATAACCCAGTTTTTAAAAAATGGGCAAAATATTTAAACAGATGATTTATCAAAGAAGATATTTTTATGGCAAATAAACACATGGAAATATATTCAACATCATTAGTCATTAGGGAAGTGCAAATTAATATGAAAATCATATGCCAGTACAGCCTATTTGAATGGAATGATTACAGAATGAAAAAGAGTTTCTTATACTAAGCATTAGCAATGATAACAATTGGAATTTTCATCACTACTGGTGGAAATGTGAAATGGAACAAATTCTTTAGAAAAAAAATCAACAGTTTCTTAAAAATTAACATGGCATATTTTATGGTTCAGACATTTCATTCCAAGAGGAATGGAAGTATATGCTCATATAAAAGTTAACCATGAATGTTCATGACCGCTTTTCCAAAAAGTAATAGTCCAAACTAGAAACAATGCAAATGTCCATCAGCTGGTGAATGGATAAAGAAATCATAGTGTATACATGCAATGGAATACTACTCAGCAATAAAAGGGAACAAATGAACTATTGATGCAAACTAAAACATGGATGAATCTAAAAATAATTATGCAGAGCATTAAAGACAATAAATAGTACATAATATATGATTTCCTTTACTAAAATTTCTGAAAACATAAACTAATTGGCAATAAAGTAGACCAGTGGTTCCCTGGGATGGTGAGGAAGTAGGCAGAGGAGAGTGAGGGATCACAGAGGACACTAGGAAACTTTTAGGGTGATGGATATGTTCACTACCTAGATGTGATGGTTCCACAATGGTTTCATCTATAAGACTTAACAGACTTTGTCCTTTAACTATTTGCAGTTTGCTCTATTTTAACTATATCTCAATTAAGCTATTAAATATGAAAAAGTAAAAATGCTTACTTAAACTTGAACATGAATCTCAATGACCTGTAAAGTCAGTAAATAGAATATACACAGACATACTAGCTTTAGCACTTTTTCTGTCAAAAATAGACTCTCACTGATGTCACTGGGAACAAAGTGGATTTGGGGAATAAATTTACCTTGAGATCCTGATCCATTTTCTTAAAAAATTTATCTGCCTCTTAAAAATATCTGTAGGATCAGATGATATGGTAGTTGCTATGGAAACTGCGTATTTGAGGCAGAATCACAGTGGGTAAAAGTTGTAAGTTATAAACACCTTACAGTAACGGCTGTTCTGCAGTTCTTGTCACCCATCCTCCTGCCCTGGGAAGGAAATACCAGTTCTTAATGAACTTAATCTTTTAAAAATAATGTCTCAAAAAAGTTTTATCTGTTATCTGTATCCCTTACTAGAATCTAACACCCTTGTGGTATGTAAGTGACAGGTGACATTTTAAGTGACAGGGAGTGAAGATTTTGCAATTAAGAATCATTTACAAGGAACTAGCATGGAAAACAGCAAGAAACCTCTTTTAGACATGGCCAACAAGCAAAAGACAATTTATATGGTAGATGAGTTTATCCTAGAGAATGAAAAAGAAATGGGAGAGCATTTGGGGGCTCTCCTTGAACGAACTAGTTTTCCTCTGGCTATTTCATGGGATAAATGGAGGAGGATTCATAGGGCTGAACTGTTGAAGGAGCCAGTGAAAACACTGCCGGCCTTCTTGGTCCTTATAAAACAGGGTAGTGACTTTCTGACCCATAAGAAATAATTAATGTATTTCTGTTCTTTCCACACTCCAGCCAATATATTTATTTCAGACTCCAGAGTCACAGAATCTGTAGTCTCTCTGGCTAGACATCAAACATAGGCTCAATCAGAGATATTTTTACCGCTTGGTTCACTTGCTTTAATTATACCAGGTGTCTGGGATATTTTATTTTATTGAATCTACTAGATTTTCTGAAACCCACATAAAAAAGACTATAAAATTGAACTTAAACATGAGCTCATTTCTAATTTTAACAGTTTGAAATTGTCTCTGTTTTGCTAGTTAGGTTCGTTTCATTTTTAGGGGGCAATCAAATTAGAATTGTGTTTAGAGTACTCTGTCTTTAAGTTATTGCTCGTGGTTATGGCAACATGAATTAATACCTTTATCTTCCCTCTAAAGAAATTTCAGCGCTCTACTTTCAATGTTCAACTCGTCCTCTGGAAACAGATCTCATGCTGGGAAGAGCGCACTTCCTTCCTCAGAACACGTTGCCTCTGAAGGACTGTACTAAAATGAAAACAGCTACTTTAAACTCTCTGCTGGCATCTTCCTCCATCATGGCATCAAGTCCAAGCAGATGCAGCCCTCCGTGATCTACATGGCTCTTGCCTACTTCTCCAGTGTCACTGAAAACCAATCCCCTCACTGCTTCTACCCCAAAGACAGATGGAATTACTTCTATTTCTTCAAATCCATCCTGCTGCGTAACCTTTCTGTGGCTTTGCACCTGCTTCCTTTGAGAGCATTTGCCTCCTTTTCCAAATGTCAAAAACTCCTGAACGCCTTCTCCTTTGAAACTGTTCCTGACTTTCTCAAGGAGAGAGCTGACCACTCCCTCATACCTACCTGTGTATGCATACATCCCTATTAAGACATTTGCTATAGTGTATAACACATATCCACCTCCACCCCCCCTTAACAGATTGCCCGCACACTTTGAAAGGAGGGCTGACTTACTCACCTTTATATTCTCTATATCTAGGACAGGACCCAGCTCCAGTAATCAACCATCCCCTGTCTGGTGCCCCTGGTGGACACTGGCATGTGTTAAGGTTAGAACTGTCAGTTTTCTATTTTTATGATGGTGCTCAGTCAAGGCCATGGGAATGCTAGAATCTTGCCCTGTCGGGTTCCCAAGTCACTTTGTGTAATAAATGCAGAAAGAGATGCAGAATATGAATCAGAGAACTATAATTGCTGTGTGGGCACCTGATTCCCAAAAGGAGAATTCTAGTCCAAGGCTATGTTGGAGTGCATGGTTTATAGTCAAAGTCTAAGTGAGATCTCTTTTTTCCCCTCTGACTCTTCAGTTGGAAGAAGGCAGTTTAAAAGAGTAGATGTTGCAAATCTGGAGCCCATCATATTTCGCCAGCTAGTCTTATGGAATGGATGAGAGCCCTATTAGAGCAAATGTAGTCCAGTCAGATGTGGGCTCTAACCAGTCAGGTCTTTCCTTGTAGGAAATAGAAGAGTCTAGGCAGAGATGACATGAAAGAGGCTGTAAGACTCATTCCTCCCCACCCAGAGTTCATTGCAAAGTGGCTGCTATAGTTAATGATATGTTCTGGTTGGACTGCAGGGTCTTCCTAGGCCAATGCTCAGCATTAGATTAAAGTTGTTTATGGTGAATTTGTTGATAGATAGGGACAGCAAGAACACAATACCAATAATTTTCAACTGAAAATAGTAACTAATATTTATTTAGCACTTCTTATGTGTTAGGCACTTATTTTGTACACTTTGTAAAGATTTGTAAACTAATTTAATTCTCACAATAATTCCATTCCGGGCATGAAGACATTTAATAGCTTGTCTAAAGTTACATAGGTAAGGGGCACCTGGGTGGCTCAGTCAGTTAGGCATCTGCCTTCAGCTCAGGTCATGATCCCAGGGTCCTGGTATTAAGCCCTGCATTGGGCTCCTTGCTCAGTGTGGAGTCAGCTTCTCCTTCTCCCTCTGTCCCTCCGTGCACCTCTGCTCATGCTCTTTCTCTCTCAAATAAATAAATAGAATTAAAAAAAAATAAAGTTACATAGGTAATACATGGCAAAATCAGGACTTGAAGCCAGGCCATTTGCTTTGGAGGCTTAGCCCGTAGCCATATGGCAGAACAGCTCCCACGTAGCAGCCACTGTGCCAGGTGCTGGAGACAATGCAGAGCAAATGGACATACTCTCACAAGGCCACAGTCTAATGAAGGGTTCCGGGCATTATGATACATGTGATGGGAGTACCTATGAGGGTCCCAAATTCATGCTTTTGAATCCAAGCTAAGGCTTGTGGAGGAATTAAAATTTGATGGGCAGATTAGGTCAGATAAAATGGGTCAGGAAGGGTTGGAGTACTGGCATTAGCAAAAGCCCACAGGTGAGAGAAAGCATGATGTTAGGGAATTAAAGTTAGAAGCAAGAATAAGCCATTTTAAAGGGTTTAGACTTTATTCTGAGATGCTTAGTTTGTGGTGTCTGTGGGACAAACCAGGTAGAGGTCTGTGTCTGTAATTCAGAAAGAGATTTAGACTGGAAATGTTTATTTGGGATTCATTAGTAGAGAAGTGGAAATGTAAATCACAAGATGGGATCAGGAGAGAGACAAACCATAAGAGATTCTTAATCTCGCAAAACAAACTGAGGGTTGCCGGGGGCAGGGGGGTAGGGAAAGGGTGGTTGGGTTATGGACACTGGGGAAGGTATGTGCTATGGTGAGTGCTGTCAAGTGTGTAAACCTGACGATTCACAGACCTGTACCCCTGGGGCTAATAATACATTACATGTTAATTAAAAATTAAAAATAAATAAACAAATAAAACAAACAAACAAACAGAATGTGTAAGAGAATAAGAAGACATAAATTAGCCTAGGTAGCACAAAAATTAATGAATGTCGGGGAATGAAGCTCAGAGGATGAGGACGCAGTCACCATTGAGAGAAAGAAAGATGAACACGGTACCGTTGAGGCCTAGAATTCCAGAGGATTCCAAGGAGAGCACGTGGTTAATAGTAGCCACACCCGTAAGGGTAAGAAATGGAAAGCGTCTACTGGATTTAGCAACAGGGTGGTCTAACTGGTGAGAACAGCTTCAAAGGAGTAATGGAGGTAAAAGCCATTCTACTATACGTTGGAAGTGAGTGGGAACTGAGGAGTAGATCGACACTGTCAAGAAAGCTGGCTACTCCTGTGGACTGAGTAGAAGGGAATGAAATTGTGTGGACCTGTGAGTTCTTCAATCTATCACCTGTGCCAGATAATACCCTTATTAAAAGCAAAGATTACATCTTCTATTTTTTTTCATCCCCAACACCTAGCTTTTTCACCCCCAACACCAGCTTAGCTGTTTAAGAAACTCAAAGAGAGATTTGTGATGGCAGTGGTTTGCTTTCTTAAAAAGCAATATTTTTCAGATGGGATAGGATTTTTGTGTTATAGGTTCATACCAATTTTCTACACATCTTTGGTGTATATAATCATATCATAGTATTTAATAGCGATGATACCCTTGTGTCAAGAAAAGAAACAGAGACTTCATAAAGAATAGAACATATTATAGGTAGTGTCAGGATTAAGACAGACTGCATTTTTTAAAAATGATAATACATAGATAACATGAAATTCAGTTAATTGGCATATTCAGTAAAACAATATTTAATTCCTATCTATCTTAAGGAAAGAGAATTTAACTCGAATATGAGATTTTATATTTTGAGAATTACCAATGGTAAGTTTTAGTCCATATAAAACACTATAAGTATGACTTGACAAATTACAGGTATAAGAAGAATCCAACTTGTCTGTCTAAACTTAATCTTGAAATTCAAAGATTTGAACATTTTACTTATAAGTATTGTTTTGTTGGGGAAAACTGACAGATCTTTATAAATAAAAAGAATTACTTTTATCTACAGTGGTGGTCAAATAGGTGGTTTTAATGAAGTTTCTATGACTTCAAATGGAGCTTTTTGTCAGCTTGCCCATATACTATAATGTTCTCCATTGATGTTTCATCCCGTCCCTTTTAAAATGAGAAAGAACGAAGCAGCAAAGACATAGCTCCACAATTTGTGAGGATTTTATGTCATTGCTTACTAAATTAGGAAATGTCATTTCAGGCAACTACCTGCTTATTAGAAATTATCCAATAAAAACAATAGCCCTGGTTTGAAAGGCCACACATTGTGTTAGCTAGTAGGATGGTATGCTTGTAATTACACTGTCAATCGTTTATGGTATTTGAATCACACAGTAACTTATAAACAGTTACCAGCTAATTGGTTGTATTTTTTAACAGAATGTTTTCATCATATATAGAGAGTGATGATTTTCAAAGAACAAAATGACCTTAAAAAGGCATTTATTGGAATAGTACTGAGGTTTTAAGGAGGTATGATGATAGCAAATGCTTACTTAGCATTCGCTCTTTGCCAAGAACTATCTCAAGCTCTCCCCTAACTAATTTATTTCTGTATTAGCCGGTCTTTGCTAGGTTCTGCTGTGGTAACAAACAACTCCAAATCTCAGTAGCTTACAATCGAAGATTTACATCTTGCGCCCTTATGTGTTGGCTGTATGTTTTTTATTTAGGGATCCAACTGAAGTAGTAGCCCTTATTTTGGTTTCAAGGCAGAAGAAAAGAGAGAAATAGCCAAATCATGAAATGTCTCCTAAAGCTTCCACTTGGCTCTGGTGCATTGAACAAAGCAAGTTCCTTGGCCACACCTAACAATCAGTAGAATGGGTAAAGGAGTTCTTCCCATAGATGGCACGGTAAATCAAATGTCGACAAATCAGGGTGTATCATTCTCCTGGGAGAAGAGCAGAAACTATTTGAAAACATTACTATATTCTCAGTCCCTCCTCTTCAGAATCATTGCTTCTCTGCTTTCTGCTATTTCTCTCCCATTTCTACATCCAGGGGTGCTCCTCTTCATTCAGAGTCCTGTGAACCAAAAAGAAAAGTTGTCTTCCATGCACAAACTCAAGCTACAATAGTGAGGCATGAACCTTCCCAATCAGAAGAGGGTTCCAGCAAGCAATTCTTTGGTAAAACAACTGTCTCAAAAAGATGGTCTGCTTTTCATCTTTTTTACTTTAATCACCTCCAAGCCACAATAGCAATTAAGTACCAATTAATGTATGGTTTGCTTTTGCCAGATAATTCTGTAGTACCAATTTCTAAATTCTAGTGACTTAGCACAACAAAGTTTTTTTTTTTTTTTTCCCTGTTCAATGTCAACTGAAGTTCAGTATATAATCTGTGACATTGTCCTCAATGTTTTATTTATTTGAGGATCCAGGTTTTGGAGCAGAGGTGTAAGAAACAGTAACTGAACTATTCACTGATCCCGAAAGCTTCTCCTCAGAAGTGCCGTTTGTTATTCTTGCTTATATTCCACTGGTTGAAGCAAGTCACGGGACCAAGTCTGACTGTCGTGACCCAGGAATGTGCTACCAGTCACTTGTCAGTGGGGGAGGGGGAATGTATAATCTTCTCACAGGGAAGGCAACAAAAATTGTAAATAAACAAACAAAAACCAATCTGCCACACTCACAAGAACCCTATAACTTAGGTATGATGGTTGCCCTCATTTTACACATGGAAAAACTGGAACAAAGTTAACCTAAGGAGTTTGGCAAAAATCGCATCGCTGGTTGGAACTGGATGTTAAGTCTGGCTTGCGATCTAACCATCCTGACCACAAAAGTGAAGCAAGTTAATCTGGGCCTCAGAAGCGACTTTACAAGTCAACAGGAGTTGTGCTTCTCTCTGTGACCAAATGGTCTCTTCTCACTGACTCTTGTGCCTTCAGTGGACATAAAGGAAAATAAATTATAAAAGCCACTCCTTGCCCTACCTGAATTCACAGTCTTAGCGCTCAACTTTAACCTTATTAGGGTCCTCTTTCCCAGTTTCAAATTTCCGGGAAACATGATGTCAATGGCTTCATTACGGGATATGTCTAATGTCCAGTTCAGGTGGCGGGTTGCCCACTCCAAAGAGAACTGTGAGGCAGGCTGTGTGAGAAGGGTGTTTGGGGTTGGAAAGAAATTACTTTGGAAAAAGTTAATTTTTGTTTTATAATGAATTACATTTTAAAGGAATCTCACCTGCTTTACTTGGAAATAGGAATTAGAGACTGATGTAATCATGTTCATATTTTCTCTTTTGGCAATGACTTTGGCAAGGGTTGGAAACTCAGTTTCCAGTTAGGTTTATGAAGCTGGAAGTGGTAAACAAATAGTCAGTAATAAGTCTTCAGTTATGAATACATGTTCACAGAGTTAAATAACCAAACAGGGTTGGAAGGATGAAATGAAAAAGAGCAGTCCCCACTGCATTTTCATAAGAATGGTGGTTAGAGACCCTGAATAACTCGTACTGAAAATAACTCTTCACTACTGAATATGCAGGAAATCTGGCTAGAAACTAAAGAACTCTCAGAGACCAACTAAAAGGTCAATTAAAGTGGGAATGTGATGTGGGAGGCAGAGCCCATATCCTGAAAGTGCTGCCAAAAAAATCCAATTTTCCCAGCATCTTAGGGGGTGTGTGGGGACGGGCAGGAGAGAGTCCAGCCTTACCTAGAGTGTGCAGGGCAATCCTACATCGGCACCAAGAGCACCGCAGGGGTTCTTCTCTCAAAGCCAGGATGATCTAGAATACAATTGCTTTTTTCTCTGCACCTGAGGAGGGAGAAGGAAAGTTGATGGGTCTTGAAATTTCTTTGAGTGGAGAACAAATATTCTCCGAGAATTGGTAACCACCAAGCAGTCTTGTTCCCATTTGTAGGCAGAATTCATAGCGATTGCATTTTTCAGTTTTCTAAAAAATTAAATGAGCATTGAAAGTTTATTTTGGAGACTTTGATGGTAAAAACTGCTAGTTGTTCCCCAAAATCCATTTGTTCTTTTTTCTAGGCACATGAGTAAGCTATAGTTTCCATGAAACGAAATGATGACCAATGAAGTAATATGTGCCACTCTCGGGCTTATAAAGACTTCCCGTGGCTTGTCCTCCAACTCCTTCCCCACAGTGTGTAACAGGGGGGCGGAAACTGGTGAGCTTGGAAGCTGCTTGTGGAAGGGAGCAGGGCTTCCTTTGACCTGGGTTTCCTGAATGACTGTGGAGACAAGAGTCATGTTCAGTAGCACTAATACCTGCTATCACTTGTTAGAAGAACAAGAAGGAACATTCAGTTATATTTGAGTATGGACATATGTAAATACAAAACATACAAAACATACCTATTAGTATTCTGCCTTATATTAGCAAGCGCTGATGCCCCAACAGAATACCTAATAGAATATACTTGGCACGCTTGCAAATATCTTTATTTTGCCTTCACACTCGAATGATTTGTTTATTAAATTTAGGGTTCAAAATAATTTTTCCCTCAGGATGTTGAAGACATGACTGCATTGTCTTCTAAAATCCATGTTGCTATTGAGGATCTGATGCCATTTTAGTTCCTGTTCCTCTGAGGAGACGCCTTTCTTTTCTCTGGCAACTTTCCTCCCAGTCTCTAGGATTCTGAAATCTCAAGATGATGTGCTTTGGGATAGTGTGCTTCTTTTTCCATCCATTCGTTGGCCTCTCAATGAGCACTTTCAGTCTTGGGGGTCTGTGTGTTTCACTCTTAAAATCGCTTCTTCTGTTTTGCTTGTGACAATTCTCTCCCCATTTATTATCTCTAGAAGTATATATAGATGTTAGAAAATTTTTATTACCTTCTCTTTTATGTTTTTCATAGTTTTGTCTCCTTGTTCTACGCTGGGCAATTTCTTTGATTTTTATTCCACATATAATTTTGTTTATCAATTTCCTTATTTCGTGATTTTTAAAAAGACATTATTTTTCCCTGTTTTATCTTCAAAGCATCGTTTCCTGTTGCATCTCCTCCTGTCTTGTTGTCCTTGTAGGTTAAAACCATTTTAAACACAGTTACTATTCTTCAAGCAGGGTTTTTATATACAGAAGCAATAAGTGCATAATCAATCTGACATTTGGGTAATAGGGTCTTTATGAGCAAAGTTTAAGGTAAAATACAACTAGAAATTACTTGTAGCTGAAGCCTAGTGACAGGTTATGTTTACATCTAGGTAATTTCAGTATTTATTTTGCTCAGTGCCATTCAGTCAGACAGCTCCTGGGCTACAGGAAGAACTGCACCGAAGCAGGGACGATTTCTCTCTGTGTTATCTAGGACATCTGGTCTCATCTGGACTCATCTGGTCTCACACCCTTTGAGGCAACATTAGTTCTATACAGATAATGTGTATCAAGTTATGAGAAGCAAGGGTCCGTGTATCCTGGCATTTAAAAACACAGGCTTTAAAGCCTTGCAGAACTTAGTTGGAGCCCTGCTCCCGTATTCCTTAACAGCGAGACTTTGGTTATGTTTCTTAATTTCTCAGAGCTACTGAATCTTCATCTGTAAAATGGGGATTAATTGTTATCCCTACTTCCTAGGCCTGTTGTGAGGGTTAATTGAGATAATGTGGGTAATGTGTTTAGCACAGCATCAGGTAGCAGAGGTACTGAATGAGTGACAGCTGTTATTATTTTAATGGTACATAATTATACATTAACCAAAGCTGTAACACACCACATATGGGGATTGTCTAGAATGAATCCAGGCATACGCACACTCATGAAATGAGGAAATATAATAACTATATAAAATATTACTTGCTTACAATAAGTATTTAATTTGTAGTGAAAGAATTCACCAGAAAAAAGGAACATTGAAAGATTTGCTCAAATTTATAGGTGTGCCAAGGGTCGTGGCGAGAAGCCGAAAGGCTCTTTACTGATATGTATAATTTATATAATATAAAGGCTTAAACCCATTGTAAATAAATAATAAGTTTTGGTAAATCATTTTTCTTTCGTTCCCTCTTATTTTAATTTCTAATAAGCCCAGTTTCATTATTTTTTTTATTCATAGAAGTAAGCATACGTTTCCCTCTAATTTAAACTCTAAACAAAAGTTGCAAATGAATGTAACTTTCATCTATTATAAAATTAAAGTAATTCATTGTATTGCAGTTCTCTTAGTATAACAAAAATAGGATTTATTATATTATAATTACACTTTAATAGCTTTCTTCCTCACTTTAATCTCTCACATTAAAATAAATGAAACTTATGTTCGAACTACTGTTTTAAGCACATAAGAAGAGAAAATGTAGAATTCAGTTTACTACACCAGCTTTATGTTCTTACCATTGGGATGACCACAGGGGTGAATGTTTTTAATTTTTTTTTCTAGAATGTGAATAGGTAAGTTATTTTGGAGCCTCGAAAACTATGTAAATATCTGGATGCAATAGAATAATAACAACAAAAAACACAACAGGCTAAGTCTTAATTGTGTATAAAATGTATTCTTTTAATTTCTGAGTATTATTCCATTGTATGAATAGAACACATCTTATTTATTCTTTCACTAGTTGATAGACATTTGGATTGTTTTCACTCTTTGGATATTATGAATATTCATGTACAATTCTTTGTGTGGAGGTATGTTTTCATTTCCTCTAGGGAAGTTGATAGAAGTGTAAGTGCTGGGTCATGGTGTAGGTGTTTATTTTACTTAAAAAGAAACTGCCAAACTTTTTTCTAAAGTTGCTGTCTCATTTGTGTCCTTCCTGTAATATAGGAGAATTGTAGGTCCACTGTATCCAAATCAACATTTGGTGGTGTCATTGGTTTTCACTTGAGCCATTCTCGTAGATGGGAAATGGAATGTCATTTTGGTTTGGTTTTGGTTTGCATTTTCATCACTACTAATTATGCTGAGCACCTTTTTATGTGTTTATTAACCATTGATACATCGCTTTATACCAATTCTTTTGTCCATTTTTTTATTGGTCATTTGTTCTTCTGTTATGGCTTTATAAGAGTTCTTTACTTACAAGTAAAGATTATAGATATACATTTCAAGAAAATTTCTCCTAAAAAAATATTTTCTCCTAGTGCATAGCCTATCACTTATTTTCTTTATAGAGTATTTTTAGCTAATTTTTTATTTCACTGTGGTCCAGTTTATCCATATATTTATACTTTGTGTGTCTTCTGTAGGAAAACTTCACCAAATCCAAGATTACTAAACTGTTCTCATAAGTTTTTTTCTATGAGTTTTGTAATTTTAGCTCTTGTATTTAGGTCTATGGTCCACTTCAAGTTACCTTATGTTCATGGTGTCATAAAAGGCTGGAGTTGATTTTTTGTGTTTGATACTGCTATCCAGTTATTCCAGTAACATCTACTGAAATGATTTTCCTTTCCCCATTGAATTTAACTTGAATGTTCATTAAAAATTAATTGATCATATATATTTGGGTCTATTCCATTTGTCTATACTTATATCAATTCCACATTGTCTTTTATTATTTATTTATTTATTTCTAAGATTTTTACTTCTTTCAGAGAGAGTGAGAGAGAGAGGAAGAGAGAGAATGGGAGAACAAATGAGTAGGGGGAGGGGCAGAAGGAAAAGCAAACTCCCCAATGTGCAGGGAGCCTGATGAGGAATTGATCCCAGAATGCTGGGATCGTGACTTGAGCTGAAGGCAGACGCTTAACCATCTGAGCCACCCACGTGCCCCAAATTCCACATTGTCTTGATTACTATAGCTCTAAAGTAACTGAAACCTCAGATATTATGAATCTTACACGTTTGTTCTTTTTCAAGATTGTTATGAATATGCTAGGTCTTTTGTTATCTCATAGATATTTCACAATTATTTTCCTGGTTTCTACAAAAATATCTATTGGATTTTGGTTGGGATTGCACTATCCTTTTCCTTGACAATT
Organism: Martes martes; assembly: GCF_963455335.1. Taxonomy (NCBI): domain Eukaryota; kingdom Metazoa; phylum Chordata; class Mammalia; order Carnivora; family Mustelidae; genus Martes; species Martes martes. The sequence continues at coordinate 43,046,255 of NC_137891.1, forward strand.
GTTAAAAAATATTGAGAGCAACTGTAACTCTTATGTATTAAAAAACGACAACAAAAACCTGTGATCAAAACAGAACACAGTCTCAACTTGGTATCATTAACACTCCTCACACCCAGCTCATCTCCTTCACTTACTTGCTATAGTTTTTGACCCCAACAGGAATGAGAGCTGGTGGCTGTCTTGGCTGAGGAAGAAGGATAAGAGACAAGGGGAGCAGTCTGGTCATGCTTGCTGGTACTAGTATTAGAGAGCTTAATTCCTTCTGGGTCTGGCAGATGTTTAAAGTTGACTCTTTCTTGGGTGATTTTTGATTCCTCAGAGGCCCTCTCTGTGTACCTTCCTTGCAAGGCCAAGATTAAGTTGAGGCAGATGAGTCAGGGTTAGATACTATTCTTTAAACTTTTTTTGGTATTTTATTCGCCATGGATTGTTATGCATTAACTTGGATGTTTAAAATATTGCATTAAGTATTACTTATCTTGATTACTGAATTTTTGTTTTTGGTACCCCCTTAAATTTTGTGCTTGAGATGAGACTTTATTCATATGACCTCATTTCAATCTTGATTCTTCGTACTTCCTGAGACATAGAAAATGCATTTTTTTTTTCTCTTGCTGGTCACATACCTCTTAACACCTCCCCCCCCCCCCAATTCTACACCACATAAAATTTATCTGTAGGGTCCTATCACCCTCCTACATTGCCTTATAAGGTAGAATTTAGAACAACTCCTGGCCAGCTCTCTCTCCTCTGGCCCACATCTGATACGTAGGTTTCTTTTATAGAACAAATTCTGGATGAGCAACACCAACCCAATACAGTATCAGTTCTTCTTGGTTCTGTTAAAGAAGCAGCTGGCCAGCCTGCGCCTACAATTTGGCTTCCAGGTTGCAGGTAGACCTCAGTCCATTGTGTCTGAAAGGTTGAGGTAATCTCCACCATTTTGTTTGTTCATTTGTTTGGTCTGGGGGAACTCATAGCACAGATTCAAAGAAACCTTTCCAACAAATCTTTTCCCAGCCTCCAACTCCATGGCTTCTGCTGTGGATGAAGAGTTTCAAGGGTGAAGGAATTTTGATTAAATCATTTATTAATTCAGCATGTGGTCTAATACCTCTTGTGGAAAGCAGCACTGAGTTTCTGTTGGTTGTCATGGTTGATACCTCTAATCTGCTGTTCAGCTATGCCTTCCCAGTGAACCATAAACTCCACGAAGGCAGGGACCATTTATGTTTTTATCACTTTTAAATCCTTTGTACCCAGCACAGTGCCTGAAAAAATTTCAGACAGTCTACAAAAATTTGTCAGTGCAGTAGAGTGAATGAACTGTTTTTTCCAGTACTATTCTCAAACATATGTAAAAATAACAAGCTTCTTGGTATATTTTCTTATTTGTCAGTAACAATATATATTCTTACTTTGTAATACTGATGAAGAGTTATGAATGCAGAGTTGATTGTGGAAGATGTCGGGGGAAAAAAAGTGAGATGAATGGGATTCAGCAAAGATCAGCAAGAAACATTTAATGAGCAAGTGAAGGCGTGCTTATATTCTCAGAGTCAGAACATGAAACTCTTAGAAAACAGCCCGGAAGTGGCTAGTGGCAGGTTTTCACTCTACCCTGCAATAGCCTCTGCTCCTCTCCATCCTGAAACGATAAACCTTATTCTCTGTGGATTTACCTGGATAGAAACCAATCAGGCAACTGTACAAATACTACAAACACCTGCACATTGGAAAAATTTAACAGTGCCAGCACCAAATAGTTCTTTTAGTTTATCTCAAAGAATGTTCCCAGCTAATCCTCTCTTGGGGACATAGATAAACACTCTGAAGCTAATACAGTCTTAACATAAATTAAAAATAATGCAGAAAAGACATTTTAGAGCATACAATATTTTGTTACCTTTGGATTTCTATTCCCATTTTGTAAATCTCATTGTTGAAAAGAAAACATTTTCATATTATTATTCTGAAGAGGCCAGTAACCTCAGCACTATACACTGTGGTGGATTTTTTTCCCTTTTCCTCCCTTGGTAACAACTTAGAAAACCCAGATGCTAAGCTATGGAAGAGGTTCCCACAAAGCACCTGGCTTCTTGGCAAATACCTCAGGTGGCTGAGCTAGTAGCTGCTTTTCCATCTGAATTTTGTAAAGTTGGCTTTAGATCCAAGATTTACTTCTAAATTTAAAAAATCTAGATTCTTGTCATATTGTCATTTGAAAAAATTGGAATGGTAGCGAAATTTTATCCAAGTAGAAGTTATGTTATATGTAAAAGGATATGTTATGTTATTCTGTAATATATAATATAAATGATAATGTAGAGTATAAAAATGTTACTTGATTTTTAATATAACTTTATTTCAGTAAGTGACTTGTATCTAATTATAAAAAAGTAATCCAAGATTATATCTCCAATAAATCTTTTCCTCCTCCTAGAATAATCTAAAATATCCACTGTTCTCTAACACTTTCTCTTTCTTTCTTAAAAATGAGTGCTATGAGTGAGCATCTCAGTGGTCGCCTCCTAATTAGCTGTTGTTTATATTCTACCTTGTCAAGAAATGATTTGAGATGAGGTGATACAATTTACACATTCCCTTTGCATGTATATCTATCTTTCAATGTAAAAAGTTTTTATTTATATTTTCTATGATTTCTAGGTTCCCCTATCCATTTCTAAAATTCTGCACCATTGCTATTTGAAAGGTTTTCTATTAATATCTCCATTTATCTCTAAAATGCCTTGACATTTTTAGTCACTCTTTCTACAATAACTCCAGTAACATTCCCTTTATATCTCATGTGTATCTAAAATTTGATTTTACTTTTTCTTCTTTCATTTCATCTGAACTATATTTTTCTATTTTGCTGTTGCAGAGTTCAGTAGTATTACCCTATAAAGCTGCTTTTAATTTTCTAAAGAATGCTTTATATGAATCAAGCTATGCAAATGTAAATTTCATAGGTGCTTCCTAGAACCCAAATGATTTATTCCTACGATGTTTCTACAGTTTGTATTTCAGAGAGCATAATTCAGGTGGACCTTGGTAGCATAAATTTATCTGGCTAGGGACACCCGTGTGCTCCATCGGTTAAGTGACTGACTCTTGATTTCAGCCCAGGTCATGATCCTCAAGAGCCTTGGATAGGGCTCCATGCTCATCAGGGAGTCTGCTTGAGATGTTCTCTCACCCTCTCCCTCTGCCCCACACCCTACCTTCTCTCTCTCAAATGAATAAACAAATCTTAAAATAAATACAGCATGATGCAAATAAAGATATGCTGTTTAATTGCAACAAATCAAAATCTTACACTCTATAAAACAAGAAAGGATTAATTTGAATGGTTATATAACTTCCCTACTAAGTCAGCTTCTCTGCTGTCCTTTTTGTTTTATGTCATCATCGAAATGTTTACCACTTATTCTTACCACTAAACATAAACACATCTTTATTATTATTTGAGATATGGGGTAAAGTGGTGAACAGAAATGTATCTTCTGGCAATAAGTAAAAAAGTAAGATAAGAATATTCCCAAAGTGGATCAAGCCATATCTGGGTATAGTGGATCCTAAGAGTAGAAGGGAGAGCTAACAGGAGTCAACAGTGCAGATGCCAAGGGACTGGGCTCACTTTGTGCTGAGAACTTTCCAGAATGAGTTCCTAGGTTGTATCACCACTATTCCCATCAGTCTCAGTAGTTTTTCAGGGTGTAGCACACTCAAAATGTTTCAAACAAGGACAAATCCATATCGGATTGATTTGTGGTTGTTCCCAGATGCTCATTTAGCATACTTTGAATGCTCTCCATCTTAACCTACCTTATTTTCTTTCCTGAAATGCATTCTGAAGCTCAGAACACTGGAGAGTGACTACAGTTGTGAGGTTTCACCTTGGACAATATAAGCTATGAACTGTCATTCGGTTTCCTTGGCTCTGATTGAACTGGGTGGCCTTCCCTGTCTGCTTTCTTCGAATGGACTTCAGCTTTTCTTGGTCACATAATAACTTTGCGTAGCTTGTAAGCTAAGAAGTCAATCCAAGGTTAAGCTGTTGCTTGACAGAGAAGAAATAAGTAATTCGATATGAATGCTGTGTGTGACATGGGCATGTGATTTCAACAAAAGTGACTGAGGATACGTGATAGAGATCAATTCTTATTCCAGAATCTTTGGGTATTCTGAGGCTAACTGAAGCAGGTTGTGAGAGCAGACTGTCCATAACTCAGCTTTTTGGTTCAGGGATCAATGTGTGTGCCTGTGGTGTGGCTGCTGTAATCAGGTGTGTGAGTGCCTGCATTGACTCTTAAAGCATCTCATTTGTTTTAGAGAATCACAAAAACAAACAGGAGAATCTTGAAGAAAAGTTAAAAAAAATATGGAGAAATGAATCTACACTTGGAGACTATCCATACATTAGCTCTCTTTCGTCAACTCTTCCTGAGCTGGACAGGTTCTGTGAATCTATAGACACATTATATGATCAGGAGATTAGGTATATTACTTATATTTGTCTCATAAACTTTTTGTGAATACATATATATGTGTTCTTTCAAGAAAAAAAATATTTAAAACAAATGAGAAGCTATGCTGTGATAACTCAACTTGGAAGGGAATGCTGTCTTACTCCAGCCCTCATTCTGATAATAATCGTGGAAACTTGAGTCCTCAGGTAGAACTCATTATTTTCCTCTCAGACCTCTTTTCTCCCTGTTCGATCTTTTTCTCTTTTTCAAATCCTTTCTCTTCCTTCCATGGAATTTACCTCTGTCTCTTCATTATACTTCTTTTGTTATCCTTCATTATATTTCAATGATCTTCTATTTTCTCTTTTTCTCATTTTTTAAACTCCATATATTTAATTTTCATTAGACTAATGATGAAAATGATTCTTAGTTCAGTTTACTTAAGTCTAAGTGGTATTATAATTCATTTTAAGTTATTCATATAATTTTAGTGGAATAATTCCAATTAATGATTAATATTCTCTTTGCATCCAGTATTTTTCATAATGTTTGCCTCTTCTCTAAACGTCTGCTAGATTCTCAATTTTGCATTTTTTACAACTTTATCAAGATATATTTCACATACCATGAAATTCACCCATTTAAAGTATACAGTGACTTTTGAGTATATTTAGAGTTGTGCAAATCTCACGATGATTTAGTATTAGAACACTTTTAAACCCCCAAAGAAACACTATCCATTAGCAGTCATTCCTCATTCCTGCTCCCTGTCCCAGCCCCAGGCAACTCCTAATCTTCCTGTCTCTGTACAGTTGCCTATTTTGGACATTTTTTATGAAAGGAATCATGCAATATGTGATGTTTTGTGACTGGCTTCTTTCATTTAGTATAATGCTTCAAGTTTTGTTCATGTTGCATCATGTATCAATATTTATACATTCTTATAATAATGATGATAATTTTACATTTTTAAAATGTACAAATAGCTTTTTTTACAATGTCATTATAGATCAGTTCACATACTAAAGTTCAAAATAAATTATGTCTTTATGTTTAATGATGAAACAAGTTATATCAATGTATGTTTCCCAATTCTAAAACATTATCTTTCTATCTCAATGGGTGATTGTAGAGAAAAGATGTGTCCTTTACCACTAACAGCCTTCTACTTTTTATCTGCTGAGTTTCCTTATCTAATACTCTCTTCAAACTTATATTAGTAAGACTTCCCAGATGATATGACGTATTTTTGAGTAGAATAACGATATCCTTTTTTCCCCCATTCTTTCTATCCATAAAAAAAATTACTTTTGTGGTGGGGAGAAATGAAAAAGCATATGTAGTCCATTTCTGTCTGGATGAATTATAAAACAGAGAGAGTTCTACTATTTGTAGGACATAATTCAAATATCAATTGATTAAATCCAGCATTCAGTTGCTCAATGAGCATTTATCCATCCTGATGCTCTCATGGAATTAGTTTTGTATGAAATTAACTTTGTGTTGGATGATAAAATGCAAGCTTAAAAATAAACTGTAACAAAGACTCGTTATAAAATACCAGATGCTCTTTTCAATTTTTGGTTCTGAAATGAATATATGTCAGTTAAGGCCAAGAGAAATTTTCTCCAGCTATATCAGATTCGTCCAGCTGCATCCCAATAGATGTTTCTTCCATAACGTTTTTTCCATTTGGATACAAGAGTTTTTTGGTTTGTCCCTATAATGTGGAGTTATGAAGAGGAATAAGACTTGCCATTTCCCAGATTTAATGGGTTCTCAAGTGTACTGGAACAGTGTGTTAGCAGTAACACCAGCTCAGGGATAACCATCTACAAATAGAAAAATATGCAAATGTTTTCTATAGAGTGGAAGACTTATTTCATTAATGGCCAAATCTACCACACCTTTCTGAAGCCACACCTATTACTGTGTAACTGTTGTGTCTTTTCACATTGGGTTGGGCGTTGGCCATGTGACTTGCTTTGGTCAATGGGATGTGATCAAAGAATCTAGAAAAAGTACCTGCTCAGGTGCTTCTGCTGATACTATTGTTTCTGCATCACAATGGGAACATGCCTGCATGACCAGAGAGTCTGATAGAAGATGACAGACATGGGGAAAAGCCAGTTAGCCACAATCCACCCAGCCGAGACTTCACACGATATTCACTACCAGATATGTGAGCAAGCTCATTCAATATAAGAAGTTCCCAGCCAAGCTGAGACTAAATTTCTGATCTACAATTTCATGGGTTTCATGAATATTTACTGTTGTTTGGCATTGAGTTTTGTGGTCATTTTTTAAAAGATTTGCTTATTTAGTGGGGGGGGGGGGTAGGAATGGAGGGAGAAGGAAAGAGAATCCTAAGCAGACTCTCTGCTGAGTGCAGAGCGCCATGCAGGGCCAATCCCATGACCTGAGATGAAACCAAGAGTTGGACATCCGGTTGACTGAGCCACGCAGGTGCCCCAGTTTTGTGGTCACTTCTAATGTAGCATTATTGTGGCAATAGATAATTGATATGGTTAGGGATTCTCCAAAAATGATTCATACTTATTAATGCTATCACCAGAATGCCTTCTAGTCTACGTAGTAATATAGGTATAAGTTGGAGATATCTCACAAGTAGTAATATCTAATTTATCTATTATCAATGGTGAATAACATTTTGAACTTTGGTGAGGATTTCTCCAGACAATTGAAACCTACCACTTAGAACAGAAAAAACATATTTATTAGCTTAACTATTTATAAAAACAAACCTAACGTGTAACAACTGGAATCCAAAATCCATTTGTTGACACCTAATCCCCAGTGTGTGGTATTTTGCGGTGGGACCATAGAGAACTGACCAGGTCATGAAAGTGAGCCCTTATGAGTGGGATTAGTACCTTTATAAACAATCCTCAGACTGGCATTATGATCTTGGACTTCTCAGGCTCTGGAACTGTGAAAAATAAGTGTTTGTTGTTTATAAGCCACCCAATCTATGGTAGTTGGTTAAAGTAGCCCAAACAAAATAAGAGGTCTTTCCAAAATAAGTATCCAAAGTGTTAGAAATATGCTTTTCATTTGAATGAGCAATCTCCAATTTTTGTACTTTATACCAAGTGCTTATATTCATGCATTACTAAGAAAATAGTCATAAATATAGAGGGAAAATTTATTTTCAAGGTTTTTTTTTTTTTTTTTTTTTTTTTTTAGAAGAGAGAGAGACCACAAGCAGGCAGAGAGGCAAGCGGGTGGTGGGGGGAGCAGGCTCCCTGCCAAGCAGAGAGCCTGAAGCAGGGCTCGATCCTGGGACCCTGAGATCATGACCTGAGCCGAAGGCTGAGGTTTAACCCACTGAACCACTCAGGTGCCCCCATTTTCAAGGTTTTTTTTATTGAATAATGTGAACAGTAATAAAAGATGAAAAGCTATGCCAATTAAATCATGGTGCATCTGTATTGTGGAGTGCGGTAGTTATTAAAAAACATGTAAAAGAAAATAAAATGGGGAAAATTAAGGATGCATTAATTGAAAAGAAATCCTACAAAAGATGATATGTAGTATACATACATACATATACGACACGGTACCAATATTTTAAAAAGTCTGCATGCAGTTGCCTCAATGGTATAGCATACTCTAAACAGCATTCTATGTGATAGGATTATGGGTTACTTGTAGGATATTTGTCACTCTAAGCTTTCTACTTGCATGATCTAAAATAAGAGTAAATGAGTGTTGAATGAGGGTTTAGGGTACCCTCGGAAAGTGCATGAATTCTATTGCATGACTTTCATGCCATATTTTCAGTGTGCTCAGATGCTTCTTTATCTCCCTTCCTGATCCTAGGTATGTATTGAGGTTGACAGATAAATTACCACCAAATAGCTCTACTATTACTCTTGGGTGATTGTACGTTGAGTAGCTCTCTTGACATTTTCCATTGCTCCTCCATATTTCAATAGATATGCCAATTAGAATACAATCTTTATTACTATCCATCATTTGATAAGCTGAATATTTTAGATATGAAATTTATTAAGTGTCTCAAACTTAATGTCCTCAGGAGCCAAGGAGGTTATGCAAAATCAGTAAAGCAGGTTAGCCAGCAGCCAGGTACAAGGAGAACAGCTACTCACCAACAACTAACTGATAACTGGCCAAAAGCAACAAGGGCCTTGTGAGGCCAACTCCAGTGATTTTTAAAGAGAAACTAGAAATCTAATTTTTAAAGCTATCTCTCCATGTTTATATCCTGGCTATTAAATCAAATATTTAAGAAGTTTACAGGCCACAGGAACATAACTGTAAGTTGCATTTGTCCAGCAAACAATTTGCAATTTCTGATGTTCAGACACATCAACATGTCAAATTTGAGAGAATTACATGTAAAGAATTCTAATAGAAATACCAATAATTTTGCAATATATAATCAATCCACTTATTTTTGTTGTTGTTGGTTTTTTGTTTTTTTTTTAAAGTAAGCTCTATGCCTAACATGGGGCTTGAACTCATGACCCTGAGGTCAAGAGTCACATGCTCTATTGTCTGAACCAACCAGATGCCCCTTAATCCACTTAGTAAAGAAACATCTAGGTATAATGTGATCGCCAGTTGTCAAGGTGAATGAGATAACAGACAAGTAAGCCACTATTTTTCAGTTTTATACCCAGGTTTTTGAGTGAACCACTTTCATTTTCTTACATACGTCCTTTGTCCAGGAGCAATGTTAGAATCTGCAAACCTTAATGTATATAATTTCCTACTTCCAAAAATAAATGGGCATTCTAAAAGACCTTGGGAAAGAAACACCACAGTGGGCCAGAGCAAAGGATGGCCCAATTTTGGATTATTACATGTGAGGCAGTGTATGGTTTGAATCTGTATTCCAGGACAAGGATCTTTTTTCCCAGTGATCTCTAAGGTTGAGAGTAAGTGTGATGAGGACACGCAAACTGCCTAATAGCGAGGTGTCCCAAATCATTGGGTGCCAGTTATTTATAGGTATTGTCTGGTAATGAAGGGTGGTCGATCTGGGAACCTTGAGGCTTTGGGGGAAAATTATAGTGACCCTTTAGGGAGAAAGAAAACACTGATTCTGTGAAATACTAAGTTAATGTGCAACCTCTACCCTGGAGAGAAGGGGGTGGGATTCAATCCCATCTAGTTTTCCCTAGAAGGTGGAGGAGTGGGCAGGGTTGATACTATTATCCAAGAAGCTCAGCCTGAGCTTCCAGGGTCACTTGGAAATAATTTTTATTGTACCACAGTCATACACTTTGCTGCAGATAGAGTGAGACTAAAATCTATTGTAATTTAAAGGAAATGAAATACAAAACCAGTGATGGCGTGGAAGGATAGCATGTCCTTCAAACCATTTTTGACCCCACTCAGATGATTCTGTTACTGGAAGGGATCTTCAGAGACCACACTTTGAGGAAACCTTAGAGTGTGTGTGTGTAATACACATACAGGTTTGATAGATTGATACATTCAATAGATTCAAACCTCGTATCTACGTACCCATATCTATATCTATCTGTGACTGATTGTATTTTCTAAAAAGGCCACAACAATGTCATATGCTATGCTAGAATCTTGCCATTTTCTCAGAAAGAGGTAGAGCCTGGGATGCCTGGGTGGCTCAGTTGGTTAAGCGGCTGTCTTCGGCTCAGGTCATGATCCCAGGGTCCTGGGATCGAGTCCCACATCGGGCTCCTTGCTCGTCGGGGAGCCTGCTTCTCCCTCTGCCTCTGCCTGCCACTCTGTCTGCCTGTGCTCGCTCTCTCGCTCTCTCTCTCTCTCTCTCTCTGACAAATAAATAAATAAAATCTTAAAAAAAAAAAAAAAGAAAGAAAGAGGTAGAGCCTAATTGCCCTTTCTTTAATTCTGAATGGGATTTCGACTTGCTCATAACCAAGAGAATGTGTTGGAAGTGAGGCTGCATAAGTTGCGATGCTTGTGAATGAAAGCGAATGTGGCCTCAAACCCCGTGTGGGTACACAAGTGTCCATGTAAGCAGTGCCACTAACCCAGGGCTGCCCTGCTGAGAAAGTCCAACCTGGTCCATGTGGAAAGACCACATGTAGAATCTTTGTGGCTAACTGAGGAGAGAGAAGCCCTGCCAGCTCCCAGCTGCTCCGGTTCTAGCCACCATCTGACCACACCTGCATGACACCCTGAGCTAGGAACAGCTCGCCAAGCAAATGGTTTAATCCATAAAATGCATTTAGAATAGTGTTCCACACATAAAGGTGCTCCAAAGAGTATAGCAGTTATCATCACTTATAAGGAAACACGAGGATGCTTTTAAATGCCTGGATTACATGTGTTGCTCAAATTAACTGGGCCGCTTCAAATCCCCAGTTGGAAACAGACACCTGGCAGGTAGAATGGGTCCTAAACTCATGCATCAAAATCCTGCAAAATACCTGTTTATGAATGCTGGAAACTGGAACTAGAAACTCCCCAATATCGATAGCCAAGCTTTATCTTCTTTCAGTATGACCTCAGAGTGCCAATTCTTAAAATGAAAAGAGACTTTTATAATTCCTTGGTTGGTGTCTTTCTATGCATTCTCTCTCTCTCTCATTTTCTCTCTCTTTCCCCCCATCCTCATCTTGTGCTTGTCCTTGTTCTCACTCTGAGTGTCACCACTGGAATCATTGGCTTGGGACAAATGTCTTATGTACTTAAAATCAGTGTCTTTCATTTCAGTATAGTTAGTGATCCTTCAACACCTGACCTGGCGGAATTTAGAATTCAATAGGGTACCTTCTTAGCAGGTCACCCATATTCCTTTCTGTCACATTTTCCTCCCCCGGCCTTTTCCCTGTTACCTTTGCCTCTATTCTGTCTTCATCTAGACTGATCCTATAATAACTTTGTCTCCTGATGACATTAGGATGGAATTCTTTCTTCCTTCTACCATTTTATTTGCCACCAGGTAGAAATAAGAGCTATAAAAAGAGTCTATTCACACTATTATTGAAGACAATCTATCTGAGGCCAGAAACAAGGCAATGAGAAGTAATAAGACAACTCAATTAATTATGATCTTTCAGGCTTACAGGATGCATATTTCAGACCTCAGTTGCTGTACTGGTTCCAATACCACTGTGCCTAGCACAGTGCCCCACTCAGGTAAGGATGCGAGAGTATGTATTCAATGAATGAGAAGCATTTTAAATGATGCTTATTTAATTAATAGTGTGAGACATGTTTTTTGTTTGTGAAATCATTCTCAACCCTAGCTGGGAATTTTGAAAAATACTGATGTCTGGGCCCACTCCAGACCACTTAAATCAAATTTTTTGTGGGTAGAGCTTACACATGGGTATTTTTTGAGAAAAACACTCCTCATGATACTAGTATGTGGGCGGATTTGAAGAACACTGGTTCACAGAGGAATTAATTAAGGGTGCTTGAGGGGGCCCTATGGTATTCACAGTCTGTTTTCCCCTCACCGGGCTACCCCAAATGGCAGAGTGAAGGGCAGAAAGCTTCTTCTATGACAAGATAGCCATGACATGCATGCAATTACTCAGATTCTTGCATTTTTAAAATTAAAAATTCATGTCCTCATGGCTTTCTACTCCATAATGCATTCTGTTTATTTTGATATAAAATTTTTTTCACAAGAAGTTTTCAAGTAAAAGAGTCTTGCAGGATATGTCATGCGATTCCAAGCTTCTTGACCTCTCAGTATACCATGTCTTCCCAGTTTGTACAGCACTAGCACTGGGTCCCAGAGCTCAAGCGTGGCTATCAGACAGATCCAGGTTTGGATCCCATCTCTGCCACTAAGCAAGCCTCTTCACCTCCTCAAGACTTCGTTTTCTCATCCATCCAACAGGATCGTTATGGGGATGAAATACAGGAAGTACTCGGACACTGGGTCTCGTACATATGTTTTCAGGCTACGTTCCTGTTACAATGTTTTCATTAGTGAGTGTGTTCTCATTCCGTATTGGAACTGGACAGAGCTGGTACTATTACATGCCTAGTTTTATGAGGAGACTGAAGGAGTTGGGGGAAATAGGCCCTGGAAGGTCAGGGAATGCAAAGATAGTGTGGCCAAGGCTAGAGGAAAGAGCAGAGGAGAAGCTTGTTGATTTCTTCTCACTTGTGCGGATAGCCTGGATGGTCTTATGTAGAGGCTCAGGCTGGGAGTTAGAAGGGAGGAAAGTTCTTCTAAACTGAATTATGCTTTCAGTCCTACCATCTTAGGAAACTGCCTTGGAGTGATATATAACCTCCTCCAATGGATCTCAGTCAAGGGGATTTTCCGTTGAGGTTTAAACTCTGAACACATTCCAAGTTGTAAGACCTACCTGAATGCAAATGAGGGTGGTGGTCACTGGGAACCAAAATGTGCTGATTTAGGTTTATGAAGCTCAAGTCAGTTGACCTGGCAGCTCGGGTGTGAGATGAAGTGGAACTTAAATGTGCAAAGTGGTCATTTTCAAGGCATCTGCCATTTGGAGTCAGACTTTCCTGATGATGAGCGTCTTGCCTGTCCCTGTTGTGTTGACAGAAGTGTTTGGGCCACGGCTGGCAATAAGGAATGATAATAATGCTTATAAAAAGTCACCTTACATTTGTGTCGCATGCCACATTGAACAACGCAGTGTCATATCCATTATCGTATTTGATCCTTGAAGCAATTCACTGAACTAGAAAAATTACTGCAGCCAGAGATTAGCCATATTCTTAAAGAACCCATGGTCACTAGCATTCATTTAGAGTGTGTGTTCCTATGCTTATATGTACAGAGACCTCCTTTCTGTTTGCTGTGTCTGTGTTCTACTATTTAAATTTTACTTCTTCATAATCCATTGCCTTGTAAAATCTCCCTATCCTCTGACTCTGATTGAGAAGAAATGCACTTGGAGACTGGACTCTTGGCTGAATTTCTGTTGGAAATGCTGCCTATTAGTGGGTGCTAACATTAAGTTATTTTTCTTCCTTCCTTCCTTTTGTTTCTAGAAAAAAAGTGTGTGTGTGTGTGTGTGTGTGTGTCTGAGTGTGTGTCTGAGTGTGTGTATGTGTACACATGTGCATGTACATGGGCTGAAGTAGGGTAGGGATGAAGAGTAAGGAAGAGGATGGATTGAATTAATCAAAGTAAAGAGAATTGCAAAGTTCCCAAAGAGATCCTTACAGGTTAAAGACAGGATCTACGTAGGTGCATATTTATAGTAACTATGATTTTATGGGACATATTTCTTTTTGTGAGACAATATCATCAGACTCTGGTTGTACCACTTAAATTATCTCACAAATACAGTGACAACTAAAATCAGTGATAATAAAGATTTTTCTCAATAATTTAATGTTTAGGAAAGGTATTCTCTTCCTAGGTTCAGTTGTTAACATTTATCAGGTGAATTAACATTCTTAAATGTGTGTGTGTGTGTGTGTGTGTGTGTGTATGTGTGTGTGTGTGATAAATATTGCACTACAATTATCATGATCCTTTCCCTAAACGATTCTGCCTTGTATTTCAAGATCTTTATTTTGCCAGATGGTATTGAGATCACTAATACAGCAATCGAGAGTTCCCATATATGCAGAAATGTAACCATCAGAGATGGGTGTTAACAGAGTGAGAATTATATTTTTTAGACTTGTGAATTTTAAGATTCTTAGTGAGATATGCATGTTTCATATATGATATGATATGAATGCCTTTTAAACAAATAAAAGGTTAAACATGTACCTGTCCCGAATCATTAACCTAATGATGATAACAATAGTTTGACAGAGAGGAAATCTTCAGAATAATACCTAACATATGGTAGCAACATAAACCTATTTGTCTGACACTTTTTTTCCATTTGATTTAGGCTGAATTTACCAAATATTTTGATAGAGGGGAGGCCTTTTAATGTTGTGATTAGAAGCTCAGACTCTGGAGTCAGAGCTGGATTTGGCTCTTGCTTCTGTTGCTTACTAACTGCTAAACTTTGGAGGACTGGTTTTCTCATCTGTACAATGGGGACCAGATTCGTAACTGTTGGGGCTGCTGAAATTATAAAATAACTTAAAGAATGTGAACTGCTTAGCATAATATTTCACTTAAAGTCGGTGTTCAGTGAATAATATGATTGGTATATTATTACTTATTAATAGCCGCATTAATTTGGTTGGATTAGCCCATATTTGGTATATCTCATATATTCTGGAATATATGGCATATATGTTTTCTTTTACACTACCTAAAAACAGAATTTTCTGGGTTTATAAATTCCTTTACTTAATAAGTATTTGTTGGGTTAACTACTATGTGCTGGATACCTTGCCAGAAGCTAAGTGTGAAATGGTGAACTAAGTAAAGTTCTTCTTTTCACAGAAATTGTGGTCAGTATGAGAAATAGATAATAAACAAGCACACTAACAAATCCACATTTTTTTGGTGTCTGTTTAACAGTAGAGTGCTGATCGGGGATTCCTGCCTTAAGACTGCTGGAAGTCAGACTCTGAGCAATTGTACTGAGATATGGAACAGAGTGGGGAAATGTCAGTAGACATGAATCTAGAAAACTCACTGTTTCATTTGGGAGCTTTGGGCTCTAAGGCAATTGGATGAACCCTGCAGTTTATGCCTTTCCCACCATTTTACAAAGCACAATTGATGTGTGCCTACGAATTTCCTTCAGATCACCTCATCAGCGCTCAGGAAATATGAAATGAGTAAGTAGGTTAAGGGTCATTCTTCATAAACAACAACAACAACAACCACAACCACAAAACCGTAGTTCAAGAATACTCAGTATATCTAAGTCATTCTGAGCATAGACAGTGATAAAACAAATTTGTTTTCCCACCTTCATTTATCTTCTGGTAAAACACGCGATGTCTCCCCACCCCCACCCCCACCCCCTGATCTATTTAAATCTTAGCGTTTTGCGGTCTTAATGGAACTGAGAAAGAATTCTTAAAAGAGAGCTTCTGGAGTGCTGGTGCAAGGATGGGGAGGACTTCGGTTTGTGATGATCTAGGCTTCTTTAGTACGGACGCAAGGGGACCGTTTCTGGGCATGACATTCACAGAGGGTCTTCCGGGAGTCGTTCCCCCTCTTCCAGCGCCTTGGGTCTTCTCTTCAAAACACGCTAATAAAAGCACTCAGAAGGAAGGAAAAAGTTTTCCTCCTGGCTCTCAATAGTGAATTACAAACTGGCGTTCTCTCCTCCCATTCTTAAAACTCGAAGGGTGGTAAGGCAGCGATGCTGACAGTGTGCATTCGCAGATGCCACCATATGGGTCTCGAAAAACTAGTTGCACTGATGATTCCCTGCACATGTAGGAGACAGTTTGCATTGTTGGCATCGTCCCTGCACAGAAACAAGCACAGCTTAGCAAGGCTGAGCAGATGGAACCAGATCTGGTGCCAGGGAAGCAGTGAATTAAAGGTTATACCCACCAGGTTTGATGCGGTGCCAGTTTGAATTGGTACAGAAGCTTCAGCCCACCTGCTTATTGGCCTCATGACATCTGGCATCTTTTTATTTTATTATTTTTTTTTAATTTGGACTGAATTGAAGGCAGCAAGGAAAAATGTCATTTTAAAAGCCAGTTACAAGTCAATGGATTTAAACTCTTAACCAAAAAAGGCCTACAGGTCCTTCGCATTAATGTTTCATATTAATGATTTTTTATAAAACCTTGGGGGAATTGTACTCTGATGTGCCGAATCGGGCTGGGTTTTATAGCAGAATATAACGGAGAGGGCGGACTGCTAAAAAAAAACAAACAAAAAAAAAACTGGCTCAAAGTTGCTAAATAGTGACAACAGAAAAAGGCTATTATCGGTAGCCTGTGTGTTGTTGCTGGGAACCAGGGAGGAAAATAAACTTGTTTCTATTTATTTATTGATTTTTACATTGTAATAATTAGAAAGCGTCGTGGTATTTCACCTGGAAGTACACTCTAAAAGGTGTTTTGTACCCTTAGTTGGTTCCTGTGAAGTTTTTCCTGTAGCGGTGTATTTAGTTAGGCTGTATTTCAGCTGTAATCCCCACTTGCTCCGCACACATTCGTATACTGTGTACACAAATATGCAACATACCCAGCCCCAGGGTAGCAGTGTGTGCATACTGAAACCTGTTTGTATATCTCTTCCATTTGGGATTTTCATGCCTGCTCCCTGGGTGTGAAATGAAAGCACGCGATGGAGTTGCACTCTGAGGTGATTAGCTTTGTAACGAAGCCTTTTGATTCAAAGTGTATGTTAGACCTGGCTTAGAGCATCCACAACTTACCGATTTTAAATTGAGTTTTAAGGATATCGTATCAAGCGCTGCATCTGCATTCTAGAGGTAAAAGAAATCATTCAGTCAACGTATTAGACGTCTAAAATAGCATCAACTTTTTACCCCACAAATCTGACATGTATTATGGTACTGCGGATTTTTTCTCTCATTGGAATTGGCTTCATTTTTTTTTTTTTCTCCTTTAGAGGTTACAACAGCCCTGAGACTTTGTGGTAGTGTAGTCATTTCCTTTCAGGAAAAAATAAAATCTATAGAAGAGACATTGCTAAAGAAGAAAAGGAGGTAGGAATTCCTTCTAAGTGTGCTCAGTGAATTCAGAGGGAGAAAGAAGAGAAACCAGGAGCAAAACTCTAGTTGTGAACAGAAGGAAAGAAATTGGAAAGCCAGTAATTTGTTCTCATGTTAAACTCCACAAACCGTCTACAGACAGACCTTTGAGAGTCAATAATATCTGTGTGGTCCTGTGAATAAGTAAGAGAAATGATAAGGGTCTGATGGAGAAATCTGCATTCATTCTGTTAGTTCTGGATCTGGAAATCTACTGTCTGCTTTAAAGCCATTGACTGAATATTGTAATGACTTCTTAATATTAAAAGTATTAATTATTAATGTAAAAGTATTAAAGCACATTAAAATAATTTTAAAATATTAATGTGTTACTAATTATTAATATTAAAGTATTAACTTCCAATTCTAAATTGCATAAATCACAACTATACCTCTTCCAGTGGTAAATCAAGGTAAAAAAAACCATTTCTCAAGGAGAGGATATGACTATGACTTAAAAAAAAAAGTCTTCTGAGCAACAATATTGGAAATGATGCTGGAGGTTTACAAATCCACTTGTTGTTATCAAAATCCCTAGGTTCATCTTAAGTTTAAATCTCAAACTGGTTTGATCTAATTTAAAGGGTGATCAGTCAGCAGCATTTCACAATAGAATAAAGACAGGAAAGAATAAAATCACCCACACTGGAAGCACCTAGCATTTCCTCCTGTTCATGCTAACTCACTCATTTATATTTGATACTTCTTCATAACTCTATTAGACTGGAATTTCTTTCACAAGCTTCTTAGGTGTTCTTCTGTAATAATGCTCCTTCATTATAGTTATCCAAAGACATCTCACTGTTGTCACAGTCAAAACTTATATATTATTCAGTGTTGTTATAAATAATTCTTGGCGTAGACCAGGTACTAAATTGCCACCTCATATTCATTGTAGTGAGAGACTCTGTTTCAAAGTTCTGCAGATAAAGAGGTAACCCAAAATATTTCAGGGAAAATAAAAGAAATATGTTTCTCCACTCCTCCAGCTGAGCAGTTTTAATGAGGCAATGGTCCAAAAAAAAAAAAAAAAAAAAAAAAATCCCCAATGAGAGATGGCACTGAAAGTTGTAAAGTTATAGTCACAACAAGATGATATCCAAGCATAATTTTATTTACCACATATCTGATAACATTGTCCTCTAGGCTCTCTGTAGTATAATATATTGCTGAGTACTCTCTTCCTATATATTTACGATCTAATACTCATTGTTAACAGACACAAGAACTCATAAAAATTGGTCTGAGATGTAAGTGAAGAGCTCTATGGATTAAATGGAAGGCAAGATCTTAAGAATTCTCTCAGCGAACCAGATTGTGGATTTTATATTTATCTTTTGAAAGATATCTTCATCATCTGTGTATGAAATAGCCAACTTGAAGTCCAAGTAAGTGCTCCTGTCTCAGGTTTTTAGAACTGGAGTTTTATTTTCCTACTCATTATGGGCATTTCTGGAACATCCTAATTATATTCTGATATCTCAATATAATGTCTTTTGTGTTGCCTACAACTTCTTTAACATCCATAATAGTTTGGGGATGTTAATCAGATCAGTAAATAAATCTATATCTAGATTTTTCTTTCCTCAATAAAGTCATTGTTTTGAATGCAGCTCTTCGTGGACATGGTGTCTTTTAAATTTCTAGTCTCTTAAACACCACCCATTTATTTATATGGGATTCCTTTAAAGAGAAAAGGTAATCCATTTTGTTATTAATAGTCAGCATTGATTTTGAATATTTATGGCCAAGGGTTCACTTTGGGTACTTTAAAAAATAAACCCAGAAAATCAATAATTTACCCTCAAGTTAATGAAATAAAAGAAAAGGCTCTGGAGGATACAATTTACACGGACTCGGCATGCAGAATAATAGTGTCACAGATTTAGCTCAGGCAAATTCTGCTCTACAGCTCCTATCACCATTAATGGATATTTTTGTATTGTTTATGATACGACCATACTGCAAAGTAATGTAAAATGTAGGACCTGGTACAAAATAGGAGTTCAAAGTATTTGTTTAATGGCTGTATGGGTAATGAAATGAATCAGTCTTCCTTCCTTCTTCCCTTCCTTCTTTCCTCCTCCTTTCCCTTCCTCGTTCCTGTCCCCTTCCCTTCCCTTCCCTTCCCTCCCTCCATCCCTCTTTCATTCATTCCTTTCCTCTTTTCTTCTTTCTTTCAGCAATAATAATGGAGCATATATATGAATGTGGCTGAGAGCACAGATTGCCTGGGTTCAAATCATCTCTGCCCTTTGCCAGCTGTGTGAGTCAAGACAAATTACTTAACCTCTTAGTGCCTCAGTTTTTTCCTCTGTAAAATGGAGAAGCTGTAACAACTGCTAATACCAAATGTGTGAAGCTTTATAACGAATAACATATTTATTAAGAATTTAGAGAAATCCGGGGCACCTGTGTGGCTCAGTGGGTTAAAGCCTCTGCTTTTGGCTCGGGTCATGATCCCAGGGTCCTGGGATCGAGCCCCGCATCGGGATCTCTGCTCAGCAGGGAGCCTGCTTCCTCCTCTTTCTCTGCCTACTTGTGATCTGTCTGTCAAATAAATAAAAAAATTTTTTTTAAAAAGCCTATGTTTAAAAAAGAATTTAGAGAAATTCTGCATACATTGTAAGTGTCTTATAAGTAGACAAATAAAGATAAGTAGGTCATAACATTCCCAGCACAGAGAACAAAGTAAGGCAAGGTCTTTGTTCCTAATGTGCTCAAGATATTCAGATATTATTCTAGCCTGTAAATGCCTAACATTGCGTAAAATTAACTTTTATTTCTTTATTTTAGTTTTTTTTTTTTTAAGATTTTTACTTATCTATTTGAGAGAGTAAGAGAGCATAATCAGGGAAAGGGCAGAGGGAGAGGGAAAAGCAGGTTCACCACTGAGAAGGAGCCTGATGAGGGGCTTGATTCCAGGATCCTGAGATCCTGACCTCAGCCGAAATCAAGAGTTGGATACTTAACTGACTAAGCCATCTGCGTGCCCCCAAATCAACTTTTAATTTAAATGAAAGTTTAGGTTTTGAGCTCAAGAAGATGGTATGTGCCATATTAGTAATCAATATCTCTTCAAATCAACGTAACTTCTCTTTATGAAATTATGAAATCATTGCAATGTATGTTTATTATTCCTAGCATCTTCTTACTTTGTAATCAATTTTCACTTAAAGGAGAAATAATCTAATGTCAGTTTATCACACATTTTAGTTGATATTCTAGTTAAATTTGTGTGTCTGTGAATCATTTGCACTGTGTCTCTTCAACCAGGCATGGTTAGATTTTAAGTCCTTTTTCAATAAAGATAAACTAAAAGCATTTCTTCCCTTTAAAAGACTTTTAGTTAGTGCCAGACATAAAAGGTTTGGGGTTTAGTGAAGGGGTCCCTGAACACTTAATATATAAATTACACATCCTATTAGTCCCAAACAGTTGTTGATTCTAAACCAGCAATATTTTTCCATTTCTATCTACATCCCCGGTATGACTGCCTTAGTTCCTGGCCTCATTATTTACCATCAGAAATTCTGAGAAGTTTCCTTCCTTGCTTCCTAGCTTGCTTGATTCCTTTCCCTATATCTTGTTATCTGTACTGAGTCCAGAATAAATGTTCCAAAAAACATCCCTGATCATGCTGCTCTCATGCTCAAAAATCCAGTAACATTGCATTGCCTCAGCAGAAGTCCCAATCTGGATTGCCCATGACAGCAACCTGGTCGAACTCTTTGTCTCTGAAGATGTTGGTTCAGTATGCATTTGATGAGCTCAGACTCTAACCCTGGGAATTTTGATGAAATTGCTCCATGGGCCAATGTTTGAGAACCATCATCTCAAAAGAAAAAGAAAGAAAAGAAAAAGGCAAAATATACAAACCCTTTCCAGACTTGTCCTTTCCTGTCCCCAATTCCATACATCTACTCTCATCTGGTTGGAGTTTCTACTTCCATACTCCACAGATGCTTCACTCCTGGTTTGGCAATCGCCTCCCTTCTGTGACCCCTGGTGATGCCTCTGGAACCATTGGCAGCACCTCCTCAAACACTCTGCCTCCACTGCATTTCATACTTTTTTACTTTTATTGTTTTGAGAATTTATAAAGCATGGAGGGCTGGAATAACAGCATTAAAAGATGTACAGTTCAACTGGGCAAAAATAATTCAATGCAATAAATCCCATTTTTTGCTCAGGTCTGTTGAAGAACATTAAAGACAGTTCCAATACAAAGTACCCATCCTCCCAAGTTTTTCTCTTTCTGGTTTTTCTCACAACCCACCTGGCAACACACCTTTTTCTTCCAGACTTCCTGGAGAGTCTTTGACATACCCTGTTCCATTTGACTTTTACCCTCCTCGCCTCTCCCTCTTCCTCCTAATTATGCAATTTGAAAATTCCAGAGAATAAAAGCACTTTCCTTGGAAGGCTGAGAAAGTCAAAGAACCTCAACTGCAGTTGTCCTTAACGTGTAAGAGTTGTGTCTGGTGGTTGTAGAGGAGGGAGATTTGGGAACAATTATACAAAATCCTCCCTCTCCCATTTCACCTTGAGTACCTGAAGATTAAGAGTGCATTTTAGTGATTATGATTTCTCTTTGCAAACACATATCTCAAAATAGGTTAGAATATGAAGGTGACTAGTGTGTTTTGAATATGTATTATTTATCTACTTATCAGATTTGCACTAAGGAAGATCTACCTTATTTTCTTTAGAGTAATAAGGAATTGATAACCTAGGAAGGTATTTTGGTCTCCTCCCTACTATAATTTTCTCTTGTTCCCGCCACCATCTAAAGACAAAGTTCCCTGTGTTCGTGTATACCAGTTCCAAATTGTTATGTCACAAATCACTCCAACTTTCATGATATAAGCTGTTATTTCTCTGCAGATTCTTTAGGATAGGTATTCAGGAAGGACTTGACCAGGCATTTCTCACTGGGGTTATGTGATGGACGTCAGAGGACTGCTGTTGTCTGAAGGTTCTGCTCTGGCTAAGGGTGCACATTCCCAGGATGTTGTCTGAATGCCTCTGCACATGGCGGCTTGGGTGCCCTTACCACATGGCATCTGGCTTCCTCCTGAATATGTGATCCCAGAAGCCAAAGCCAAAGCTGCAGTGCCTTTTATGACCTAATTGTCAGAAGTCACACATTGTCACTTCTGGCCCATTCATTCCATCACACAGGACTAATCTTGATTCGTTTTGAGAAAGGACAGCGCAAGGTTGTAAATATTGGGGGTGTGGATCATCTGGGGTCATTTTGGAGCTGGCTGCTGAGTGTGTACTCGTTTCTGAGAGATAAACTGTGTATTAGCTACAGTTGTAAGAATTTGAGAGCATGAAATATTGAAAAACCTAATATTTTATAGCTGGGAAAGATGGAGACATTATGGTCTAATCACGTATTCTTGAATCACAGGTCTAGAAGTGGTTTTAAGGATTAGCTAATTCAGTCAGCTGATAAAGTTCACGGATAAAGAGAGGGTCAGCAAAGACATTTATGTCAGAGTTGAGATAGGTGGTCAGAGCTTCTGTATCCCAAGCCAATAAATGATCAAATGAAGAAAACAAGCACACAGGCAAATGGAACTGTCTAGGAATATCTAAGAAGGGAAACTGCACACATGTTCTTTTGATGCATAAACATAATCTGAATTTGAGTCAATGTTATAAATTACTTAATTTTTATGCCTACCATGCAGTATGGTTGTGACTTTGCTTGTGTAGGTGAACTGTGCCACACACTAATTTGTGTGGGTTTTATTTGCTCACAACATTGTATTCTATTGACATGTTCCTAATTGTGCTATTTGCTGATCATACAATGTAGTTACTTACTGTGAAATTAAAATTAAATGAAACATTATCCATTCACTTATCTCATAAAGATTATAGGCATGTTAAAATAAAATTCTAAACTTTAAGATACAGAATATTGGAAAATATTTTTTAATTAATTGAATGAATCATCAAAAATGAATTTTTGACGTTAAGCAACATCTTAGAAAGCACTCAATTAGAAATCAAATTGTACAAAATAGAATGTCCTGAGCTGTTTTTCATTGCCTAGAAATTATGTCCAGATAAATTTTATTTATTAGTGTGGTTTCCTTCAATAATGATGTTCTCTTACCTAGTCTAATGGTCACAGACAAATCTATTTTTAAACTACTGCCATTCCTTCATTATTTTGACAACTCGAATTGAATATTGCAAGTTACAGAGTGCAACTGTTTTATAGACTTTCTTTGCAATTGGAATACAAGACAAATAAAAGTACACATAAAAAGGGTCATTTGATTTTGAAAGTTTTACTGCTGCAGTTAGAGATCGGCATACATAGGGATAAAAATACTGGGCCCTGCATTAGTTCTGCCATATATTTTGCTTTGGCTCCTTAAGAGAATAGGATGTGACAGGGGAGAGATATAAATTTTCAATTTGTTTTTTCTTTGGAGAAAAATACACCTATTTCTATGACCTAGGAGAACACTGTGCTGGAATAGGGCAATGTATCAATTCTGAGGTTAACTCTGTATAGTGTTTGGGCACAACTCAGGATGGGCATAGTCCAGGCAGCTGATTTACTTTCTGTTCACATCTCTAAGGGTTTCTCCGTGAGGTTTTATTTTTAATTTTTGAAATGAAAATAGGTATAACCGGTGAATTACTTAATCTATTTTTCTGCATTAAATATATACATAAATGATTTTAAATATCATTTTCCTGTAGTTGTAATCCTAATAATTAGCTATTGTTATAGGCATTCAGCTAAATGGTAAATCTAGTAGGAACTATGTAGAGTCCAAATGTGAATAATCATTTAATTTAGATTATTTATTATCCTTGAATTTTAAAATCATTTTACATAAAATGTTAAAATTATACTTTCCATATCTATTATTTAATGACCCACACTGTTGTGTGTGAGTCTCCTGTTATGTGTGTGTTAATCTCCTGTTATAAACCACCCACTGAGTTTTCCCTGTGTAATTGAAGGGCCATAGCGTACTCTTTCAGGGACTGTCATAACTTGAAAATATCAGTCTTTTTAGGGTGAAGGAAATGACAATAAGAAGAATTAACACTTTAAGTTAAACTCCTATTTTGGTTGAGGCCTGTGCATGAGACAATTTTAGAATGGATGCTTCGTAAAGCTTACAATGGGTGAGGGTAAAAGAGAAAATGTTAGAATGATTAATCTTTAGACAAAATTTTTAATGGAAGAAATACATATCCAACAGAAAATCTAAAATTATATGTCCTTTATATCTTGGTAATTCTAATATAAACTTTATTTCTTGCCTCTGATTTTAATGTTGTTTATTTTTGGTTTATTACTTTGTTATTGTGAGCTGCCTAGCATCAATTTGATACCAGTTTAAAAAAATAATAAACAAATTATAAAAATGTTTTTGTTGTTGCTGTTATTGTAAAGTAGGTAATTCTGGTCCTCATTTTGTAAACTCTCCAAATGCCCTCTTCATGACCCCTGTCTATACTTTATTTCTTTCCCACCTTTCATGTTTGCTTTGGCTTACCAACTTGTTCCTGCCAAATGAGTTAGTTGAAATAGGAACATTAATTTTTATGCATGGAAGCATGTCAGCTACAATGGGAGGGAAGGGGCGGTGAAGAGGGAGGAGCCGGGTGGAACGAAAACAACCAAGCGTGGATAGGCCACCAGACTGTGCTGTCACAAGGAAAAGCTCTGGTTGTCACAGTGTCATGTGAGCTTTTTACCAAAGATGCCAGTGGACAAAGGTTGCAATAATTTTCTCAAAAATCCTATTTCTTGGCTTGAAACCTTCTTCTTAACATAGGCCTTTTAGGCTGTTCGCTATCCTACAGTCGGCAGTGATCCTTGTTTCAAAGCCCCATTATTGAGATACACCAGAGGGACATTTTAAAGTAGACAACAATGAATATCAAAAGACAGAAAAAATTAAAATAACGGGAGTACTGATTTCCCTGGAGTACCTTTAAAGTTCTTCACAGTTTCTGGTGGATAAAACAAACTATTTGTTTTGGTTCTTCCAACAGTTTCCCATGGATCATGCTATGACCCAGAAATGTCTGCTCCGCTTGCTGTTGGTTGGCATTCCAGTCAGGTGAAACTCCCCAGGAGTGTGACAGAGAATCTTGGGTCCTGGAGAGAGTGCATTCTTTGGAGCTAGAATTTTGGGAGGTAAGCCTGGGCTTCAAAAGTTACTACATGTGAGGGTATGAACACATCCCTTAACCACTCTGACTCTGTTTCTGATCTGTCTAAAAGGTGGATAATAATAATAATAATAGTCATAAAATTATCCTCCCAGTCTTCCCATTTACAAGATTTTGAAGACTTTCAGAAATAGTAATGATGACCATAATAGGTAGCATAATGTTTATCCTAAACCCTAAAACACCAGCCAGCACGGGCATGGTTTTCTGGCTCATTATTCCAGCAATGTTGCCCACCACTTTGGGGTGTTCACATGTAAGGCTGAAAGTACACCTATGTGAGTGTAAAGGCTTCTAAGGCAGAGCCTATATTCTTCTTAGTGTTGGTTCCAGGCATTTAATAAATGATCAATAATGTTTGCTGAATGAACAGCTAAATGAATATGATAGGTAGTCATGTAAAGAGGGATTAATTTTGTCTTCTATACTCTCCAGAAATAAAACTATACTTGTAATAGGATGTCATAGGAAGACAAATAGAAGTTCAATACAAGAAAGATGAAAATTAATCCTCAGAGAAATCCAAAAATGGAACAGGACGCCTTTTAAAATAATGTCTTTGAGATTGCTGAGTTTTTCTTGGCAGAGGTTATTGTACCCATCAGGAAAAACTAGGAAATGCTGCAATAACAAAAATATGCTAAAATTTAGGGACTCCAAACAATGTCTTTCATGCTGTGTATCCATCATGGGTTGGGAGGGATATTTTGACCATTTGAGTCACCTGGACCCAGGCTGATGGAACAACCATCCTCTTGAATGGTGCCCAGTCAGTCATCATGGCTGAAGGAAAAGGAATGTGCTGTAGAAATTTATGAATGAACAGCTATACGCTGCAGCCTGTGAGTGACACATTATTTCTATTTACAACTCACTGGCAAGAACTAGACATTTGAGTCCAAACATAAGGCAATCAGGAAGTAGAATCCCACAACGTACCTAGAAGATAACAATATTAACGACAATTGTACTTTGGGTTGTTGTAAAGAGAATTATGAGAAGGTCGATCCTTGACTGGTTGATTTTGCCCATGCACATATTTTTCTAACCCTTCTGCAGTGTCTGCAGGCTTTGTTTTCTTTTAGCAGATCTCACATATGTTGCCCTTGTACTTCCAGGCCATTAAGTTCTAAATACACCTATGTTCAACTGCTTTCTATAATTACTGACTTGTATTTGTGTCTGTTACCATTTTCTAGGTTGTTTGCTGTTTGGGGGACTTTACCAAATACTAATTCTTATATTCTATCATGATTCCATAGCTTTCACTATAGAAATGTATACCAGCACCTCCCCCCCACCCAGTCATTTTCTTTTTTGAATACGCACATTTAAGACAGCTTCTCATTTTAAGGGAACTGCTCAATGGCCATAATGAGAACTATTTCTTGGGAGACTAGATTGTACTTTTAAGGGTGGTTTACATTGCATGGACACCCATTATGGTGGAAAACTGAAATTCCAGGCAACATGATGGGAAAGTGCGGCTCCTAAGATAGCAACCTAGGGAGCTATTCTCGTAACAGATCGCTATTTGTGGTGCCATATTCTTGCTTTCTAATATACCTTGCATCACCATAGGTCTGTCTGTACATGATGAACAGAAGCAGATTTTTGTGGCTCGATGAGTTGTTTTAGGAAGGCTGCAAAGTTAAAGTGAACCTAGGTCCTGCCTTGGATAGAGTAGAAATCCCATGGTCAATGCATAAAATCTAGTGTTGTAGTGAGTGTGCATTCTCTCTTTTGGCTGTTTTGTTTGATGACTGTGTGTGTGTGTGTGTGTGTGTGTGTGTGTGCATGTGCACATGTGTATAGCAGAGGGATGACTGATCATGAAAAACAGGTGTAACTAAAATCAGGTTTCAAAACGCTTCTTTATTAAATATTGTTAGATGGAATGGTGTCTTAGGAAAAGCAGGAGTCACAGTGGCACAGAGTGGCCAAGTGCCTTTTATAAGAATCCTCACAAATACTGAACTTGGTCTAATGGCAGTTAAATCAGTCCTCCTAAGCATATCTCAACATATGGTGGCTCTCACTGTATTATTTTGTCTAAAATGTTGTGGTTATCTTGGCTTGTGGTACTGGAGTAATTACAGGGTACTACCCTCCCATTTTTGCTCACTGGTCTTTAGTGAGAAGACTTAACAGCCATTTGTCTAGGCTACTCTGAATGAGAAGCAATTTTTCTCCTCTGCCTTGCTGAATGATAATGAGGTGATGAGTGTGTTCCTTTTGGAAAGACATGCTGACCTGTCCATGCTGGAAGTTTGATGTGTTTAGCAGCCACTATCGTGAGGCTGTGGAGAAGGTAGAGCAAGACAATATCTTTGGGGTGACTAAAAATACACAAAAGCCAACGATATACAGTGGAATTTGTCCGGATAGTACCCTTAAGTGACTGTCATGTGAGGAAGGAATGTGTCAGAAGTGCCATCTCATCCTAAGCGAAGTATGTCACAACTGATAGGTAAGGTCGTCACTGCCTAATGTCTCTGGTTTAAGTAGAGAAGTATTCTGCAATTCTCCAAATGGTAAAGAATGGCTTAGTTTGAAGCCAGTCTCTCTCGGTGTGTTTGTACCCAGCAACCAGAGGAAATAGAATTCTTATCTGAAATTTCTCTCAGATGCAGATAAGACTCAGAAGAAACAAATGTGAAGGTCTTTATTGGCCCAATTTACTCGTCATGGATTCTTACTCTAGATGTGTGACTTATTATGCCAAATCACATGGTTGGGTAATTATAATATAACTGACAAATTTCAGGCCTCTGTGACTATGGAAAAAGCAGGACATGGTGGTAAAATAGGTCACAACAAGCCAATTCAGAAAGTGGAGAGCCAGATATAAATGCTTAGCTATGCAGGTTAACATACTTTATACTCATACACAAATAACTTTGAAGGCAGGGTTTTCACTCCACTTTATTTTTAGGAAGTCCCACGTAATCCATTAAAACTTTTACTGCAAAGATTGTGTAAGTTATACAGTGTAAGCGAATCCACATGTACCTAGGTCACAACATGACATGCAAAGACTTTGCATAACTAAAAAGCACCATGCTTACTTTTTTCATGTTTTATTGGTTAGTTTTTTTCTGGCGCTTGATTTGTTTTTTTCCCCACCAAACTCCCAAACGTCCTAAAACATATTTGGAATTATCTAAGGCTTATGTACTTAATGAATACTTTAATAACTGTGAAGATATAAGATTGACAGAAAACATTACGTTTTAGTATCTCTCAGAAAGTAGACTTCGAACCTGGCAGACGGTACCACTGGTAAAGGAATAGCTCTTCTTAGGATGCAAATCCCTCTTAGCACAAGAATTATTGACCCACAAGATGTATAATGGCTCCTTAGTTTATTATATCCAGTCCACTGCCACACAGACATGCTTACCCTTTGTGCTTTTGAGAGTTCAGCAAAGAACACTGATGTAAACCCACTCCAAAGCTAAACGCAATCATTAGGTCACGATTCTTGTTTCTCTATCTCCCCAGCACCCTTCAGAGTATCCTGTTGTAATAATGCACATTGCACATACATGTAATTGAATTCAGGTCACAATTCAAGCCAGCTGCTCTGGAATACCAACTCGCAAGCATCACTCAATGAGAGAATATGTCTTTATTCTGCACAGAGGATACAGAGACGCTGTGCTCTAACCACGTGACACGGAGTGCTTCTGAATACCAATGGTGTTCGCTAGGAGAGAACTTCTTCAGATGCAAGAGGCCCAACCTTTCAGGGATAGGAATCCTTAAAATAAAACTAGAGGCGCAGAGCTACAAATATGTTGATGTACGATGAATTCCAGTGGTGTACAGTTAAGAAATAAGGTTTCTTTGTGACCCAGCAACATAATCACATGTGAGGCATTGCCTCTAAATCACAGGCATTTGTCGTTCCTGCTAATTGGTGAACTAACCTATTAACAAGTCTCTTAAATGTTACACGATTTAGATAGGTGAGCGGAGATATCCGTTATGTTAGGAAATCCTGAAATTTGTATTACTTGAGTTCAAAAAGCAGGAAAATACCTGCCTGAGGGTTGATGTGCTGTATTCCATTCCAAAGCAAAGGAGGGCATTTGTTTTAGTCATTGCCAGCCCCCACCCATAACCTTAAAAGCCCTGAATTATGCAGGCTACAGGGTGTTATATTAAATTGTTGTCAGCATTGAACAAAAGTCCTAAGCACGTAATTCAGAGCAACTGATACCAAGAGTTAAGTAGAGGTTTAAACAAAGGCAAATGAGTTGGGCAGAGCCTTTTGAGATATACATTTTGAATAAAAAGTTAAACTTTGTACAGTTTGAGTACAAACCCTTTCAATGAATTTTATATAATTTGAGAGACAAAGAAAAGAGCCACTTGAGAAGGCTGATTAACTGAATCGCACTTCATTGTGCATGCCGCCGGTGATGGAAATATATTTATCAATACACTTTTTAGTCACACAAAATGGACACCATCTAATCCGAAGAAGAGAATCGGAGATGCACAAAAGCACTGTTGAATGTCTTCTGACGATGGTTTGGTGAGTGAAATGTAAAGCCAGGATTTACAAATATTACACAAGTGAACACTGTTACTGCACTCAGGCTGAAAAATCCTGTTCAAATCCAATAAGTGGTTTAAGATGTGCAAATAGAGGCTTCTGCAGGGAGTCAGGCATTAGAAGCCACCTGGAGCATGTGCTAGAGATTGTATCCATCAATACAGCAGCTGGGCTGAAATTATAAAGAGAGCTGCTTTTCATCACGCTTGTTTTAATGCATACATTTCTCCTGTCACTGGCACCCCAGGAAAACTACTAAGCACAAAAATGAATGGTGCCCATTACCTGATATTCATACTTGTGACAACAGAGGAAAGAATCACAACACAACAGTAAGCAAAAAAATTGATATCCAAATTATTTTTAAGTTGCTGCAGTAGGAGAAAATCTTGAGAACCAATTGGCAATCTTTTAATATGAGAAGTGGGGAGGCAAACAGAGTCATTTCATAGTTGATCATAAATGTCCTTCACCTATGATATGGACAGACTCTACAATTATTTTCAAAGCAGGGTCACATTTTAAACTCCATTTTGTACTTAGAAGAAGGAAAAGATGTCTTCTCTAGTAGGAGACATAATGCAAAATGCTGGTTGGAGAAAATATTAGGAGCCTGTGGCTAGATCCAGCCCATTCCAGTGTTAGAGACAGAGAGAAGACCACATTCCCTGAAGTGGTTCTGTGATCGTTGGGCTGACGGACTGGTGTCCCGACCTCTCTAGCCTTATATGTGACTCATAACTAAATAGCAAGTGCCAGCTATTGCCTAATTGTGCCTTCATGATGATGGTACAATCCATATATAACATACTATTAAACTGATGCCTGGGGAACAACACGGAAACAGCCTCAGTAATAGCTAATTATTACAAAGGCAAAACAAATCAATGGGAACAAAAAAAGAGATCGGTGGTTGCTTCGAGTCTGGGGTGAGGATGAGGTTGACTGAAAAGAGGCATGAGAGACATTTTTGGGATGATGGAAATGTGTTCCACCTTTGTTGTGACAGTGGTTACACAGGTGCATACGTTTATCAAAGCTCATTGACCTGTGCAATTAAAATGGATGCATTTCATTGTGTATAAACGATACCTTAATAAAGCTGATCTTTTTGAAAGGATCAGGATCGGAAATATCATTTCAGTTTGTTGTAGTTTGATAAGAGCAGTGATATATTATATAACCAACCCCAATGTTCTCTTTCTCTTTTCATTTGTTGAATGTTTGCAAATTCACATTTCACCATTTGTTGAGGTGGTTGCGCTTTACTCAAGAGTGAATTTGAGTTTCAGAAGGAAACGTTCTACACACTGGATGGGTTTAGATGCGTTAATCAGGAAAACAGGTCCTGTCTTGACACTTAAGGCTCCAGGTTAAGTTGATATGATTTTTTTCCTCCCACAGAGTAATGTGTGGTTTACAAAGGAGGCTGATGCAACAGATCAGGAAAAAGCATGTCTTTAGGTGTAATGGAAACAATGATGAACTGGAATGTTAAGAGACCTAATATCTTCCTACCCCACTTCCATTAATCTCTGTGATCAATTATGGGTCACTTAGATTTCCCAAGACTCAATGTTTTCATCTATTACTTAAAAACTTTGTGTCCAAACTGTAGTTTTCAAGCTTATTTGATTTATTGGTGGAATTTTTGTTTCAAACAATATATTTGACAGACTCACGATAAATAAAATAGGTAAGAGTAGAGGTATTCTTCCATTCCAACTTTAATATTTTAGAACTCTATTTAGAAAAACACCCTGACAATTAAAAGTATGTTTTATTTTTCAAGTTTTTAAAATTTTGCTTAATGGTAAAAAAAAAATAACTTTGTTTTAGGGGAGAAAATTCAGATTTAATAAGGAAAATGAAACCTTCCATATTATATTTTTTAATTAAAAATTTTTTTTAAGATTTTATTTATTTATTTGACAGAGAGTGACACAGCGAGAGAGGGAACACAAGCAATGAGAGGGGGAGAGGAAGAAGCAGGGTTCCCACTAAGCAGGGAGCCTAGTGCGAGGCTTGAACCTGGAACCCCATGGGGGGCTGGATCCTGGGACCCTGGAATCATGCTGAGCCAAAGGCAGATGCTTAATGACTGAGCCACCCAGGCACCCCTATATTTTTTTTCTTTTTTTAAGATTTTATTTATTTATTTGACAGACAGAGATCACAGTAGGCAGAGAGGCAGACATAGAGAGAGAGGGAGAAGCAGGCTCCCTGCTGAGCAGAGAGCCTGATGTGGGGCTGGATCCCAGGACCCTGAGATCATGACCTGAGCTGAAGGCAGAGGCTTAACCCACTGAGCCACCCAGGCACCCCTATATTTTTGTTTTAGTCAACATTTTTCTATACAACTTTTTGTATAGAAATATGATCAGTTATGATCATAATGTATGTAAAAATTTTCTTTGCCAATAATATTATCACATTAGCACTCTCACACAAATTATTTTAAAACTCCCTGGTATTCCATTGAATGAATTTATTATCTGTTGTTAAGTAATTGTTTATATATATATATATTTTAAAATATTTTATTTATTTATTTGACAGAGATCAGTTAGGTACAACATGGTTCATCACCATTAAAAAGTTCATAGCCTAGTGGTAGGCTCAAAAAGGTACATGCTTTAAGAACAAAATGTCTTAGTAGCTCAGAGGATGATCTAGGGAACAGTTCTGCCCAGGGTGGTTGGAGTAGCCTTTACATAAAATTACAGTTGCTTTGTGTTTTTAATATTTAATCAGATGGATCCTGAAAAGAAGGAATAGGTTTGGTAGGTACAATTGTTGGAGAGTCTAGCATTATATGCAAAGGTGAAATGTCATGAAAGTCTATAGCATGGTTGAAGATTGATGCCAACTTTATGAGCTTGAGTGCATGGCTACCCTGTCCTTGTAATGAATTGGGAAGAACTTTATACTTTATACTTTATACTTTACTTCATACTATATTTACTTTATATTTACTTTATACTATACTTTATACTTTACTATACTGTCAAACTTTATACTGTCCAAAGGTCTACTGAAAGTTAATAAAAACACATCTTACTTTTTCTTGATGGTCCATTTTCTAGGATTTCCCCTTAAGTTTGAGATGAAGTACTCATTTTTCTGCCTCTCAACTTCTTTCACATTAAAAAGATGAAATAAGGACTCATAAATGGGGGCACCTGGGTGACTCAGTGGGTTAAAGCCTCTGCCTTCGGCTCAGGTCATGATCCCGGTCGTGGGATCGAGCCCCTCATCGGGCTCTCTGCTCAGTGGGGAGCCTGCTTTCTCCTCTCTCTTTCTCTGCCTGCCTCTCTTCCTACTTGTGATCTCTGTCTATCAAATAAATAAATAAAATATTTTAAAAAAAGCTCATAAATGTATTTTATTACTCTTAAAGTATAAATGTTTTGAAGAACTTAAATGAACTAGATAATAGTTTATGCCGTATTTAATCCAGACTGTAGACCAGTTTAATAATCCTTTAATGAAATTTTTCTGAATACTCAAAGTGTTAATACTAGTTAAATATTTTAAAAGTGTTAAATATTTAGAGACAGCCTAATAGAAAAGCCTTAGTTTGATTCTTATGGTTCAAGTTGATATTTGACTTTAAATAACATGACTGGATATTTAAATTCTATGAATTGAAGATCCCGAAGTGTTTGTGATCTCGTCCTATCAACACTAAGTTAGAGGTAGACACAAGTAGAGCCCAAGGTCAGATGAGAGCTAAAAGTTGGGACTCACCTTGGGATCAAGTGAATTTTTAAAATCTGACTCCTTGAAATTTAACCACTCCATAATGAAAATCTATCACAATATGATTAGCTTTTAAGGTTCATTAAAGCCTTCTAATACTAGTGATTAAAAGAAAATCAATTACACCCACAATACGTAAACAAAAGAATCTCAAATTCCTTCAGATTATCGATTTTCTAACTCCTTGACTTGACTATCTCTTCAAGGTAATTTTACATGAATTAATTACAGCGTGTGAACTCCAGCTATCATATATCAGAATGTGGGCTGAAAAAGCAGGAATTAAACACAGGATCCTAGCCATTCATCCTCTTGATTTAACAACAGGAGAGTGTAAGCATGGGTTTAGTAATACGAGCTTTCAGTCCTTGGTAAGCCATTTCCTATTGTTATATGAAAGAGAGCAATTCTAATTATTTCTTTGAGGAAAGCGCTAGAAAAACATTAAGGATACTTGTTTACCAAAAATAAAATCATCAGACTTAAAAGAGGAAATAT
This sequence comes from Martes martes, assembly GCF_963455335.1. NCBI lineage: Eukaryota > Metazoa > Chordata > Mammalia > Carnivora > Mustelidae > Martes > Martes martes. The sequence goes on from NC_137891.1 coordinate 43,080,370, forward strand.
AGTGTACGTATCCCCTAGATTGTCTGTTCACTTCAAAATCCTATTACCCCCAAAGAGGGAACTTGAACAGAATTGAAATCTTCCATGTTTCTGTCTTGCCGTAACATGTTTCCCATGATGCTCTTACCCTGTGTTATTTTTAGCTGGCTGTTAATAATGCAGATTATCCAGCTAGGAAAATTAAAATTTAATCTAAAATGGACAGGCTTTAAAATAAACATCGAAATTTAAATATCTATTACCTAAATATCTAGTTGGTAAAAGAAAGGGCTTCCCTATGGGCCAGTTTCTGGATTCTTTAGTTCAGAATTTAACTTATTTTTGAAAAAACATGTTGAACTTCTCTAGTGGAAATTTGCCATTTGGTTTCTTAAATCAGTTACAGTTTACGGCATTGATTCATGAATCATTCCAAAAAGTAAGCCTGAATTACCAGTGTATGACAGCAAGTGGTGGATTTTCAGCAGAAATGGAAACATGGCTTGTTTATCTTGGAGAGCATTCTTGTCATAATTTTTACTGGGCACATATATTTTGTGGGTTATTTTGTCTGTTTTTCCTATTCTCAGGTAGAATAAACGAAAAAATTTTTTTAAAAAAGAGAGAGGATCAGAAAAAGACACTACTTGATGGTCCTGGTAAAGTTATTAAAGGATTCAAGTCCCCTCTATCTGGAGGTGCAGACATCCTTTCCTTCAGTACAGGGGACAGTGCAGAATATATGATGTGTTCTGTGAGCAGGAAGGGAAGAAAAGGGCTCATCCTAATATTACACCACCACCCATTGTGTACCCCAGACCAGCAAGCTCTTTTCCAACTAGCTGTGAAATAGACTGGCCTCACCTGCTTGAACAGATGCCGAGGAGTGTGACCAGGCCACAATCGTGCCACTGGATGTGGCACAGGGACATGCCAACAAACACGTTTCTGTAGGTCCAACTCCAAAGATGGGATGATGGGGGAGAGTCAGAATGCACAGAGCAAACGATGCCTCACCTACCACTCAAAGGCAAAGGATTAGAGAAAACCACAAGCTCTGAGACTGATAAAAGATAGCTCTCTGCTGGATGATATAATAAATCTGCTAGCCTGGTTTCCAAGATAGCTAAAATGAGAAGGACTGTTGATAGACTAGTCTGCAGGATTGGAAGGGGATTGTGGAAAGTTCTTCGAATCACTTTGCTTTCGTGAAGCTCTGAGTTGCTTCCCATACTTGAGTGGGAGAATGTCCAAATGAAGGTAGAAATGACTATTTTCTCACTTGAAAAATAAGAGGGTGTCATAATGGACTAGGGACATGTATAGACTATAAGGTGGGAAAACATACTGGCTTAATTGAGGACCAAGATTCAAATCCTATTTTTGGCATTAGAGTAATTATTGAATCTTTCTGAGTCTCTACAATGGAAATGCTTGTAACACTGCCTTTATAAGAACATTAGAGGTCTATAGGAAATGATATGGGTGAATATGCTTTATGGAGAATTATATGATATGTCATGATGAAGTGCACCCCCTAGTCATAAAACATGAATGCAAGTTGCTCCTGAAGACATTGACCTCAGTTCTGTCATTTAATATTTAGGCAAATTAGTCAAATTATTTATAAATTCCTTGGGTTCTCCTTCATCCCTCTCAGATGTAATATTTTGTTTATCTCAAACTAGACCCTACCTGTTAATTCCTTTAAGCTTTTGAGAAAACTTTCCACCTACTATGTGCAAGACTCTATGCCAAATGCTGGGAACTTTTGTAAATTACTTTAAAATTGTCCATTTTCTATAAAAAAAATTTAGCTTTTTGTGTTTCTGGGAGAAAACCATGTATACTTAAGGGCTGTGGTAAGTTTATTTTATTTCATTTTTTAAAACAAATCATTAAAGCATAATTTTCAAAAGAAAAACAGAAAACAAATTTTGTTACAATCTTATTACTTTGATCAAGATTTTTAAAAAATGGGGGCGCCTGGGTGGCCCATTGGGTTAAACTTCTGCGTTCAGCTCAGGTCATGGTCCTGGAGTCTTGGGATCGAGCCCCGCATTGGGCTCTCTGCTCAGCAGGGAGCCTGCCTCTCCCTCTCTCTCTGCCTGCCTCTCTGCCTACTGTGATCTCTGTCTGTCAAATAAATAAATAAATAAATCTTAAAAAAAAAAAAAAGAAGATTTAAAAAACTGTTTTTCAAGACTATTGCTACCAAGTGTTTTGTACTTTGGGGATGTAATTTATAAATGCATTATTTACTTGGTTTCTGCACTTGCTTATACATATAGATAGAATCAATAGAGAATTTGCCTATTGCGAGCTTTGTAGGTTCCAACAAGACTTAATTCCTATATGGATTTTTCTTCGTGGCTAGATGTTCATTTTCAAAGTTTACCACACAAAAAACAGACCATACAAGACTTACTTGGGGCAATATTATTTTTCAATTTTAAAGAAACTGCTTTCATTTTTCTTTTATTTCAAGTTTTATGACAACTAAGAATTTTCCCATTCAATTGAAATAATGAGTAGTTGTAATCTCAGTTTAAGACCCATTGAAGTCATCTACCCACTGCCCCACCAGTGTTCACGATCTGGGGGAGCATGACTAACCATGACTAACCCTGATGTCAGAATCACTTGCCAAATTTGATTTCTTCAACAGATTGTTGAAGGAAACATTGTGACACCATTGCATGTTTGTTCCCATTTCATTTCCAGGAACAGTTAGATTTTTTTTTATATGAGGGAAAAGCATTTTGTGAGACAATGCATGGAAACCCATAGAAGGGTGTATGGCTAGTAAGCACCAAATAAATATTAGCTATCATCATCGTTGAGATTGACCCTTTCAGATATTCCAGTTCCATGATTGATTCTCTTGTTGGTAATTGATTACATCATACTTTTAAACACATGTTTTGAAGCCTAGGTGTATTAGTTTTCAAATACATAATGCATTGCTGTTTTTCTCCCTACGTGTTTAGAAAATTCCCGCATTGCCTCATGATCCACAGCAACATATGTGCATATCACAAGGAAGTAAATGGCACACAAAAGTGTGTTCTACAGAGGTCTTTTCACTTTGTCCTTTCCAAAGGCATAGAAAAGAAGGGCAGTGATGAAGGAAACAGCCTCGGTGCTTGACTGGCCCACACAAAGCTTGTGGACCTAGAATCAAAGTCCTTTTAAATCTTCTACGCATCACCCTCAGTGCAGTGGCTTTTCTCCTAGAACTTTATAGTAAGTAGGCTTTCCCACACCTAGTGAGACTATTCTTCTAAACTATGGTTTCTCAACCACTACTATAACATTGTGATCTGGATAATTCTTTGTTGTAGGGGCTCTGTTCTGCGAGTTGTAAGTTGTTTAGCAGGGGTATCCCGGACCTCTACCGACAAGCCACCCATAGCACCTCCCTGTGCCTCCAGGTTGTGAAAACCAAAACTGTCTCCATAAACTGCCAAATGTTCTCTGAAGGGCAAAGTCACCCTTAGATGAAAACCACTGAACCTGGATTGGGACTTGAGCACATTCTACCCATCAGTGTTTCTGCTTATGATTCTGATTCACAACACACTTCGTTAGAACACAAGCCATCATTGAGTTTACTTAAATCGATAAGCCATTTTCATTCCCAAATTGCTCTCTTATCTGGCCCTTCTTTAATTCAGGTGTTCATTTATTATTCTTCACTTTAAAAATTTACTGACAGCCAGCACTGGGCAAGCCGTCTTAATTCAAGCCCTTATGAATCTTGCCTGCCCTCATTGCAACGTGTCCTCACTGTCCCCTCCGCCTTTCCCCAGCCCCAATCTGGTCCCTAGAATCATGTCTCCATCCCAGTGGATCAAATGACCTCACTAAAACCCAAATCTGGTCTCACTTCTGGTCTTTTAAAAATGCTAGTTCCCTTCCAAGTGCAAACATTTTGCCATCCAAACACTTAAGCCTAGCACGCAAACAGTTATGATCTGGTAAAACTGACAACATGATATTCTTTATACACACTGAACACGAATTCTCAAATGTACATATCTAAATGTCCATGCTTTTGCATATCTACCCACAATGCTCTTTAACTTAATAATGCCTTGAATTAATTCTGATTGCTCCTTCAATGGTCCACTCTGCTGTCCTTTATTCTGGAAAGTTTCCTTTATTCCCTGGGCAACATCAGAGAGTTTCCCCATTCCACTCACCAGAGAGAACTTACGATAGCCCTTATCACAGACTATTGTATTTTTTTACATTTCTCTCTCTCTCTCTCTCTCTGCTGGAATGTGAGTTCTGTCAAGGTACAGGTCAAATTGGCTTACCTTTGTAGACTCGTTATTAAACAGGATGTGGTTCAAAGTTAGTGTACAAAATAAAAATAAACTAAAAATTAATTGAATTAAAAAACTGTGAAATCCACTCAAATGAGTTTCCTCCTATTATATTATTCTGCTTATTTCTTTCGTATCACTTACCATCATGGTAACGTAAATCCTCATTTTTATTTATCTGCTATTCATTCATTGTCTACTTCACCTTCACCACCACTAGGATTCTAGCTAATACCAGGGCGAAGAACAATTTCTATCAGCTTGGATGCTGTGTACCAGCACCTACAATGGTGCAGGGAAGATAGTAATAACTCAAAATTTATTTATTTGTTTGTTTGTTTTTTGCTGAATGAGTAGATGTAAAATGTAGACTGAAAAGCAATAGTTGATTAAGGAAACCAAGAATGAGTGTTCACAGATGCAGGAAGAGAAGTGAGAGAATGTATTCAAATAAAAATACCATATTTTACCAATGTGTCATATTTTACTTGAAAAATAGATACACATATTTTGAGAAAGCATGCAACAATGACAATAAACCTGAACTTAGATAGAAAAAATAAAAAGAGCTTCCCGTTTTTTTCTGCTACCTATAGGAAACAGACTTGGCAGCTGCTGTTACAAATGAAAAGAAAAATTGTCACGCACAAGGTTCATGTTCTCATGATTGATGGACATTTCCTTTTGAAAATATGCCTATTTATAATCTCAAATAAAATTCCTGTTGTCTCATGAACAACAGACCATGAGTCTTATGGATTTGCCTCCAAGAGTTAAATAACCGCCTAATTCCACTTGACAGTAAGGATAAAGCTACTGTTCTACTGTGATAGATAATCCCCTGCATGGGGTGGTGGGACTGGGGGAGCGACAAGGAGGCAGGAGAGAGGGGACATCCATCTTGCTAAGCAATTTATGAATTGAACCCTAAATCCTTAATGTACTAGTTGGTGAGTCAGTGTGCTAATGCATACTTGATTGAATTTGGTTTAAAATGCTAAGTTAAAGTGTGCAGGTGTCTTGAGCAGGTGCACAGTATTCTGCTAATAAACAGAAGACATTAAACCTGAGGCAAAGCTTATTTTGCTGCATTATAGAAATTTCACAGACCTATAGAAAGTACATGAAATATTGCTTTAGGGAGGGCTATTCATTCAGTATCTCTTCAAACCCTGTAAATCAAGAAAACAATGTGCTAGTTCAGATTTGTGCTATGAGGTTTTTCTTTCTTAAACATTTAAAATGAAATATAATGATAATTCCTCCCTAATAGAGTATCATTGTATTTACATAAGTGGGTCTGAAAAAATGCTATACTTGAAACCTCAAAAAATATGTGTATGTATGGAAATCATATCATGCTGTATTTTTTCTGAAACACTTATGAGCACAGTTGGAGTCCCAGTGTCATAATGAAAAATTGCTGTTAATTTTCAGTTTATGGATGTGAAGAGCTGGGAGCTCAGGCTGCACTGGGAATTAGCTTGTGCAAACTACAGAAATCTATTATTTAGGGTGCGCTAAGATTTGGTGTAGTCCTACTATTCCAGAAAGAGGACCAACTGGCAAAGGAATGTTTTACTTTGGGAGCGGCAGCTTCCTATAGGAAATAATTCCATATGAGAGATGCACGCGAAGAAATCTGGCATATTTTCTATCTTGCCCCACACAGGTTTGAATAAGATGTCATTCGGTAACTTTCACACAAAATGGTTTAGTTTGGACATCTACCCTTATGGTGTTTATTAAAATGTCACTGCAGGAGCAATAGGAAGTTTCATTATTTACCGTCCGTCATGCAGCTGATTCACTGCTACGGATTAGGCGCTGGAACTTAAATAGCGATACCATTTAAAGAATAAATTCTGTATTCTTTAAATGCTATCGTTATTTATTTATTTATTTATTTATTTATTTATTTATTTATTATAAGACTCACTTCTTTGGTTCCCACAGTTCAGATCATAATATATCGTATATAAACCAGAACATGATGGAATATGCTTGACGTCGTCTATGTTAGAAATTAATACACAGGGGCACCTGGGTGGCTCAGTGGGTTAAAGCTTCTGCCTTCCGCTCAGGTCATGACCTCAGGGTTCTGGGATCAAGCCCTGCATCGGGCTCTCGGCTCAGTGGGGAGCCTGCTTCTCCCTTTCTCTCTCTGCCTGCCTCTCTGCCTACTTGTGATCTCTGTCAAATAAATAAGTAAAATCTTAAAAAAAAAAAGAAATTAATATACTGTGTTTATCTAATAAATTTTTTGGTGTTTCATTTTATGAGATGGAGAATTATCAATTCACAGTATAGAAGTGATTTTCCTGTTTACTGATAAAAATCTCTTTGGGGTGCCTGGGTGGCTCAGACCATTAAGCGTCTGCCTTCAGCTCAGGTCAAGATCCCAGGGTCCTGGGATTGAGTCCTGCATCGGGTCCCCTGCTCAGCAGGGACCCTGCTTGTCCCTCTCCCTCTGCCTCACCCTGCTTGTGCTCTCTCTCTGTCTGTCAAGTAAATGAATAAAATATTAAAAAAAAAATCTCATCTTTGCTCTTGGGTGTGCCTTAACTGTATTGAAAAACAGTTATTCAGCTGAAATCTAAACAAGGTTTCTAAAAGAATTTTATAATGCACACTTTTTTGTACTTTTAAGACTGAAACAAAATTTTGTCTGATTCTTTCTTTTAAAAGATTTTATTTATTTTTTGAGATAGTGAGAGAGAGAACACAGGGGGAGGGGGAGGGGGCTCAATCCCAAGACCCCGGGATCATTACCTGAGCTGAAGGCAGATGCTTGACCAACTGAGTCACCCAGGCATGCCTCTATTCTTTTCTTATCCCCCTGACGTAACCCTTAAATGAAGAGGCAACCCAGTGTTGGTTCACTAAATCAAGGACTATGTTTCACACTTCCCAATGAAACAAAATGAATGCCAAATTCTAAACTTGGGAAATATTATTAAACATTTCAAATTTTATCACACATTAAAACCATCCCATCTAAACATTGTCATATTAGTAATTTTTCCAGCTTTACTGAGATATTATTGTAATAAATGTCAACTCAAGGTTTGCAACATAGTGATTTTGCATACACGTATATACTGCAAAATGATCACCACAATAGTCAGCTAACACCTCTATCCCCTCATACAACCACCTTTTTCTTTTTTTGTGGCAAGAGCATTTAAGAATTAGTCTCTTAACTTTCAAACATATAGTACAATATTACAGTTACCATACTTTACATTACATCCCCAGAATTTCTTTATCTTATAGCTGAAAGTTTGTACCCTTTGACCAACATCTTCCCATTTTCCCCACCCTCCTACTCCTGGCAACTGGCCCTCTATTCCTGAGTTCAACGTTTTTATATTCCACATATAGGTGAGGGCATATTGTATTTGTGTTTCTCTATATGACTTATTTCACCCAGTATAATGCCCTCATTCTTTCACATGTGAATATCCAGTTTCCCTAGCACATTTATTGAAGAGGCTGTCCTTTCTTCATTGGGTGTTCATGGATCCCTTGTCATATTTCAGTTGTATGTACATAGATTTTTTTAATGGGCTGTCAGTTCTTTTCCATTGATCTATGTTTGTTTTTATGCCAACACCATACTGTTTTGATTACTATCACTTTTCAATAAAGTTTGAAATCAAGAACTGTGATGCCTCCCATTTTATTCTTCTTTCTCAGGATTACTTTGGCTATTCAGGGTCTTTGGTGGGTCAATACAAATTTAAAGATTGTTTTTTAAATTTCTATGAAAATGACATTGAAATTTTTATAGGTCTTGTACTGAATTTATAGATGGCTTTGGGGAGTATGGACATTTAAACAGTATTTGTCGAATTCATGAAACAGGATATCTTTCAATTTATTTGTGTCTTCCTCAGTTTTTTTTATGAATATCAATTTTCAGTGTATGGATTTCTCACCTCCCTTTGTTACATTTATTCCTAAGTAATTTTATTATTTTTGATGTTATTGTAAAGAGAATTGTTAGAAATTTTACTTTGTTTTAATTTGGATGCTTTTTTTCCCTTGTCTAATTGCTCTGGCTAGGACTTCCCATACTATGTTGAATAGGAGTGCTGAGAGTACACACCATTGTCTTATTCTTGATCTTAGAGGAAAAGCTTTAAACCTTTTATCATTGAGTATGATATTAGCTGTGAACTTGTCATATATGGACTTTATTTTATCTAGGTACATTCCCTAGCCAGTTATTGAGAGTTTTTATCATTAATGGATGTTAAATTTTGCCAGATGCTTTTCTTGTATCTATTGAGATGATCATAACATGTTAACCTTTTATTTCTATTAATGTGATGTATCACATTTATTGATGTACTTATGTTGAACCATTCTTGTATCCCAGAGATTAATCCCTTTGAGCATGGTGTATGATGCTTTTAATGTGCTTTTAAAGTCTGTTTTGTTGAATACCATTTTTTTGAGAACTTTTACATCGCTATTCATCAAGAGTACTGGTATATATACATATGTATACATATATATATATGTGTGTGTATATATATATGGTCTTTATCTGGCTTTGGTATCAGAGTAAAGCTGGTCTTGTAGAATAAATTTGGGAGTATACCATCCTCTCCAATTTTTTGGAAGAGTTTGAGAAGGTTTAGAATTTATTCTTCAAATGTTTGGTAGAATTCACTAATAAAACCATCTGGTTCTGGGGTTTACTTTGTTTGGAAATTTTTGATTATTGATTCAATCTCCAAAATCATCGATCTGTCCAAATTTTCTATTTCTTCATGACCTAGTATTGGTGGGTTGTTGTTTTTAGAAATTTATCCATTTCTTCTAGGATATCTAATTTCATAATTATTCATAATAATCTCTTATCTTTTGTATTATGTGGGGTCAGTTATAAACTCTCCTTTTGCACTTTCAATTTTATTTATTTGTGTCCTTTGTCTTTTTCCTAGGTGAATCCAGCTAAATGTTTGTCAGTTTTATTTATCTTTTCAAAAATCAACTCTTTTGTTTGTTTTTTTGTTTATCTTTTTTACTGGTTTCCTCTTCTCTGTTTCATTTCTTTCTGCTTTGATCTTTGTTCTCTCTTTCCTTCTGCTAACTTTTTTTTTTTTCATTTTGTTTTTCTAGTTTCTTGGTGTAAATTTAGGTTTTTAAATTTGAGATCTTTATTTTTTCTTAATGTAAACATTTATCATAAAAACATTCCTCTTAGAACTGCTTGTGCTGCATCCTATATATTTTGGTATGTTATGTTTCCATTTTCATTTGTCTTAAGATTTTTAAAATTTTTTCTTCTTTGACTCATTTGCCATTCCAGAGTATGTTGTTTAATTTCCACATACTTGTGAATTTTCAGTTTAACTCCTATTATTGATTTCTAGTTTTATATCACTGTGGTTGGAAAAGATATTTAGCATGCTTTTAATCTTCTCACATTTGCTAAGACTTATTTTGTGACCTAACATATGATCTATTCTGGATAATGTCACATATTATAGTATATATATGTCACATAGTATAGTATATATTCTGAATTTGACCTTACACTTAACTTTAGTAGTATGTTTTATATTTTCATATCATTAACTGTTGTCTTTTTATTTATGCTTGAAGAACTCCTTTTAGCACTTCTGGTAAGGCAGGTGTAGTGGTGTTGAACCTCCACTTTTGTTTGCTTTTGAAAATCTTTATCTCCCTTCATATTTGAAAGACAGCTTTGATAGGTAAAGTATTCTTGGTTGGGTTTTGTTCTTTGTCAGCATTTTGAGTATATAATTCTACTCTCTCTTGGACTACAAGATTTCTGAGAAATCCTCTGATGGCCTATTCAGGTTCTTATATGTAAAAATTCTTTTTTTCTCTTACAGCTTTAAAAATTTTTTCTTTGTCTTTTATTTTGGAAAGTTTTATTTTAATATGTCTTGGATAGATCGTTTGGGGTTGAAATTTGGGGATTACTTATTATCTTAATGAACCTGAGTGTCCAAATCTCTCCCCAGATGTGGAACTTTTCAGACATTCGTTCATTAAATAAGCTTTCTGTCCCTTTCTCCCTTTCTTCTTGTCAGCCTCTAATAACACATAGATTGTTTCTCTTAATGATATCACATCTTTCACATAGGTCTCTTCACTTGTTTTCATTGTTTTTTGTTTTTTGTTTTTCCTTTTCATTCCTCTGAATGGATGATCTCAAATGACCTGTCTTCTAGTTCACTAATTCTTTCCTTTGTTCAATTGAGTCTTCTCTTGAAGATCTCTATTGAACTCTTCAATTCAGTCGTTGTATTCTTCAACTCTAGAATTTATATCTGGATTTTCTTTTTAAATGGTTTCTATTTCTTTGTTAAACTTCTCATTTTGCTCATACATTGTTTTCCTATTTCCATTTAATTGCCTGCATTTTCTTGTAGTTCACTGGATTTCTTTAAGAGTATCATTCTGAATTCTTTGTCAGATAGTTCATGGATCTCCATTCTGTTAGGTCATTGAAGCTTTATTAGCTTCTTTGTTGGTGTTACATTTCCTTCATTATGTGTAATTATTAAGATTTTGTGTTTGTGTCTTTGCATTTGAGAAAGCAGGCACCTTGTCCAGTCCTTACAGAGACAGCAATTGTTACAGTAATATTGCTCATTGGAAGAGAGTAGAAACTACTTTCTTCTTTGAATCTGTAAACATTCTTGCTGAAACTCAGAGAAGCTCTTGTTCTTAACTTGCACAGGGTCTTTTTTATCTTTCTACACTGGACTACTTCCATGTAGGAGCTTTGTATGCATATTGATTTGATCAGGAAATCTAATTACTAATACAAGTATTTGACACATAAGTAGATATTTGGGGGTTTCTCAGAAAGTTAATTTTTAATTGTAGTAAGAATCACGTTGTCTTAATCCATAAACACTAAGATTTTCTGGTAAAAAGGGGAATTAGTCTTAGAAAGCAAACTCACCCTTTTTGGTTTATTACAAATTATAAATTGGCTTTGAAATAGCTTTCCTTACCTCACTGCATAAATGTGGACTTGATTGGGAATGGCTGATTGCCAAACTCCTGTCTTATCCTTAAGGCTGAAGCATTATTTGGGGGAAATCACTGCTCTGCATGACCATCTTGCATCTGGCAATTGGGGGCAAGCTATTTCTTTCATCTAATGTGGTACATCTTAGAACTATTGTTCTTCTGGTTCTCTGGGAATGGAGAAGGAGAGAAAGGGCACTTTGTATCAAAAATCTTGATCTTGTTGGATTTGGAATTCGTTAAACATGTCAGAAAGTGCTAAGCATAGAATTTTGTGGATGTTTTGTTTTCTTTTTAGTTTCTTTAGTGCTTTCATTCATGCAGTACCTTTTAGTGATTTAAAGTAGGATTTGCTTACAGAAATTTTGCACTAAATGAATTGCTGTCCTGTTGAAAGCGTGCTTATCCTACCTCTGTTTATTTTTTTCACAGTAGAAAACCATCCAGTACACTAGTAGCTTTTATTGTTTACTTTTCACTCAGTGGTTTTAGGGACTAAAATTGCTATAAGATATGTAACTCAAAGGTCTTTGTTCATCAGCTTTTCATCTTTTTTCTGGTAGTCCTATAACAGGTGATCTAGAGTCACCCAAGTTCAGAATCACTTGAAGATGCTTAAATGCAATATTTGACCAGTTATCATTTGGGAAATATGGCACCATATTTTAAATATCAGTTTACAGTGAAGTTCAGTGTCCAAAACCAGAATTAGTGATCTTCACTAAGGAATCAGCTGTTTATAAAACTCTTCAATGTTTATATCCCATATATAACCTCACTTTTGAACACGGTCATTCTCACATGTACATAATTTGAAATTGACTATACCTACCTTAGTGGTATTCTTAGTGTAGTAGTTCCTAAGCTTCAGTGTGCATCAGAATCACCTGGAGAACTTATTAGATACAGATTGCAGGGCCCCACCTAGGAGTTTCTGTTTCAGTAGGTGAGGTGATGAGGTGGTATTTGTGACAAGTTTCCAGGTGATGGCTGATGTTGTTTCCAGTTGGGGACTGAACTCTGAGAGCTACTCTTCAGCACTACTCCAATAGAAAGCCTTAAAGTGATTTGAAGGGTTAATGCAACAACCAAAGGTGTTTCCTCTGGAAAGAATTCCTTGATTATTCTGAGAAAAGATTCAGTCTTCTTTCCCATTAGTTCCAGAGCCAACACTTATATAAGGCTTTGCAATTTTTTCTTTGCTTCTCCTTTCCTTAACTTGACTCATATTCCCTGAGGACAAGATCTATTTTTTTGTTCACTATAATATTCTCAAGATACATAGAATTTCAACAGAGCATAATGTGTAACGGGTTTATTGGTATATTAAAGGAATATAAAATGAGGGCAGATTTTTCTCTTCCACTTTGCTTAGACAACATTTCACCATTTGGTATTGTCATTTGAATGTTAGAATGATCTTAGAAAGTATGATATGGAGCCAGAAAAGTAAAAGGAAAAATGCTAAATCCAATCTGATGTCACTTAATATCTTAAAAGAGCCAAAGAAATTTAAAAAAATTAAAAACCCGCAGTATGAAGGAAGTCAGTTAATTTCAGGGTGGATTGCCAGCTTCCTTAAACAAAAAGTATTTAGCAAAGTACAACTTTACTACAGACCCAAAGCCAGAGACCTCTTCATTTGCAGCACAGTCTGTCTTTCCTGATCTTAAGGATAATATCCTCAGACATCTGCATCCTCAGCTCTCACACTGGTCACAATCTCTGGTTGAAAAACAACAAGACTAACTGAGAAGGCAACTTTAAGAGTTTTTCTGGAGGGGTGCCTGGCTCAGTGGGTTAAAGCCTCTGTGGATTAAAGCCTCTGCCTTCGGCTCAGGTCATGATCCCATCCTGGGATTGAGACCCACATCAGGTTCTCTGCTCAGCAAGGAGCCTGCTTCCTCCTCTCTCTGCCTGCCCCTCTGCCTACTTGTGATCTCTGTCTGTCAAATAAATAAATAAATAAAATCTTTAAAAAAAAAAAGTGTCTGGAAAGTGAATTCCAAATTACTTAGAATTACACAATTCGTTTCCTAAGTGAATATTTTTTAACATGGAGAAAATATACAATTAAATGGAGAAAGGATTAACCAAATCAAACTCATAAATTCAATATTTTGTGATAAGGAGTGATCTATGTATTTTTAAAACTTAAGAATTTTTAACACTTAAGAAAATTTAGCCTAGTGAATTTTCTAACAGATTTAAATTTGAACATGTGATTGAGGATGGTTTTTGCTTGCTGTTTTCATTTGAAAGTTATGAGAATCTTTACATCAAAGAGTACTGGAACATATAAGATAACTTCAGACTCACCATATCCATAAATTTAATGTATTAGTTCTACAAGCATTATTTAGCTAATCAGGTAGATTTTATTTGTTAATCAACAAATGTGAAATACTTAACAAGGAAATTTTAAAAAATGAATTTATTAAGGCAGCTCAAAATGTCTAAGTAAATTACTCAAGTTAAAAAGCCCTCCTAACACTGATTGTTAAAATACCATAACATGATATAGTTTGCATCTTATCTAACCTCACTTTGGAACATGGTCATTTTTCAAAATTGGAGATCAGTCTTAAGTACCTTAGTGTTATTCTAATGCAGTAGTTCTTAAATTTTATTATATAATTTGAATTTAACAGGTTAAGGAAGAACAAGGCTTATGAGTTTATACCTTTAATAAATTTATTATGAATTTTAAAAGCTGAAATAATTAGTGAAAAATGTTTGCATTTAAGAGTCACCTGTTAAGAACAGCAAACAACTCATGCTTCTAGAAGGACGGTTATTTATAGTTTCACAGGTGTAGCTGCATAGAGTGCCTCTAATATAGGAATTGGCTGGGTCAATTGAAGAAAAATTTGGAAACATTTCTAACTTTTGGCCATTGGATGACTGATCTAAAGAAGAGTCAGTTAATTATAATGAGGCAATATTGACCCAGAACATACAGACATCAAGTTCACTTTGGTCCTTGCCAACCGGAAGCTGGATTAAGTTATGTCTGTTATAGATGCTTGGAAAACTTTTCCACATTTCTACCATTTCTTTGATTCTTTGCTTAAAATTAAAAAAAAAAAAAAAAGATGTACTCGCTGAAGCACAAGTCACTAAACACCATGTACTCATTCTTTAAAAGGCAGCTGTAATTATATAGTAAACTTTTCAGGTATATGCTAAGTGTCTACTTCATGAAATATAGACCAATACACCTCATTTTCAGGATCTTTTATAAGATATCTCAACCACATATATGCTTTCTTGATTCCACCCACCAAATCTCACCAAGAGACTCATACGATCTTTCTCCCCTTTCCAAGGGCAGATTTATTTATTCCCTCATCTGTGCTTTTGTGTCTATTGCTCTTCTATCTTAGAATTCTCTGACATATTAGATATGTCTATTGTAATTTCACTGAATTCCCATGTCCTCTATGAAAACTGCCCTGATTCCCTGGCTCTCACTGAATTCCTGCTTCTCTGAGACATTCTAAAGCATTTATCTCTATGCCATGCATTTTCACACTAATGTGCATTTTGTAAATATTTTACCACCACTAGGTGGTAAATATTACCACCATTTTACCAGGTTTCAGTGGTATAATATTTACCAAGGATGTTTACTAATCCCTGAAATACTTTTTTACCTCCACTCCAAATAACACACACATACACACACACTCTTGTAAACTAGACCTTGGACTCCAGCACCATACAGAAGTGAGGCACAGGCAAATACAAAGGCAGACAAGTGAAACTAACTGTCACCTTTCTAGGACACAAAGCTCAAATTGTTGTATAAGCCATGGATTTGGAGAGAAAAGAATTTTCATAACGAGTTTTATTTTTCCTATGGCATAGAGAGGAAAAAACAAAACAAAACTAAACTCTAATTCTCTCTGGTCTTGGTGGGGAGAGGAGAAAGAGAGAGAAGAGAAGAAAAGACTAGGAAGCATGAAAGAAGCTGAAAGACTGTATCTGGGGTTTATTATCATGACCAAGGGATAGAGTGTGGGTACCAGTGAGGGGAGGGTTACAGAGAGCAGCCATGTCACCAGAATTCAGATGTGGGGAATGGCCATACCTGAGGGTCATACCAACTTATGATCTCCTTGTTCTCCACTCCACAGTAATGGTTTAAAAAAATGTTAAATATTGTAAAGTAATCTTAAAAAGAAGAGTTGTGGGATGCCTGGGTGGCTCAGGGGGTTAAGCCTCTGCCTTTGGCTCAGGTCGTGATCTCAGGGCCCTGGAATCTCGAGCCCCGCATCGGGCTCTCTGCTAAGCGGGGAGCCTGCTTCCCCCTCTCCTTCTGCCTGCCTCTCTGCCTACTTGTGATCTCTGCCTGTCAAATAAATAAATGAAATCTTTAAAAAAAAAAAAAAAGAAGAGTTGTAAAATGTCATAAATTAAAAAAAAAAATCATAGAAGAGATTTTAACACTTAGTGAAGAAGGATTTGTAGAAAAGGAAAAATCCTTCAGTGACCTAAATAAGAAATTCTAGAATTGACTACATTAAGTTTTCAAGAGGAAGAAAAGACACAAATTAGACTGAGTTATAGAAAGTACATGGATTACATACCGTACACACTGAGATAATGGATTGAAAATCAATGTTCTCTCAATAATAGTATCTTCAGTAGCCCATTGTATGATGGCAAGTGCCCCACTAACTGTTCACCAAGTGTTGTCCAGATAATTCTGAGAGTTTCCTAGGCTTAGTCTACATACTTGCTGGGGGCAGTCTCTCTACCCTTCCCTTCCAGCTGTCTCATCCGGTAGCTCTTTGCAGTTTATGACCCTCCTAGTGAGTGTAAGTGTTTTAGTGGTGATAGCAGCTGCGGAGTGGAGTGGGGACACCATCTTTTCTGTCCCAAATCCAGTTAGGCCTATCTCTAATTCATGCGTAGCACTACTGAATTAACAGGATTTTATTGATGTTAGAAGGTGGTAGGAAAAAACTAAAGTAAGAGTTCACAGCATCACAGGTCTTCCACATCATCACCTTATCATTCCCTTGCCTCTACCCTCCTCTATGGCCTATAAAACGGTTTCTCCCTTGTCACAAGATGGCTAGTAGTAGAGTTCAGAGGTATGTGCTTTCTGGTTTGCATCTGAGGAGAGAGATACCTTCTCTTTCTCTAACCACAAAACAGGAGTCCAGTGCAAGTCTCAGATTAGAGAAATTCAGAACATATGTCTTTCCCTGAAACAAACCCTTTAGCTAGGAGAATACTGTGACTGATTGGGTTAGGCCTGGCTTAAAAGCTCATTCCTGAATCAGTAACTTTTTTTTTTCTTTTTAAGATTTTATTCATTTATTAGAGAGAGAAAGAGCATGAGCAGGAGGGAGGAAGAAAAGGGAGAGGAGAGGGAGAAGCGGACTCCCCGCTGAGCAGGGAACCCGATTCAGGGCTCTATCACAGGACCCGAGATCATGACCTGAACAAAAGGCCGATTGCTAACCAGCTGAGCCACCCAGGTGCCCCCTGAATCAGTAACTTTGAGAAGGTAGGGAGGCTGCCCTAATAGCCCAGGCCAGTCAGGACTCACACAGAGAGCTGAAGGAGGATCAGATCCATTTCCTCTAAAAGGCTGCTATACATGGAGACAGGATGAAATGGAAGGTAGCAGCAATTGCCCCCACACTTGTCCTAGAATCTTATAGTGGACTCTGGCCCTGCCTGGCTCCCTGCCACCTCTAGCCGTCTTCACATAACAAAGACAGTCCACATGCCACCACCAAACCCAGAGCAATATTCAATCTATAGAGCTCAGACTAGGCTGCACTGCTGACTACCTGTCTCAGAGAAAAGGAAGATTTTTTTTTTAATCTCATATTCAGGTCAAGTTTTCCAAATTCTTCTGCGAATTTACATGTGTTATTGGCTATGCCTACTTCTTTCTCAGGACATTTTACACTCCCTAACAGATTAGCCTTGCTATCCAGAATATACATAAGCACAGAAGATACTGCTGGGTTATTAAATTGTGGTCAATTTATTACTTTTAATAAGATTTAAAAACTATGGCTGGGGAGACAAGATGGCGGGGAAGTAGGAGGAGGCGCCTTTTCAACCTGCACCCTAAAGTGAGCTGATTACCTACCAAAGAACTCCGATCACCCATGAAATCAGCCTGAGATCAGAATTATACACGTCTGGATCTCTACGGGGGCCAGAAGACGCCAGTGGGCAGGTAAAGTGGAGTGGGAACGTCGGACTGATATCGGAAGATAAACAAAAGGGGGAGGGAGCCACCAGAGGCGACCGACTGGAAAATAATACCCCAATACGAGAGTGCCCGGCATCTGGGGACCAGCATTAACTTGGAGTCTTGTTGAAAGCACTCAAAAGAGCAAAGACTCGCGCGGGGAAATTGTGGGAATCAGGGCGGATAGGGATAGGGGCTTAAGTCCCCAGACCCAGGGCAGCATCCCCTGGCGCTGAGCCGGAGAGTGCGGCGGAGAAACCTGGTCTTTGTCCCGGAGCCGCCAGTGCGCCCGAGAACGGGTGGAGTCCGGCTCCCGTGAGGGGCTGGGAGCCACACCAGACGGCAGAACGCGCACCTTACTGGAGATGCGCGCGTGCCTCAACCTCCCCTGAGAGAGGTGCACGAACGCCCAGCCTGGTGTTCTGGGACCCACGCGGCGATAGACCCACGCGGCGATAGAGCCGATAGAGCTGGAGGCGCCGCGCCCCAAACCATCCCCTGGGAGAGGTGCGCGCAAGCCCTGAGCCCTCAGCCCCAGCCAGCGGGAAAATCTCAGTGTGCGATTGCTGCTTGGAACCTCTCTGGCGGTCTGGAGCTGCCCAGACAGCCACAGCTGCCTTGGTTTTGCGTACAAGCAGGAGATCCTGCGTCCCCAGGGACCGTGACTCAGAACCTGCTCTGCCAGCGGCCCAGCGGCTGCAGCACCTGCAGGGGAGCAGACTGAGGCTTCTCTCTGAGAGGGAGGTTGGGGTGCAGTTTTCTTTCCTCTAAACCTCCAAAAACCATCAAAAGCTGTCAAGGCGAGAGAAAAGAAGTGAACAAACATAAAAATCTCCAGAGAACAAAAACCTGAAAAAAAACGTTTTTCTCAGAGCCCACCCCCTTGAGGGGGTCGGGAGGACTTAACTCAGGGAACATCATTGACTGAAAACCCACGTGGCAGCCCCCTCCCCCAGAAAACAAATCAGGAAAAAAAAAAAAAAAGACTACAAGAGAACAACCACCACTACTTCATAGATACAACTTTTATTTTTAATTCTTTCCCACTATTCTGGTTCATTTTTTTTTCTTTTTTTATATAGATAATTTTTTAACCTATTTACCATCACAGTGAGATGTCCAGTACATCAAATTCCATGATAAACTTCTAACCTGAATTTTTTTGTTACATACACATGTGTTTTTCTTTTGCTTTTCTATTTTCTTAATTTTTTTTTAAAGATTTTATTTTTTTTTATTTATTTGACAGACAGAAATCACAAGTAGGCAGAGAGGCAGGCAGAGAGAGAGGAGGAAGCAGGCTCCCTGCGGAGCAGAGAGCCCGATGCGGGGCTCGATCCCAGGACCCTGGGATCATGACCTGAGCCGAAGGCAGAGGCTTTAACCCGCTGAGCCACCCAGGCGCCCCTATTTTCTTAATTTTTAAAAAAATTTTTAATTTAGTTTAGTTCAGTTTATTCCTTTTTTATTTTTATTTTCTAATATTCATATAGAGTTAAACTTCAAGGTAACCCCTTTTCTCCAAGCAATGCTACCCCTATAGGTGAACCAATTTTTAATCCCCCTTTTTCTTAGGAAAGTTAAGTCCTTTAACAAAGATATCAAGATACATCCAGGAAGAATCAAAATAACCTTCCTCGCCCACACCGAGAATCTATAACCATGCTCCCATCTTTTTCTTCTGCCAGTGTCTCTGTGTATTTATGTTTGTCTGGATAGTATATAAATCTTATACTTGGGGTTCTTCTTGACGAGACTCCTCCTTTTTTTTGCTTATATATATATTTTTTTTCTCTCGTCATATACTTTTATCAGTCTTTTTGTTTGTCTGTTTTTGTTTGTATACGTCATAAACCTTACCCTGGGGCCCATTTGGGCTGAACCTTCACTTTTATCTTCCCTTTTTTTCCTGTCTCTCTCTCTCCCTCTTTTTTCTTTTTCTTTTCTTTTTTCTCTCGTTTGGGTGGGGAATCCTGAGTGCTCAGAAGCGTTCCAGGGTGCACCTTGACTGCACCACGGTCAATACATCCAGCTACATCTGTCCAGTCATCTCTCACCAAAATGACTAGGAGGAGGAATCCCCAACAGAAGAAAAATACAGAGGATGGGCCTTCTGCAACAGAGCTAACGGCTATCAACATAGACAATATGTCAGAAAGAGAATTCAGGCTAACAATTATCCAGGCAATAGCTAGGTTGGAGAAAGCCATGGATGACCAAACAGAATTGATTAGGGCAGAATTGAAAGCGACCAGAGAGGAGGTTCATAATGTTAGGGCAGAGCTGAAGGCCACCAGGGATGAGGTTCACAACGCTCTCAATGAGTTCCAATCTAATCTAAATTCTCTAAAAGCTAGGGTAACTGAGACAGAAGATAGAATTAGTGATCTGGAGGACAAACAAATAGAGAGAAAGGATCAGGAGGAAGCCTGGAACAAACAGCTTAGAAGCCACGAAAACAGAATCAGGGAAATAAATGATGCCATGAAACGTTCCAACGTCAGAATTATTGGAATCCCTGAAGGGAAGGAGAAAGAAAGAAGTCTAGAAGATATAGTGGAACAAATTTTTCATGAAAATTTTCCCAATCTTGCGAATGGAACAAGTGTTCATGTACTAGAAGTAGAAAGGTCCCCCCCCCCCCAAGATTATAAATTCAAAAAAAAATCCAGGCACCTCATAGTAAAATTGAGGAATCATAATTGTAGATACAATCTCTTGAAAGCCGCTAGGACAAAGAACCTCCTTACATACAGAGGAAAGCCCATCAGAATAATGTCAGACCTGTCCACAGAGACCTGGCAAGCCAGAAAGGGCTGGCAAGATATATTCAGGGC
Source organism: Martes martes (assembly GCF_963455335.1). Taxonomy (NCBI): domain Eukaryota; kingdom Metazoa; phylum Chordata; class Mammalia; order Carnivora; family Mustelidae; genus Martes; species Martes martes. The sequence goes on from NC_137891.1 coordinate 43,100,763, forward strand.
ACTAAATGAGAAGAACATGCAGCCAAGAATACTTTATCCAGCAAGACTGACATTCAAAATGGATGGAGAGATAAAGAGTTTCCAAGACCGGCAAGGCTTATAAGACTATGCAACCACCAAGCCGACACTGCAGGAAATATTAAGGGGGGGTTCTATAAAAGAGGAAAAATCCTAAGAATAGCATTGAACAGAAATATAGAGACAATCGACAGAAAGAAAGACTTCAAAGATAACACAATGTCAATAAAAACGTATCTCTCAATAATCACTCTCAATGTGAATGGCCTAAATGCACCCATAAAACGACACAGGGTTGCAGATTGGATAAAACGACAGGACCCATCCATATGTTGTCTACAAGAGACCCATTTTGAACCTAAAGATACACCCAGACTGATGTATTGACATGACAGATTGATGGAGCGGCTTTCTGTCGACTACGGCAAGAAGTCCAAGTTGGAATTTGCCATCTACCCCGCGCCCCAAGTGTCCACGGCCGTGGTGGAGCCCTACAACTCCATCCTGACCACCCACACCACCCTGGAGCACTCGGACTGTGCCTTCATGGTGGACAACGAGGCCATCTACGACATATGCCGGCGCAACCTGGACATCGAGCGCCCCACCTACACCAACCTCAACCGGCTCATCGGCCAGATCGTGTCCTCCATCACAGCTTCCCTGCGCTTCGATGGGGCCCTCAACGTGGACCTCACGGAGTTCCAGACCAACCTGGTGCCCTACCCCCGCATCCACTTCCCCCTGGTGACCTACGCCCCCATCGTCTCGGCCGAGAAGGCCTACCATGAGCAGCTGTCAGTGGCAGAGATCACCAACGCCTGCTTTGAGCCCTCCAACCAGATGGTCAAGTGTGACCCTCGCCATGGCAAATACATGGCCTGCTGCATGCTGTACCGTGGGGAAGTGGTGCCCAAGGACGTGAATGCCGCCATCGCCGCTATCAAGACCAAGCGCACCATCCAGTTTGTGGACTGGTGTCCCACAGGTTTCAAGGTTGGCATTAACTACCAGCCCCCCACAGTGGTGCCCGGGGGTGACCTGGCCAAGGTGCAGCGGGCCGTGTGCATGCTGAGCAACACCACAGCCATCGCCGAGGCCTGGGCCCGCCTCGACCACAAGTTTGACCTGATGTACGCCAAACGGGCCTTTGTGCACTGGTACGTGGGCGAGGGCATGGAGGAAGGAGAGTTCTCAGAGGCCCGGGAGGACCTGGCCGCCCTGGAGAAGGATTATGAAGAAGTGGGAACAGAGTCTATGGACGGCGAAGATGAAAGTGAGGAGTTCTAGGGGGTCCTGGCCCTGCAACGCCCGGTCTCTCTACCTAGTTTTGTATTTCTCGTTCCACTGTTTCCCTAACCCCCTACCAATACAGTCAGTGTTGCAAGTGAAAAAAAAAAAAAAAAAAAAAAAAAAGGGATGAAGAAGTGAAGGGATGGAGAAGCATCTTTCACGCCAATGGGCCTCAAAAGAAGGCCGGGGTAGCGACTCTCATATCAGATAAATTAGATTTTAAACTAAAGACGGTAGTCAGGGATACAGAAGGACACTACATCATTCTTAAAGGGACTATCCACCAAGATGATCTAACAATTGTAAATATCTATGCCCCCAATATGGGAGCAGCCAATTACATAAGAAAACTATTAATCAAGATAAAGAGTCATATTGATATGAATACATTAATAGTAGGAGATCTTAACACGCCTCTCTCAGAAATAGACAGATCATCGAAGCAGAAAATCAATAAAGAAATAAGAGCATTGAATGACACATTGGACCAGATGGACCTCATAGATATATACAGAACATTCCACCCTAAAACAACAGAATACTCATTCTTCTCAAGTGCACATGGAACCTTCTCCAGAATAGACCACATACTGGGTCACAAATCAGGGCTCAACCGATACCAAAAGACTGAGATGATTCCCTGCATATTCTCAGATCACAATGCTTTGAAACTGGAGCTCAATCACAAGGAAAAGTTCAGAAGGAACTCAAATACCTGGAAGCTAAAGACCACCTTGCTTAAGAATGCTTGGATCAACCAGGAGATCAAAGAAGAACTTAAACAATTTATGGAAACCAATGAGAACGAAGACACTTCACTCCAAAACCTATGGGATACAGCAAAGGTGGTCCTAAGGGGGAAATTCATAGCCATCCAAGCCTCCCTCAAAAAAATTGAAAAATCCAGAATACACCAGCTGTCTCTACACCTTAAAGAACTGGAGAATCAACAACAAATCAAACCAACTCCACACGTAAGAAGGGAAATAATCAAGATTAGAGCAGAGATCAACGAGGTAGAAACCAGAGATACAGTAGAACGTATCAACGAAACTAGAAGCTGGTTTTTTGAAAGAATCAATAAGATCGATAAACCATTGGCCACACTAATCCAAAAGAAAAGAGAGAAAGCCCAAATTAATAAAATTATGAATGAAAAGGGAGAGATCACAACTAACACCAAGGAAGTAGAAACAATCATCAGAAGCTATTATCAACAGTTATATGCCAATAAGCTAAGCAACCTAGATGAAATGGATGCATTCCTGGAAAACTATAAACTCCCAAAATTGAACCAGGAAGAAATTGACAACCTGAATAGACTGATATCTAGTAACAAGATTGAAGCAGTGATCAAAAACCTCCCAAAAAACAAGAGCCCAGGACCTGACGGATTCCCTGGGGAATTCTATCAAACTTTCAAAGAAGAAATAATACCTATTCTCCTGAAGCTGTTTCAAAAAATTGAAGCAGAAGGAAAACTTCCAGACTCTTTTTATGAAGCCAGCATCACCCTGATCCCCAAACCAGGCAAAGACCCTACCAAAAAGGAGAATTTCAGACCGATATCACTGATGAATATGGATGCTAAGATTCTCAACAAGATCCTAGCAAACAGGATCCAACAGCACATTAAAAAGATTATCCACCATGACCAGGTAGGATTCATCCCTGGGTTACAAGGATGGTTCAACATTCGCAAATCAATCAATGTGATAGAACAAATCAATAAGAGAAGAGAGAAGAACCACATGATCCTCTCCATTGATGCAGAAAAAGCTTTTGACAAAATCCAGCATCCGTTCCTGATTAAAACGCTTCAAAGTATAGGGATAGAGGGAACATTCCTGAACTTCATCAAATCTATCTATGAAAAACCCACAGCAAATATCATCCTCAATGGGAAAAAGCTTGCAGCCTTCCCATTGAGATCAGGAACACGACAAGGATGCCCACTCTCACCACTCTTGTTCAACATAGTATTAGAAGTCCTAGCAACAGCAATCAGACAACAAAGAGAAATAAAAGGTATCCAAATTGGCAAGGAAGAAGTCAAACTCTCTCTCTTCGCAGATGACATGATTCTTTATATGGAAAACCCGAAAGACTCCACCTCCAAACTACTAGATCTCATACAGCAATTCAGTAATGTAGCAGGATACAAAGTCAATGTCCAGAAATCAGTGGCTTTCTTATACACTAACAATGAAAATACAGAAAGGCAAATTAGAGAATCGATTCCATTTACTATAGCACCAAAAACCATAAGATACCTCGGAATAAACCTAACCAAAGAGGTTAAAGATCTGTACTCGAGGAACTACAGAACACTCCTAAAAGAAATTGAAGAAGACACAAAAAGATGGAAGACCATTCCATGCTCTTGGATGGGAAGAATAAACATCGTTAAAATGTCTATACTGCCCAGAGCAATCTATACTTTTAATGCCATTCCAATCAAAATTCCACCAGTATTTTTCAAAGAGCTGGAGCAAATAATACTAAAATTTGTATGGAATCAGAAGAGACCCCGAATTGCTAAGGAAATGTTGAAAAACAAAAATAAAACTGGTGGCATCACGTTACCTGATTTCAAGCTTTACTACAAAGCTGTGATCACCAAGACAGCATGGTACTGGCATAAAAACAGACACATGGACCAGTGGAACAGAGTAGAGAGCCCAGATATGGACCCTCAACTCTATGGTCAAATAATCTTTGACAAAACAGGAAAAAATATCCAGTGGAAAAAAGACAGTCTCTTCAATAAATGGTGCTGGGAAAACTGGACAGCTATATGTAGAAGAATGAAACTTGACCATTCTCTTACACCGTACACAAAGATAAACTCGAAATGGATAAAAGACCTCAACGTGAGACAGGAATCCATCAGAATCCTCGAGGAGAACATAGGGAGTAACCTCTTTGATATCAGCCACAGCAACTTCTTTCAAGATATGTCTCCAAAGGCGAAGGAAACAAAGGCAAAGATGAACTTCTGGGACTTCATCAAGATAAAAAGCTTCTGCACAGCAAAAGAAACAGTCATCAAAACAAAGAGGCAACCCACGGAATGGGAGAAGATATTTGCAAATGACAGTACAGATAAAAGGTTGATATCCAGGATCTATAAAGAACTCCTCAAACTCAACACACACAAAACAGATAATCATATTAAAAAATGGGCAGAAGATATGAACAGACACTTCTCCAATGAAGACATACAAATGGCTACCAGACACATGAAAAAATGTTCATCATCACTAGCCATCAGGGAGATTCAAATCAAAACCACATTGAGATACCACCTTACACCAGTTAGAATGGCCAAAATTAGCAAGACAGGAAACAACGTGTGTTGGAGAGGATGTGGAGAAAGGGGAACCCTCTTACACTGTTGGTGGGAATGCAAACTGGTGCAGCCACTTTGGAGAACAGTGTGGAGATTCCTCAGGAAACTAAAAATAGATCTTCCCTATGACCCTGCAATTGCACTGCTGGGTATTTACCCCAAAGATACAGATGTAGTGAAAAGAAGGGCCATCTGTACCCCAATGTTTATAGCAGCAATGGCCACGGTCGCCAAACTGTGGAAAGAACCAAGATGCCCTTCAACGGATGAATGGATAAGGAAGATGTGGGCCATATACACTATGGAGTATTATGCCTCCATCAGAAAGGACGAATACCCAACTTTTGTAGCAACATGGACAGGACTGGAAGAGATTATGCTGAGTGAAATAAGTCAAACAGAGAAAGTCAAGTATCATATGGTTTCACTTATTGGTGGAGCATAACAAATAATATAGAGGACAAGGGTAGATGGAGAGGAGAAGGGAGTTGAGGGAAATTGGAAGGGGAGGTGAACCATGAGAGACTATGGACTCTGAAAAACAACCTGAGGGTTTTGAAGGGGCGGGGTGGGAGGGTGGGGGAACCAGGTGGTGGGTATTAGGGAGGGCACAGATTGCATGGAGCACTGGGTGTGGTGAAAAAACAATGAATACTGTTACGCTGAAAATAAATAAAAAATTTAAAAAAAAAAAAAAAGATTTAAAAACTATGAAGAAGTCACACCTTTATCTAGTTGTTTCATTTATATCCGACTAGATTTTTAGTCTTCTTAAAAGCTAAGTCTTCATTTTACAGGTTTGTTTTTTTTTTTTAAATTTTATCATGACTGTAGCAATTTCACAAGTTCAACCTAATATATGTCTTTTTACAAAACAGTAACATTTGCAAAAGGTCATGAGCTCTTTGAGGGCAGAAACTATGCAAAACTCACCTTTGTATTTACAGGGTCCAGCACAACATTTGGAACAGAATGGAACACTTAACTAACATTTCTTTGAATAAACATATTAATGAATAAATGAGTAAATCCCAAAGAGAGTTATTGATGATGTATCCAAAATGCACAATAAATAAATTGATGTATTTGTTATATCAAAGAGAGCGTGCCTATTTCCGAGAGCCAGGGAGGCAGCCTCATTCTTGCCACTGATATATTATGAAATAAACTACAGCTTAGGCAATGCTCCATTAAATCTTCTGCCCAGAAAACTTAAGGTACTTTTATGTTAAGTGTTTATGTATATATTAGTTGGCTCTGGTACATTAAGCACAAATTTGTCTTTGAATATATATTGTATCTTTATATTCAAAAATCACAAAGTATTTCTCTTTTGAGTGAATTATATGCATTTGTGTCAATCATTTTATGACCAGGGGTTACAATTTGTGTCACCTGGTCGGCCCAATATTCTCTCCTTTGTCTCTCCTTTCCTACCTCTTAGCTACTTTTAATTACTTAATTCCTATTTCCATAAAACAGTTGCCTTTTTTAAAATTCGAAATTAGAACTTTCATTCTGCCAAAGTAAAATTGTATTTGTGGCTCTTGTTTCTCTTTTACACATACATCCTCTTTCAAACTAAAACACTAATCTAAAATGTTATAATAGCTTTTAAGTTATTCCTTTGTGGGCCAAGTTAGTCACATTGAAATGAGTCATCTCATACATAGAATGGTACACTATTAAACATATCCACATGAATAATTATTAGTAAACAAGTATTATTCAAAAATTTAAAATAGAATTTTGTATGTTTACATTTATAAAATGATTTGAAATTTATAAAGCTCTTATACATATAATATTTCTTTCAAATCTTACAATAAATCTATTAAGTAAAGTAGATTTATTGTCTAATTTATTAGAGGATACAAATCTAACTCATGTGACCTGCCATGACCTTGTTAATTCTTCAGGAACACTTATTACTTTTAGTATTTTCAGGGTCTAGAATAGTGTCTGACATAGCATAAGCGGGCAACTAATAAATATTTTCCAAAACAAATTATTAGAATGTCATCCAGCTAGAATCAGAAGTTAATACCAAGCCTGCTAAATTTGATGTATATTCTATTACATCAGATTGACTTTATCATTTTTGCCTTTTTGAACTTTAGGAGAGGTACATATCCAAAAAAATATTCCTTAAAATTAACCGCCACTCTAGGTCATTCACCATTTGAGCACAGATATGAAACATCGACACAGGATAAACTGAATTCAGTTCAAATCCAGTGTTGAGCATATAATATAGCCGCTATATGCTAAGGTCTGGAAAGATAAAGATGAGTGAGAGGCTTTTGTCCTCAAGAAAATTATAAACTAATAAAGGAGGGAATAAATGTAATTTAGTTGTTAAGTACTATAATCAAAGTGTGTTGAGGGAACTCAATTAAAAGTACAGTAGGTGGGATCACACTCAGAGTGTGAAATGAGTAACAATAGTGTAGTTATCAGTGTGGGCAAAATAATAGTGTAATAATAAAAAGCACTCAAGCTTCAGTGGTTTAAAACAGCAAACTCAGGGGGCGCCTGGGTGGCTCAGTGGGTTAAAGCCTCTGCCTTCGGCTCAGGTCATGATCCCGGGGTCCTGGGATCGAGCCCCGCATCGGCCTCTCTGCTCAGCAGGGAGCCTGCTTCCTCCTCTTTCTCTACCTGCCTCTCTGCTTACTTGTGATCTCTGCCTGTCAAATAAATAAATAAAATCTTAAAAAAAAAAAAAAACAGCAAACTCAGTTTCTTGTTTATGCAACATGACAAACAGAGCAGTTCTGAATTCTTCATTCACCTTGGTTTTCACTCCTGGATTCAAGCCACCATCTTGAGCATTATTGGTTGTCGAGCGAGAAAGAGGGAGAGAGCTCCAGAAGGTCTCACATCAACCATTAACTGCCATTTCCGCTCATGCATCACTGGTCAAAAATAGTTACATGGGCACACCCACTGATGGAAGGGCCAGAAAGTGCAATCCTGGCTTGTGCATGGAAGGGAGAGAACTCTTTAACCAACCATGCTAATGACTACTACAAAGAGTAGAATAGGAACCAGTATGACCTAAGCAGTATTTAATACAGTGAAAGTACAGGTTCTAATCTTGCATGTGGCTCAATTAGTTAAATTAGAGCTACTTCTACAATGTAACCTCTCACTTACAGTATATTAAAAATAAAAGAAATTCACAAGCTCCCTATGCCTGAGTATGGGAATTGAAGAAACTAGTCATCCCTAATCAGGCAGTTCCCTGCCAGAATCACCATGTTTACAGTTTTCTTAGCTGAAAGTCCTTTTTACCCAATGCACTAAAGGACTCTGGTTGTTTTTCGGTTCCAGGTAGCAATAAATAAACACAGTAGCCCAGTTATTATTTAGAGCTGCCAGTTTTTACAGCCTGAAAGTTATAGTCAGTAATCAAGGGGATCTCCAAGGAAATAAGAAGCCAAAGTTTGGAGGGCAATACCCTAGCTCCTGTAGCAGTAATAGAACTTGTGCATGAGGCAGGGCTATAACGATGGCACAGAGTGCAGAGCACATGATCTTCATGTTGCTGTTGGAGGGAAACACTTGATGCATTTTTGCTGATAATGATCAGGAGAGGAGCCTGTGGAGTTTGTATTCGACTTCCTAAGCTATAGGATCTGTATTCTAACCAATAATAAATGTCAGATATTTTTATTGAACGGCATTACTGTCCAACACGCCGTGGCTCTGTGGTTGAAACTCTTTGTTTTATTTTTTCAAAAGCTGATAAATTGCCTCCTTGTTGAAAATGCTCTGGACTTCTAAAGAAATAAAAAATTTAATCTAAAACCAGAAGCAGAAACTCATACACAATTGATTTATTTATTTTGAAGGTGATTAGATGTGTATAAGCAAAAAAAGATTCTGTTGAATTCTTCCTCTTTCACCTAAAAATCTACTCATCTAGACCGCCAAGGAGATAACTTGAAGAGAGGCACGTATCCAAAAAAATGATACTTAAGATTAACCATCATCACTCTAGCTCATTCACCATTTTCATCCATCTGCTTCTTGCACTGATAATTTTTCTAGACTTTAAATCTCACCATTTATTCCCAACAGAAAAAGAAAGACAGGGCCACTGGACTCTGCAGGATGCATGGACCCTGACTGCTTATTTTAATTCACTGTAATACATAAGTGTACGAGCCTCTGACAGCTCTAAAACCCTGCAGTCTCTAGCATGTTGATTTTGCTACTCTATATATTTAATTTTCTTTTAAAAACGTATCGTATTTCTCTGAGCATTCATTTGCTTTTCAAATTATGGCTGCCTAGCTAAGGCTTGTGTACCAGGTGCCATGTAAAAGCATGTTAAAAGTAGATAAAAGCAATTTACCCTGCCCTCTAATTAGAGATGTCTCATCTTTACCACTGACAATAGCAGTATGCAGCTGTGGCAGTAGAGAGATAATAGGAGCTGGAGCAGGGAGAAATTAAAGATATGCTGGCTGATGCAGAGTGTCACCTCTCCATTGCTCAGCTTGGGTGGGCTTCAGAATGAATAGTGATTTTTAGTATTTCTTCTTCCCTGACTGTTCATTTATTTCAAATTAATAATTGAGCTTTAAACGCAGGGCGGGGGGATACATCAGGGAGAGAGCAGCAGGCTATAGGAGAAAAGACAGTGACTTTCTTAATGACTCACCGTTAGACTACATTTTGCCTAGTGCTATAGCTCACCTGTCATTTAACACCTGTTGGATACCCATCACTGTACTTGATGTAATAAGGTTTAAAAGATACAGAGAAAACATACCCCTTGCCCCATGGAGTTTGCCATCTAAAGGATTGTTCTTTATAAAGATCATATCTGATATGTTGTCATCATTTGTCATGTGCAAAGGAAAAGGTAAAGATAGAAAGTGGTCATCTTGGAGTAGAAGTGTTCAGTATAGGCTGTTTGGAATAAGTAAATATTGAGGAAATTCTTAATGAAGTGATCAGCCAGAGTGAGGGACTTGGAAGGAAGGGCCACTACCGGGAAAAGATCATGTCTAGAGGTAGTAAGCGGCAGGCATGTGTAAGAACTGTTGAACTCAATTTTCCTGCAGAGGGGGAAGGGCCATTGGCAAAGGACCTTAAAATGTGCAGAGCAGACCAAAATGGCAAACTGACAAAGGAAATTTAATCTCAGATCACATAAAGTGATGTGGTTAAGATTGCATTTGAGAAAAAAATATCCAGGTAAATGTGTGCTGATTATAATGTAGTGGGAAGATCCTGGAGGTAAGTGCATATAAAGAAACATTTAAGTAGAAGTTTACTGAATGGAAATCAGGATGAGAAATGATGCTATAAGTGAGGAAAACAAAAAGACTAAAGTGTGTAGTAATGAGGTATGAGGGTGTGGTTGTAGAAATGGAGAGGAAGAAAAGTTAAAGTTTGTGTTTAACATGATACATAGTTCAAGAAATAGCCCATGGACTTGATCAAGTGGTAGAATAAAGACACTGAGAATACATTTAGCAGACAAGAATAGTGACAATAACAAAATAAGTACAAAATATAGATTTGTGTGAGAAAATCATGAGTTTAGTGTTTTGGTACTTCAACTGGCATCTGCAGTGAAATGAAATGTGAGATTGAAAAGACGGTGAGACTGGAGTGGTAGATCTGGAAAGCTCTTGTCTAGAGATGGTAGTTGGACCAAAACAAATGGATGAGTTGCTTATGAGTAAGAACAGCGGTAGAAGAATGTTAGAGAATGAAATCACAGAAAGCAGGAGGGAAAGTGTGAATGATAAAATGCTAGAAATTGAAATCAAGTGGGGGATAACCACAGGTACCAAATGTTAGCAAACCTCTGGGGAGGAAAGAGCTTTAAAATGAAAAGAATGTTCATAGAGAGGAAAAAGAAACAAAATATTTTCCTAGAAGAAGAGAATTAGTGAATCCCTTCAGTAGAGCGGCATAATGGAGACCGAGCGGAAAGGATTAAGGAAGGACGGAGTGGTGATAAGTGCTAGCAGAAGGCTCAGGCATTCAGTGCAAGGAGAAAACAGACTGAGAGCAGTAGTGAGTGTTAGCATCACCAAGTTAATAACTTAAATAAAGCTTAGGGAAATCGGAACATTTACATTTTTTAGCAGGAATTAACTATAGAGGGATGAAATGCTGGAGGGCGGAATAAAAATAAGATGAAACTGTAATATATATGCGTACACAGTTCATTCATATGCATGTATAACCTTGGGTAATGCACATCTAATCAGAGGAGAAAAACCTGTTAGTTCAAAGATGGCATCAGAATTATCTTGGAAAAGATAATTTTATTTTGTTTCTGAAAATAACATATGGATCTGTATTGATTCTCTAATGATAGCCCTCAGAACATTACTAGCATGCGGTAAGACTTCTACAAAAAAAGGTAGGTAGCTCTGGATACTACATTTTCACCTACAGAGGTAGCCAAGAGGAAGAGAGGAAGGGGTCTGGAGATGGAAAGAAGATCGACTCTGGGGACAGGTTTGGGGATGTACCGGGAGGTCTCGTTTTTAAACAAGAAAAAGAGTTGGCTAGTGGGATTCTCCCATTGATGAGAATGGCAGTAGGTATGTCTCATATTCACTAGGACAATGTTTGAAATGTATGCAACACTTAGGTGAAACTTTCACATTTTCTTAACGTATAAGCTCATAACTCTCTCTCTCTCTCTCTCTCTCTCTCTCTGTAGTGTGTTAAAGTAATCAAGGAAAGGGGTTTTGTTTTATATCTGGGTTACACAGGGGAGAGAGAGCAGAATAGCTGAAAGCTATAAGACATGAAGGTAATTAAAGATTTAGAAGAAATGCAGAACAGTGGTGTCTAGGAAAAATGTAAGTCTGACCAAACCTCATACCGTCAATCCCCAGAGACATTGTGCATAGGATTTTGAGACAGATTTTTACTTAAATCTTGAAAGACAAGGCAAATGAAAATATTGGATGCCTTGCATCAACCAGGAGCTAATATTTGGGATGTATATAGGGCATGGATACAAAGAAAATAATTTACCAGTGACAATAATGAGATATTCTGTTTGTTGAATGTTTATTGCTGTGTAAACACAGTATCGCAATCCTAAAATGTTGACCTTCAGAATTAACATCTGATCTTAAACATTTAAAACCACTTGCTATATATGTATTTCCTAGACAAATGCATATCTGAAACAAAACATTGATTTTTCCAGCCTGTTATGATTGTATGTAAAGACAGTCAGAAATTATTTATTGGAGATGCACTACTAAATTCATTAGAGGGATATTTTAATTAGATTAATTTTGCATTAACAGTCAATGAGAAGTTATGACTGTTACTTGCAGTAAGACAAAAATATGCATCACTCTTTGGCAGGAAATAAGTCAAAATCCAAATGATTAAAAGTGTATACATACAATGTATGTGCTTGTGAAGGCTGATTGAACTAATAGATACATCCAGAGTAGGTGTTTCCCAAGATCAGGGCATTTTTACCTGATAGAATTAGCAAGATTAGGTATGTTGAACTTTGAAAGTAATTTTTGTTTATCTCTCTCTATGGATAGGAACACCTGTTTTGGCTTCCATTTAGAATTTTGCTTACTCTTAGGGATGCGGACCTGCTTAAAAATGGTCAGATATAAACTAACTGGGTTTCTAGAGCTTGATTGTACCTGCTATAATTAACACATATTACATAATCACATTTTATTGTAACTTCTGAAAGTGAGAGAACATGTTTTGGTTTTCTTTTCTCTTATCTTTAAATCTTCATTCGGACTACTCCATGTGATAGAAGCAGCTATTTTTCTTCTATCCTCTAAGCTGGACCACATAACTGTTTTTACATCCAAATCATATCCTTCAAGAAACAAGCATTCACTGAATGATTTACTGTATCATAGGTACTATGCAAGACACCTGAGACATCACAAGACAGATGTTTCTTCCAGGAGCTTAATGAGAGAGCAGTGTTTTTTAAATATACCTTCCCTCAGTAAACCATTAATATAAAACAGAAATGAAATTATCAACCAATTGAACTCAACCTGGCCAACTTGCAACACCTACATGCTCATAAACATTTTGAAATATATAATTTGTTGTTTATTTTATGTGTGCATCCAAGGCTTTATTATGTAAACATTGAAAATAAATGTTAATATTAACCACCAATGGGACTATATAGAGATGATTAAAATCAGTCACGTTTATTTATTTATTTTTATCAGATATCCCTCCTCATCCACTAGTAAAGTACAATCCAGAGCCTAGGACCTTAAATTGAAGGGACTAAAGGAAAAAAAAATGATGACTACTGACTTTACAGGTGAAGAAAGCAAATTAATTCACTGTTTTAAGTGACAGCAGCATCAAGACTTCAATCTAGACTTCAAATCAAGAGTTTTGGAGTCTAGATTTGTGTGTCCTTATGATGCCACTAGGAAGGAAGGAAAGAAGGAAGAAAGGAAGGAAAGAGGAAAGGAAGGAAGGAAGAAAGCAAGGGAGGGAGGGAGGCAGGGAAGAAGGAAGAAAGGGAAGAAAAAGAGAAAGAGAAAGAAAGAGCCAAAGAGAAAGATTTCAGTATAAAAAGACAAATAGAGGTTAGTGGAGTTAATCTTAAAACATCTACTAGATGTAATTAGGGCCCTAAAGCAATAATTGCAAAAGTTGTGGAGCCCTTGCCACCTCCAAAACATCACATGTGGATGCAAGAATCATACCAACAATATGCATAATTGAATAGAAAATGGATGGAATAAAACCATACCTAAGGAAACAAGGGGACACATGAGTGTGTGTTATGCTTAACAGTAAGCTTAGGGAAAACAGTTCCCCATAATATTGAGTCATGTACCCTGTTAGGAGATTTTCATTACAATGATCAAAAGAAATCTATTTCTGGCATTGGGGAGATATTGTAAATGAATCGAACAGGTCTAAATAATCCTGTCCTTGTTCAAACTGTAGCTTATGTCCCCTGATGGGATTTATATACTGAATGGTTTGCGATTGACCTTCCTAGTGTGGTGCCTAGAATTCCCACCCGTCACTCTGCCTTAAGCATAGTGCCTCAGAAGGCCTTGTGGGAGTAATACATGAATATATAATACCAATTTGCATGTCAACATAGACTTTTAAAATTCAAATCAGCTAACTGTCACGTTGTTGTAGCGAAAAAAAACCCAGGTTTTGGAGCTGGACCGAACTGGGTTTGAACCTTCCTCTTCTGCTACTTCACTGTATGTGTCATTTTGGGTGAAGTACTCAACCTCTGAGCTACAGTGACAGTGTATAATATATATGTGAGATGCCCGGCAAGATTCTGATACATATATGGGCCCAAGAGATAAGCTTCAATGGATGCGTAGTCAGATTCCAGCAAGGCCAAAACACTTCCTTTTATTTCATAAAATATCTGACTATCTGAACAAGAAACACCTCTCTCTCTCTCAAGGTTGCGTAGACAAGTTACCGAACTGTTTTTGTTGTTTTTTTTCCACCTCTGTCTAATCTCCTTAAAGCCCGTATACTAATGGAGTGTCTGAATATCTCACGGGCACCTCAAATTCAATATATCCAAAATGAATCATAATCCTTTTTCAACATGAATTCTTTTTTTTTTTTTTAAGATTTTATTTATTTATCTGACAGAGAGAGAGATCACAAGTGGCAGAGAGTCAGGCAGAGAGAGAGGGGGAAGCAGGCTCCCTGCTGAGCAGAGAGCCCCATGCGGGGCTCGATCCCAGGATCCTGAGATCATGACCTGAGCTGAAGGCAGCAGCTTAATCCACTGAGCCACCCAGGTGCCCCTCAACATGAATTCTTAATGGCACCAACAGTCTTTCATTTCTTGACTATATTCATATATTAGTCAAAGTAGACTCACAATGGTTATTATGTACAGGATGTTGGGTGGAGGTTGTCCACTAATCAGAATCCTCAAGGAAAAGTCTGGACTACATGGGACTTGTGGATTGTCGTAATGACTGCAAGGTGTTACTCAAACTTAGTGGGAAAGGACAAGAGATGCTGAAATCCCTGCAGTGCTGGGAGGAGTTTGTCCCACGGAAGAATTGTGGAGCCCAAAATACCAAGAAAGGACACACTGAGAAATGTGAATAGAATCTACCTCTTCAAAGATACTTCTCATTCCCATTTTCTATTTTCTGTTCCTATTTCTGCTGTGCTACTCCAGGTTCTGCATTATCTTGAATCATAGAATGTTATTGCTTGAAGGAATTTGAAGGTCATTTAGATCAAGGTCATCCATATCTCTGGGAACTGAGGCCAAAAAGGTTCATTTCCTGGCCCAAGTCACATGACTACTTGGTTACAAAGCTGAAGTTTGACCTCAGATCTGACTGTTACTCCATTACATCTGCCTGAGGTTATAATATTATCTAATTGCTCTCCAAGTTCAAATTCACCCTCTGCTGGACAGAGCCTACCACTAACTCTTAAGGAATCATTTCCAGCACATCCCAGAACATCACTTTCCAACTGAAAACAGCCCTAAGTGTTTCCTCCTTGCCTACTAAATATATTCCTCAGCCTTGAATCCTAACCACCCGTGATCTGGGCCAACCAGGCCATCTAGTGTTATCTCACCCGGCTCTCCTTCTGCCTTTTTCAAGTGACAAACTGTCCCTCTGGCTACCTCCCAAGCACATATTGGGCATTTATATCTTCCCTCAAGGTTTTCCCTTTGCCTAAAATATTCTACACATTCCCTCCTGTCAAATCTCTACTGACATTCAAATGTCTCCTTCTCCATGAAGCTTTAAAAAATTTTTTTCCTCAACCAGACATGCTTTTTCTGTAACACTTTTAATACTTTATAGCTTTTATTGGAATCACTATGGTCTGGTTGGCACTATAGCTATTTGAATATTTTGTTCTATTTGAGGACAGAGGTTGACAAATTTGGATAATCTTACCTACACCATATTTGGCACATATGAGGTAGAGAGCAAAATTTTGGAGATAGATACACAAAATATCTAGCAGAAAATCTGGGAGGAAAATATCAAGAGAAAAGAAAAAGCTTCCGTGGCTACCTGTGTACCTTAGAAAAGCTTTGAAGCACTTCTCACTCCTACTTTAGCACTCCTTTTCATATTATAAGAGAAATTCATTGGAAATACGTTCCAATTAAAAAAAAAAAAAAACAGAAGAATGACGTCATCCCTGTTCTTTCTGTTGCCCACAATGAAAGTTCCATTTATCTCTGTCATCTAACCTATGCTGTCAGCACTAAGGATGGAAGCCTCATTAATAAAAATCAAAGCAGATCTTTTATCTTGTGGATGAGAACTCCCAAAATATCCTCAAGACAATTGTGTTGCACATTACAGCCTGGAGAAATGAGAATTCTGAATCGACAAAATCAGTTGATTCAGAACTTGGTTGAGAACCATAACTGTGGAGGAAAAATCCTTGTGAAATCTAACTATTCACCACTACAAAACCTGAAGTTCAGCTAACAATAAGCAATAAAGTAGGGCTGGGGAGTAGACTCTAGCTTCCTTGATACTGACCATTCACTTCCAAATTAAACTCTTGATACATTTGTAAGTCTTTGTGTATGTGTGTGTGTTAATAAATTTGGATATACTTTCCATACAGCTATGTATTTCTTAATGTGTCCTCACATGAAAAAAAAAGATCACATGATCAATATAGTGAACTAAACGTAAGTGAGCTAAAAATATATGGCTGGAATATTCAGGCATAAGATGAGGAACAAAGAAACAAAAACATTTAAAGAGCATATAATCCAATTTAAAAGAACGGAATCTTAATCTTAAATCATTGAGTCATGAGCTAGGTAGTCCCTAGTTTTATGCTGATCTCTTAATGCTGGTAACGCACTGGAAATCAGGTTGCTGTGTCATGGCTGTTGATGCGTTCACCAAGAGTTGTTAGAGTTTTTGTGCATAGGTGAAACTTTTGATAGTACTGGACATTATCTCATTTTTATGTAGTTGATTTTATTTTTAATTATTAGACAGGAGAGTGATTTCATAAGAACTGTTTTCTCTAAGTTTAGAATAGAATAATTGGGTTTTTTAGAGTTGTAAGGATGTACTAAAAGGTAATCATTATGCTATGCTATAATTCAATCTTTTCCTACAAAAGTATTATACAGTTCACCTTTAAAAAGTTACTGCACAAAACTCAAGATCTGGGTTCTTCTAACCTGCAGTTCACAGTAATTAATCCTCCAAGGTTTGCTTTCTGAATTTAGAAATATAAATGATGAGGTCATTACATAAATTACATCATAAGATATCAGATGGCCTTTTATTATATTGCATTATATTTAAACAGAGCTCAGCTATAAGTAGGTGATTTGAAAAGTTACTCTGCACTTCACTAATAGCTTATATTATTTCCTAAAAATTCCTTTTTGTAGAAAAGGGCATGCCACTTCTCTGCTGGATGCTCCAGCAAGTCTTGTTTACTGTAACCAGGAGATGAAATTTCCAAACAAACCCTGGTGTTTACAGCACTTGGAGAGGCATGTGGCCTGCCATTCCAGCCTCTCTCAAGCATGTGCCCCACCTGCTTTTCGGCTTTGGCTGGAACAAGTTGGTTGGGCCACAACACAAGTGTGAGAACATGAGAATGTGAGATGCCACAGGCCAGGTGACATGCCAGTGCCGCAAAGCTGGTACATGGCAGGGCATCATTGTGTACATAGAAAGGCCACATGCCACACCAAAATGTGGCAGCCACTTCTCCCAAATTAGATGAATAATTTCCCTTTCATTATGTTCTCACAAACATGTTGTAAAACAATAAGCCTTGAGCTACATGAAGTCCAAAAGTTCAGGGTTTCAAATGAGTGACAAATGAATATTCATGCTTATTTTTGAGTTGATTGACAAGTAGAACTTTTTTTTTTTAACCACACTTATGTGTGATTTAAGAAATATTTCTTCAAGGCAACAGAAATCATTCTCCTACGTGTGAGTCTTCTGACGTGGCCAAATGCTGTCGAGCAGCAAATAACTTTTTTTTTTTTTTGTCTAATAAAGCAGGAGAGAATTTACTAGAAGAAATGTCATAGGAGCTCATACAGTTCCTCCTGGTTCTCTCTGAATTTCATACTTCTGTATGCTATCACCAGGTCCATGCTGCTAATGCAACTGCAGTTGAATTCATTTCAAGTGTTGGCAGGAAAGGATAAGGGAAAAAAATAATTACACTTTTAAAATTCTGTTGAGTCTAGTGTGGGTTACAGAATTCATAAATGTGCAATGTCAGGTAACCCAAGGTATTTTCTGAGTTCCAACTGCTGAATAAGTGTGTGGACCTAAAAGTTGAAAAAAATTTTCTTTATTTTATTTTCTTCATCTTAACAATGGGAGACTCAATCCAAGGCCAAAATCCCTCTGAAATTTTTGAAGAATCAATAATGAGCATTTCTTTCTTTCTTTCTTGCTTTCCTTTAGTAATGAGCATTTCTTTCTTGACGAGAGGACATTAGCCGGAATCTTGAATCTCTGCTATCCAAAATTTACACAAGAAAATAAGTGTGGAATTTGTGACTATTAATGTTTTTTCCTCACGTGATATCTTTTCAGACATACAGTCTTTAAGATTAACATAGAGTCTTTAAGTTAGATGAAAAAAATAAAGATTTTTTTTCATCTGTTTAACTACAAACCATGAATCTCAAGGAGGAGACTATACCCAGTTATAGCCTTTGTCAAAGATTTCACATAATATTAGAAGTGAATCAATGATTTTTAAAAGCTAAAAATTATAATTGTGGAGAGCTGTAATTTAGGCTTACATCCTCTAGTTCTTGGTTTGTACAGCTGCTCTCTAACTTTCCTAAAATAACGCAACACGCTCGAGTGTGGAACAGAGAGTATCCTGTAGGGACATAGTCCGGTTTTAGATGAACAGACTCATGGTCCTGTTGGCTATAGCCAAGGACTGTTCACCTTCACCAGAAACACAGCATATTCATCGTTTACATAAAAGAAAAGCCACTGATACTGTGCTATGCTTATAATGTTATGTTGCCTAATAAAAGTATTTTGGGGAGTTTATTTATTCCCTTTCTGTTTGCTGAGTAAATTATTGCTTGTAAAAGGTTATGCTTCTCCAGAGAGTATTAGAAATAAAGTCTCTGTTCTTTTTACCCAAAGTCTGGGCGATTTCCAGCATTTTTTAAGCCTAGAGTTTGAATAAGAATGTCATCTCTTTGAAATAGTCTGCTGAAATAGAGATTTAAAAGCTCAGACACTGCCTCTTGATGAATACAACAGACTGAGAGGAGAGTGGGGAATCCTGAGTCTGTGTGGAGACAGCTTCCTATTAGAGTTTCCGTATTAGTATTCACCACAGTAGGTGAAGCTTTGGAGACCAAGTATGATTTTGAATTCTGAATATCCAAGCAGAATATTCAGATGTAGCTTATATACTCCATGTTTTAAAAAATATGTATACTTCAGTAGAGAATCTACAAAAGAAGTACATTATCCTTGTTTGAACATATTGAACTGACTCTCTATCTGAATTCTGTAATTTCTAGAATTATAGTTCTAAAATATTTTACTAGTAATATGGAATCAAAATTGTAAACCAAATTAAAAATACGCTGGTAAATAAAATGTTTTTCCTAGACATTTTCATTCTCCTCTCCTTTTGGCCTTCATTCTTTCTTATTTCCTGTTTACATTTTTCCAGATTCTTGCATGTAACAATAATCCCTTTCCCGACACAAAGACCATGCACACTCCTAGGAGATTATAAAGAGGTCTTTTTATTATCTACTGACTTTCTTTTTTTCTTTTTTTTCTTTTAGTTTCTTCTCTCTGGGACATAGATGAGCTGGAGGTAACACTTGGGAGATACTCATAATTGAAAGATGAAGTGAGATTAAATGATCGTACATTATTTCACATCTGCCTAAGGTGAAAGCAATGCTAGTCCCATCCACTTAAATTTAGTGATTTAGTGTCAAATGTGCCATTTTAACAAATTTTAACAATGATACCTAGATTAGAGGTGGACAGGCAAAATAACCTACCTTCATTGCCTGTGACACATAGTAGGTCATTAATAAATATTTGATTGAGTTGACTAGGAAAAAATGTCATTGTGGAATGTGTCATGTCAGCTTAGAATTGTTGAGCTATGGCTATGTTGAGGAGAAATAAGCAAAAAGTGAATCAATTTTGCCCTAAGGATTAGAAACTATGATAAAAAAGAATTTTAGAAAAATAAATGGGCAAAAGACGGGACTAATATTTTGAATTAGTGAGAGTATACTGTTAAACATTAAAGACAAAGACATTAAAGACAAAGCTATATTTGCTGCATCTAGGGAGAATGACAGTTGAAGCCATTTGAAAAATTGAGAAAGGATGTGTTCATGATTATAACCTGTTACTATAATCATTTGTTGGACCCAATTATCAATTTTTTTATGTTTTAAAATAAAGAGGAACATGTACATGAAAACACAAATTTTCACATTGAAGTTTACCTTACTATCATATTTTCAGACAGAGGTTTCATGATGAATTTAAAACAAGGGGTGGAACCTACAAGAAAATAACAATGTGTTTAGATTTTGTTAAGCCTGCCTAAATCATAGGGAAGTATAATCACCACCCAGTGCCTTTTTTGGTTTTAGGGGAAAAGTTTAAAAAAAAATTTTTAATGTCCTAACAAATACTATTGAAAATATATTGAATCTGACTAAAGTGTAGACCATGATGAGTCAGGACACTGGGAAATGACATGCGATCATATTTTGTCAAGGAAAAATCAAGTGATCTGTGATAAAAAGGGAATGTTTGATACCAAGATGAAATACAAAAATATCTGAATCTACTCATTCCTTCAAAAATACTATAAATCCTGGGCTTTAGTTTATTGTTATATTCTTTTAATTTCTGATTTTCAAAGTTTAAAAAATCTGGTTGCATGGTCCTCAGAATTTACACATAACACTTGGGAGACATTGATAAAGCATCAAATACATTAGTAAATTTCCTGTATTTCATTAGAAGACTTTTTTTTTTTAAGATTTTATTTATTTATTTGACAGAGAGAGATCACAAGTAGGCAGAGAGGCAGGCAGAGAGAAAAGGGGAAGCAGGCTCCCTGTTGAGCAGAGAGCCTGATGCAGGACTTGATCCCAGGACCCTGAGAAGAGACTTAAACCACTGAACCACCCAGGTGTCCCTAGAAGACTGTTTTAACCCATTTTAGGTGACCAAGATTGATAAAGAAGATCATTTTACATGAAAATATTCTTACATTAACTATACCATTTGCCAAACCACACATGGAAATTTAAAAAGAGAAAGATATTTTTCTTTGACCTGAAAGGAGGACCACACATATACTTTAGTGAATTGAAAACAGCTGTGTACAGTCTTTGGCACAGGCAAGCTTTTTGAAAGATTACATCTGGATGGTCAGTTTGGGGGTTTTGATACAATCACCATTAAGGTATTTACATATAAATATAAAAATATGTTGAACTGCTTAAAAACAGTTTTAAAAGTTGAGAGATACATTCCTTGAATTCAGTGTGTCCTGGTTTTTGTTTTTTCCTTTTCTTGCATTCTACTGGTACATAATTTGAATAAAACTGTTCAGAGGCAAATATTAACCTTTAAATTTGAAGGAATGATAAAACTATTGTAAAAATGAGGAAATCTTAATTCTCTCCTTGACTGTTGAATTTACTAAATGATGCTTTGCAAACCACTTAATCCATACAGTATACAATTTCCCTGTATAGCGAGGTTAACACTACTTTTTATTTAACTGGGATTTTTAAAGAAGATATTAAAACTAAATGAAATCTTAATGAAATATCTATGTTCACAGATTGTCTATAATCAGAGTCAGTATTTCCTCTTTTGCCAGACCGTTTTCAGAACATGTTGCATTCTTGTTTTTTCGAAAAGATAATGTAATTTCTTTTATTTTGGTAATGTAAACTGGAATTCATAGGCACTGAATTAAGCAGGTGTAAAGGAGATGAATTTAGTATATCAACGATTTTCATTTATTATATTTATTTTTATAATGCCCATCAAGTGGGAACTCAAGGCATCATGTGGTGATTCTGACTGCAGTGTAATAGTCATAAAAAATGTATTTATAAGACCCTGTATCAGACATCTTCTGTGAATCTCACCTTAAAATGTAAAGCAATAACCTGGGAATAGTTATGAATATCTAAAGATGCAAGAGTGACTTTCAAAGGGATTTCCTCCCCCAGTTTTCCCCTTAGAAAGAACTAAAAAGGACTAAAGATATCAATTCAATACATGTATTTTTTTTCCCAGGCATCAATTTTCTTGGAAATAAATCTGAGAAGTAGAAAAAATAATTTACTTTCTGCATGGGTATTTGCTGTAAGAACTTTCACCATGATGGAAAGTGAATGGAAAGGTTAAGTAGAAGACGTGCATCATTGCTGTAATTTGTAAACTGATGTGATAACCTCATGTTTAATATTTTATGGAGTAGAAGGTGAATGCTAGAGGGAGAAATGTCACTTGGAGATAAGGGAAATCATATGCTAAGAATGTGTATAAATGTGACTGAGAATTAACTTGAGTGTTTCTTTATTAATTGATAGACTGGTGTAACATGACGATGAAATAATGAAGGTATCCTAGCAACCATCTTTTCCTAACAACTGTGGCCTGTAAGGCTGTGATGACTGTCAGCCACATTTTATTAATTCAGGAGGGTGAGCAAAGATAATTTCAATTAATAAAGCCTCTCTACAAACAAAGTATAGTGTAGATTTGATCACATCTATGACTAGAATTTTTTTATTTTATAGTATAAAATAATAGTATACCTAAATGAATGAATTATTTTAAGTTGATAATATTCTAGTTCTGAATACTAGTAAGACACTCTATCATTTATTTAGTTGATATACAATCTGGAAAAAATCTTTTTAAAAAAATATATGAAGACCTGTCAATATTACGAGGTCTCCTTTTAATATAAAATAAGAAAACAAAAATAGGCATTTACTTATAAGTTGATGTTTCTATTTTTATCAGATTTATTATTCCAATAATATCAAAATGAAAGCATTATATGCCCTTGCTTTGATATTCTAAAAGCTGATGTATTCCTCTGTTTTAAAATTCATGTTTGTGGGTATCCTCTCTCCCAATACTGAATTTATCCAAGTACTATTTTTAGCGAGTTAAAATCGATACAAGAAGTACTTATTAAGTACCTACCATTTGCTTAAATGAAAGATCAACATGACACGATCATAAAAACACTTCTACTGAGTTTTTAGGTGTACTATTTTCCCAATTTTCATCTCCTCTGATTTATTTATTTTACTTTTTTAAAGATTTATTTATTTATTTGACAGAGAGAAACACAGTGAGAGAGGGAACACTAGCAGGGGGTGTGGGAGAGGGCGAAGCAGGCTTCCTGCCAAGCAACGAGCCCAATGTGGGGCTTGATCCCAGGACCCTGGGACCATGACCGGAGCCGGAGCAGACGCCCAACAACTGAGCCACCCAGGCACCCTTCCTTCGATTTAATATAGAAATAATTTATCGTCTAGGTCCTATCAGGAAAACAGAAACCTCTGTCTATATGGAAAAAAAAAAAAGAAAAGAAAAGGATTCAATATAGAGAATTAGTGAAGGCAAGAAGCTACAGAACTGCCAGAAACTGAAACCAATCATCACTGCCTCCAACAGTGAAGTGAAGGATTTCGAAAGAAAATACCTGAACACTGTTGCAAGGATGCCACGCCTGCCCAAACCCATGCTTTATTTGTCCATCGCAGTCAAAGTGATAACCTAACTTCGTTTCCTTTCCACCTTCCATGGTTCATGCACTGGCTGTCATTGGAAAGATCTTACCTAGAACTCTTTTGATAGAAAATCTGAGAAGTCTAGCTCTCAGGCTTCCAGCCTGTGCAACACAAGGAATAGCCAGGATGAAAGGAAATGGCGCTGACCCCCCAAACAGACAATATGGCACCCATTTCAAGCCAGAGAGCTCTCCCATGGGCGACAGTATGGCAGCTCCAGTAGAACAGAAAAACTGTTGGAGGGATCTGTAGTTTGGGATTGTCTTTGGTAATTTAGTAACTAGAATAGAAGAGCCAAAAATTATCCAAGATACTGCATGATGTATCTCCACTTGTATCACTAGTACCATAAAAATTTTGTCTGTATTCTAGTAAAGCTAAAAATTTATTTTATGTTTTTGTAAGATACCAATATGATTGTTAAATCTGAGGAGATCTTTGGAAATTTGGAATCATTTAATCTTATTGAACAGTCTAGTTAGATTTGCTATTAATATAAAAACAGGATACATTATGAATAATAGAGATTTTTTGAAAAACAATCACAGAAGTAAAAGCAGCACTGGTTAACTAGCAGAGTGAGTCCTTAGCAGTATCTACTCAGATAATATATTTTAAAGTTTGGATGTCAGGTACTCTTATTACTTTTCCACATTGAGAGAAATAATCCCATTTTTCCCCCTCAGCAACTATGGAACAATTGATGAGTTCCATAAAGGAAAGAATTAAAGTTTTCTGAGACACACTTGGTTGTGATGATGCAAATAGATCTCCCCCAGGACAGAGAGGTGTCTGTCTTCTTCACCATCCCATGCCAACACTTAGCATGGTGCCGAGGACATCTGAAGTATCCAATAAATGTGTGCTGAATAATACATGACTAGTATTTAATTTGGTACATATAATTCACATATTATTTTAGAAGTTGTATTTTTTCCTTGGAGGAATATATAGTTATAGAGCAAGGAATTTCAAAACATGCCATTTTCAAATCATAATAATTGTTCAATCTGGATTCAACAAAAACAAAACAAAAGTACAGAGATGAATTGTACTTTTCTCTCTACTTTGAATATGCTTAAATTCTTTTTGTATCAATTTTCTTTTAAAACGTCATTCTGGGGTGATCTGAAGCTAACGATCTCAGCCACCATTCTACTGAGTCAATAGATAGTTTCAGTGTTGCAGTCCTCTGTCAAAGAGTCTACTACGGGCTGATACCCAAGCTCTGCTCCACAGCCATGGAACTGTCTGGAAGGTGCATTTCTTCCTGACTCATCTTCACCCCTCCCTTCATTGGTAATATGTCATATAACATAACTGCCTAGGGCTTTCTTTGTGTGCACTGTATGGAATAATACAATAACTTATCAGCTATCCATTTTCTAAGTGGCAGGAATCCTGCTTTAAATATTTTATTTCATTTAGTGTTCGCCGTAATCTTATGAGGTAGGTTGGAATGCTGTCCACAATTTACAGAGCAGAATGGGAGGCTTAGAGAAGCTGAGTCATTGACTCAGTGCCACGTAGTCATTATAATAAAGAGCCACGATCTAAACGCATGACAGAATCTGTCCAGTCAACAAGGAACAACAGTCCCAGTGAAGGAACTTGGAAAATTGCACCTTGCTAAACCCAGAGAAAGCATTAAATAAGAATTGAATGACTAAATGATAGATTCTTTAATATCATTAAAAATAATAAATATGTATTGAAGCTTTAAAATACATACATAGATGGGCATAAAACTGTAAATATTCAGTGTTGCTCCATTTCTTTGATTCTGTGTTCATTAGGAATATGATACAAAAGAGCTTTAAACAAACCAGAGAACTGTTAAGTCGAAGTTAAACATGTGCAGAGCTGTGTTTAATATTAAGATGAGAAAACTGTATCTCCAACCAGCTTTTCAACAAGCTAATTTGTTTCTTTATTTTTTCCCTCTTTTTTAAAGTACTTCCAGTTTGATTTTTTTAATCTCGAGTTTTTGATTATGCGATTTAGGATATTCTGAAGTCTTTTATTCTTTGTTGGCTATGACCAGAATCTTTCAAATAACTTTTTATGTTTCTGGAAATATCTGAGAAATTTGAGATAATATGTGACATTAGTTTAAATGCAACTTTCTGTTTTGGAATGTTCATTAGAAATAATTTTCAATTCTAGACTTGTAATTTATTGTTTAAATAATTAGCTCTTGACACAAAGCAAGATCAGTATCTATAAACTATATTCACAAATAACTTTCATAAATCTTCAAATTCATAAAATCATCTTCTTGTCCCAACAGTTTCAGAATGAAAATTGATACCATGTGATACACAATTTATGTCGTCTCCTACCTATTTGGCATAATTTGGAACTGCTGGTGAATAGAATAAATGTTTATTGTTACTCAAATTATAATAAATAAGTATAAAATATAAATATTATGATATAATAGAAATAATGTAAATATATAATAATACAGGAATAAGACACATATATAATAATGCAATATAATAAATAATACAAAATAATAAATGTTTATTCTTCAGAATACAGAAATAAATATTCAGAACAGAGCAAAGGAAAAGAAGTGTGAAGAGCCCCTAATTCTTGCCTCATTTACAAAAAATGAACAGGACAAAATTGTTTTTTAATGTCAAATTTTAAAAAATCAGGGGCACGGGATGACTCAGTTGGTTAAGGGTCGACCTTTGGCTCAGGTCATGATCTCAGGGTCCTGGGATTGAGCCCCATATTGGGCTCCCTACCTAGAGGGGAGTCTGCTTCTCCCTCTCTTTCTGCCCTTCTCTCCAACTCATGCTCTCTGTCTCTGTCTCTGTCTCTCTCTCAAATAAATAAATAAATAAATAGATAAAATCTTGTAAATTTTTTTTTTAAATCAAAATCAGCTTTTTAAAGTTAGTGTTACAGCTTCTCCTGAGAACAACCTTTGAAATGCTTCTTATCGGGTAACACAAAATGGCTATTTAGAAAATAGACACCAAACATCTCCCAAATGGAAAGTAAATGCCCAGCAGTAAAGTCACCCATTCCTTGCAGCTGATGTGGGCTAATGCTACCACTCCATCCTTCAAATCCACAGGGAAATGAGATCCCTTGACCCATCGCTGTCCCACTATCTCTCCCTATCAAGCTTACATTACAAGGCCTCTGCAAACACTCTTACTCTTATCCTTCTCTTTTTCCCTAGTATTCTTCTGGCAAAACCACAGCTGTAATCATACTCATCTTTCTACCATCCTTACCTGCACCCAGGTGGCTAAAAGTTGCTGAAGAAAATCTCATGACCACAACAACTGATCACACTTGAGTAGAGTGAATGAAATTATAGAAAATATAGAAAATATTCTTGATAATAGAAAATCATCAAGCAGGTACTAAAGATACCTCCCATATTCCACAGTAGATTTTTTTCTCTCACTCTTAGGCTATTTCACATTTTCTCCTTCCTCAATCTTCTGTGGTAAAAACTCAGCTAATGACTCCATACTTCCTTGGTAAATGAGATAGAACCAGATGAAAATTGTTTCGTCCTCTACCCACAAAATTTATTTTTTGGTTGCTGTTTTATCCCTTATGGGTGGCCCATTCTTGAATAAATGGATTGAGCTAAGTTAAGTGAAACTCTTTTTATAATGAAAAATTTGTACAATTCCTATCTGAGGCCAACCGTCACTCATCTACATTAGGACTTCATTCTTGCAGTTATGCCCTCTCTTCCCTGCATCATCAGGTGTTCTATGTTCGCTAGGGATAATTCTCTAAGATGATAAAGGAAAGAAATATTGAAAACCGTGATAATTGTGGGAGAAGAAATAGACATTCACATATAGGAAGAATTCTGAAACACGTTGATGGATCGGTATAACATGGCTAAGTTGTCCCGTGGAATACCAGAGTCGCCCAGTATTGCTGTTGAATTCTTTTGCAGGTGCTGAATCACAGGAGGCTGTGGTGTAACACCATATGTTCTGTCTTGCCCTGTTCAGGCTGCTGTAGCAATATACCATCGACTGGGTGTTTTCTAAACAACAAACATTTCTCACAGTTCTGGATGCTGAGAAGTCCAAGATCACGGTGGCAGCAGATTCAGTGTCTGGCGAGAGCCTGGTTCCTGGTACATCGAGGGCCATCTTGTCGCTGTGTACTCGCATGGCAGAAGGGGTGAGGAATCTCTCTGGGGTCTCTTTTATAAGGGCACTAATCACATTCATGGGAGCTCTGACTTTATGACCCGATTATCTTCCAGAGGCCCCACCCAAATACCATCACATTGAAGGTTAGGTTTCAATACATGAATTTTAGGAGGATACAATAATTTATGGCATATTCCATCCATCCAAATTAGATCACTTAATTATTTTGTGTCTTAAACAGTCCTCAGTCAAATGATCCAAGGATCAAAAGATCCAATGATCTAATACCACATTGACCAGGAAGGTTAAGAACCTTTAGGAATTACGGTTGTAATCAAAGAAAGCAGTAACAGCAATTACTCCTATTTCCTGAGGTGTATACTCTGTGTAGGGAATGGTACCAAATGCTGTGCATACTACGTGCCCTTAGAGAATACACTTGGGGAAGTTTAACCGATCTCTAAGCATGGTCTATGCTCTGAAAAAGTTTACATGGATAAAACCTGCCCTGTTTTGGAGATATTTGCTACATTCTAGCTGGAACTTAGTGAGTTAACCCCAAGCCATCTGGAACATTCAGCTGTTCAGAATAACTCATTTCCAGGGAGCTCTGTATAGCTGAAGACTTACTGTATGAGTTTTCACATAATGTGAATAGAAATGTGAGTATTTGTAACATTTAAACACTCACAATTTCCATAAATGAAAGAAAGTTCAGTATGAGATTTATCATGACTCAGTTTTTTTTCCTCCCTCCTCAGAATGGTACTTGCATATTTTGGGTAGCTTTTGAATAGGTACCGCTGCAAAATGCAGTAGGTGACAGTTAAACATACGTTTCAGCATTTGCA
Organism: Martes martes; assembly: GCF_963455335.1. Classification (NCBI taxonomy): domain Eukaryota; kingdom Metazoa; phylum Chordata; class Mammalia; order Carnivora; family Mustelidae; genus Martes; species Martes martes. Next base: position 43,129,251 of record NC_137891.1, read on the forward strand.
GGGGATGAATCATGCTCTTTCCCAGTCATTTGGCTTTTCAAGATCTCTGTTAAAGAAAAGATGCAAAACCTCTCTCTTGTGGCTCTTTCATCAATCATCAAACTTGTGGCTTTTAGAACACATTGGTTTTGAGAAGCTTTTCATGAAGCACCTTGAAACAGCTTGCCATGGAAATGGAGAAAAAGGAAGGCAGATGCCTGGAAAAGGAAATTTTTCTTTTAGTTAACATATCACAGAATGGGCTCTGTGCCCAAACTTGAGAACTTGGAGTTCTCATTGACATCAAAAGAAATTTCCTTTTTTTTTTTTTTTTTTTTTCTTCAGAAGGCTGCTGGATTGGTCCTGAGATTTGAAGAAAATTTTTACTCTTGTTCTTGTTCTTTCTGGGGTCTTTTGCACCTTTGTTTTGTAGGCATTTTCCATGTAAAATCTGGATAGCTCTTTTCATGTTGAATAATTATGTCTCTCTGGATGTTTCCAAAAAGGTTAGATATAATGAATTCCTAAGAAAACACACGCAATAGTAACTTTCTTATCAGATGTAAAGTGGTAGAAGACAGAGTTAGAACTGTCTTTCATCAAGGTAATATTTATAGCTAAGCAAATCAACATTTCAGCTCTGCAAATCCTAAATTTGTTGCCAGACAGTATCTGGAGATTGTTTGGATGTTTTGATTAAATACAGATTCCTTGAACTTCTTTTCTAACAAAACCAGAATTCTGCATTGGTTCTTGTTCTTTGTTTTTTCTACTTAGGTCTTGTGATAAATGAGATGTCTGATTAATGACTCACATCACTGAATGTAGAGAGTCTCTTTCATGATCATAGTCACCTAAATTAACTTATCCTACAGTTTGTAATCTGGCACATGTCATGATACTTAAAAAATAAGCATTTGAACTGGTATAAAATACATTTTTGATAGAAACAAAACTAGGGAATATAAGCAGTATTTTTTAAGTTAATAAAATGATTTTTCCCCAAATTATGCTTTTCTGTAGGCACCCAGGAAAAGATAAATTCTCAGTACATTTAACCAACACTGAGAGTGCATCCTATGTTCCAGGAACCGTGGTAGATGTTGGGGATACAAATACAGAGTGCCCATCGTGGAGACTTCGTAGTGGAATCAAAAAGAGACAGTGACATGATAAAAGACTAGGAAGTAAGATGAATGCTAAGGAAAAAAAAAAAAAAAGATGCATGCTAAGGTACCAGTGTTCATAGAGGGCAGAAAGAGGTCACCAACAAGAGTGAGAGAAGAGCAGTGGTTTCCTAGAGAAGGTTTTTTAAAAAGAAAGAGAGAGAAACTGGGGAAATTATCAGATGAAATTACAGACCAGAAGAGCAGAGTGAGACTTTATGACAGGTGACCAGACCTTACTATCAACCACCAGTCTATGGAGGATCGCAATTAAAGCAAATTCACAGTGGATTTTTGGGTGAATCTGTGGCAGATTGGGAAACACTGGGAAATAGATTCTTGACATGGATGAGAAAGTCTTCCTATCGGGAAGGATTAAAAACAACAGAGTTGTTTCCATGCAGTAGTGGTAGCCAAGAAGAATGTCCATGAGCTCATATGGAACAGTCCCAAGGACACACCAAAAAATTACTCAGGTTTTAGAGGGGATGGAAATTAGCAGGTGTGGGCACGAACTGACAAAACAAATGATTACTAAAAATCCTTAGAAGCTGGCATGGCCTGGAGGAAGACTTAATTATATAAAGCAAGAACAAGGGGTGGTGGGGGAGAGCAGTTGATCAGGAACCAAATCATCGTTGGCTATATAACGCCATGTTAAGAATTCTTAATTTTTTGTCTCTCAGTTTTGATAATTTTTCCTGAACATATTTGAATTTTTAAAAGAGAATCATGACAGCAGTATAGAGAATCAATGTGGGTGGAGAAAGCAAGTGAAATGTGCAGGTTAGACTGAAGAGACAGAGGAAGAGAAGGGATAGTGCAGTAAGAGCCGTGAGAGCGGCACAACCAGGAAATAAAAAGAAAAAAAGGAATGAAGAGTTGTTTAGCAGCATGAACATGGATTGGTTGAATGTGTTTAACAGGAGGGATCAAAGGGGTGAGATATAAAAAGAAGCATCCACCGTCTCCAGGTTTCTGGCTTGGGCACGGGGTGGGTGGCAATGCCAGTCACTGGAACAATGATTACAAGAAAAGGGGAACATTTGGATAAAGGGGGTGAAGAGTGGCTAAAACTTGTTGAGTTTCAGAGATCGATGGGCTAATGAATGTTGGTCTAGACTTCAGCCTATGAGTTGGTGTTGAAAATATGCACTTGCTGTTTTTCTCCTCTTCTGTTTTGTATAAATATATTCCACTTAAATTACAATGCTGTTAATTATACCATGTTTGAATCCCTGGCCAAAGAGTTTCATGTTTAAGAGAGAATGTTTGGGGAAGATAAATCACGGAAGACTCTCTCTATATGGACGTGCTACTTTTCTTGATCAGCATGAATTTAAATAAAGGAAAGATTTGGAAAAACACTGTTTAAAGGGAAGTTAATTCTACTGTGATCTAGGTTGTCTGAACCAAAAATATTTATGTCGCATTTCACTGGACATAACATCACTACAAGCCAAGACACTTTTATTCCTAAGAATTCTAGCACTGTTATACCTGGTACAGCCAGCACAGAATTTCTCTGGATTAAGCTTTAAGAAGTTAACTTGTCAAAGGACGCAAATGTAACATTGCAAGTCAACTATACATCAGTTAAAAAAAAAAAAAAAAGTACTTGAAGAGAAAAGGAAAGTTAACCATTACTTGGCTTTAAGATGAATGTTAATCAGGAATGTATGGTGGTTAAAATCAGCTCAGATCTCAGATCTGATTCTTAGTTGCTGTATAATTTTTGGTAAATTTACATGCAGTTCTGGACCTTAATCTCATCATATGCAAAATTAAGGGCATAATAACATCTAACTCATGATGGTGTGTAAGAAATCAATTGTGAAATAAGTTAACCAGAGTATATCTAGCATATTAATAAGCAAAAAAGTTATCTATTATTAATATACAACTTCATTAATGAATAAGGATAATAAAAAAAATACCGTAACAATAAAGGTTAAAATGGAAGCATAGAGAGAACAATTAAAATACCTTTACTAATGGAGGGGTGCCTGGGTGGCTCAGTTGCTTGAGTGTCCAACACTGTGGTTCCAGCTCAGGTCATGATCTCAGGGTCCTGGGCTCGAGCCCACATTCAGCAGGGAATCTGTTTGTCTCCCTCTCTCTCTGCCCCTCTCCCTGATGTCCCCTTCCCCCACTCTAAAATAAATAAGTAAATCTTAAAAAAAAAAAAGTAAAATAAAATACATTTACTAATGGAGAGTAAACCTCTTAAAGTCAGAAACTATGACTTCTTTAGTTTCTGTATTATCTGAGCATATAGTAACACTCTAATAAAAAATAAAAATTAGAGTTAAAATAGGAGAAGCACGTTACTTAGTGTAAATTTTTAATTAATATGAGTCTAAAATATTATGTTTTAACAGTTATTCTGCTTAATGAAACACCCCAATATTCAAAAAAGAAAAGTACAAGAAAACAAAAATCAGTAAGCTTAAGAAAAATGGAGATGCTAAAACTAATAGATTAAGAAAATAAAATTGGGCTGGGGGAAATTAGAGGGGGAGACAAACCATGAGAGACTGTGGACTCTGAGAAACAAACTGAGGGTTTTGGAAGTGAGTGGGGTGGGGGTTGGATGAGCCCAGTGGTAGGTATTATGGAGGGCACATATTGCATATAGCACTGGGTGTAGTGCATAAACAATGAATTTTGGATCACTGAAAAAAAATTAAATTAAATTAAATTTTAAAAAAGAAAAAATAAAATTGAAACTTGGAGCTAAAAATATATAAAGAGTATTTTGATATATGTACAAATTTAAAGAATACAAATGAAATAAAAATACTAGTTCTCCAGATTTTTTCATCTTCTACTTTTTAGTCTCCAAAGAATAGTCTCCCATCAGGAAGCTGGGAAGCAGAGTGCAGTGCAGTGTGGAGTGGGTCTTTCTCTGTCTGAGACACCTCAGGACCTCAGAGAACATGTCCAGAGGTCTGACCTGCCTCTCTCGGCTATCACAGGGAAGCCATAGCTTTGTGGGGAGTGTTTTAGCACCATGAAGTCAAACAGATCTGGTTTCAAACACGAAGTCATGAGCTTGGGAAAGTTCCTTCACCCTCTTTAATGTTATTTTCCTCATGCAGGGAAAACAAAACAAAACAAAAAAACCATGGTAACTTACACTAAATGGACAAATTCTTAGACAGAAACTACTGAAAATGATTCACGAAGAAACAAACAATCTGATTAAACTTATTACAACAAAAATTTCCTTGATTCCAGCAGTCCCACCAGCACCCGTCTGGCTCAAGACCTGAGCTGCCACAATGGCATCTCTTCTCCCAGTTCTTAGTCCTTCACACACTCAAATTGGGTTTTACACCATTGGTCCCTTGATTCTCAGGCCTTCAGATTGAGACTGGAATTGTGCCACTGGCTTTGCTGGGTCTCCAGCTAACAGACGGCAGATGACGGGACTTCTCAGTCTCCATAATCACACAGCCGGTCTCTCACAGTAATTCTCTTTCTGTGTATCTCTATGCTGTCTACCTACCTACCTACCTATCTATCCCTCCATCCTATTGGATTCTCTGGAGGACCCTGATTAATGCTGTGGTTGACAGGGACTGGCAGAAAGGAAATGACATGAGTTGCTTATAGGTAAAAGCTTTCCTTTTGGGGTGATGAAATGTCCTAGAATTGGCAGTGGTGCACAACTATGTAAATATGCTAAAATTCACTGAGTTGTACACTTCAAAACTGTGAATTTTACAATATGCAAATTACATCTCAATAAATTAAATATATATATGTATATATTGATCTTCAAATAAGATTTGACTCCAGGTGTGGATTTTATTATCAGAGTAGTAAGGCTTTTGGACATGTAACTCGGATGGGCCCATCCAAGGCCTTGTGAGGAGATGCTGTTCATGTTAGTCATGAGGGTTTTGTAAAGTGAGCAAAATCAAGATATTTCAGCTGCAATCGGTTAAGGCCTGTGTCCTGTGCCACGCCAATTCCTCCTGCAACTCCTTTCCTTAGTATTGGGTGGCTAAGAGGAAGACTAACTAATAAATGCAATTGCTTTATCTGGAGACTGGAGTTGACCTGAGATCCATAGAAAAAACTAGGATTATCTTATTTTCTCTGAAGAAAATGATAGCACATTGTTCTGTGAAGAGATTTTTGAAGACTGCAGCCCAGGAGTGCCTGGGTGGCACAGTTGGTTAAGTGTCTGCCTTCTGCTCAGGTAAGGGTCCCAGGATCCTGGGATCAAGCCCCACATCCAGCAGGGCGTCTGCTTCTTCTGCCCCTCCCCCTTGCTCATACTCTTTCTCTCTCACTCTCTCAATTGCTCTCTGTTTCTTTCTCTCACATAAATAAATAAAATCTCACAAGAATGCTGCCTAAATACATAGAGAAATGAGTCTCTTAATTAGTAAAAAATAATACCATTTTTCTAAATTTTGTGCTCTTTGTGACACTTGTCAGCTCTTTAAAGTTTATAATTTATTGTGATTTTTTCTCTCATGCAAAATAAAAATTAATAATAGGTATTAACCTGTAATCTTTTTCTCAAAGAGATTACCACACATAGTGTGACATCAGAACCTGGAAATCTGGATCTACCCATACGTGACACTTAACATTTTATATTAAGTATTACACTAGAAGAAGAGAAAAACACACTTCTTCTGGAAAATGTTGGGGAGGTTTTAACTTTTCCTCTCACTGTCCTGTCATGTGAGAATGATATTTCTCAGAATGGTGAATATAACGGGATATGCTCACAAGGTGTGCATTAGGTCAGGGGGGTTAATGACTCCTCATATATGCAAGTAGCACATTTACTTCTTCAAACCAGACTTAATTAAGGAAATAATAATAAAAATTCAGCAAACTAGAATATCCCTGTTCTCTGAGAATTGACCACTGAATTCTCCTGTGTCCACCTTCATCCAAAACTGAAGGAAAGAAAGCCACTTTGGGTTATTCTTTTTCTTCCGTTGAATATACCCTGGACATTTTGTCAAGAATTTAAATTTAGAAACTCTTCCCTAAAGTATACATGTGGTGCCCAAAATAATCTTGTCATAACAAGTGTCTTCAGCACTATTGAAAATAACTTTCCCGATACATCAGAGTCTTTATTATAGTTGTCAAAAGCTTTGTAGTTGTCATGTATTTAATAACCTGAATTAAGAAAGTACAGATGAACGTAGGAGGCAAACACCTCCTAGGTTTACCTTGGTTACCGGTGCCAAAGATTGATCAGAGAAAAGGAGATCAACATATGATCCCATAGGAACATTTCTGTATTATTCCAGATGGTTGTCCCCCCAAAAAATTTTGCTAGCAGAGTTATATTTACATGTGAGAGACCTATTTAAGGAATATTTGTAAAGTTAGGAAAAGCAACACTTTTTTTTTTATATTGTTCATTGCTTTGGGCCTTCAACTGAATGAAAAACCCTTTAGAGTATATGGTTTTCAGAGCATGAACTCAATGCTCATAACAGTGTGTGAGAAGCAAGTCCAAATGTTGAGAACATAAAGCAATAAGGCTTCCAAACTTACAGCCAGTGCTGTTTCATCTAGGGGACGAGGGTGGATGACAGATCTTCTAAAGCCGACAGTAGTCAGGGATACCTAATATCAACTCAAGCTGAGAAGCTACAAAAGTCAAAAAAAGAATCCTCTGGACTTGTCTCCCTGAGTGTTCAAGCTTTACTTAAAAGCTTTAACTTTCCTAACTAAAAAGTTAGGGTAGGGTGGAGTGGAGGAGGCAGGGAACCCAGCCAAATGTTGTAATGATATTCCTAAGTAGATGATTCTGTCTCCTCTGCTCACTTCCATTTGTACAAGAGAAGTTCAAAAGGAAGAATGTCAGGAGTTTGGAAGTGTAGATGCCTGAGTCACATGTTACACTATTTGTTGGATTATAGTACCACATTAAATCTCCAAGCATCCATTTCCATACTCATGACTTTGGAATGTGAGCCCCACCTGCCTCTCCTGGGTGGCATATTCAGAACTATAGCTGAAAAGAAAAGTGGGGAATTATATGTAAAGATCTACCAAAGGAAATGGTCATTACTACCAGAGGATGGGGAAACATATCCATTTGTGTGTCAGTAATGTACAAGAAGGATACATGGGGAGAGTATTTTTAATACTTAAGATTTCAAATCTTATCCTTTTGTACTTTCTTTGAATATTAATATAGCACAGCCTTTGGCCCGTGGATGTTACTAGCACTTGATCTAAAGCTTTTAGCAAAATCTGAGGATTTGAGATATTTTCATATGGACAGGAAAGAAATCTGATGGTTTTTATCCTGGAAAACAAAGCCTCTACAAGTCAGTAACAGTCCGGGGTTTCACACTGCAGATAACATAAAAGCACTGTGCTTCTTCTTGTAAAAGAATACAAAATTCCCTCCTGCTCTGTTTCGTTAGATACAGTGATGTCCTTTCTCTTCAGAGATGGCTATCATAAAAGTGGTCAACAGGTACAAACTTCCAGATATAATAGAAATAACTACTCGAGGTGTAATGTACAACATGATAGCTGTAGTTAACGCTGCCCCAGGGTATATTTAAAAGTTGTTAAGAGAACAGATCCTGAGAGTTCTCATTGCACGGAAATTTTTTTTTCTTTTTCTATTTTTCTATATGCATGAAATGACAGATGTTAACTAAACTTCCAGTGATAGTCATTTTACAAATGTAGGTCAAATCATTATGCTATAAACCTTAAACTTACACAGTGCCATATGCCAAAGATATCTCCATGAAACTGGGGGAGAATGACTCTTACCCCTAACATAGACTTAGGAAATACAGAGGTAGAGATGGAAGAAGTAGTTTTTGCAATGCCCTGTGCTATCTCTCTTCTCTGAATAGTCATTATGACCTCATTTCCCCAATTTAGGAAGGATTGAGTTGTACTTTGACTTGCTACTATTTTTAAATCTACACAGCCCATCATTTAAAACATATGTTTTAATCAAATCAAGCAAAGATGTCTGGGGTGATTAGCCTGGGATTTTCATTCCTTGAATGCTCTTGGCGTGGATATTCAACCCTCCTCTTTTACATTCCCCAGACACTATTGATTTCTCCAGTTATAAGCTTTCCATCGCTCATGTTTATTTTAGCTTGTTTGCAGGAAAGCTGACACCATACAGTGACAAGAATCACATTCCGAGCCTAAATGCTTAACATTTAACAGGGATTTTAACTAAGAGACCTAACAATGCCAAGTGTAAAATAACCTGTCATTTCTGGATGATCTGCTCTGTTTTATGAGAAAAGGCCAAATTTATGGTTTAAAACAAGGCCTTCATAATGCGGTTGTCACAGAAGTTTGATAAAACAGAAAATCAGAAGAAGTTGATCATAGCAGAAACAGTGCTAGAAGTGCTAGTCGATTACTATATCTCTCATATTTGTTGTTAATTATTAAATTGCCATCTTTCTCTCACACTAGGTGGTCAAGAAAGATATGATATCAATTTGTGACAGTTTGTAGACAGACGTGGAAGGGAGCTTTTTCTGATGTAAAATGTTAATGTCAAAAATGCAAGTGAAGAAGGTTAAGGATTTTATTTTCTGAAATAAAATGAATGTTCTTCTCCCTCGGGTGATTGATTTAAATCTGCAAGTGAGATTTAAACTTAAGATACGAAGTGAACAATCAGTAAGTCCAATCCATACTAGTACTTAGAGGAAAAGTGTGTAATGTTTGCTTACCAAATAATTCCCTTTGCCCAATGATACTGAAGCCATTCAGGCAGCTCTGTTCTTGAGCCAGAGTGGAGCTGGTGGGACTACTGGAATCAAATAATTTTTTTTATTAGATTTCTCACTAAAATCTGGGGAAGGCAATAATCTCCTCCCCGTGCATATTTTGCTTGAGTGTCCTATGCTCAAGTACGTCATCCACAATAATCTTGTAATACAAACCAAGCCTCCTGATGGTCTTCAAACAGACATTAACTCACACTGAAACAAATACTATGACCCACTACGGCTAGGTTTCTCTGCGATGAACAGTGTATTTTGCTCACTGTGGGGAAAAGGCAGGAGGCAGCCTATTGTGTGTTGTAACAGTTATCTCCAAGGGAATAGAAGGAACTGCTTCCAAATGCAATCACAGAATTACTGTAGATTAGTGTAGCATCTGAGCTTCAGTGCTGAGGTGAAATTGTTTCCTCTATTGCACGACCATGATCTTGAAAGTTTTCATTTTATTCCAATAATGGAGATGCTTGATCACATACTGAGTCAGGTAAATCACAAAGCTGACTCTTCAGCAGTCCTGGGCAGGCCATAACGAATGCCATAGCTGAGGACAGCATTAACCACAATTCCGATGAATAAAATCCAAAACAAGCTCATCTGATTTGGTTACAGTGGGAAGAGGGACTTTTTCCAGAGACACAATAATGCAACAACAATAAATGCTCTTGTTCCACATTGTGAAAAAGAAGCCCAGGTATCATTCACTGTGCTCCGCAGTCTTTGATGATTAGGGACAGCACACCCAGTTCAAGAACACTGGGTATCATTGAAAGAAACAGCAACTTGCAGGGTCAGGCGAATATTGATATACATTTGAAGATGAAAGAGCAGAGGGACAGCAGCAGTATAGTATCAATTACAATGGCAAACATGCGGCTGCTTAAAATTTTTAACTCGAAACATGAAAAGGGACTGTGATTCAGTGCTGCGCATGAATAGCCTATAGCTTCAGCTTTGAAGCGAATGACCCACTTTCCTTTCGTGCATATCTGCCAAAAATTTGGTAGCACCTTGCTTGAAATGTTGATAAATTTGAGATCTGAACAAGCAACACATACACAGTTGAACAGAGGCTATAACTTCACCCTTTAAATGTGCACATTGAAGAATAATAATCACCTTATGCTAGATTTGATTTAGGTAAGAACCAGATCTCTCTGCCTTCACGAGCTCTTAGTGAAATAAGAGTCAACAGATAGAATATGATAGAAGATTTGAAATATTGCTAAAAAACAAGATTTGCAAGCACCAGCAAAAAAAACGGGGGGTGTACTTCTTTTAAAATTATGAAAAAAATTCAGGAAAACAAATAAGAGAAAGTTGATAAAGAACATGATTCTATTATTATCAATTACATCTCAATTGGTACCCCATGTAATCACTTCAAGTTATAAGGTTCTGTAGTTAAGGAGGCTTAGGGATTGACCAACTGAACCTTCCAAGGTAAGTTACAGAACAGAACAATTTTTAGATATGCTAATCTTAGTACAAAATACAATTGCCCTACTCTACTATTAGGAATACTATCCTATTAGGAATCAAGGTTAGTTTTAATGGTATTAGAAGATACTGGAATCAGGGGACCTAGAACTCCCAACTTCACTTCTGATCCTCATCTCATTGTCCACATGAGACTCCCAAGGAGCCATGAACTCAGACATGAGAACAAACTCAAAATTTAAATTTGCCTTGTTGGCTGGTCCCCAAAGTCCTATCAAAAAGCAACCTAGACAGCTGGGCTAAGCACTTGGCTTAGACTTACAGTTCACAAGGAGTCTCTGGATCCATTTTCTCCATCTCAGCTGCAGCTGCTCACTAGTACCAAACTTGGGTCTCACAAGTATAGGAGGCATTGGGGGACATTGCCAGGGTGTCTCCTTCACCCAGAAAGCTGCTAAATTCGACTCTATCAATATTTCCTTTTGACCAATCAAATTAACTCTACCTTCTCCCCAGACAGAGGATGGAGGAGGGAAGAACAAGAAAAGAATTAGAGGAAAAGAGTCTCCAATGGAAGGAGAGTGGTGCTTAGAACTCCCCTCCTGTTCAGAGGCCAATGACTCCACATAGAAAGCACACCTAATTCAATTCCACGGACAGTTACATTCTATCACTGGATAGTGATAAGAAAGGAAGGAGAGTAGAAATAAGACAAGATTCTTATTCTCAAGAAGACTCAGGTCTAGCAGAAAATGAGCTCTAACCATAATACAATGCAATAAAAGCTTTATGTATTTATAAACCAGCTTATGTAGGAAATCCAAAGATGGAGCCATTGTTTCTGCCATGAGTATGAGGGTGCTTAGAAATGGCTAAAGCATAGACATTTGAGAAAGTATTGAAAGACAAAAGTAATTTTAACAAATTATTGAGATTAAAGACATAATAAAAGGGAAAGGGAGAAGTCAGAGAAGGCAATAAAAGTTAAGGTAAGGAGATCTGAAATTACATACCATACATGGTGAGTGCTCTCACTAGAGATCTGGGGATAAGGAGGAACAGGAGACAAATACAAGCTACCTCGGAGACACTGTAGGTTCAGCTCCAGAGCACTGAAATAAAGCAAATATCACAATCAAGTGAGTCAAATGAATTTTTGGGTTTCCCAATGCATATAAAGTTGTGTGTACACTATAGTGTTGCGGGTTAAGTGTGCAGTAGCATTATGTGAGCAATGCATGTACCTTAATTAAAAAAATGCTTTTTGCTAAAAATGCTAACCATCATCTAAGCTTTCAATGAGTCATAATCTTTTGCTGGTGGAGGGTCTTGTCCTTGACATTTGTGGCTGCTGACTGATCAGGCTGGTGGTTGCTAAAGGTTGGAGTGGCTATGGCAATTTGCTTTCTTTCTTTCTTTCTTCCTTCCTTCCTTCCTTCCTTCTATCTTTCCTTCCTTCCTTCCTTTTGACATCTTCCAAGTTTTTATTTAAATTCCAACTAGTTAATATACAGGGAAAAATTAATTTCAGGTGTAAAACTGAGTGACCCATCACTTCATACAACAGCCAGTGCTCATCACAAATGCCTTCCTCAATCCCCATCACCTCTTTAACCTATCATAACCATTTGTCTGTTCTCTATAATTAAGAGTCTGTTTTTTGGTTTGTGTAGCAATTTCTAAAATAAGAACACAATTAAGTTTGCCACACTGATTGACTCTTCTTTTCATGAACACTTTGTCTGTAGCATGCCATGCTGGTTGATAGCTTTTTGTTCACAGTAAAACATTTTACTCACAGCAGAACTTTCAAAATTGAGGTCAGTCATCTCAGATCTTGCTGCTGCTTTATTGACTAAGTTTACATAATATTCTAAATCCTTTGTTGTCATTTCAACAGTCTCTACAGTATCTTCACCAGGAGATTGCAGCATTTGGTTACATCTTCAGACTCTACTTGTAACTTTATTTTTTTTTTTGTAACTTGTAACTTTATTTTTTTTTATTTTTTTTTAAAGGTTATATTTATTTATTTGACAGAGAGATCTCAAGTAGGCGGGGGGCGGGGTGCAGGCTCCCTGCTGAGCAGAGAGCCCAATATGGGGCTTGATCCCAGGACCCTGAGATCGTGACCTGAGCCGAAGGCAGAGGCTTAACCCCCTGAGCCACCCAGGTGCCCCTCTACTTGTAACTTTAGTTCTTATGCTACTTCTACCACATCTTCAGGTAATTCCTCCCCAGGTTTCCCACCGAAGGCTTGAACCCTTCAGAGTCATCCATGCGGGTTAGAATCAATTTCTTCCAAACTCCTGTTAATGTTGATATTTTGGCCTCTTCCTCTTCTGATGAATCATACGTGTTCTTAATGGCATTTAGCATGGTGAATCCTTTCCAGAAGGTTTTCAATTTACTTTGCCCAGATTCAGCAGAGGAATCACTGTCTATGGCAGCTATAGACTTACAAAATGTAATTCTTAAATATAAGACATGAAAGTCAAAAGTACACCTTGATCAATGTGCTATAGGATGGATGTTGTATTAGCAGGTATGGAAACAACATTAATCATTGCAGATCTCCATTGGAGCTCTTGGGTGACCAGGAGGAGTAATAGCTTGAAAGAAATATTTTTTCTGAGCAATCGGTCACAAGAGTGGGCTTAAAATACTCAGTAAACCATGTTGTAAACAGGTGTGCTGCTATACCATCTTTGTTTTTCCATTTATAAAGCACAGGTAGAGTAGATGTAGCATTTCTTAACGGCCCTAGGATTTTCAGAATGGTCAGGGAGCACTGGTTTTAACTTCAAGTCACCAGCTGCCTTAGCCCCTAACAAAAGAGTTAGCCTGTTCTTTTAGGCTTTGAAACCAGACATTGACTTCTCTCTAGCTGTGAAAGTCCAAGATGATGTTTCTTCCAATATAGGTCTGTTTTATCTACATTGAAAATAGCTGTTTAGTGCAGCCACCCTCACTGGTTATCTTAGCTAGATCTGGATAACTTGCTGCAGATTCTTTATCAGTACTCGATGTTTCACTTTTATGTTATGGAGATGGCTTCTTTCCTTAAACCTCATGAGCTAACCTCTGCTCACTTCACACTTTTCTTCTGCAGCTTCCTCACCTCTCCCACCTTCACAGAATTGAAGAGAGGACCTGGCTTTGGTTAGGCTTTAGCTTAAGGGAGTGTTGTGCATGGTTTGACTTCTATCCAGACCAATCAAACTTGTCCATATTGGCAATAAGAAGGCTGTTTCACTTTCTTGTCATCTGTACATTCATTGGAGTAACACTTTTATTTATTTATTTATTTTTTTGAGAGAGAGAGAAAAAGAGTGAGTGCAAGTAGGGGGAGGGGCAGAACGAGAGGGGGAAAGAATCCCAAGCAGGCTCCTCACCCAGCATGGAGCCTGATGTGGGACTCAATCTCACAACCATAAGATCATGATCAGAGCCGAAATCAAGAGTGGGATGCCCAACCAACTGAACCCAGCCAACTGAGTTACTCCAGGTTCCTTCAAGGACGTTTCCTTTGCATTCACAAGTTGGCTAACTGTTTGTCATGAAAAACCTAGCTTTCAGCCTATCTCTGCTTTCAACATGCCTTCCTCACTAAGCTTAATCATTTTTAGCCTTTGATTGAAAGTGAAAGATGTGAGACTCTACCCTTAACTGGAACACTTAGCGGTCACCGTGGGGTTATTAACTGGCCTAATTTCAATATTGCTGTGTCTCAGGGAATAGGGAAGCCTGAAGTGAAGAAAAGAGGGGAACACCTCATCAGTGGAGCAGTCAGAACACACACATTTATTGATTAAATTTGCCATCTTATATGGTGCAGTTTGTAGTGCCCCCAAACAATTACAATAGTAACATCAAATATCATCAATCACAGATCACCATAACAAATGTAATAATAATGGAAAAGTTTGATATATTGTGAAAATTTCCAAAATGTGACACAGAGACAGGAAATGAGCAAATGCTGTTGGAAAAATGGTGCCAATAAACTTGACACAGGGTTGCCACCAACCTTCAATTTATTAAAAAAAAAAAAATCAATAAGAGAGGGGGGTGAAGCATAATAAAATGAGGTATGCCTGCACCTGGAAATGATCCGAGAAAGGTATGTTATTGCCAATTTAGGAAGGTCCTTGAATATTCTGCTAAGAAATTGAGTTTTATCTTTGATGATGATGAGAATCATGGAAGATCTAGAAAGTTGAAGTGTAGAAGTATGAAAAACCATAGTTGTTTCACAGCTTGAATTCAATATTTGTTGAATGACTACTGCGTGTCTGGTACGTGTAATTTGAGGGCTTTGTGGGTTAGTGGGTCAAGCCCTTTTCTGTGGTTTTCAACTATAAAATGAATCATAACCAAAAAACTTACAAATACATGCTTCTCATAACAAAAATGATTAGGAAACTGAGTGCTACCTTTTCGAATGATTAGCTGATCCACAGCAGTCTATAAAATCATAAAGTCTTCCCCACCTAAAAATTTAAACAAAATAATTTGAGATGATATTAAATGATCAAGCACAAAGCCTTCCCTTTGTTCTACATTTGCCATTGCATTTTCTGTTTCATAGATGTGTCCATTCTGAACAATCATGCATGTGGAGGTACTTTGTAAATATGCTCCAACTGTGAGGCAGGGTTATTTGTCTCTGTGACCAGCCCCAGCTCCTGGGTGCTGGATCTTACTGGACATCACAACTTGAAAGACCCTATGTCACTTCAACCTCTAAAATCCTCAAATTAAACTCCCCCTCAAAAAAACCTGTTTTATTCTTGTGTTCCTTATCTCCATTAATGGCACCAGTACCATCATTAACTTGCCTAAGCAATACATTTCATCACTCATGAGGATCTTTGGAAGCCCTGAGCACAAATATAATGGCCATACTTCCACTAAATAGACATACATTTAAAAAAAAAATCATAGAGTAAGTACTGTAAAGAATTCCAACAAAATTTGAATTTTTTTCCCATAAACTTTAATGTCTTTTTTGAGCTCCATAATGTTAAATTATTCTAAAAATATTTTTGGTGCCCCTACTTTGTGGGTACCCTCACTGTCTCCTGAGTAGTCAACATTGTTAAACCCAAACTCTCCACGCTCTCTAGGTTCATATCCTTTACAACTCCTAACTGGTTAGCTTCCTGTTTTGTGCTTAAAACTTTATTCCTTCCAATCCATCCTTCAGTGTTTCCAGAATCTTTGATAAACACAGATCTGATCATATCATTTCTCTTCTTCAGAACCTCCCATGGTTCTCATTGTGTTCAAAGTTTTTTCTCCTTTGCCTTAGGCATGAAGGACATTCTAAGGAAATAATCTTCTCAAAGTCCTTTTCAGCAAATATCACCATAGAACAAATAAAAATTTAATAAACAAACAAACAAAACCAATAGTTTGTAAGAGGAAAAGTGTCTTAAGATTTCCTCTTTATTTTATGGATGCCTGGGTGGTACAGTTGGTTGAGTCTCTGACTCTTGGTTTTGGCTGAGGTCATGATATCATGGTCATGAGTTTGAGCCCTGCATTGGGCTCTACACTGAGTGGGGAACCTGCTTTAGATTCTCTCTGTCTTTTCCTCTGCCCCTACCCCCATGCACACTCTCTCTCTCTTTGAAATGAATAAATAAATCTTTAAAAAAAGATTTCATCTTTATCTTGGAAATTGAGTTTTACTTGTTAGTAACACCGACACCTGGCAACCAAAGGGAATGGTTTTGTTTCTGTCAAAGAATAGACTGTTGGAAATGACTGTTTGGAAAGCATTTTGATAATGCATTATAATAAAGAATTCAGAGCTTTAACAGAGTTAACATATGCTATTAAAAAAAAACAATAATACAAAGGTCTCAGAAACTGAGACTATCTTAATTGAAAAAAGAACATGGTAAGCACTTCCATATTATCAAAACAAACACCAAAGAGAAGAAAACAAATTTGAAATAATATTGTCTGATTATAATACAACTGATTTTTAAATAAATGAGAGATAATTTTAAAAGTCTCACACATTTGGAGAGTTTAAAACTTCCGAGTAACTAATAGGTCAAATAAGACATTATGATGGAAATTAGAAAATATTAGAATTAATGGTAAAGAAAATATTGTATATTAAAATTTGCTAGATGAAATCAAACTGGTTCTGAGAAGGAAGTGACATTTTTTTCAATTACTAGAAACAAATTTGAAATCCAGTTGACAAACATCTTTTCAAGAAGTTATAAAAAATAGAATAAGCCAAAAGAGAGTAGAGGTGAAGCTATAAGAAAGAATAGAAACTAATAATATAGGAGATAAAGGAACAAAACTGAGATCACAAAATAGGAAAAAATATGTGATAGAAAAGGCAAATCAAAATGTATTCTTGATATTGACTTAGGAGTTCAGATGGGAGAAGTTATAGCAGAACTTGGAAATTACAGAAATAACTTGTCAGTTAATATGTGATCATTGTAAAAATGTTATAAAATGCTTGAAACAAGCTCAGAATTAACTACTAACATTTTCTTATGAACCCTTCCAAGTAATTTTAGCCTCTTCCGTGGTATAAAGTGTGTGTGTGCGCGCGCGCACGCATGTGTAGGTCATATGGTCACATGATCCATGTTTGTTGTTCACATGAATTGCTTTCCTACTAAATATTCTGTTCTATAATTCTGCAGCTTTTCCATTTAACAGTGCACTTCAGACATTTTTCTTACTTCAGTACATATAGATTTACTCCATTTAAAAAATCATTGTTTAAAATTCTGCCTAGAATGTGTACCATAATTTATGATGGATATTTAAGTAATTACTAGACTTTTGCTATTGCCATCAGTGTTACAGTTAATATCCCTGAACATATATCTTTGCATATTATAAAGGTTTTTCCTATGAAATTGATTATTTGAATACACAAGTAACTCACGCTAATTGTTTTCAAGTATAAATTGTTGTTAATGTGCAAAAAAATACAAGTTTAATTATCTGAATCCTTAATAACCTTCTCTGAAAGCTTTCTATATCCCTCAAGCATAAAAAATAAGTAGATGATAAAATTGTCCCCTGTCTAGACTGAGGCAACGATGGTGACATTTGTTTTCAATTATTAATTAAACACACATGAAGCCCTTTAGATGAGCAGGTGATATGGTTATTATTAGATGTGTTGCTTGTTTACAACAAGGGCATATTTAAAGCCTGAGATCAAAGTTCTAAAGCTGATTTCAAAACAGTAGCATTAATTGTGCTAAGGCCTGGGATCTGGGGAAACAACCAGGAGAGAATGAAAGTCACCCAAACTACAACAGAGTCACATCATTCTATTATTACTTCCAGTCTGACCAGTACAGTAATTGAACCATAACTTCTTTACTCAGACCTTCGCTCCGCGTTGGTGCGTTGGTACAAAACCCAGACAAACCCAAACAAAAACCATTCCGTGCTATTCTCTCAAGGAAGAGATGCACTATATGTCCGTGAAAGGGTTATATCATTTTTCATCTATTAATTTCTTTACTTAAAATACTATTCTTCATCACCTGCTACCTACAGTTCAATGCTAAGCAGTGAGCATATAAATGAACAGAATTGGTTATCATCCCGGACCTCACAAGATTCTCCTTTGCTCCTGCTGCTTACCAGCATAGTAATTTTTTGGGAATATTTTGGTATAGCCTCCTACCCCACTATTTTCACTGTCTTATTCTAGCTTAGGATCATTATCATTTTATTCCAGAACTATTATATTTTCATAAGTATTTACCCTGCTCTCATCCCTAATCTATGAACCCTCTACTGTTGGAAGTATTTTCCTAACACACCATTCTCATCACGTTCTCTCATTCAAAAACAGTTCCTCTATGCTGTCTACAATGTCCAGAACTCCAGCATTTCCAAATTTTCCCCGGTTTATCCAACCAGCCTTCCAGCAGATGCCTGCCTTCCCACCCTCCACCCCCAACGCATACACATAGGCTTCCTACTCCAGGAAATACATGCTTCTTATTGCTGGGATCTTTTTGTGTCCGAAGCTTAGTTCAAAGTCTAATTTCCAGTGGATTTCCTCTTTCATTTTCAATTATCTAAATTCTGCTCATAATTTAAGAATCAAGTTATGCCCTACCTGAACAGAATTAGTTATCTTGTGTTTGTTGTATGACAGGCACTGAGTTGAGTGCTGGGGTTAAAAATAAATATAGAAAGTATAGTGTTTCCACTCCATGACAAACACAAGTAATTGCAACATGAAATCACAGATTCAGAGAATACATACAGAATTTACTATGGAATTAGAGAGAGGATTTTTTAACACAATTAGAAGCATGGGTAGAGATAAAGAAGGCTTCTTGGAAAAGGTTACTCTCAAGAGGAGTCTTAAAGGATTAGAAGGAGTTACCTAGGTGAAGGGAACAGGGACATTCCAAGCACGGAGGTCAGCTTGAGCAAAGACATCACCAGGATAAACAGCACAGCACAGAAATGGAATTACCTAGAATTCAGTATTGAAGGAGAGCAAAACAGGAGGTAAATGGTCATGTAAGATAAAGACAAAGAAATAGGCCAAACGATGTGGAACCATTGGCAAGTTTTGTTAGGAAAATGACGAGATCAGACTTGAACTTGGATACATTATTTTTGTGCATTCTATAAGGATGAGTTTGAGCACATAGTCTTAGAGGATGGAAGACCAACACAATAAGCTAGGGTTTACATTAAAGAAGTGTAAGTAGTTACGGGGATGGAGAAAATGATTCAAGATTTAGGAAGTGAAGTGCTTGGTGATTATATGGATATGAGATCCGAGGGAAAGGAGAGACTCAAGAATAGGATCTCAGCCCCAATTTCTATTTTGATTAAGTACATGTTGTGTCCTGAGTCAGGAATGAGAAGGAAGAGGCTTGGGGGGGTGGGGAGTAATGAATTTGACATTGAGCATTTCCCTTTTGGTTATTTATTGATGTCCTGACCTGTTCCAAAGGATTTAGGGAAGTGCATGGAACTAAAAGTTCCTGTAGGACAATGAGATCGAAGTGACCAGGAGGTTCTGGACCATTTCAGAGCTGGAGAGAGAACTGAAGCACTATTGACATCATACCATGAAGACTACTACAGTGTATTACCACCTCTGGTGGCAGTCAACATCTGGTAAGTGGATTTGCTCAAGGAACTGCAGAAAGTGGAAGAAATGTGAGTTGATGGCAGAACCTTGAGGAATATCACCACTTAAGATGTAAACAGTAACTGCGAAATTCATGGAAAAGGCCAAGAAAGAGTGCTCAGAGATGTGTAGCTGATTAAAGACAGATTGGCAGAGTAGTGTAATAGAAACCTAGAGTGTAAAGTGTCAAAACAAAGGGAGTAAGGAATCTTGTCAGATGCAACAGAAACATCTATCCTATTCAGTGGGCTGGTGGCAGGGAAGCCAGACCTCAGTCTATGAAGAGGTGAATAGGCCAAAGAAGAGAAAATTCAATCCCACATTCAAGAAATAGGAATTAAGAACAGTGTGTGGTCAAGGGAGGATCTTTAGGATGCAGGGTATTTCTTTGTTTATTTTTTTCACTTACGTATTTAAGCTATTTTGTTTCTCTAACAGAGAAGTAAAGCAGAATGTTCAGGATAGAGAAGATAATTGATGGAGGAAATCATAAGAAAAGGCAACTCAGCGCACCAATGGGAAGGGAAAGACCACTCTGTTCTCTAAGACTAAAAGGAAGGAGATGAATTACAGGCATGTAAATAAGTGTGTAGCTAAAGAGGGCAGAACTGAGGGAGAGCATAGGTCATGATCTCATCTCTCTCTTCAAAGTAGGATACTTTCCCTAAAAGTGGTCCCAAGGAACTCTCCTTCTCCATTTGTACTCCTATGGCACTATTTTCTGAATGATTTCTTAAAAATGCTCTAGAGTGCCTTTTATTTCTACACACGCACGCACACACACACACACACTGTTTAGCCAAATTCATTACTTTCCTGGACAATTAATATTGGTGCATATTGGCTAGCACATATGCACAAAATGGACTTACTCTATGATTAAAGAATAAATATAGATTCAGTAGTAAATTCCAGCCCTCCAGAATGTCCCATAATCATGTACAAGATTGCAAGATTTAAAGAAATGTTGAAAAGAATAAGTAATGGAAAGAAAAGAAATTAAGAACCACTGCTTATTTTTAATTTTTTTTTAAGATTTTTTTAATTTATTTCACAGAGAGAGAGAGAGAGATCACAAGTAGGCAGAGAGGCAGGCAGAGAGAGAGGGGGAAGCAGGCTCCCCGCTGAGCAGTGAGCTCGATGTGGGGCTCAATTCCAGGACGCTGGGATCATGACCTGAGCCGAAGGCAGAGGCTTTAACCCACTGAGCCACCCAGGTGCCCCTTATTTTTAATTTTAGTTCATCCAAAAAGGAAATGAACAATTCTAGAGGTTTTTAATTATTTGGGATTTTTCAGTATTAACCAAAATGAGAGAGACAGAGAGACAGAGAGAGAGAGAATGGAAAGAGAAAAAAGAAAAATACAAACCTAGAAAAATAAATATTATTTTGCTACACTTTGGATCCTCCACAACATGATGTTTGGCATATGGAAGGAGTCAAGAAATATAGAGTAATGGGTTGTCCTGTATAAAATTCCTACAGAAACATATAGCTCCTTAACAATGGCATTATCGCTAATAGTGAAGAACCCCTGAGAATTAGAAATAATTAAAATAAGAACTGGAGCAGTGCTCTAGGGACATCGTGTACTCGTATGAAAGGCCACGTGATAGCTCTTCCTGACCCCAAGGCCTCTGGGTGTTTTGGCAGGCTTGATGATAATGTCGCCAAGTGGGTTGCTGTGGACGGCAGGTTTATGCCTGCAGTCAGATCCCACCCACCAGCTCAGGGGCCCACAGGGAAATAGGGCCAGACCTCTTTGGCTTCAGCTCTATTTCCACTTCTATAGATAGCCATAGCACTCACATAGAATCTAAGGAAGTGAGATATTTTGTAAACAGGAAAACAGGACTGCCATTTGTCCTGGTTTCACCCCAATGGGGGGGAGCAAATAGAGTCGATCCCCTTGCACCACAACAAAATCTTCCCTTTACAGCTCCACCCTACATCTTCAGGGAGTCTGGAAGAAAACGTGTTCTGCAGTCTGTGCTTTCTCTTCCCTTTGCTTTGCTATCCTGCTAAGGGACGGACGAATATGGACTTTCATGTTCAGGCGCATCTCGCTCCTGACACAGTTCTGCTCACTAAGGCTAGAGTAGGATATATACAATACTGTATTATGTATTTCAAAGTCACTAAGAGGCTAGATCTTAACTGTTCTCACCACAAAGAAGAAATAATAATTATGTGATGCGGTAAAAGTGTTTGCTAACATTATGGTGGTGATCCTATTGCAATAGACAAATGCATCAAATGCACAGTACCCCTTAAACTTCCACAGTGTTATCTGGCAACTACTTCTCAATTAAACAAACAAAGTTTTGCTAGGGCTGCCATTCCATGAAGTCAGCTCTACTCAGCTTCAGATACCTCTCAGGCCATCGAACTGTGGTGGCTTTCCTGTGAAAATTCCTGCCAAGTCCACAGTCATGGATGGCTTTTGCCTGCATATCTGATTTGCTCTCTCTTACTCGGCTGGGACTCTTCATGCTCTGAATACTGACTCACTCTCAGCTTCCTTGGCCCCTCCCAACAAAACTACAATTCTAGGAACTCCCAGTTCTAGAAATATTGATTCTACCAAAATAAAAGCATAATAATACGAGGATGTTTATTATAGCAGAATTTGTAGCAGCAAACAACTGGAAATGACCTCAGCACCCATTAATCGAGTATGGTTGAATAAAGTATATATCCACACTATGTAATATTACACAGATATTTGCAAGGTCTAGAAAGCTATGATGATTTTTTTAAAGGACTTGAATAGAAGCAGTTATAATGTGATCCCATTTTTTTCCTAAAAGTGAAGTCTTTGTATGTCTATTGGTGTGTCTAGGATTTTATACGCATTAAATAAAATACAAAAGGACAGGCATCGGATTGTTCAGATCAGTTATGTCAGTTGGGTGGTTGGAAGGTTATCGTACCTTATTGTTGATGTTCTTAAGCAGGAATTACATTTATAACTTTAAAAACAAAACACCTAGAAATTCAGGATACCTGACCCTCATCCAGACTTGCAACACCTCAAGGAATTATATGAGAAGGCTTAAGGTTAAATAAAATGATTAAGTTTGTGTAGGGAAATAATTGTAGACCCATTAAATTTCTTCTAACTCTTGGAAACAAGACATGTTATTTTTATTTTATTTTATTTTATTATTTGCAAAGATAATTCTTCTTTACTCTCTTATGTCATTAGGAAATCCTAACAATGTTGATCCATTTTGAAGATCTACATGAATTTTAAGTAAAGGAATAGCTTGTCTATTTACTCTCCTTCTGACCACTATTCCTTGTTAAGACTTAAATGTTTTTTCTAGATAGGGCCATAGTCCCATTTTTAAGAGGGTCTGGTGAACACAGTTGCTTTATAGGAATGATCCTGTCAGCTGGCAGATTGACATGTATTAAATTCAAGCAAGCTACCCTGAGATGCAGAAAAATAAGGCCATTCTTCTCTCAGGTGATGATTTGTGAAATCTAAATCTTTTCTGTATCAAGTATTTCATTTCAAAATTCCTAATTGGGACAAAAAAAACGTAGACATCGAACACCATGAGCTGCTTTTGGACGTTAAAACAATTGCTCATGATTTTCCCCTCTGTCATTTTCACAGTCGACTTGTCATTCCTAGGAAATGCCAGGACTGCTCATAGACTGACTGACACGGAACGGTTGGCATCTCACCGGAAGGTATGTTATCCTAATTTAAAAGTTTTCTAAATATAAAATTGGAGGATGCTTCCAAAGCAGGTTCCTTATACAAAAAAAAACAAAACAAAACAAAACAAAAAAAAACACCTTTTTTAAAAATTTCGGTTAAAAACTGTAAACTGGGACTTAGTATCTGTTAGTCCTTATTTTCTAAAATTATATTTTAACTGTTAAACCCAAGTATAGGAACCTATCCTATGCTTTAGTATATTTTTTCTTCATCGCTATTTTGCACACATAGAACATTTTCAATAAATGTTAAATGGGTAATGGAATTTAGTCATACGCTTCTTTTTCTTAAGATTTTGTTTATTTATTGGAGAGAGAGTGATCTTGAGAGAGAGCACAGGTGGGGGGAGGGGCTGGGGCTGGGAGGGAGGAGAGGTGGGAGAGGGAGAAACAGGCTTCCTGCTGAGCAGGGAACCTGAAAGGGAGGTGGGGAGTTCCATCCCAGGACCCTGGAATCCTGATCTTTGACGGGAGCTAAAGGCAGACGCTTGACTTACTGAGTCACCCAGGCGCCCCAGAATTTAGTCACACACTTCTATAAAACTTTATATACCTTAGGAATGGCATTTTTATATTCAATTGCAATATTAATAATAGAATATCAATGAAATACTAATAGAAAGAACAAACTTCTGAAATTAAAGAAGTGGTTTGATGCCAAGAATTTTATGTGTGGGTGCACACGCATGCACACATGCATGTGCACACATGCACACATACCTGTATAAAACTTTGTACATAAGATAAAACCTATATAAAATATTAAATAGCGCAATATCTTTTCTTCTGAGCTGGCAATTCTTGCTTCTGAAATAGGGTAAGGGATGCAAAAAGTTCAGAGAAAAGCAGAAGTCAAATTGAAAAAGTGTGATAATGGTGGGGGTTTTTTTGAAAAATAAATCAATATATTGAGGAAAGAATGCAAATAGAGCAAGTGATGTTCATTGCTCCACTTAAAAGACTTTTTTAAGTTTATTACAAGTGGCTCTACTATGGGTTAAAGTAAAATCTATTCCAAATTTATCAGGGGTAACGGAGCAGTTTCAGTGATTAGCTATTTCATGTCCATGCAGCTGTAAGGCTATAGCAGAGGATCATCTAGGAGCAAAAAGGAAATTATGATCATTTAACTTTTTTAGAAATATCCCTCTTTTTTTCTTCTCCCTCTGTTTTTCCTCTTAGACCCACTCATCTTCTCTTTCTCCTTGCTGTCTAATCATAAGTAATCCTTTTCTGGGCTGCAAAAAACATTTCTTTTTGGCTCTTCTTCTCCCTTGGAGGAGTTACCATTTTATCTCAGACTCACTGGAGACCAGCACCTAGAATGGTGAGTAAATCCCAGTTCCACGAGCACCAATTCGTGTCTGTGATCCTAAATTCATAAAGTCTACCAGTAAAATTGGGAGAAAAAGAATGGTTTCTCTCTTTTTGAGTCAAGCTGCATTTCTAACATAAATCTAGAACTTCTTTCAACTCTTCTTGACGCTTGATTTCCTCTCTGGCAGCAAGGAGCTTACCTATTTTTTTTTTTTCAAGAAATTTGTCAAATTCTCTGAAAGTATCCTTTAAACATTCCCCACACCCCCCACCAAAAAAAAAAAAAAAATAGCAGCAACAACAACAAAACCAGCTTGATCAGTTAATGGTAAATAAATGAGAAACATACGGATTAAATTTCCCTTAAAACACACAAGGATTTAAAAATTAAGCAAAGAATTACCAAGTAAAATATTTGTTTGCCAAATTCCAAATGTTTGAAAAATAGTTCAAGATGTTTGTTGAACCTGAAATGGGCCCGAGTTACCCATCCATATTTAATTCAGGCAAAAATAATTCTTATCAGCTGAATGCTCTAGTTAGTAAACTCAGGAAGAAAGAAAAATCAATAACTATATAGATTTTTTAATTTTTTAATTTCCATTTTTTCTAGCTTTATTGAGATAGAATCAACATATAATACTGTGTAAGTATAAGGTGTACAAGGTGTTGATTTGATATGCTTGTGTATTACAAGCTGATCACCCCTCATAGCATGAGTTAACACCCACAATATGCCACATAACTGCCATTTCTTTTTTGGGGGGAGAATATTTAAGGTCATTCTTTTTTTTTTTTTTTAATTATCTAATTTTTTATTTGACAGAGAGAGAAATCACAAGTAGGCAGAGAGGCAGGCAGATAGGAAGGGAGAAGCAGGCTCCCTGCTGAGCAGAGAGCCCGATGTGGGGCTCGATCCCAGGACCCTGGGATCATGACCTGAGCCGAAGGCAGAGGCTTAACCCACTGAGCCACCCAGGTGCCCCAAGGTCGTTCTTTTTAAAATATAAGCATCCAAATTGAAAACCAATTGCATTTGTAAAAGGTACTCTAGAAAGATGTGATGATTCCATTTTGGATTTTCCAGAACACATCCCAAATTATGTTTTGATAAATTATGCATAATCCTCCTTTCCGCAGCCTGTGTCCTCCTATGCTCTTCAGTTTAGCTATTTCCTTTAGTAATATGGCCAAAAAATATTGTGGGAGAGTGAAAGTGACCAAGTCAAGAGCTTCTTACTGAAAGAAAAATCTGTTCCCAAAGTAACTTTGGCCTTTAGTGATTTTAAGAATTTCTATTTGGTTACTTCATCACCTGCTCTTACAGATATTAGTCCCACCAATCCTGATGAGGGATTCGTCCCATCCTGACAGATAAGTCTGAGACTAGCTAACCAATAAAAAAATGTGTTTGCTGGAAAGTTAAAGCTGATGATAAAGAGTTGGTGAGTACTATAAATAACATACTTTTCCCAGATGTATTTCCTAGATATAGACGTCTAATGAAGTGAATGGAAAAGAGAAATTGTTGGAGAGAAAAATAAAAAAGAGAGGAGACTCTTAAGTACTCTCTGTTAAGGTTATGACTTGGGGCCACTATAGTTGTAGCTGTGTACATTTTATTGGGAACAAACTGGAATTTCAAAATGGAAAGGGGCTTTGGAAATGATCTAGGCTAGAGCACCTTCCACATCTTCCAACTTCCAGATATTTTACTCAGTATCCTTAGTTTAGAAAATTATATAATGATAACTCTATGCATTAATTTTCTATTGCCATCATACTAAACACAAATTTAGTGGCTTAAAACAATACAGATTCATTATTGTACAATTCAGCAGGTAAAAACTCAAACACAGGTCTTCCTGGGCTAAGATCAAGGTCTCAGCACGTCTGCATTCCTTTTGGAGGCTCTAGGGGACAATCTGTTTCCTTGCCTTTTCTAGTTCCTAGAGGCTACCACATTCTTTGGTTCATGGCCTTCTTCCTCCGTCTTTAACCCCAGCAACGCTTCATCTCTTAGACCTTGCTTATGTGTTTGTATCTTCCTCCCTCTTCTGCCTTCCTCTTCCACTTGTAAGGATTCTTGTGATTAATTGGGCCCACAAAGATAATCCAGGATAATCTCTCTATTATAAGGTTAGTTTTTTTAGTACCCTTAATTCCATCTCTAATCTTAATCCCCCCTTTCTATGTAACATAACGTATTCACAGCTTCCAGGGATTAGGACAACATCTTAGAGGATAGAGTGTGGGCATTGTATTACCTGCGCATGCTATAATCTCATTTGTAGATGGAAGCCCAATGGGAGAGAGGGATTAGACCATTACCTTTGTGGCAAATTTATTCTTTTCCATGTTTCTATGTGAATGGAATGGCATCGTAATAACCTGCCACCTCTAGTAATTCTGAAATCACTCAATGATTCCAAAACTAGAAATGTGTCTTATCTCCTGCCTGTCATCCAGGCATTGATTTACTTTTAGATCTGGTCAGGCCAGTGCACAAACTAAAAATAATCAATAAATCTTTAATTATTGAGTGGCTGATAGGCCTAGAAGTGGACTCCTGACTAAGATCATCCATTGGTTGGTGCAGTGTTTTGGGAATTTGGAAACCAAAGCCAAGCAAGGTAAATAAAAGCGGATCTACCTAATCGGGAGTTGGAGTTCTTATCTCATAGTGGTCTGGAGTGTTTCCTGAATGTAAATTTAAAACATTTTTGCCAATGAGGATAAGAAAATGCAACAGAAAATAAACTTCTAAATAAAAATGGAAAAAAAAAATTGGCCTTTGTGTTAATGTTCTAAAAAGTAAGCACTGCAGTAAGCTCTAATCTCCTAAATTCAGAATTGTAAACTTTATGGGGGAAAACAAAGCATTTAATGATTTTCTTGAGGCACAAACAGTACTAAAAAATAGATAAAATATGGTGTAATTTTCCAACTACATTCAATACAACCAAATGATAAAATTTTCAATTAATTTCTAATTCATTAGTCATAACAAGGATACATTTAATTTTCTCATGTTTATTAATATCATTTTTTCCCTATTGTCTCACCTCTTCACTGTTCCCTAGATCATGAAGTATTTAGCACAGTGACCAGCTAATTGATCGCTCATTCTGTCTTTATAGGAAAAATAAATTTATAATTAAATTCAAAATGTATTTAGAGCATATGAATATTCATATGTTATTATAAATATGTAAACAGTAAGTTAAAAAGAATGAATCAATGAATGAATGAATTGGTAAGAAAATCTTAAAAACAGCTTTGAGCAGATAAATTACCTCAATGTTTAAATTCTCAGGAAAACAGTACTTTAAAAGTGCTAAAAGAGAATGATAAACTGTATGTCAATATCTAGCAAACCAGAAATTTTTAAACATACTGTTTGGATCCGTGCTGCATGACGATATATCATGATTTCCAAATTTCTCTAAGTCCCAAATGGGAACATCTAGTTGGTCAGAGGGATGCAATGTATCAGCACGCTTTTTAAAGTTTTCATTTGGGAAGCGTGGTCTGATCTCTAACCTGCTGTAGGACCTCTCTTATGTTATAAAGTATTTGCATGCTGGGCAGTCCAAATAAATGTCACTGAGTTATAAAGATAATCTTAAAATGAAACAGTTGTTAATTATCATTAGAGCTAGGAACATCTATTAATTTATTGAGAAAAAATAACCAGCTGTTATTTTAAGCCCATTATATACATCATCTAATTTATCTCTTCAAAGTACTGTGAGGTAGGTGTCACGATGTGCCCTTCACAGTTAAGGTTCAAAAAAAATTGTTAAGTAGCCTGCCTTAGGATACTATAACTGATTCTAAACATCACATACTTCTGCTGGTCTCTAACCAACCCTAACTACATTAAAACCAACCTGAAGTCTTTTTTAAAACAATACTAACAAAACCCTTTTGATGGGCTACAACAGAACCCAAGTGAGTGTTGCATCTCCATTCATTCTGTTGTACATAAGGACAGGAAGTCTACCCATGAAAAACCCAATTTCAGTACTCAACACCAACTTCAAGTTATTTCTGGGAAAGTAGCAAAGATGACTTTTGCACCACTTACTTTGGAAAAGAGGAGATGAACTTAAAACAGTACTGAGGGGCATAAGCAAAGAAAATGATCTTAAATCACTACCTTCTCCTTTTGATATAATTAGTATCAAAGTCATTGGACTGAGTTACCAAAATATTGTAAGCCCCTTTTCCTCTCTAGTTCTTTAAATTCAACAGCGTTCTAGAATTGTGAAGGACTAATTCTGTCTGAAGAACGGTCTGGAAATTTTAACCTCAAAGAGTGCTTTTCTAGTGATTTTGATTTGTCCTTGAGGGCACATACCAGAAAACATGAAAAGAAATGAAACCTGACAACTTTAAAAATTTGAATTAATTATTCAAATATAAGGTATTATTTCCTTCATTGACTTTTTCCCCAGTATCATCAAGATAAATCTTGAATGGAATTATAAATTTTTCTTAGTACTATTTTCTGCTCTTCCTAATATCTATCTCGTGCCATAAAAATATTTAGGTAAGTCAATGTTTATGTTATTACATTTATAGTTTTGTAGTTTTCAAAATATGTATCATTTAAGGATTCGAGTCCAAGTTAATTTAATAAGCATCCCATACTTCTCTTCCATACTCTTTTTCCAGATATTCTGTCATCTGATCTTTGAGGAACCACACAATTTAAGGCAGGACCTCCTGCTATTTTCATGCCAGTCTCCCTGAATCCTATTATTAACAATTGAAATTTCAGCAGCCAGATGCTCTCCTCGCCTTGTATGCTGCATGCTGATGACTTCTTAATTAGTGTCTTCTACCCAGGAAACTCCCCTGAGTTGTAGATTCCTATATCCAGTTTTCTGCAGGCATCTCTGCCTGGATGTACCATAGGTATCCAAAACTCAACATGTCTGAACACTGATCACCTTCTCCATCACCCAAGCTTTGCTTCCACCACTCTTGGGTCAGGCTTTGTGTGTTCACCTTCTCCATCACCCAAGCTTTGCTTCCACCACTCTTGGGTCAGGCTTTGTGTGTTCTCTACTTCATACTCTTGAGTCTTCTGTTTTCACACATTTTACTTTCCAAGTATTTCTTGGCTCTTCTCCAACCTCTTTCTCCCAGCTCACCATCAAGAGATTCCTACTGGACTCCTTTAAATCCATCTTTCACAGGGTCACCCAAATGAATTATTTCAAATCTAAATATGACTAGAGCATTTTCCAGAAAAGTCTTTATTGTGTCCAGAATTAAATCCCTGTTCCTTTATGATGGATATAAGATTCTTTGTGAGCCATACCATACTCTCCAGCATTTTTTTTCTTGTCAAGATAGCCAGAGTTGATCATGTGGTTCTGTCTCATTGTTTGACACTTTTTATACTCTGATGGCATCAAATCACTTGAGCCCCTTTAAAAGGGCACTGTTTCCCCATGTTCTTTGCCCCTTGAACTGGCTCCTTTCCTTTGTAAGTGAAGATTCTTTGTTCATATGTCACCCCTTCCTAGAAGCTTTTGCTAAGCCCCTTCATACCTTCATATATCCATACCCACCAGTGATGAGTTCTTCTCTATGTTCCCAAAAACTTCTAGGATCATCATTACAGATGAACACAGGATCATGCCAAACCTGAGCTTTTAAGAATACCTGAAAATATCTGGGGTCTTTCTATTTCCATGTCTCACACGCTTTAGGCCATGTGTAAATGTTTGCAGTTGAATGACTAAGTTAAAGATACTAGAATGCAGTTACATAGGTATTTCAAGTTCCTTTTTTTTTTTTTTTTTGGTTACACCATGCTGTGTCTAATGCTGATCCTATCTACTTCAAAACCCAAATAAGTACTGCAATTTTGGTAGGACAGAAATCACTAGTTTGAAATGTTACATTTTCATAGTTTGATACTATACACAATAAGTAGAATTTTAAATGAAAATTGATTGATCTGGTAAAGTGTTCATATTCTGCCAGCTATTTTCACAGTTCTGGGTCCAAAATCATTATAATATAGTTTCTACTTTAGCATTCATCAAAACTATAAAAGAAGTGTTGCCATTCATGGATGTATTAGTGCAACAGGGCCCAAATGCTGCTTTCAAAGACTATTTTCTTATACAGAGACATTTTATAGTCAGGCAATCATCTTGTTAAACATTTCCTCTAAAATTTTAAAAATCATTACCTGGGAGTCTATCACTGTGGCACTAATCACACCTCTACAATTAAGCTTATTTCAACCCTTTCACTGGAATTCTTTTTCTTTAATCAAGGGTTTATTATTGGACTGTTAATGTGAAAGTTGAAATAAAAAATCTCAGCTCAGGAATGAATTCTAATAGCAGTTATAGAAAACCCTGAGAAATTCTAATATTTTTCTGTGAAATTTCTGTTAGGATGTGGGTTTCATTCCCCTTCCCCCTTTATTTTCTCGTAGAATGATTTGCCTTACTTAAGGGAAATGGAATGTTTCCTCATGTTTTAAGGATATCCTTAATCTACTGCATTTGGGTTTTTCTTGGGATGTTCACAAAAGCACAATTATTTTATTAAGCTGGAGGTGCAAATACAGTTGGCCTGGCGATGTTTTCTACCTTTTCTACATCATGAAGTGGAAGTTCAGTTTTGACTTTTGTAAGAAAAAAGCATCAGAAAGTATTTTATCTTGCCAAATGAATCAACCAGCTTTTATTCTTCCCAAGAGTTTCACTAATGGAGAAGAGTTTTAAGTTCAAGGACAATACTTATCTTAATAACAAGCTAGTCAGATTGTGACTTTAGAATGAGCCAATTTGGTATAAAACTGTAGTTTTAAAGTAAATTCACACACGATTGCATTTGCTATTCACAAAAGGCCTCTAAATAATCAGAGCAGTCCTAAACCTCCTGAACTTTCCACTGCCTTCCTCCTCCCCCTTCACCACCACCCCTTCAGTTCAAGTCCCAACCATCTTTCACCTCGATCAATAGCTTTCCGCCACCTCACATCATCTCTTTCTCCTTCCAATCAATTTCGCCTGTGATAGCCTGAGAGATACAGGTTTTTAAGTGGTTATATGTTTTTAAATTAGAATGCTTAATGCCTTCACTCATTTTGCTTTTTAAGGTAAAGAATAAAGCCCTTGACACCAGAGAAAGGCATTGTTACTAACCAAGCTCTATATCAGTCCCCATCTTGGTTGTCCCTTGACCACCTACCCAAAGAGCTAGAAGAGCTAATATTTACTTCTCCTGACTTTCTTGCACTTGCAGCTAGAAGAGGGCATGGGACAGCTCTCTAACCAATAGGGTATAATTGGAAATGTGCCAAGGACCAAAACGACATTTGCTCTTTCATATGAAATGGATGTAGCTGTTGCTGCTACCTTTCCTTCATTTCTTCCTGTCTTGGATATGGCTGTGATGCCTGCGGTTTTGGCAGCCATTTTATGACCATGAGACAATGAGTGTGAGGATGAAAAACAACCCACTGACCATAGACAGTAAAAAAAAAACAATAAATCTGTGTCTCCATTGGCATCAATAGATGGCTGAACTAATGTCAATAATTGTCTACTGCTAAAATCTTTGTTATTGAATCCATATTTTTAAAACTACTGCTAGTAGAATCTTCCATTATTTGAAATCCAAAGCATTTCCAACAGAAATACATGACTTGGGGCGCCTGGGTGGCTCAGTGGGTTAAAGCCTCTGCCTTTGGCTCAGGTCATGATCCCAGGGTCCTGGGATCGAGCCCCACATTGGGCTCTCTGCTCCATGGAGAGCCCTGCTTTCTCCTCTTTCTCTGCCTGCCTCTCTGCCTACTTGTGATCTCTGTCTGTCAAATAAATAAATAAAATCTTAAAAAAAAAAAAAGAAAGAAATACATGACTTACAATGCCCACCGTATTTCTCCCACCTTCCAGTGATATTAGAGTTCTGAGTTCCTAAAATGTTTCTCCTGCCTTGGGGATTCCTATCACACCACCCAATCCCCCATGCACACACTTTACCTAGTTAACACCTTCTCAATCTTTGAATTTCAATTAAAATGGATCTAAGAGATTTTCTGTGACCTCTGGACTAGGTCCTTTCCTTCAGTTATGTACTCTTGTAACATCCAATGATTATCTGTCTTGACACATATTATATTGTAAGTACATATTTATTCATAGGAGTATTTAATGATGTTGTCTTTTCCATGAGATCTTTTAGAGTTGAAGCCACATTGTTTACTATTGGCTGCCCAATTTTTAGCAAACAGCAATTTTTAGCATCGAAGAAGCATTCAATTGCTTCAGGGAAGGAAAGAAAGAATGAAAGAAGAAAGGAACAAAGTTCATGAGAACTAAAATCTCAAATTTGAAGTTAAACTTGGGCTTTCCTCTGACTTTGTAGTTTTCTATCTCATGGTAGTGGTATTTTCCCTTCCAGGTAAATATTGTTTTCTATCTCATATGTGAAGACAATGAATGAGCCTAAAGTAAATGTTCTGTATTTTTGAAACCCAATATGAAAACATTATAATGCGCTTGTTGCAAAAAAAGTGTTAAAAGAAAAAATTATTCGTTATTTATTATTCTGGCTTTCTTTTATCTCATTTAGTTTGTCTTTATTAAAAAAAAAAAGTTGAGTTCATGTGCTCTGCTGCTGATTGGTGTTTGGTTATCAATGCAACACTGTCAGAGAATCAGGAATGGGAGAAGTGATCAGTCTTGACATTGGATTTCATGTATTACTAAGGGTCCAGTAAGGTCCCTAAGGTTTCTGCTTGGTCTATAAGGAGCCATGAAACTCTCTGAAACTATATAGCAAATTTTGTATGTGTGTGCATTTCTCTAGGGAGAGAGCTGAGAGCTTTAATCAGGTTTTCAATAGGGTTTTAGTTAAGAATAGGTTAAGGTTAAGAATCACTGGGTCAAGTTATTAAATATAATGGTGGTGTTGGAAATCAGAAGTTATATCCTTTTAAACAAGATTAACTGATAGGTGTTTACAATATGCATGTTTTGGAGAGATGTATTTGCAGTATAAATAAATCCATGTTTTATGTGGTTTTTAAAAATCATCTGATCAACTAATCAATTTGTTAATCTGCCTCTTTGCAGTGAACTAAGATAATGACACTTCATATATATCACTGCGCTAAGCTAATTAAATGCATTATTATCACTTAATTTTTCCAGCAAATCTGCAAAGCTACTATTATTGTCCCTCTTTTCCTGATAAAGAAACTCAGTCTCTAAGATTTCCGAAAGCATGCTCACTATCAAAGCTGAATGCAGGGAGAAAGTAAAGTAATGTATTTCCAACTTCAAGAAAACCAAGACTTGTTTTAATGAGAAAATAATGATCATTAGAAAGTAATGTGTGATAATGGCCAAAGATATAGTACATAATATCAGTAATAATATTAGATATAGTAAATCTATATATAGATATAGATTTCTAATATAGATATAGATATCTAAGAATATTAGATATAGTAAATAATATCAGTAATAATAATCACTTTAGGATTTAAAAAGAAGATCCTTTGAGATCCTGCCTGGACTGTGATCACCGGTTGAAAGCTGAGTAAAAGAGAAAGAGAAGATTTTAGTCAACTGAGATTAAATGAGCAAGATTAGGAGCAAAAACATAAGTTCCAGGGGCTAACTGGAGAGTGGACTTCTGTTGGAGCAATGGAAGATAAGGTTGGGAAGGATGTCTGGGTGCAGTTTGATGGTCTTGTATATTAAACTAAAATGTTTGACCTTTGCCCTTAGATAATGAGAACCACTTGAAGAGTGTTTTGAGCTAGAAGGTGACATCATGAAAACTGTTTTTAGGACGATTAATTTGGTACCAGTTCACTGGATGGACTGGAAAGAGGCAAAACCAGAACAAGGTGGTCCAGCCAGAAAAGCACAGAAAACTGAGAAAAAAAAAAAAAAGTGATGTGGATAGAGGGAAAGGAAAAGGAGAAGGGTTTAAAAAGGCAAATCAGAGGGAACAATTGATTAGGCTCAGTGTAACTTTGTCTCTTTAAAAAACAAGCCCTTTCCTTAAAAAGGGGAAGCCACCAAGAGTCTCCACATTTATGAAATCAGACTCCAAAGGAACTCCTTATACCTCATTTCCACCCATTTTGTCTGTACTTCTCCTTTTTTGTGCTTCCTGGCTTATCTTTTTTTTCTCTCCATTTTTCATTCCTTGACTTATTCAACAAACTTATTTTATTCCTGTTGAAGGACAAACACAGATCTACTGCTGGAAATATAGCAGCAACCAAGAGAGGCAAGACGTCAGCTATGATGGAGCTCACATTCTATTGTTGACGGACAGTCACCAAAAAAATGAATACACCCACAAGGAAAAGGGCAGAGAATTAAAATAAGGTAATGTGACAGACAACAACCGGGGGAAATGTAGGAAGAATGTTAAAGTGGCCCTTCTGAGAAAGTGACATTTAAACAAAGATTTGAATGACAAGAAGCAGACAGCCATACAAAATATTGGCAAAATATTTCTTTAGTGCTCTGTGTATAGACATAGTTAGGGCAATGGCCCCAAGACAGAAATGAACTTGGCTCATTCCAGGAACAACAAAGGGCCAGTTGGCTTGAATGTGGTAAGCCACAGTGAAAGTAGAAGGAGATAACGTCAGAAAGGTAAGTGGAGATGGAAGAGATAAGGCTGTTTAGGCCACTGTAATAAGTTAAGATGTTGGCATCGTAATGAGTTAGGGCATTACTCTACTTGGGAAGGAAAACAGTTGGAAAGTTTTCAAGAGGAATGTAAGATAAGACCTAATTTCCATATTTAAAAGATTACTCTGTTGCTCTCTTGAAAATTGATCATAAGGGCCAGAGGAGAGGCAGGGACAACATAGGGAGGCCATTGTTGTAGTTGAGGCAACAAGTCACTGTCAGAAGAGAATTGACCATAAGTTTAATAGTGAGTAGTACGGAGCTGGTGGGAGTTTGGGGTGTGTTTTGAAGTCAGAGTTGGTAGCATTTACGGATGGATTGAATGCAGATAAAGAAAGAGCAGAATCCCAAATAATTCCTAGATCTTTTTTTTTTACTTGAGCATGAATGGTGGAACCAGAGGGATGGAAAGGTTAAGACCAAAGTGGAGGTGAATGGACGTTTCCTTTCTTAGTTGTGTTAAACTCATCTATTCTGCTCCATTAGATGCTAGCCTGACTTACCCCTCTTTGCACAGAAAGCTGATGACTTAGTAGCACCATCCCCTTGACATATCCTCCTCCCCCACCCCACCAGGATGGTCAGTTCCTTTGTACTGGATTTTGAGGAAGTCTTGACTTCCTGGACCAGTTTGGACAGGTAGCACATCGTGGCTGGCAGACAGGAGGGAAAGTAGCATGGGTGCTTGAGATACTAAAGAGGACTGGGAGATGTTAAAATTTAGGGTATTTTGAGGTTTAGGCTTGGAGAATGAGATTGTAATTGACAGACATTTGGATATCAAGAGAAGTATATAGTTTTGACAACAACAAAAAAGATACTGAGTTTGGATTTGTTATATTATTTGAGATCAAAACAAAGTTTTCATGATAATATTCTCCATGAGTTAGAGCTATATTGGTATGCAGAGTTCTGTATTCCTGCTTTACAAATAAACATATTGTGGAGGGTTAGTCTGGCTGCTAGATCACTGATCAAGAAATCCATAGCAGCAATGGCCACAGTTGCCAAACTGTAGAAAGAGCCAGCATGCCCTTCAACAGATGAATGGATAAAGATATGGTCCCTATATACAATGGAGTATTATGCCTCCATTAGACAGGATGAATACCCAACTTTTTTATCGACATGGACGGTACTAGAAGAGATTATGCTGAGTGAAATACGTCAGGCAGAGAGAGTCAATTATCATATGGTTTCACTTATTGTGGAGCATAAGGAATAACATGGAGGACATGGGGAGAGGGAAAGGAAAAGTGAGTTGGGGGAAATCGGAGGGGGAGATAAACCATGAGAGACTGTGGATACTGGGTGAGCCCAGTGGTGGGTATTAAGGAGGGCATGTATTGCATGGAGCACTGGGTGTAGTGCATAAACAATGAATTATGGAACACTGAAAAAAAAATCAATTAAATGAAAAAAAAAAGAAATCCACATAAAAATTTGAACTTCAAAAATGCTCTGAGCTTTCAGAAGTTCGTGCCAATTTAGTTTAATTAATTCATTAATATTCCTTTATGATGGCCTCTATATATCAGTAAGAATCCTATTTACAAAAGAATTCACCAGCAGGCTTTAAATAGGAAGCGATTAATTATTGAGCCCACTTACAGAAATGTGATGTTAATGTAACTTCTGGGGATCCCATCCACTGCATTAAAGAAAATATAACTATGTGTAGGGAGTTGTTTTGTTTTCTGAGGAATTTTGGACAAATGTTTCCTGATTTGTTTAGGGATTTGTGGAGGAGGAATGAATGGTGGGTGTCCTTCTCATTCTCTTGGGTTGATTTTTTTTTTTTTCCCCGAGAAAAGAATTTTGCAAAAAACCCTTTTCAAAACTCAAAATTGCCTTTTTCATCTTGAAAGGGAAGCATCAGAGGAGTTAAGAAAATTTACCGTAGTTGAAAATCCACTTCATTTTCTTTACAGATTATTTTGAATCTGCTTTAAGAAATGCATATGTCCTCTCTAAATATATGGTGGAAATGGTTCATTGAGTGTTATGAAAAGAAAGTTTAGTCTCATTTCCTAAGCAGACTTTTTAACCTGACAGTGCTAAATGGGGAAGAATTCTTTGGGATTATGGTGTGTGTTTTGATAGAGATCCTGTAACAGCTGGTTATTTTCAGTCATTTTCTCACTGCGGGGAGATTTTTGCTGCTGTATGAATTAAGGGTGATAGAACCTTGCTATCCATGCAAAATTAGAGAAAAAGATTTCATTTTATTTTCTAACATACACACTTTACTGTTTTGTTTATAAAATGTGTATTTCAAAATGTGGACTCCTACGAAAAAATAATCTACCAACAGTATCAGTCTTGAAGATCAAGAGAAAAAATTTTTTAAGTCTCCAGATAGGTGGGCTCGTGACTTCCTTAGTCACTTTCATGATAGAGATATTTAACAGCACTCGAACTCGCCTTTTCTTTACTTAAGGGGCACTGGACTGTTGAATAACTCTGATCCGGAAGCCCAGATCATTTCGGGGTGAGATCTCTGGGCATTCACTGTGTTGCGTTGCTTGGCAGCCATGAGAAATCCATCCATCAGGTCCAGTTCTGACTG
Organism: Martes martes; assembly: GCF_963455335.1. NCBI lineage: Eukaryota > Metazoa > Chordata > Mammalia > Carnivora > Mustelidae > Martes > Martes martes. Next base: position 43,167,084 of record NC_137891.1, read on the forward strand.
CACGCAGGTAAATGGTTTATAGACTGTTAGCCCGCACTGCTGGTTTAGATTTGAGGAATTACTCTACAAGAACAAGGCAGGTTCTATTTTTGACATTTCAGCAATGAGACCACTTGTACATTATGGCCTGATTTGATTTACTGTAAGAAAATAAGAGAGCTGTAATTTGTAAAAGACATTTATTACATGAGTCCAAAAATTAAAAAAAAAAAATGCTTAGTGTCTCTGTCCATCCCATCTGGTTTTATTTTAATCTCACTCTAGTCACATATGAAATTTTGCTTAGCTGTCTTCATTTTCTTAGTCAATCTTGATTAATGGCCTTCAAAGTAAAAATAATTGGCCTGCATCAGGGTTGTTTTATAACTCTTGTTCACAAAGAATGTGAAAGGCTGGAAAATGAGCCTAAACAGAAGGAATGCATTACGCTCGTCTTTGAGAAAGAGCAGTCCTTCAGTTGTGTTTCACTGTGTATTTTTATAACAGGCGCCTCCTTGCCCGTTCGTGATATTGCAGATATGTGGGGCCAAAGCTTATGTATACTTCGTCAGACTGACCACGGCAGCTCGACATCTCCAGGCAGCCACACATGTGACTGTGGAACTCACCCTGGCCAGCCCCACAGGCCTGAGCCTTTCAAAAGTAAATTATCAGGAAAGCTGAGGCTCTGAAACCCAGAAGTTAAAAAACGGGCAGGGGGCTAATTGTCTCTGAAGTTTAAATGGCTTGTTTATAAAAGGCTTCTCAAGCATTTGTATTTTTTTCCCCTTTCTTGAAAAGTGTGTTCAACTTGAAAGGAATTGGGGGAAATGCAGGCGCCGCATGGCCGTTGTGGATTTGGAGTTGAGCTCTGCTTCCTCTCAAGGCCCCTACTTCTGGGAGAGCCCGTCAGTTCAAGGGGGGCAGAAAGGAATTTGAGTTCAAAAAAAGGAAAACAACCCTCTGAGAAGATAATTTCTTTCTTACGTGAAATTTGTGTAAATGGAGATGTGATGTCTCTTAAAAAGCTAGTCGTTTTATGATTGTACTGATTAGAACATTAACATCAAGAACTTTCCAGCTTTTCAATAATCTCAATACCAAGCTCAATTACCCAGTGATGTTTTTCAAGAATTTCAGCTGTTCTCTTGGTGTTTTAAAAACAATTAAAATTCCCTCTGAGGTTTGATTCGTGCTGGATCCAATTCAGTTCGCGCGGACCTGTAGACACAGATGGGCCCGTGTTCCACGTCCGGCTGGTGTTCAGCCAGGACCTCTCGTGGGGACCATTACTTTTTCTCCTTCACACAGCCCCAGCGGCGGACTGCGGCTCCAGGGAGGTCGTTGACAAGGTGAAGGCGGAGAGGACTGTTTCCTGACGCAGAGGAAAACCTTCGGACAGATTACGGTAACTATGGTAGAGTCTTGAAGGAAGGCCTGTCATGTTCCAAGTGTTTTCATAAAAGGAAAAGAAGTTCTTTTTGAGTTGGGGAGGTTGGATCCTTACACCAGGGTTTGTGAGTTCTGGCCTTGCCTCCTTCAGGCTACCTGCCTTCGCATCTCTTCCTGTCAGGCTTTCCCGCCCTCTTACTTTTTCCTAAGGTTTCTCCATCTTTGTCCCTTCCTTCTCAGCTACCCTGTCTTCTCAGCCCCTCCCCTCTATTTTTGTGTCCCCTGAGCCCTCAGCCCTCTTAAGCCTTTTCCCTGGTCCCCAGAACCCACTCATCTCTCAAGAGATGTGACTGGCTTTTTTTTTTTTTTTTTTTTTTGGCCTGGTGATTTGAGTTCTTTTTTCCACACATCATAAAATAGTTTCATTTTTCAGAAATCATGGGGCAATCACAAAAGATGTTCTAATCTAACACACGCACCCATTCAGCAGCCCAGCACTCCCCTACACTAATCTACTAATGTGACAGTTTGTTTATTTATTTAGAAATGTATTACAATCGTTCCTGATGTTTATTTGATGGTTTCTGACTATGTGTCACTGCATGAAGCATTTCAGAGTTTATTTAGCATCTGGTTTATGCTAAACTAGCAATATTTCCATACACTATCTATTAATCCTTATAACAGAGCTAGGACATGTGTATTTTGTGCTCATTTGATAGGTGAGGGAACTTTACCTTGGTCACAAGTGACTGTTTTAATCCAAAACCATTTTTTCTTAACCCTACGTCAGGGTTTCTAAGCCTGGTACTATTGACATTTGAGGGGCAGGTAATCCTTCTTCGTGGGGGGCTCTCCTGTGCATTATAGGATATTTCGTGGCATCCCTAACTTCTACCCACTAGGTACTAGTGTCACCCTCCTTGTTCCCCTTCCATGTTGGTGTCAACTCCAAATTTCATCACTTGTTGCCAAATGTCTCCTGGGGAAGAAAACCACTGCCCTTCATGTCACCACTGTACACAGATTTTCTAAGCTACCTTTGTAATTTATCAGGTCACCAAGGCTGGCTTCATACTGATACGGTCTCAGCCATGGTTGATCTCAGGAGATGGGGAAGAGGCGGCCAGGGCTCCTCTGAGATGTCCATTGGAGAAGCCCAGATAAAAGAGTTATTACCACCTTCCCTCAAAGGTTTGTCAGAAGCCAGACAGAATTTCTAAAAATAAGACTAATGACAGTGGATACATTGTTGCACATTCAAGTTTAGGAACTCCCTGGCGGATGGCGGGCTCCCATCTACTCTTCCAAGAAAGGTGTGAAGCAGCATGTGACTTCCTTAGTGGATCTGAAATCGTGGGCAGACCAGTGGCTGGAAGCTTCCAGATAGGGCTCACAACCTGCTCCCAGTCTGAGCTGTGTTGACCCTTAAGTTGACAGACCCTAACTCTCTTCTCTATCAACCTAGTCCTCACTGGAAGCACCAGATGCCAAGCTAACTGTTTTGTCAACTCGTGTAATTCCAGTTTCTGTGGATTTTCACTCCCCAGTTTGAAGTCTTCCAAGTCTTGCTTTGCATTTTTGTATTTACAAATGTAAAAAATGGGTGCACTTTCAAAGAGGGGCTGTCTTGTTCAATCACACTGGCCTGGGCCTTGATTCACACAAGTGCTGCCTCAGGGAACACTTTCTCTGTGGTGCTCTCACAGGCACATACTCAGCCTCTTAACTGGATCTCCCAGTCATGGGGCAGAAAGAGTATCAGGTTTGCTGCTATGACATGCGAGATGTTACAGGACCTCTGGTTTCATTCAAAACTGCCACCTGACCTAAACTTTAGGGCTGGGCTTGCTCCCAGAAGGAAAGCAGATCTTTGCTGTGACCTAACTAATGCCTAGTGTTCTGGACTAAATTGCATCCCTCAAATTTGTACCGAAGCCTTGATCTCTAGTATGACTGGGTTTGGACACAGGACTATCAGATAGGTAATTAAGGTTATATGTGGGCATAGGGAAGACCCTAATCTATTGGACCAGTATTCCTATAAGAAAAGGAAAAACACCAGAGGTCTCCCTCATCTCTGCACAACCACAGAGGAAAGACCGTGTGAGGAGAACACAGCAAAATCAGGCCATGTGCAAACCAGGAAACCAACGCAGACAGTACCTGATCTTGGACTTCCATCTTCCAGAACTGTGAGAACATCCATTTTTGTGGTTTAGTTGAGCCACCTAGACTGTGGGGTTTTGTGGTGGTAACCCTAGCAGATGAACCCAGACAAAGTGGGAGGGAGACGTTTCGGAGCTTGGTGAGGAGGAGAGGGCAGGGGACAACACCAGCCTGGAGTGAAGAGGGAGGCTGCTTTCCCCACGGAAGATTTAGGGAAACACTGCGTCCACAACATGGTGTTAATTCATGCCATAGCTACCCCCTGACCCCACTTCTCAAATTATACCCCCCATTAACCTGATGCAAGAAGAGAAATGGTCCTTTCTTGGGTTGAAGAAGAAAGCTGGATGTCCATGGTGAATATCTGAAACCCCGCAAAGCCATCTCAGGTTGTCTGCGGCCCTGGTGGTACACAGCGCTCTCTAACTACGATTGGATGACATACTGAACCAGGGAAAAGGTTTTACACAGAACAGTTGCTCAGTTAAGGATGAGGTAGGAACATGAGAAACATGGCCGGATTGGTTCATTCAGAAGTCCTGTAAACCAGATTCTAATGCTAATGTGTTTGAAATTTACAAAAACCGAGTCTTCAAGCTGTTGGAGTTCTTATCAATTTAACTATGTGTCAAGTAGCATACTGCTTTAAGAGACTTAAAAAAAAATTGTACCAACAACATTATTTTAAACAAATAATAAATAGAACTGTCTTGCTGTGGCAGAACTAACAGCTTACTGGCTCCAGAAAAGAGAAAATAATGGAAGCAAAGGAACGTCATCATTTGTACTTTAATTAGTAGCATCACCATGTCTTTATAGGTGAACTAAAAGAGTTGATATGCCCAACAATCTTGACAGCTACGGAATGTGGAGACAAATAGTAGGAGCTGCTTCTGCAGGTGGGTTTCACTATTTTTGAGGGGCTCGAGAAAATTGGAAGGGGTATTCAGCCCTTCCTTTCCCTAGGCCTGTCCTCTCTAGCTCCCTTGCAATCCCTACTGCAGAAATGGCCTTGATCTTTTCATACAATATGCAGCTATCTGCTCTTTCTTACATAAACATTTGCAATTCACCAAGGAGAATGTGCGATGCATCTTGCATGCTTATCAAGCGCCACAAGAACTTTGCAGATTACTGCCTGCCTCAGGATTCCAGTTCCCTGGTGCTTATGCATAAGCAATGGATTTATGCAAACATTGTAACATTTCCAAACAGACTGTGACATGAGTTGTTCCTAGTTCATATAAGGTTCAGATATGCAGCCTATTTTCTGCTCCTACTAGATCATTCATCTCATCGAGTTTAAAATGTATCATCTCAGCTTATAATGTTGTCAATATAAAATGTCATAATGTGGTACTCAATTTGAACAGCAAGATGGATATTAATCTCAGAGGTTCCCGTGCACGGCTGGGGTGGGATTGTATAATGTGCAACAGCATTGGTCTGTTTGTTTGCATCACACACCATATGCATAGGTGGTAAACATTTTGTTGTATTATAGACCGACTACTAATTCTCCTTGATCTAGAGTGTTTATATAGCCCCAGTGGTATAATGTGCATTATAACTTAAATTGGATAATATATTTAGAAAGAAAAAAAAAAAGCCTTTACAAAGAACAGCATCATCAAAGGATAATGATAACATGCCTATTTACATAATGATAATGCACATATTTACTGCCAAGCATGTTTGTTTTGCATTAGTGTTTGTAGCAGGGCACGGGGAATTAAAGAATTACAAAAGGGAGTTTTTCTAGCCTCCATTACTGTAGTAGGGTGGTTATTGGCAGTGAAGAAAGAAATGGAAACACCCATATCTGAACTGGTGAAAAAAATGAACAATGCCAGTTGTTAAGTTCGCATTGTTTGTGGGTACAAAAAGGCATGAGCCCAAACTCCTTACTTTCTTTCTCATTCTGAGACACGGTGTCTCTTAAAACAAGTAAAACCTCTTGCACAGATTTTTTTTTTTTTTTTTTTTGGCAGCGAGCGTCAAAAATTAAATACGTAAAAAACATCTCTGTTGGTTGTGTGCATTCTTAACAAACACATGTTTAAGGAAAGCCACCGTTGGAATCATTCACTCCAAGTTGTGAAAATCTGCATTTTTGCTTTTTGCATCCAAAACTGTGAATTTTATTTATATGTCTACGAAAGCCTGGAATCTTGCACTTAAAAAAAAAAAAAAAGTTGGGAGATGTTATTTTGTGAGCTGTCATATGTTTTCTGAACTTTTTATAATAGAGAAGAGTCTCTGAAGAGCCCTTTTCCTCACTCCTGTAACAAAGGCATGTCCCAGTTTATTAAAAAATCATACACAACAATACTGCTTGCCAGGTTTTACAGTCCTAATGAAAATTTGGTCCAGAGCACAAAAATTATCTGGAAAAATGCCTGAAATTTCCCTGTCGCAGATGTTTCAACAGAAGGTGCTTGCATGCCATTCGTTAATACGGCGCCATACGGGACTCAGTGTGACCACTGCAATATAACCAGTAAGTAACACACGCGGCGTGCGCCGGGCTGCGCCAAATTCTCCGTCTGTTGTGTGGGACTCGTATCCCATGGATTGAGACGTACCTTGATGAAACTGCATTGTCATGGAATGATAATATTTGTGGATCACCATGCACGGAAAACATCCTATCGAGAATGTGGGAGGTCCACTGAAATATTCAGAGCGTTTCTTGGCATCGTGGGTGCTTAGGATAGATGGCAATATTAGTGTTTTCAGACCCCTTCTCCCCCCACCCCCATCCTGTGCCAACTTACAGGAGTAACTCCATGGAGAGAAAATTACTTTTTCAAAAAATATTAGTTTGGGGTAACATAATTAAAAGGCCATGTGGAAGCGGTTTCATCTGTGCATGGAAGGCAAATGCACAGGCTGCCTTGGTTTATTCTTCGTTTTAAAATATATATGAGAGAAGTGACTCAGTGCTCCCTCTCTTTGAAATAAAAGGAATTTATTCATCCTGGCGGAGGCTGGTGAAAATAGAAGCGCATCTAGGATGCTACTCACATACACTGAATTTTCCCACTGAACCTAGATAATTCTTGCTGGATAAGAGTATCTGGATAGTGATTCATTCTAAGGAGCAGATTTGCAGCTACCCAATACATAGTCCATACTCAAATCTGGCTGCTATATCATGAAAATAGTGTGCTTTATGCGGGGTTACTGCAGGGTAAAGAGATGGTTGGAAGAGGGCAGGAGAATCATTTACCCTGTACCTCTTGGTCAGGAAGGGGTGCTGATGGCATGTATGCACAAAGTCCCTGTATTTTTTGTGTTTCTTGAAGTATTACTTGGGTAAATACAAACAGCTAAAATACACTACAATTTTTATAACCCCGTTCTGGTACTCATATTCTATTACTGTATAAGGAAGCCTCAAAACATCACAGTGACCAAGACTGCTTTCAAACTCTGAGAAGCTCTATGTTGAGCGGCACTGTCTTTCAAAATAATAATTGATGTATGTGATCATGCAGCTTCATTTACATGTCATGATTCTTTTGAGGGAAAGAGCTTTACAGGTTTTCTTTAAATATTTTCTTTTCTCTTTTTTGGAGGGAAAAATAAACTTGAGAGCCTTCGCCATCTTAACTAATTTAGTATCTCTATAAGATACTAAAAAAATTAGCAAGTAACCGTTACTTGAAATTTTCCTTGGATTCTTTATCCTCTTTACAAGGATTGTGACATCAATAAGAAACATTTCGGCAACAGGGTGGAAGATAGGGAGATTCTTTGGACAACTTTTCTTAAATAAAACAACTGCTTATGGCTAGTAATTTAAATAGTTATTTTCTAAGTGTGTTCATGTTAAAATAGTATTTTTCTAAATTTTTTTTAATTTAAACTCAATTTAATATATAGTGTTATTGGTTATTATTATTAGTTTTGGAGGTAGTATTTTGTGATTTGTCAGTTGCAAATGACATCCAGTACTCATGACATCATGTGCCCTCCTTAATGCCCATCACCCAGTTATCCCATCCCACCCCCCACCTTCCCTCCAGCAGCCCTGTTTGTTACCTATAGTTAAGATTCTCTTACAGTTTGTCTCCCTCTCCATTTAAGTACTTGTAATATGTATTTTCCCATTTAATCTTTGCATTAGCCTCCAAAGTAAGTATCCCCAATTATTAAAAAGCCCCCCCCCCAAAAAGAGAAAAACCCCTTCCCCCGCAAAAAACCCTAAGGCTCAATGCTATTAAGACTATACTAAACCAGTTATTGGTGTTTCTAGGTCTTGAACTTAGAACTTCTAACTCCAGATTCTGGGCTTTCATTGCATTATGATGTCATTCAATACAATTAATTCATACCTTAGCCATGAAATCAGTTATTATCAAAGCATGGCTAATGAACCACTCTTAGCCACAGAAGCAAGGATTTCCGCAGATCCGTTCAGAATGTGTTACTGTAACTTAATGCCATTGTCTATATGGACAGCATAGGAGGTAATTAACTAAGCTTCTACTTCTGACGTATTACTACAATATTTATAAGTCCATTGATGATACACCGAGGGACAGTATTCTTCAAAATTATTTCTCTTTTCAGAATATAGATCTGTTTAAGGATATGCATATATTTATATATTTTAGTATTCTTAAAAATATTTTTGAGAGAAAGTTGATGTGGCCTACACATGATGAATGTTGCTTACAAATCTTCTGACTTCGTGGAAGTTGCCCACCATCAAGAACAGTTTGAAGTCTACTTGGCTTCATAAAAGCCAATGAAAAACAAGCTAAGACATCAATTTATAGCTGTGACATCCTGCCTCAACATGGACACATACCACCTGGTTGCCTTTTTTAAAGATAAGAAAAATGTTTTTTTAAATCCCATAAACTGACTTTTATTTGAAGAGTTCCTGTCCTTTTTAAATCGTCCTGAAAATTCAAGTGTTGGTGTGTTTCTGCACTCCAACAGAAAAAAAAAGAAAAGTTTCTCTGTGTGACGATCCTTCAGTTAGGAGTACTATATACTGGGCCCCCGGAAGACATCCCTCTGTCCTAACATTGCTAGAAACCACTGATGGGGAGTAGCAAATTGTACACGGATGATCCTTATTAAGTCCGACTTGAAAATTTTTCTCTCCATAGCAGCACTTCACGGGAAGGGAGGGGGAAATGTCTCCGCTTGCAAGTAAAACTCAACCAAATGATATTACGCTGTTAGATAATATGCCCTTCCAGACACTGATCAAGTTAACTTTTTTCTCTATGCAAAACGGCATCTTCTTTGAAGCTAGGCTGCTATCACTTGATATTAATTTTAATGTGTATTTACTAATCTCCAAAATTCAGTTCATTCTCCGTTGGTTTTCTTTACCTTCAGGTAGATTAAAATATTCTTAAATGCCACCTCCTCAGAAGATTCCTGAAGTGTTCTAAGCCTTCCCAGAAGCTATTGGTCAGTGTTGAACAATACTGAGAATTCTAAAGTAATAAAGTAATTCCACACAGTAACGCCCACTGGCAAAGCCCCAAGTAAGAGATGCTACCCGCTGTGTGGCTGATGGATGAGAGCTGTTTCATGTGTTTCTTCCTAAATAGTTTCCTTTGATATTTAAACATTTTTATGGTCATGTATTTTTTTTGTTGTTGTTTTCTCTTTCCTCAATCTTCTTCCCCCATCTTTCCCTGCACCCCTCCCCCCGCCCCCTCCCTTCTCACCGGATTTGTCAGTCCCTGTAGTCAGTCTCTGCATTCCATCTGGGTTGCTGAAGAAGGCAGTGCAGTTGTTTTTTGCCTGTTTCGTCAACTTCAGAACATTACTGGGCGCTCAAAAACCCTTCTTCAGCTCCCTAGAGCGTTACTCTATCATCCTCTCATTTTGAAACTAGGTGAGATTTAAGCTCCTGGCATTGGTAAACTGCGTATCGGTGCTCACTAGAGAAGAGAAATCAGGTAAAACACACAACGTTAACCTGGGTACCTGGACGTGGGACTCAAATTGTCTGCTCCAAACCAAAGCTAAAAATGGTTACGGAGCCTCCTCACACACTTGGGTTCTTCATGATAGGGCAGGACCTGCTTGAGGCAGATAATTAATTCTCCCCTCTTTGTTTCTTTTCCTTTTTAGCACCTGTCCTTCTACTTCAGAATGCCCAGAACTTCGTTTTATTTCATTGTTGAAGACACTAAGGCACAGAGAAGGGAATGGACTTGCTCATGGGACCAAATCAATAAGAAGGTCGCATTTCCAGTTGCCATCTAATACTAAATTCTGAATTGAAACACATCGGGTGCTGTGAGATAAGGACACCTCTCTCTTGCACAGAAGGCATTTCAGCGTTCAAAGTGTCCTTAGATGCTGCGTCTCATGCTGCTCTCCCCCTTCTTTGGGACTATCAACAGCTTTGAGGAGGCCATTCAACTAATCTGTGGCCTCTCCAGCACATACCAGAGCGAGGGGGAAAATGTATATGCTTCCTGAAGGTTCTAGAGCATTTTGAGCCGTTGGGAGTGTGTGGACTAGGAATGGCGAAAACAGATGGGAAGCTGAAACAATAAAACAGGAAAAAATGTTATGAGGTCATGAAACGTTGCTGAGGGCGGTAAATGGACCTCTGAGGATGAGAGGAGAGGCGCTTTGTGAGAATCATTCACAAGATGAAGAACAGAATGGCTGGCATGACGGCGACAAGAGTGACTGAGACAGAGTTGAGGGTTAAAAATATGACTACCTAGGGGTCTGTTACCAACTGGAAACTTCTCCATTGACACGAACGTTCTCTTCATGGTGAGCTCATCCTTACTGGGGCAAGTGAATGGCTTTCCTTTCTCTCTTCTATTTTATTGAGTGTATAAATGATGCCTCTTTTGCGTGGAGGGGCACTGGGAAGGGCATTTAGCTAACTACACTTGAGAATAAGCTTCAGTGGGAACAAGGTGATCATGGAGCTCTCCCATTTCTTCATTGCTTTTTATTTCTGTAAATAATATTTAGAGAAGTATGTTGACAGGGCACTCATCTAAGTTTGTCGTAAGCAGTATGTCCGATGTCTTCACAAATGCTGTCCCCCACACGGAAGGACTGTGGTTTGTAAGATCCAGGCTGTGGTTGACCTGAACCAGATTTCTCCTGAGCTGAAAAGTTTCTTGTTTCATTTGGAATCTCATATATTCCATTTCACATTTGAACATTTTCCCCTTCAAACTATATGATTTTAATTATGAAAAAATAGTATATAAATATTGGAGTATTTCAAAATAACAAATACCTCAGATATTCCCATGTTAACAGTGGGGAAATGAATAACCCCTTTTTGAAGTCTTCAGAAACGCATAGGGAGCTAGGGCTTTTGGCCCTGATTATTGATTCAGAGTTGCCTTTTAAGAGTAGAATAATTGTTAATTAACTGGTGACTCAGTTTCTCTTTAAGGAAGTTTAAACCTAATTGCTGTGTAGATGTTTAAGAATGGCTGTTTATTGATAAATTACTATGCTATCTTTGGTGAAAAAATAGTGTAGAATTAAAATGTAGTATGATGGCCTGAGGTTGGCTTTTTTTTTTTTTTTTTTAGGTTGGCTTTTTTAATGCTGGTTTTTAATTTGACTTCGAGAACTCTGTTTCTTTGTTTCCTTCACACTCTTCATAAGTACATTTACTGTAAAATAGCTCATTAGAATTACCACATGTGGTCTTTGCAGAGATTATTTTTAGCAAGGGTGGTTTAGTTCATTAACCGTTTGATTTTGATCACATCAGCAAGAAGAAGGACTAGTTACAGAAATGTTAATGAATGCACATTCATGGAAGAGAACTAGGGAATTAATACAAGGGCACTTTGATACAAGAATTAGCTTTCAGTTTTTATGCCGGATGCACGATAAGATAATTTGTAGTGACCACAGAAATGATGAAAGTTTTGGCCTTTCCAATTTTTTTTTTTTTTTTCACATCAGGAGGGTGAGTTATCTATTTAAAGGCTTTCAGACATTTTCTCCCGACTGTAAGTAGTTAAGGTAATGAATGCACTTGGCAGTCATGCAGACTTAGGTCCAAATCCCAGCTCTGCCGTACCCTAACTTAGATAATGCTATTAAAACTCTATCTGCCTCTATCTATCCCTCATCTATCATAAGGCCATATGACACTTATCCCACATAGATATTCTATGAATTAAATAATGTAAGATGAGGTATATAGTGATGGGCACAAGGAATGCTCTTTCATACCATGGCTTATTTAGTAATCCTATGTATCCTTCTCCCTCTAGGTATGGGTAGCAAATTGGGCTGAAGTGGTGTGGGGAAGTTCCAGGGAGAGATCGTCAGCCCCAGCCTGGAGCTGAATGTCCTCCAGCACCTAAAATAATTTCCCACAACACTTTCTAAATGCTTGCTGAATAAGAAGTGACAAACAAGCAAAACAAAGTCTTATTCTTCTTACTCATGTACCTGATAACTAATAAGAATAAATTCATTTATTGGTATTTATTATACAATAAGCACTTTACTCTTAGTTCCATGAATTCCTTCAAAACCATCCTGAGAGCATCTTTTTTTTTTTTTTAAAGATTTCATTTATTTGACAGAGAAAAATATAACGAGAGAAGGAGCACAAGCAGGGTGAGTGGCAGAGGGAAAAGCAGGCCTCCCACCAAGCACGGAGCCCAATGTGGGGCTTGATTTCCAGACCCTGGGATCATGACCTGAGCCAAAGGCAGCCGCTTAATGACTGAGCCACCCAGGCACCCCTGAGAGTATCTTTATTCCCATTTTACAGATGAGGAAGCTAAGGCTTAGAGAGTAGAACTTTCCCAGGGTCATAGAGTTAGTAAGTAGCAGAACTCAGGATTATTCCAGGTGGGCTTGCTTTGAGGCCCTGGCCCATAAACAGTAGACTACTCTGCATTGGCTTCATGATTAAATAGCTGCTCTCGGGACGCCTGGGTGGCTCGGTTGGTTAAGCAGCTGCCTTCGGCTCAGGTCATGATCCCAGCGTCCTGGGATCGAGTCCCACATCGGGCTCCTTGCTCAGCAGGGAGCCTGCTTCTCCCTCTGCCTGCCACTCTGTCTGCTTGTGCTCACTCTCGCTCCTCTCTCTCTCTGACAAATAAATAAATAAATCTTTTTTAAATAAATAAATAGCTGCTTTCAAGTCAGCTGTTCCGGCCATGTGACCCCCTGGGGATGCTTCCCTAATCCTCTTCAGGGATTCTGGCCACCAGTTTACGATACAGTGTCAGAGGTATTCCAGTGAAATGTCGCAAATGTCAGAGCCTTCTCCCCCTGTCCACGGATGATAGCATTTTGGGGGTTTGAAGGATAATCAAAAGATGTGTAATCCTCAGACCTTTGTCTATTATCTAATTTCCCCTCACCACCTATGATTTCTAGTGTAGCCAACAGAACATGCTACCTCCTTTTTTTTTTTTTTTTTTTAGATTTTATTTATTTATTTGACAGAGATCACAAGTAGGCAGAGAGGCAGGCAGAGAGAGAGAGGGGGAAGAAGGCTCCCTGATGAGCAGAGAGCCCGATGTGGGGCTCGATCCCAGGACCCCCAGATCATGACCTGAGCCAAAGGCAGAGGCTTTAACCCACTGAGCCACCCAGGCGCCCCTCTACCTCCTTTCTTAAAACCTTTTGTGATTTCCTTCAGATCTTCCATTTACTGGAATGCCTTATTTTTCTTCTAACAGGTGGCCAATCACAAATGCTGCTTTAGCCAAACTAAACATTAGATGATTGTTATTCTTGGAAAACAATGCTAAAGTCCAGAACTATAATTGCCTGCCAGGTAACACAGCGTAGCAAAAATAACATAACATTGGCTTGCCTGGTTAAAGCATTGCTTATATTCTGGATCAGAATCCATTGGCCTTGGTACCGGCAAAGTATATAGTACAATAAAATGCTATCAATACCAATTATTGTGAAATGGAGTCAGAAGGCTGAATACCAAGAGAACTTTCTCATCAGCTATTAATGATGTCATAATGAGTACAAGCCCAGCACATTACACGCGTGAATGTGACCTTTTTTCTTTCTTTTGGCTTAAACATTTTCCATTCCATCTGAGTAGCAGAGGCCTTTACTATATTCACAGTTTTTCTCTTGGTTTCACATCATTCCCTAAAATCACGTTCGTTGGGTGTTTTATCTTGAAAGTAAAACCCAAGAAGATACTCAGTTCCTTGTCAAGAAAGAACTAAGACAGGGCGCCTGGGTGGCTCAGTTGGTTAAGTGACTGCCTTCCGCTCAGGTCATGATCTCAGGGTCCTGGGATCAAGATCTGCATCTGGCTCCTTGCTCCTTGAGGGAGCCTTCTTTTCCCTCTCCCTCTGTCCCTCCCGCTGCTTGTGCTGTCTCTCTCTGTGTCAAATAATTAAATCTTAAGAAGGAATAAACTAAACTCAAATTTGAGTCTCAATTTGTGGACTGTCTTACTAAGAAAATATATTTGTACATGTTGCTTGTTTCTCTTTAATTAAGTAACCTTACAGTCAAAATCAAAATTGTAAGTAATTTCAATAATAATCAAAAGTCTTTTCAAATGTAGACAAATCCATTGTTCAAGTGTAAACAAAGAGATGAAGACATTCAAAATCTGAGGAGCATCAGCAGCTAATGTAAGGGTCTAGGAACTAGTAGACTTGAGGCCAAGGAACACTTCTGAGCGAGAGTTTTAAGATAAAATACAGTTAAAGTTGAATTTCAGGCAAACAAAAACATATTTTTAAGAGAAGTATGACCAAATATTTTACGGGACATGCTTTTCCTATAAGATGATTGATTGCTTATCTGATATTGAGGTTTAACTGAGTATCCCGTATTTTTGTTTTTAAGTCCACCAAGCCTACTCTAAGCTTCCATAGGCTTTCACTTGAAAAAATAAGGTAAAAATCCTGAGCTACGTCCTCACATGGTTAAGATATTCAAATGGGGCCAATGACAGCATAACATGATAGCATAACATTTTTGACTTCAACATATTGAGCTCTATCCCCTCATAGCTCACAAAAAGAAAGAAAAAGAATTAGAATCAGAGAGAGGCAGAGAGACAGAGACAGAGAGGCAGAGGGGGATAGGAAACAGCACGGGCCATCCACCCAGCCCTCCAGCGCCCGAGCACATGCCTGAGGGTGAGAGTGACAGGCTAGGCTGTCTCTGCTGAGGCTTCTGTCTCTCTCAGGCTGCTTCTCATAATGTGAGCACCTGATGGTGCAGGAGTGTGATTCTAGTGTTTAAAGATACTTATTTTTCATGCAACATGGTCCCTAAACGCAAGCCAACTGCTTCATCTGGAGCTCAACCAAAGAAACAGCGATCTGTTCCAATGGCAGAAGAAAAAAAGAAATCTTTGGACTTACTGAGAAATGGGATGTTGAAATTGAATGTGGCACTTTCTAAGGGATTTTTAAGGGTAATTAAACTGTAGACAGTCTTCACCTTACTTATTGGTCTGAGGGCCCAATCTCCATGTCAGATTAAATTCCACTATCATTGATGTGAAAAGTGTTTTGTACTTTTTTTTGTACAAAAAGTGTTTTGTAAACTGATGCAAGCCATCATTATTTTTATATTCTTCTTTTACTTCCTGTTATTTTTATTATTTTTATTACTATCATCATTATACTGAATAAAGTGGTATTTAAGATTTTGAGAGTCTGCCACAGAACTGATAAATGGGAAACAATGTGAAGATGCAAATAGATTCAAACATAACTACAATTTGATTGCTTAGGACTAATGTCCTGGAAGAGTAAAGGAGTAAATGTATGTGGTAAAGCATCTAAGGTAAACCTTAGATGCAATGAAATAACTTACTACAAATACTAGGCATAATTACTGCACAATGACAGTACTTCTTTACAATGAAATTACAGGATATGAGAGCTTGTTGAAATGATTGGAGGAAAAGTAAACCTTTGAAAAAGAAATCTCCTGGAACTTCTGTCTTGTACATTGTAGCATCATTTTTTATGGATGCTGAAGGGACCAAATAGACCAGTCATTTAAATAGACTTATTACACACTTAAGAATATGCTATGGGGAATTATCCTGCCCTAGCGGGAAGAAAGGTCAACAAATTTCAATGACCTTGCTTTTCCTGATTGTTATGAGAGTTTTTACTAATGCCTATCTACTGAGTGATTCAGTTGGATTAGAAACTGATAGGAAGATTAGTTGAAGATGAGATGATGAAGAAGAAGCTGTTACTTTCATAGCTTATTACACTTATCTGGATATCATTGCATATATTATTACAGTTATTTAACTATAAGCCGCTTGAATGCAGGGACCATTCACATTTTTTGAACTTCTTTTTTTTTTTTTTTTAATTTGAGTATAGTTAACACACAGTATTACATTAGTTTCAGGGGTACAAAATATTCACCTCTTTATTCCCTCCAGTACGCAGCTGAATATTTTCATCCTCACTCCTTTGGGGTAGTATTATTGTTTAGCCCCATGTTTAGAGCTAGGGAAACAGAGATTAAGTCACTTGTTATGGTCTCATCACTGGGATGTGGTTTAGACAGTCCAGCCCCAGACTGAAATGGTTCACTCTTAATGCTATACACATGTCCCACAGTCATATCAAGAATACACTGAGGGTCTGTGAACACAGGCTGATTAATACACATCAAAGGGGATTCAGTAAGAGTTCCTAAGAAGAGGAGCTGACACAAGAACCATGTGTCACCTTGTAGAAGTAGGATTCCAGTCAGGGGAGGAAGATTACTCAAAGCAGAAGAAATGCTAGAGGTAAGGAGGAATGAGCAGGTTGAGGAAAGCAAATGAACTCACAGAATCGTAAGCTGTGAGAATGGTGTGGTGCCAGAGATGGTCAGGTATGACTTTCATTGACCATTTGATTCTAAGTGGTGGGACTGTCACTGGGCAAGGTGAGGCTTAATTGATGAGAGGATCCAGATGGAGAACATGGGAGGAAGAATGACTGAGGTGGGCACAGCCAGAGATGAAGAGGTCACGTGAGGAACTGTAAAAGGGAAGGTGGAGATTAAGGGTCTGAAAGCACCCTCTTCTGTTCTGCCATCGCTTCAGTCTGGGACATGCTGAATTGGATTTGCTGAGAGGTCTTCTCAGGTAAATATATCTAGCAGTAGTTGGAAGGCAGGTCTATAACCCAGGGAAATATTCATGGCTGTGGAAGCAGATTTTTCCAGTCATCCAAGAGCAGAAGGCTCAGGAGAACATAAAGTTGCCTAAGGAGAGACAGGATATAAGTGGAAAAGAGAGCTGAGAGTAGGCACTGGATCAGGCCTACATTTGAAGAGTGGGCATAGAAAAGAGAGGAAATGGTCAGGAAAGTGGCAAGCTTCTAAAAAGTCTGAGGAAGTCCCATTTATTTCACATAGGTAAAAATGACTAGTAGGAAATGATAATTTTGGTTTTTAAGTAACATAATGTTCCCTTCCCATCCCTCTACCTAATGACATGGATACACACACACACACACACACACACACACACACACACCACCTTTGCTAAAGGCAGTATGTTCTACATTATACTTAGGAAATAAATACTTCCAAGAACTGTATAGAAAGACTCTTAGAAGCGGAAAATCAAAAAGGATTTCAAGAGCCCATTTGGTCCATCTCTTTGCCAGTAGGGGCATTTCCTAAATCATCCAAAGAAGAAAATTGTCAATTCTATTTTAAAATATCTCTACAGATGGTGATTCCATAAGCTCCCCTGCTAATTTGCTCCAGTGTTTAATCAGCCTGACACACAAAGTTCTTCTTTACATCTAACTCAGTGCTCTCTTGTTACAATGTGGAATCTATTTCTTCCACAGAAGTAGATATCTAAAACAATCTAATAACTCAGAAAATCCATAAGTCAAATGTTATCAATCCTAATGGTGGTAAGATGCACATGGTATTCTTATTTCATGTCAATAGCATGCAGTTTGTCCCAATGACAAAGTCATCTCATCTTAAATATACTATAAGCTGGCACTGATGAATACTCAAGTGTCCTTTTGCTCTGAATAGGAAAAATATGTGCAGAAGACTTTTTTAGAATTACTAAACCAGAGTTTTTTTGAAGAAAAAGTCCCCATCTAAAGATTTTAATGACTCTTTGGGGACTTCAGTAAGCCTTTTATGTGTGATACTTATGATTAAATGCAAAATCTTCAAGTGCCCGTAGGTTTTTATAATGTTATAAACATTATTTTTTAATTACTCTCCTTCTTAAACAATGCCATTGGGCACTTGTTTTATTCTTTAAACCAGAAATCTACATAAATTCCTGTAGATTGGAACTTTTTTTGGATGATAGGCAGTAAGGGAAGAGATTACTGAAATAGCTGAAAAAGAGCAACAAGACAAAAGCTTTATTTTTTAATTTTATTATTGACATTGGGTTGGGGCCAACCATGTGTGCCCAATGTTGTGGAATACTTCATTAACCACAGAGATATGGCTCAGAAGGGAAGGAATATCCTCATTGAAAATGTAGATGCAAAAAAGTTACAAAGCAGAATTTTAAAAGACTGCCCTATTTCTCCCATTTCTCTGATAACACTCCCAGCAGCTTCCTGGAAGTTGCACCATCTTGGGCACCCAGGATTGTAGGTGCCAAAGGGGGGAAAGCCACACCAAAATTACAGACAAAATGATCAAGGAAGAGCACTATGACCTTCTCTCATAGATGGAAACAAGCTAAAACAAAACAAAACAAAATAAACAAACAAATAGCAGAAAGCAAAACAGTAGCCCAAAGATATTTAGGGACCAACAAAAAAGAAACAAATAGGAGAAAGCAAAACAGTAGCCCCAAAATATTTAGGGACCAACAACGAATATTTTTTAAAAGAGCCACGAATAACACAACTTCAATGAATATTGAGAAATAATCTCAGTTCTTTTAAAAATACAAAGAACTGTCCTTTCAATGTCATGAAGTATCAGCATGCTATGCTATCTTTTGCTCACAGGTCTACCCTCTAGAAAACATGCTTTTGTATGTGCCTAGAATTTTCTTCCCACTCTCAATGCTTTCTTCACTTGCCTAATACTTTAGTTTTCTGAAGACTTGACTTAGATGGTATCCACTTCAAGGAAGCCATTGTTGACCTTCTTAACAGAGTGGGATGCTCCTGTTCTCCCTACCTCAACGACTCCCTATATTTAATGCGTCCTGAGATGAATCATGTTATATTTGCATTGTTTCACAGCTTGCCCATCTGTCCTTCCCTACCCAGTGTCAAGGGCAGGAGAGAACCTTTCTCTTATTCAGGCCTACCTTCCTAGTGGATGGCATGTTGTGTTGACTAAAGTGTGTCAAATATATGAAAATCAAATAAATGCATATATGGCTCCAAAGCCTTTCCTGCTACTCTATTTGTTGATGTCATTCTTGGGCCTTCCTGACCTTTCAATGAGGTCAGTGTTATGGACTGAATTATGCCTCCTCAAATTTGTATGTTGAAACCCTAATCCTCAACACATTAGAATGTGAATATATTTGGAGATAGGATCTTTAAAGAGGCTGTTAAGGTGGAATCCTTATAAGAAGAGTTACCAGGGGTAGGAATGCAGAAAAACGACCATACAAGAACATGGAGAGAAAACAGCCCTTTGCAAGCCAAAGAGAGAGGCCTCAGAAGCCGCTAAACCTGCTAACACCTTGATCTCAAACTTTCTGCCTCCAGAACTGCAAGAAAATTAACTTCTGTTATTTAAACCCTCTAGTTAATAGTATTTGTTATGGTAGCCTGGGCAAACTAATACAGTCAGTATTTTCTCTTATACATACCATCTCTTATACATCCACTCTTCCCCTTTTGTTTCCTAATTACATTTTTAATATCTTGATCAAAAACTCTTTCCCACTTAGGGAAAACAAAAACTGTTTAGGTTTTTCAAAGACAGGAAATTTAATGCAAGGATTGGGTTACACAGGTTATCAAAAAGCAGAGAAATTAAAAGGGAGCTGGTGAAGCAACTCAGAACAAGAAGCTGCTATCACCCAAAGGATCTGGAGGGACAATGGGAAGAGAAGACTTTACCAGAGCCCAGAAGTAAGGAGGGTCTCTCAGGACTTCGAATCACGGCTAACAGAACTGGTGTCCACGGGAGAGACAGTCATCTCCCGAGACAGAGAGGAAAAGAAGAAGCAGGGCTGCTGACTTCCTCCTACCCTCCAAAGTTGAGGTGCCCGCTCTTGGAAGAACAGGTCAAAAGCTAGTTGACAAAGGAAACTAGGAAATATAGCATGCAGGGATTAACCCTCTTCACTCTCCCACCACAGAGGAGCAGAGAAGGGTAAGAAATGGATGTGAGAGCAGAATTAAATGATGCGCAGCCCACTGGAATATAAGAAACGGGAGGAATAGGGGTGTTTATGTCTGGTTCTTGCTTTATCCCCAGCCCAGCACCTAAAAGACACTGTACAACACATACTAAGTATTTAACAAAGAGTTGTGAAATCAGTTTTAGTTTTCGTTTTAGAGAATTACCAAATTCTCTGCCATAACTGATATGCTGCGTACCGGGAAAACCCTTCTAGAGGATGATTCGAGAGCATGTTTTGTTCCTTGATTTAGTGCTAGCACTTAGAGCATGCCTGACCAGTAGTAGGCGCATGCTCTAGACATACTTGTTAGACCAGTGAAGAAAAGTTTGGTAGAGTGGGAAAACCCAACTGATCATCTTGATTAGACTGTGATACATCAAAATAAATGCATTATGAAACTCTTAGGTTGGGTGTCAGAATTCCTCAAGGCCAGGTTTACAAAAAAGATTTACATGTAAAGAATGTGTGAAATAGACTTGCAAGGTGGGATCACTTCAGTGTATTCAGACCTGAAGGCAAGAAGGTAGACTAATTCTCCTTATTCTCCTACCACTGATCTTTCATGTTCTCCTTCAGCCTTAACGTCCATAAAATGCGTAATTACCCTTTCTGGCAGTTCATAGAAAAGTGCTTTCCTCCAGCCCTTGTAGGCTGCCCTGGATGGAAAATGCGCTGGGTTCTCAAAGACTTAACACCCCGCCTTGTGAACATGAGCAAGATTATTCTCTCTGAGCAGCCCTTTCCACATGTGATACACTTGGCAAGCTGCCCTGGTAAGTGTCAAGCTCTGAATGTTTTTGTTTTTGCCCTGGTGGTCCTGAGGAGTTACTGGAATACTTCTGGGGGTCTGTTTTGTCTCAAACTGTGGGCTGATAGTGACATTGAGAAGAAGCAGGTAGAGACAAAGAGAGGGCTCTGGACTGCATCGCACTGAATTCTGATAGCAGACTCCCTGTCTGCCCGGGCGGCCTCAAAGCTTCCTTCGGTCTGTCTCTGGCTCCTTCACTTTGTGCTTCTCAGTATTACAGGGCAATCTTTTGTGTGAATGCTTTCCCCTTTTGCTCCCCAGGGAGGCTTGTCAAAACTCCTTATCTGCTGATGAACGAAAGGAATTTCTCCCGTGCGGGCGGGACCTGGTTAGTGCAGCTCCGGCCAGCACCAGTAGGTCATTGAGTTAAGGGAGCACCAAAAGGCAAAGTGCACTGGAAATATCAGAGTTGCTGTTGTGCCAGGAAGTGCCATCAGCAGGCATTTTACTCCAAGCAGAGGGATGGACAAGAAGGAGAGGTATGGCTAAAAGAGGCACTCTTGGAATCATTTACTTTGATGGGGAGAGATATGCACTGTACCAGTTGACATTGACTTTGGCCTTTGTGGCATTCATTCCACACTGATATTTGAAAACATGTGGTTAGGGGCTTGAATGAATTTTAGAGCTGAATGAGAATCAGCTCAATTTCTTCTTCATATAGGACTTTTTGATTATTTGAACTGAGATTCATTTTCTTAAAAATTCCTCCAACCTCAACCATCTGAAACCTTATCCAATTACACAGAGCAAAAGAGATTAGACTATTATATCCATTAGCATAGACATTCTATGATGCCGAGTTATGCACCTCACCCAAGTACTTGCAAGGAGTGATGGCTCAATTCTCGGTGAATGATTTAATCAAGGAATCAATGAATGGATCTTCCTTCTGCCAGGGAGCTCTAGAGTATATGGCACCACTATCCATACAAACCCTAAAAAGCAAACAGAGTGAAGAAGGAAGGAAGGGAGGTAGGGAGGAAGGAAGGAAGGAAGGAAACAGGAGGAAGGGTGGGTGTCCTTGTGACCCAATGTTGGGCAGGGGATGGAGAAAGGAAATGTAAGGGCAGGGAAAATGTAGGTGACTCTGCTGAGATGTTCATTATGTCTGTTACATTCTCATGATTAATTTACTAAGTACATACTAGTTGAAAGATTTGCAAGAATATACCCTTATAAATACATCACAGTCTGGGTAAAAGCTACTAGGAATGAACTATGAGGAGCATAGGGCTTAAAGTCAATAGGGTTTAAATCCCAGCTTCACTTTTTGCTCTATGTAACCAACTTTAATGTACTTGATCGTTCTGAACCTCCATATCCTCCTCTGCAAAGTGGATCTAGGAACAAGAGCTATCTTACTTGTCTATAGAATAGATACACACACACACACACACACACACACACACACACACAGTTAGCTCTGCTTGGTTTAGAGGAGTGTGTATACACACACACGTAATTATAAAAATATATATATATATAATAAAAATATATAAATATTTTAACTTTAAAGCTATTCAAACACCTATTTTCCAGAAGAATTTATAGCATGCATATTCTTGATTCAAAGATATTTTCTTTGAAAAATTAAAAAGGCTGCTCAATAAATCAAACTTCTGGAAGATAGAATCTTCACCAATTTTCATTTCAGAAAGTAGACAATTCTTTTCAAGAGATCTCCTTGTTCAGAGAGAGATGTCTTTTCTAAAGCAGACCATTTGCAGTCTTCTGTTGTGCTATCTACCAAACAGACTGGAGGAAATACAACTGTATGACTTGTATCACCTAGATGGCATAGTAGTTGCATCGTGCATTTAGGAATTTCATGAGAGGCGTTCAAACAGATATCTTAGCTAAAAATAATGTCCATCTATTTCTGCTCACTGCGTTCAGAATTATGCTCTTTGGGGAAGAGGGTACAAAAAGACTAAAGACTCTGGGCTCCTGCTCCTTTCTACGTTTCTCACCTTTAACTCTGATTCTGCATCTATTGGCAGGCCTTGCAAGTGCCTCTTACTTTGTTTCAGGACCCCTAAACTCAATTTCCAAATAAATACCTTACAAAAGAAAAAAAGTATCGGTTATAAATTTCTAAGTTCTAAACTTAGTTGTAAATGTCCAAGTTCTAAACCAAGTTCTAAATTTCTGTTTGCTCTTTCCTATCAAGGTTTCCCTGAAGGCTGATACTGGCCTAGTTCCGTTGGTTGCCATCCCTTGGGATGGGCTTGTATCTTTCCCTGTGACTAAGCCTCATCCATTCTCCCTTTCGCAGCATCTCCTGCCTTTGCCCCATCCTCCCAACCAGGTGGCTTCATGTTGGGCTAAGATGAATGCCTCTAGGTAGGATGCTGGAACTGGCTGGTTCTTCTTTTTCCTGATCCAGTTTTACACTGAATGTGCTGAAGGCCAGAGAATTTCTTCAGATATTGCATAGGAAAGGTAGCCTATTGGATGGTAAAGAAGGCACTATCATTTGAGGTTACCAGAGAGGACAGAGATTCACTGAGTCACAGAGTCATGTTTATGACAGACATGAAACAGACCTTAGGGAACTCTTCCAACCATCTTGTCTTAGAGACTAGTAAAGAGAGGAAAAGTCTAGCAGAGGGTATACATAGAGTAATTTAAATGTAAATTTGGGACTTAAGGCACTAATTTGAGATAAAAACAAGTTGGTTTTTTGTTTTGTTTTGTTTTGTTTTGTTTTTCACAAAGACATGAACAGAGGAGAATGAGAAAATTAGAACCCATATGGCTGAGGGGGAAAGAAAGTTGAAAAGTTTTGTGTGCAGGGTGAGGGGTAGGCATAGGAGAGTAGACACGAGAAGTGTTCAAAAGGGAAATCCACCAGGAAAGAATTAAGAAAGAAAGAAAACTCAGCTGTTAATAGATTAAGCAAGGCAGGAACTGAAAAGACCAGTTTTAGAAATTATATCAGTAGAACACCTCGAAAAGTCAAACATGAAAGAATATTTCTAGGCATAAGGAAAGGAAAGATCTAGAGGAAAGCTCAAACTGTTTAGAATGGCTTAAAAGGATAATTCGGGTGAAATCTTGGAAGTGGTTGCTCTTTCCTTAAGCGAATTAGAGGTTTCAGAGACACAGCTTAACCTAGTGCAGAAATAGTGTGGAACTGGCTGTAACCAGACTCCTCTAAACCAGGCAGAGCTAACTGTGTATGATTTGTTGACCTGTAGCCACATGAAACCCAAACTTCCACATTCCCAAGTAAAGGTAAATCTTGCAGCCAAAGATCACCGACTGAGTAGGAGATTTTGATGACCATGCTTTTTTGTATAGAGTGTTTTTCACTCTTTTGAACTGTTGCAGTCAATGCTAGCATTTATTACTGTGAGTTTAGTCAATAGTAAATTTGACAGGAAAAAAGGAGGACTGCTAATCATTTGAGTACTTACTGAAGTGGAAACAATATAGGTGGTCTAAATTGACTTTCAAATAATACCGGAAGCAAATGACTATGGTAACTTCAGGGTCATTTTGACAATGCTGATGCCTATCTTGCTTCATTGGATGTGTACTTTGATGGAAATAATGTACAGAAATTAGTTATACTCCTTATTACCTGTGAGGGTCCCAGGTCTTATAAACCCTCAAGATTAAGGAATGTGAAGATATATATGTTTATTATCACGTAAATATTCAATAACCATTTATGGAGTCTCTACATCTTATAGGAACTATAGAGTTTCCAAACATTATTAAGTAAAACTGGGAGAGTTTACAGCTGTTAGCATACTTTGTGAATTTTAGCTTTATGTACCAAACAGCAGCTTGCTTAGAATGTAGAGTTGGCCTTCTACCTCAACATGACAGCATTAGAGATTTTTAGATAAAGCAGATTACCATGTAGTTAAGGTTGCTGATTTAGTCTTCAGACATCATTTATTAAAAAACAAAACAAAAACAAAAAAACAAAAATGAAGAATCTAGTAAGTAAGATTGTATCTCTACAAATTATGGTCATAAGCAGCAATTTTCAGAAAGAAGAATTTCATCCATAATAACTACATTAAAGTCTTTACACAACAAAGTCAGCAAAACAAGGGAAAAGAGGGGCTAGAGATATGAAGATGAATTATTCAGATTTACCAAGTGTCACTCAAGCTGTTCTGTTTTGAAGATTCACTCATTAATATATTCATTTAGTTAATCTTATTAAATATCTACAAGGTGTTTGACAGTATAAAATAGCAGGACAATGTGTTTAGCCTCAAAAAAGCTAAAAATCTGGCAGGGAAGTCTCTCTCCACATAAATATCTATGGTCCAATACATGTTGCAATGAGGTTGTGATCAACATAGAGAAGGAGGAAGAAGGGAGAGAGCCATCTCATAAAGGAGGTGATAGTTAAGCTAGGACTTAATAGATGAGTAGAATATTTGCAAGTCAACAGAGAAAGGACATTCCAGACAGAGGTAATAGTATATGCAAACTCAGAGCTACAGTAGTTTCATATATATATATATATATATATATATATGTGTGTGTGTGTGTGTGTGTGTGTGTGTGTGTCTGTATATGTATATGTGTGTGTGTGTATATATATATATACACACACATATATATGTATATATACACTTACATACACACACAATGTAAGAGAGATATCATTAAAAATTAGTGGGGAATAATAATACTATTCAATAAATGCTGCTGAGAAATGAAATCTCTCTGTGGAAAAAGATAAAATCAAATCCCTATCACTATACACAAAAGGTAAATTCCTGATGGATCAAAAAGATAAAAAGTTCAGAAGAAAGTATTTAAAAAATATATGTATCATCTTGAGATACAGTAAATAAGAAACAAATGCACACATTATTGAAGAAAGTATAAAGCTATGTTCAAATTTAAGCACATGTTACACAAAGGACACCATAAGCAAGGTAAACAGACATACCACAACACTGGGAGAGGACTTTTGCAAAGTATATAACAAAACAAATTATAATACCAAAATATTAAAGATGCTTACAAATGAGACCACACACAAAGCCCAATAGAAAAATAGACAGAGGGTATAAAGAGGTAATTCACAGAAAAGGCAAAAATAATTGTTCTATAAACATCTGAAAGGTTGCCTAGCTTTCCTCGTAATTTGGGTAAACCACAATTAGATACAATTCCAGACTTAGTTTGGCAAAACATAAAACGTTTGATAATAGCAGATGTAAGCAAGAATATAGAACAGTGGAACTCTTTCATACTGTGATGGAATGAAAATTTGTCTGGAGAACAATCTGGTAATATCTAACAAATTTGAAGATGGATATCTCCTTTATCTCAACAGCTTCATCCCTAAATTCATAATGCAGTGAACTTTAGCAGATGTAACCAATGAGATGTGTAAAGAACACAGATTACAACATTTTTGGTTAAAATGAAAAGCTAAAATAAACCAAAAATAGAACATCAGTGTCCATTAACAACAGAAAGAATATGCCATTAAATACTAATAAGCTAGATGTATGAATATCAATGAATAAACCTTAAAAAATAGTAGTAACCAAAAATTAAGTTTCAGCTTGAGGATACCATACACGAAGTGTGGAAAGATGCAAAACAGTATTATTTTCTTTGAGGGGCAAAAAATACAAAAAACATGCATGGCTAAAAATAACAACGCCAAATTCACGACCATGGTAACTCTGTGACATTTTCTTTTATCCAAAAAAGAGAAAAAAATCTGAATTAAGATAGGTACCTGTATTTGTTAGATGATCCGCCATGATTTTCTGTGTATTCTGCAAGCTTTGCATTGTGAAATCAAAGTTCTTGGTTATTCATACAAATTTCAGGAATCATCCAGAAGGAATGTTTTTCAAAGACTGTGATGCTTGCAGCAGTGCTTTAACCAGCAGAGAACAATAAGGCTACATGGGTCTTGGAGATGGGTGATTCTTCTAACGGTGAGGGTGGCCATTGACACACTTCCTTATTTATTTCTTACCATTTCTAGAATCTTATTCTTAAGCATGAGTCTAATACTTTAACTGGATAGGAAATCCTCAGCAGTTAGCCATAGGTTCATCCTTACTGTAACTTTTGAATACATCGATTATGAAACTCAGTGATCAACAATTGCTTCACAGACTAGAAAGTTTCCCTAGCTGAGCAAAGCATGGAATAAAGTAACACTGACCTTCTCATATGTGTTTTTTTATTTGCTTTTAGTTTTAGTTTTTGTTTTTAGACAATCCCTCCAGACATATAAGCAGGGCTCAGCAGGGAGAGCTCAAGTCTGCTCCACTTGGCGCAGCAGGACATCTCAAAGGCTGGAAGCTGGAATCTTCTGACAGCTCACTCACTCACTCACTCACTCACTCACTCACTCACTCTCTAGTGAAGGCTGCTGGCTGTTGTCTGAGTCCTTAGCTTGGCTTATCGGTTGAAACACTTCCTCACAGCATGGCGGCTCTATTAGTTTTCTATTACTGCTTCAATAAAGTAAAACAAACTTAATGGCTTGAGACAACACAGATGTATCATCTTGTAGGTCTATAAGACAAAAGTCTGATAGAGAAAGAGATCACTGGACTAAAATCAAAGTATTGCAGGGTTGTATTTCTTTCTGGAGGCTCTCAGAGAGATTCCATTTCCTTTGCCCAATTTGTAGAGACTGTCCACATTCCTTTGCTCCTGACCCCCTTCCTTCACCTTCAACACCAGAGACATTGCCTCTCTCTGTGCCTTTCTTCCATAATGAGATCTTCCTCTGACTAACATGCTCCTGCCTCCCACTCCGTGAGAATACTATAGTCCATGCTCCTTCTGATTCAGAACTTTCTGCCCCTTCTACTTTTAAGGAACCTTGTGATTACATCTAATATAATTTCATCTGCAGGTCCTTAATTTGACATCTGCCGAGTCCCTTCTGCCATGTACAGTAACATATTCAGGGATTCTAGGGAGTAGGACATGAACATTTTTGAGGAGCCACGACTCTGTCTCCTACAGTGGCTGAGTGCCAAGAATGAGCATTGTGAGCAAGCGAGGTAGATGCGGTCATGCCCCTCCTGACTTAGCCCCCAAAAGTCACATGACATCACTTCCCCTGCATTGCTACTTGCCATGATGGTCAGAATGCCCACACAGCTTCAAGAGGAGGGAAACTAGACTCCGTCTCCTGATGATGGAGTTCAAGCTTCTGGAAGAGGAGTTAGAATAGAAATACTGCTCTGACCATATTTATAAAATACAACCTTCCACAAATAGTGTAATACATGAAAACACCATCTCATGTATCCAAAAGCCTGTAGTAAAACCTGCCTCTTCTCCTTAGGGGCAATATCTGTGTGCCCTTGAGAAAATCAGCCTTGCCAATGTCAAATTTCTTCATCTCTAAAATGAGCATAACAGTTGTACAATACCAAAGAATAGCAGTGGGCGTGAAATACATTAATCTATATAGAATGGTGCCTGGCTCATAGTAAGACCTCAATCAACCAGTTCTATGTATTTAAGCAAGTTACTCAACCATTTTGGAAGTCAGTTTCTTCATATGTAAACAGTGATCAGAGTGCTTACTTCATAGGACTGTTGTGAAGATTAAGGGGGTTTAGGTACTGCTGATAGGTACTAAGCATTCAAGAAATATTACGAACAGCATAATTAAATACATTTATACTTCAAGTTATATATACAATTATAATAATTAAATATGATGGATTATAACTAATCACTCCCCCAAAGAAGGAATATCACACTACCAAAAAAAAAAAAAAGAGGTGGAATTACAACTATGAGACTGTATGTGCACAGCTATAAAGAAGCTCAAAATTATTAGTTACATTTAAGTTTAAGTTTTGTTTTTGTTTTTTTTAGGTTTTTCAAATATATACCTCAATAAAAACGATCAACCGCAATAGTATTATGAGTGTGTGCAGTGGTTCATCATAAATGACACTGGAGTCTGCTGGAGAGGGTTTGAACAGCAACACTAATAAAGAAATGGAGTCCTAAGGAAAGAGGAGTGGTGGGCACTGGGAGGCTTTGATGAGCACTAATCCAGTCCAGGCTGGAAAGGACTCAGAGAGCTGTAACTGTGCGAGCTCACTGAAGCCAGCCAAGACTGCTTGGAGCAATGCCTTAATCACACTCTGATTAGAATGGCACTGTCTAGAAACAGACTCCAAATTAAGTCATTTTTGTCTTCAGCAAGTTCTCCTAGTACTACTGTGTATGATGTTGATAAGTACATGAAATAAAAGCTATACTGTTTTTAAAATTTCTAAAATGCCTTGTCTTTCTTGTCTTACTGAAGTAGAAAGTTCTTTTTTAAAAATAAGATTGTATATATTAGGGCACCTGGGTGGCTCAGTCGATTAAGTGTCTGCCTTCAGCTCAGGGGTCCTGGGATCAAACCCTGCATGGGGCTCCTTGCTCAGCAGGGAGTCTGCTTCTCCTTCTCCCTCTGCCATCCCTATCCACCCCCTCACCCGCTTGTGCTCTCTGGCTCTCTCTATCTCTCTGTCAAATAAATACATAAAATCTTAAAAAAAAAAAAAAGATTGTGTTTGTAGGATAAGAGTTGGCAAAGTCTCACAGTTCCTCCAAGACCTCAAGGATCAGAACACTGTGATATCACCAGCAAATTCATTTTCCATCAGGGTGAGTTTCATGGACATACAACAAGTACAGTCACACATGACCTTGAGATCGGAAGACTAGAGGCTTCTTGCTCTACAGATACTGTTTTGGAATTATTAATAATTTTAATCTTTGAAGGGCACCTGTGTGGCTCAATGGGTTAAGCCTCTGCCTTCGGATCAGGTCATGGTCTCAGGGTCCTGGGATCGAGCCCCATCGGGCTCTCTGCTCAGTGGGGAGTCTGCTTCCCCCCTTCTCTTTCTGACTGCCTCTCTGCCTACTTGTGACCTCTCTCTCTGAGTCAAATAAATACATAAAATATTTAATAAAATAATTTTAATCTTTGAATTTGTGTTTTGTAAGTGAAGTGTGATGGGACAATAGAGCATGAGGAGATGGGGCTTGGAGCCTTAGCTAATATGTAATATGTAATGAAGCCTCCTGCAGCCTTCCCACCTTCCTGGTACGGGTTCTTGGCAACCCATTCTCTACCCTCTGGGCCTCGAGCCTGCCACCACCTGCCCTGCTCCCACCACCACCCTCAACCAAGGGCAGGGTCAGGTCATCAAGGGAAGGCTCACATTCTGCATTGCCCTCCACCCCAGGTGGCCTATGGGGAACACCATGGAGAGGTTTAGGATTGCATATGCCTGTACCCCACAGTATCTCAGGGCAGGGTATCACGGTTGCTGTCCTACCCATTCAGGATTACCAGCTTTACAGCTTTTTTGCACAGGGTGTAGGAGGGGTGGTGGGGTGGAAAGCTTTTATCCTGTCCTGATCAAGGTTCCTAGCATGCCCTCCTGGAGGTTGGAATCCCTCAGGGTCAGCTGTCCACATGGCTTCGGTGGCCAGCACACAAAAGGGAGATTGACAAGTTGGACTGGTGGCTCAGGCTGAGCCCTGGGTTGCCTTTGAGGGTCTGTACTGACCCTGTATATTCACCTCCTTGAGTCAGTGCAATGTTAAAAAGTTAATGAAGGACATCAAAAGGTCAAGAAATAGATCTCAAAAGAAAGGAAAAGGTTATATTTTAGTACTTTGAGCAGCACATTTTTCCTTATTTCAAACAAGGAGCCCCCCAATTTTATTTTGCGTTGGGTCTTACAAATTATTTATCCAGCCCTGCTAAATAACCTTAATAGATGGTTGAAGTTTCTTTATTTCCTTCAACTCTAAGCACGTGGTGGAAGATAAAGAAAATTCAGTGCAGGGGGCTTACTATCTGTACCATAGAGGAGGCGATTTCCCTAGTCTGAATTTAACAGTTCCTAAAGCAAATCAAATATGGCTTCAATACTGATCTCCAAAAGCTCTCTCAAAATAGTCTTTTCAATGGATGCTGGCGGGCAGTCTTCAATTAAATTTCCATTCTGACTCATTTCTGTGGTTGGCTCTTGGCACTTTTTTAACTGAAAGCAGACCTGTAATTGGTTAAAACTGCATAATGATTTTATGGATTTTTAAGAGTGCTGCTTGCTTTTGATTGTTTCATTTTTCTTTTTTGTCATAGCATGGATTTATCTTGTGATGGCAGTGATAACGGTATAGCCCATCTCCAGTGCAGGTGAAGCAGTTAAGTTTGAAGGACTCCAAAAAGTACCCAGGATTTTCCCCCAAATATTTCACTATTCCCCCATGAGGGACTTGGCTGCTACGGAAGAGTTGTCCCTTGTTAGCATGAACAGCCTCTTCCTTTGGGCTTGAAAGGACAGTGCCACACAAACTGACTTGTTATGGGATTTCATCCTACCTACCTACCATTCAGTTGGATAATAAATTTCCCCAAAAGTACTTTTGTCCTAGGTGCATTTCTTTTCTGTCTGAAATTAGATTCCCACAAGTCAGTAAACATCATAGGATGTTAAATAATGTTCTTTCTGCTTGCATTTTGCATTCTTAAAAAAATCTTAGCAAAGCTTGCTTATTAAGCTACCTACATTCTTTTTCTTCCTTTCTTCACTTGTGTTAGCCACATGCTTCAGTGCAGGAGTTACAAAGGAGTCATACATTTGAACTAAAAGTGCCAGCAACCCTTTTATTAAACAGCAAGTTTTATTTTTAATACCTAGTAGGTGGTTACAGTGAAAATGTTAGCATGTAGCAGAATGGGGAGGGAGGTAAACTGGAAGGATTCCTAATAGATTAAAGATGAGGAGTAGGAAAGCAGCAGACCTAAGGAAGACTTCTAGGTGTAAGGCTTCATCGGCAGAGTTGACGATGGTGCCATTTACTCAGGTGAAGAAAACTGGTAGAGGGACTAGTTTGGTCTAGGGGTAAGTCAAGTGTTCTTTTTAGACTTAATGAGATGACTATTAATATTTCCACTATCTATCTAAGTGGAGAAGTCAAGGGTTCAGGTAGGTACAAAAGTCTGGATCAAAGTGGAAATGTCACATTGAATACATAAGCTGAGAGGTAATAGACAATATTCTTTATGTAAAGTCAGGAGAGCTGATGAGATCTGGGGACAGACTGCTTTAGAAGAAAAAAAAAAATAGTGTGGGCCTATGCCCTGAGGCATTTCAGTACTCACAGAAGAGCCAGCGAAGCTGACTGTGGGGGAGTTCTTAGAGAGGTTAGATGGAAATAGAGAGTGAGGAATCATCTAGAATAGGGTGTCTCATAGAGGGTATGATCAAATGTGTCAAATCTGAAGAGGATTCCAGAAGAAGAGAGAAGAAAAGGAACTATGGGATAAAGCCTATGGCAGTCAGTTCTGACCTCAACAAGAAAAATTTTAGTGGAAAGATAGGAAAGAAACTTAATTGAAAGAATAAGAAAAAAAGAATATATACAACACTTTCAAAAACTTCTTTATACACAGGAAACAAAAAAGTTAGTGCTAACCAGAGTTCAACTCAAGTTGCTTTAATCCATTATGCATGTTATAAATAGAGGTAGTTGTCATGGACTTACTTGTGTTCTCTCCCAAATTCATACATTGAAACCCTAATCCCCAGCGTGACCAGATTTGGAGAAAGGACCTTTAAGGAGGTAATTAAGATTAAATGAGAACATAAGGGTGGAGTCCTAATCCTAAAGGACTGGTATGTTTTTAGGAAAGAAAAGAGACAGAAGAGATCTCTCTTTCCACACACAAACAGTGGAAAGACCAAGTGAGGACACAAGAAGGTGGCCCTCCACAAGCCAGGAAGGGAGGTCTCACTAGAAATCAACACTGATGGTACTTCGATCTTGTACTTCCAGCTTCCAGAGCTATGAGAAAACACATGTCTGTCCATGCCACTTAGTGTGTGGTATCTTGTTATAACAGTCCAAGCTAATACAGTGACTTATAAAGTGTACCTACAAAGTCTTACGCAAATTAAAAAAATAATGGTTTCATATTAGCAAAGTATTTCTCTGTTGATATTGATCTCTATTCTATATTCTTTTCCAGTTTCAATGTACTCATCCT
Source organism: Martes martes (assembly GCF_963455335.1). Lineage (NCBI taxonomy): Eukaryota > Metazoa > Chordata > Mammalia > Carnivora > Mustelidae > Martes > Martes martes. Next base: position 43,199,781 of record NC_137891.1, read on the forward strand.
CTAGGTCACTCTCTATTTCAGCAAATGTACCAATATTTAGACATTTGTTCAGGACAAGAATTTCAGAGCCATCCTTGATTATCCCCTTTCTCTTACCACCTCAACTCCGTGTAAATAATCACATCAGTTTTGCCTTCAGAATGTATCCCAAATCTGACCACATCCCTTCTACTTCACTTCTGCCCCCTTAGTTTAGCTGCTGTCACCCATCTGCTATAAAAGTCTCCTGAGAGGTCATCCATATTCCACATATGTTCCACATACAGTAACCCTGATGTCCCATCTACAATATGAACCAAATCTTGCCTTCCCTATGCCCTCAACATTCAAATGGTGTTCTTTCTCACAGAACAAAATCTAAAGTTCCTACCATAATCACAAGGCTGCCATGATCTGCCCTCTTGGCTACATTTCTGTCTCAAAAAACTATTTCTAGATAACAAACAACCTGAAAATTCAGTGGCTTAAGACAGTAGTGTTTATCCCTTAAGTGTCTATAGCTTGGCTAAGAGTTGGCTGATCCTGGCTGGACTCAACTGGGATTGCTTGGCTGGGTGGCTGTGCTCCTAGAGAGACCAGAAGGCTAGCCTGAGCTCTTGTCATCACAATGGCAGGTGTGTGTGAGAGAGAGAGAGCAGAAACAGCAAGGTCTCTTAACCCATAGACTCAGAACTGGCATGTTGTCACTTTATTCTAATGACCAAAGCAAGTCATATGACTAAATGCAAAGTCAAGGCTAGGAAAATGTGCTACTCCCCTTAAGAGGAGACCTACAATATCACATGGCAAACAATGTGTATACAGACAGGAATAAATGACTGTGACCAGCAATGAAGTCTATTATATACCCATTTTCCTATATTTCTTCCTTTTGTTCACTTGACTTCAAGGCTCACACCTGTCAATCAAGTCTTTGCACTTATGTTTCCTCCCATGTAGGAAATTCTTTCTCTAGATTACTACAAAACTTTTATTCATTCATTCAATTCTCTGCTAAAATACATTCTCAAAGATTCCCATGACTAGGGTTAAAAACTATGGCCTACTGACCAATTTGTGCAAACTGCTTATTTTTGTAACTAAAGTTTTATTGAAACACAGCCATGCCCATTAATTTACTTATTATATATTAATACATATATATACCAATGGTAAAATTGAATATATGTGTCAGAAACTATGCCAGAAACTTCAAAATATTTACTATCTGAAAAAAACAATTACTATCTGGCTCTTTCCAGAATAAGTTTGCTGACCCCTACTCTATTCCAGGGTCTTTCTTTATTTTTCTTTTTGATATTTGTCTTTTGGCATTACACTATATATTTTTTTTGTTTATTTATGATTGAGCTCCTTCACTAAAATCTAAGTTTCTCTAGGGAAGGATTTTGTTCTATTCACTACAGTGTTGCTAGCCCTAGAAATGTGCCAGGAACTCAGAATTATATTCTAATCCCCTATAAATCTTTGCCTAAATGGCACTTTCCCAGTGAGGTCTCCCCTGATGACTATGGCACTTCTAGGCTCTCTTCTCTGCCTTATGTAATTTTTTCTTTATTTTATAGAACTTGTTGCCTTCTTACATAATACCTAACTTTCTTCATAACTTTATCACTTCTGTCCGAATCTGATATGAGGATATAAACTTCATGGGGGCAGAATCTTTATCCGAAATATTTACTTGGTATAGTGTCTGACATATAAGAAGCGCTCAATAAATATTTGTTGAATGATTGAGCAAATAAAAATAATTTCTTAGGAATAGAATTAAAATTGTTTAATTTCAGAGAATAAAATAAATAATGGGAGGTAATTACATTTTTCATTGTTCGGAGGAATCCTCGAGAAAAGTCTTTAAATGAGACTCAAGTCTTTCACCACCCCATGCCCTGAGATTTTTTTTTCTTTTTTCATAGAACAGATGAGCCTAACAGCTAATGGGTCAGGAATGTCTAGGTTATTAAGAACTTTTCTGAAATGCATGCTGCCCATTAATGTCAAGGGAGAATGGAAAACATCAGCAAATACTGATAACCCCCTTATGTTGAAGTCCTGCTTACTAGATCTCCTCAATGTGCATATTTTAATAAAGAGGGAGGAACTTCCCTTTGTACTCCAAGTAAGGTAAAAAGAAATTCTAATTGGATTTCACTCAAACTTTGTGTTGCCAGGGGAATAATAACAAAAAGTGGGTTGTCAGAATCCTCCCCTGCCCTCACTAGAATGTTAGAAGGGTCATGAGAGTAGGTTTCTAACATCCTGTGTTGTCTCACTTCTCATTCTCAGAGTAAGCAAAGACAACTGTGGAGTCAGGACCATTCAGAAAAATGAAGATTATTACTTTCAGGAGGCTGGAAACCATTCAGGTTAATACCCGGGTATATCCAGATGAGCTGGGTGAAAGGATGGTTCTCATTCATTTGTGAAGCCTACAGCAGCGGCTTCTCTAGGAACAGGAGCTCGGAGTCTGGAAGCCCAGTGGATTCTGCCCATCTCCCAAAGGTGAGAGGAGGAAGAGGAGATATAAAGGTTCACCTCACACAGTGTAGTGGAACAAATAGCCATTGGGTGAGAAATTTGCTGAGGGTAGTTTTATCATTACATGTTGGAGTGGATGCAGCCAGTGCCCTGCCATATTCCCTTGCACTTAACACTGAGAGGTGCAGCAAGCTGACTTCTCACTGCCAGTATTTGTTTTTTGCCTGAGCAACCTGCTTGTCCAACAGCACAGACCAGAAGTACAGGGGAATTAATCCCTAGGAGCTCCCCTTAAACAATGTCTGCCAGTAGCTGGTGCCTAAATACCCCAGCTCCCTCACCCTCCAATGAGTGAAGGCTGGAATGTGTGTTTTACCTGGAACCCAAGCATTCCTAGTGAGAGGAGCAACAGTCACCTGCTGTAATGTCTGATTTGATCACGTGACTTTTATTGGCTGTCTTACTTTTCTATCTTACTTCCCTTACATCCACCCACACTGGTGTTCTCTTCTACCTCCTCAATAAACTATTTGTTCTCAAGTTATTGTGTCAAGGTCCGTGTCTAGGAAAACCCAAACTCAGAAACACGCCTATTCAATTCATATTGATCTTTAATTCCCTAGCCTATCTTAAATGTGTGTGTGATGGTTTCATTTTTGTTTCAGGTATGAAAGAAAATGTGCTCAACCTTGAAAACCATACCCTCTTCTTAGTAGATTGAACCCTTTGGGAACATTTGGTATTAACCTTTCTGGTAACAGTAACTTTCTTATTCTTGGATAAGTGGACATATTATTGCAACCTAAAAGTATTAACAAAATATCCATAGGTATGTTAACATTAAGATGGTTAATATAATATTTTTAGACCTGATAGTTCTTTTATAAAACTCAAGCCTTTATTTTATACCTGAAAACTCATTAGGTGGGATGAGGTTTAGGCAATGATTCAGCTAAGATCCCACTGCTAATTGGCTTCACAGCTGAAACCACAAGTTAAATTCAGATATTACTTAAAATTAATATTATTTAATGTCTAGTAAGTGCTCAATATTCATCCTGTATGGTAGGCTTTCCCAGTTGTACCTGTTTTGACTATTTGGTAAAGTATATTTCTGGGTGGTTTGGGAGAGGGAAGTCTCTCTTGACTTCTTTGGTCTCGTCTCCATCCTACAAACAGGAGGGTGCTAGCTTCTCAACAGAGAACAGCCTTCTTTTTGTCATTTCTCTGTTTACCTGAATACCCAGGGTTATTCCATTCAAGGAAGAGGAGTTGTCCTTATATTCTCTCTGTGCCAATTTCTGCAGCCACCAGCTGTGGAAACAGCCATTCTCATGTTGTAGCAGAACTAATGATCTGCCTCCTGGGACTCATAAGAGACTCCTCTTGCCACCCTGGATAAGTGCATGGGGCTGGGTTGCTTGTATATTTCTGCTTCCCCCTGCATCAGACTCAGTTTCCGCACTTCTGCACAGACACTCAAGCCTACCCATCCCATGAGCATTGAGCCTGTGGCAGCTCTCCCCCACCAGTATGGGTGTGCCCTTGGCCGCCATCAGGAAGCCCAACAGCTGATGCTGTGGCCTCATCTTGTCACACCCCATGTTGCCTTAGCCTCCTGCAGGGGCTGGTTTGGTGCTTCATTCAGCAAAGCTCCCATCCTGTCTGTCTCCTCAGGAGCCTCAGGCTGTACCACACTGACCTAACTGAGCTCCTGAAGGTTCCAGCTTCTGGTTAACACAATCCAGGGGACTGGGGACTGGTTAACACAATCCAGAAGTATCATTACCATGGGTTTTGAATTAAAATAGTTCTTTTGGTTGACAGTGCTCAGAACAAGGGCATATAGCACAAGCATTTTGGTCCCATTCTAGAGACTGGGCATCAAAATAGAGAAAGCTTAATGAATTTCCCAGAATTACTTATTGTACCAGAAGTAGCTGTGGAAAACACAAAAGCTTGTCCCTTGATTTCATCTTATCATGACTTTTTTACTGCCCTGTGTCCCTTTTTGTTTGCTTTTCCCCTGGGTTTATCTGTAGGGAAATGTGTAGTGGTTAATTTCTTCCTAAAGAATAATTCATCCAGGGTAGTAGATGCTGCCTACATCTGCGAGGCTCTTAAGTATTTCATGCGTTATGTGGCCCAAATGGCTACATTAGGAAAAAAAAAATCCCAATTAGTGAAATTTAAATGTGGAATTTCTTTGAATTGCAATTCTCCTTTCATATGCTACAACATCCTGATCAATGGCACCAAAAAGCAAAAGGTTTCTCTTATTGCTATATATTTTTATTTCCCTCCAAATATCAATGCCACATCAACTGTTAATCTGAAAAACCTCATTTAATGTCAGCTTGCTCACAGTTATGAAAATTCAGGTAATGTATTCCTGTTACTAATTGTATTTGAGAAAGTGTTATTAATTTCATATATCAAGTTCGTAGTGGCCATCTGTTCCCTCCGAACTGCTGCGTCTCCCTCCATCTGCCCTGTTTTTCTTCTGCTAATCGGGTGGCAAGGGCTCAGATGATCGGGAAGTTTCTCTCTGACTTTTGATTTGTCACTCATCATCAAGCCAGCTGTGCATTTGTAACAGACTCCTCCGACGGGTGGTGGTGAATTTAAATCTGTCTGGTTTTCTTTTTTTTTTTTAAATAAAACTTTTTTGTCAAAAAATGTTTAAAGGAAGCCAGATTGTATTTTCTACACTGTAAAATGTGCTTTGCTGCCACTAATTTGGCTGCATCTGCACTCTCATGAATATAGATGAAGGTGCATGGCCAGGATATTATTAGGGACTGCGGCGAGCAGGGAAGAATTTTAAATGCGGCAAGATACCATAGTTTAGATTTCTGAGAACATTAGGACAAACTCGCATGAAACTGCTGACATTTGCTAGCTTTAAGTTCAAGATGAGTTTTTGAATCTTAACCGCAAAGATTCTTCTTTGAATATTTTTGCTTGTGTGTGGTTGGATGGGGAAAAGAGATTATGGGAAAGATTCTGGGAGAATGTGATTAAATAAAAAAGGGTTTCAAGTTCAAATTTCTTCACCCTGTCTTCAGTAAATCACGGACCAGAGTCAGTGTGCAAATGATGTGTTTGAGTCCCTCTCCTAGGGGAGCAAGCTGGGCAGGACTGTAGCTAAAACCATGGGTTTCAAGTAATTCAGAGAACTGGGGACTTGAAGATGAACCTAGGATACCAATCATTTATTGTGTCTGATTGGTTCTTGTATACTTTAGGACTAACAACAGGCTCAACATAATAAGTGTTTACAGAAATGTCATTTATCTCTTCTGATAAGCATTTTTCCCTAAGTCCAATAGATGACAGCAACAATCAGATGTTAATGATGATTAAACAGTTTTATTTGGCCTCCAAAATGATTCCCTATGACTAAATATAAGAAAAAATTCAACTTCTGTTCAATAAACATGCATTGATAGTGTTCTTTTAATAACAGAGAAGAAATAAAAATAATGGGACAATATGTGTCCTCAAGAAACTTACAATCTATTAACTATATAGTGTGAGAAGGTATTCTATTACAGTTCCAGTTGTAGTGATTAAACAGTGAAGCAACAACTCTTGGATGAAAACATATACAAATCTTCATAAGAATATTTTTAATTGCATTAGTGCTAAAACAAAGCCAAGATTTCTAGTATCTATTACATGTCTAATCCGTTCATATTTTTTACAATAAAAAGGGAAACTTTTCTTGAGTTTTCCCCCTTCATAGTCATAGCCCTTCAACATCTTGCTTTATAAATAAATAAACAACCAAACAAACAAAGGAATCTGCTCAAAATGGTAAAAACAAAAAACAAAACAACAAAAAAGCCCAACTTAGAATTCACATTTCAGAGCACGAAGAGTTTATGCCACAATATCTGTTATGGGTTAATTGTGTCCCCTAAAAAGTTCTGTTGAAGGCTAATCCCCATACCTGTGAATGTAATCTTATTTAAAAATAGAATAGTTTCCTCTAATCCATGGGGATACATTATAAGCCCCCGCAGTGGATGCCTGGAAACATGGATAGTACTGAACATTAGTACTGAATTTTTTTCCTGTACACAGATACGTATGACAAATTTAATTTATAAAATCAGGCATAGGGAGAGATTAACAACAATCACTAATAATAAAATAGAATAATTATAATAATGCACTGTAATGAAAGTTATGTGAATGTAGTCTCTCTCTCTCTCTCTCTCTCTCTCAAAATATGTTATTCTCCTGCACTCATTCTTTGTATTGTGATGATGTCAGATGATAAAATGCCCACTGACTAGATGAAGGGAGGTGAATAATGTAGGGACCTAGACATAGTGTTAGGCTACACTTGACCTACTGACACCTCTTCAGGAGGAGGCTAATGATCTGCTTTCAAACTTCAGTTACCAACTGAAACTGTGAAAAGCAAAACCATGGACAATGGCTACTGTAGGGTCTTTGCAGATGTAATCCAGTTAAAATGAGGTCATACTGGATTAGGGTTAGCTCTAATCCAATATATCTGGTATCCTTAGAAGAAGAGAGGAGCCACAGAGGAGACTCAGAGGAAAAACATTATGTGACAACACAGTCATACATTAGATGATAACTTCTACAAGCCAAGGAACACCCGGGATTGCATATAACCACTAAAAGCTAAGAATGAGGCTGAGGATTCCTCTCTCTCAAAACTTGCAGAGTCCTAGCCCCCAAAACTGTAATAGAATAAATTTCTGTTGTTGTGAGTCCCCAAGTTTGTGGTTATGTGTTACTGCAGCCTGAGGAAACTAATACAACATAACGCAGTATAAGAAATGAAAACAGAAAATTTGACCAATATATATATTTTTCTAATTCCCAAAATCTGCATTTAGTTTTAACATAGGGCATCAAGTTTCTCATGGTTCTTAGTATCATGAAGGAGAACACCTAACAACAATTTAAACTTTTTTTTGAAAATGTTTTCTTTCTTAAAAATTATATTGTTAGAAAAATAAAATAATTGTATAACTGTTAAGTACTTTCAAGCTACCATAATTAGTGACTTGAAAAGAATGGTAGAGGAAATACAAGATGTAAATAATTTCTAGGAGCAAAGAGAAGCTAATGTTTTATATTATCATAACTTCTTTGGCCATCTTTTTTGGGAAAATCGTTTTCTTATTTTTCCCCAGGGATGTTACTTGGGATACTGCTACCAAACCAGAATCTAGTTCCAGTTCCATTTTTTTTTAAAACCTGTCTTTTGGTATCCTTTAGGAAAAACATCTTTGCATCACCTCTTCTCCACTAAAAAAATTGCAGATACCAATATATACCACCTCAAGATTATTTGGAGACCTGTCTAGATCATTCAGAATAAAAATTTTAAAATGAACTTAAGCGTCTTCCTTGTCTCTTGTTGATTAAACCAAAAATGTCCCAGAGACCTGTGACAAACCCTTCCCTTCACTATCACCTGGATCTAGATTCCTTCCAACTCAACCAGATTTTGCAGTTGACATTAGTCCTCCACAGTTCTAAACACCTGTATTTGAACTGTCCTAAATGTTGCCCTTTCTCTACAACCCTGCTAATCAAAGTGTGCTCCCAGGGCCAGCAGTTGTCAGCCGCACCCAGAAGCTTGTTAGAAATGCAGACTCTCAGGCCCCTGAGTCAGCAATAGCATTTCTAATAGGGTCTCCACCGATTCAAATGTACATTCAAGTTTGAGAAGCACCGCTACACAACACATTATTATTTTTCCCTGTAAATCTCTAAAGCAGTGTCTTACAGTAGAGGACATACCTGTTCCTACTTTGGTAACAGTATCCTTCTCCTTTATTTAATAAAATCACAATCTTTTAACTTCTACAGAATTCGTGCGTGAACAAAAAGGGTATAGAAAGAGCCATGTGCCACAGTATGATTGCTGCTGTTTTCCTAATGTACTGCGCTCACTCTTAGCAAGACCTTGGGATATCCTTAATGATATTAACAGAATATACATTAACACGGAAGAGAAAAACAGGCCCTTTTAAGCGGTAGTTCTGTTTCCTTTCCCTAGGTAGATAATGAAGTAGATTCACTTTTCCCATGACACTGGGCTGCCTGATATTTTGCTGTGTTACATGACGTGCTTCAGCATGACTAATACATCCCAGCTGGTCTCAACAGCAGGAAAATGTGTCGTGGGGGGTGGGGGGGGGCGGTGACATGGTTAGGAAGTTACGCATGCGCAGGCAGAGGAGGCTCTGTTGTGTCTATGATTAGAGTTGGGGGTGGGGTGGGAAGAAAGAATGAATGAAAGGGGGGAAAATGAGGAAATCCCAGGAGTTCTGGAGACTTGAAATTTTTCAAGCTGTCATTTACCTTTGCAAAGTCGTGGTTGGTGACTGTGTTTACAGGCTGTGGATCTGTAAACAGCACATGTGCAAACCGTTAGCTATTGTTTTGAAAATGACAGTATGGCCAATAATTTCAATTTCAGTGTTTAAGCGTGAACCAGATGACGCTATGTTTTATTTAAAACTGGGCATGTATCATGGAGGGTGGAAACTTGTACCTCTTAAACACTTTTATATTGTGTAGTGTGCCATATGTTGCCTGCTTTCAGGTTTTTAAAGTGATTGCCTGCTGCCTAAAGGTAGCTTGTCTCAAGATTATAATCCGCATTCTGCCAGAGGGTAGAAATGAACCCATTAATTTAACAGCACACTAATGGGATTGGTATAAAGGTGTTAACTCTATTCCATATTCCTTCAGGATTCGGTTGAGTGATAGTTTGGTAAGAGAGAAATGGTAAAGAATCAACAAGAAAAGTACGCGACCTTACAAAAGATTTTGGCCGAGACTTTTAAGAATTGTCTTCCTACCACCAGCACCAAAACAAAAACAAAACAAAACAAAAAAACTTGACCGCTCAATGAATGAAGTCATTTCTAACTTCAGATTCTTTTTAAAATCTTCAATTTCCTTCCTGATTTGACAACTTTAGATGGGAATGAGTTTCCTGCTACCTGTTTATTCTGAACAAAGAATGCTGGCTACTGTTTGCTCTTGAGTTATCCTTGGTATATATTCAGGAAAGTTGCCGGGTGCATATTCTAGCTGAATATTTAGCTTCGATAAGATTTGGGCCACTCAATAAAAGATTCTTGCCATCTCAGTCTCTTTTTAAACATGTTTATTGGTGTTCAGCTGGAAGGGAGTGGCACCTTGCTCTAAAATAACCTCCAGGGGCTAAATGCTATTCAGTGGTATGGTCCTTGACCCCTTAGGAATGTGAGGCTATGTTCTGTGTCGTCCGGATCAGGGAAGCGGGACGGAGCCAGGAGTGGGTGAAGCATACCCTGTGATCTGATAAAGGTCGTACAAACTTCTCTTCTTACTTAGAGGAATGTTTCTCTAATCTTAGAGAGTTCAAGGCCTGAACGCCTAGATAATCGTTGATCCTGGGCTGGTATCCCAAGAAAATTTGCTCCTGAGATTCCAGTTTTCTCTCCCTCAGAGGAGACAAATGTTAGTTCCCTGGTAGTGGTTTGTCACTAAGTTGTCATCCAAAATACCATGACTCCTGAATTTACTTAATACTAGTGTCCGTGTTAAACCAGGATCTTCCCTTACAAAAAATAGGCAGTTTATAACGGGATTTCTTATCAGGTAATAACAGTCTAGGTTTATTTTAAAACCCCTTTCTTGTTAGCTTAAGAAATAAAATCCAGCAATGACAGAAGATTAGGTTTCCCCCGGGTGGGGTTCAGACAGTTTCTTCTTTGTGTTTGCCTCTCTTCTTTTGTAAGATGTGATCAGCAGCCTGTATTGGGAGGCCTGTGGGGGAAGGGATTAAGTTCTCCTCAGCTGGCTGTCCGAGGGTGTGGCTCTTTAACATTTTGGCTAACAGATGGTGACAAACCAACAGGTGCACCCAGATCACTGCACCAAGCTTTCTACATCTGCTGGGCGCACAGTGTGCTCACTGGGACTTCCCCCACGCCAGCTGGGGCCTTGGCTCCACTAAGCATGGCCCAGACAAGGTAGAGGGAGATGGAGGCCCATGACCTTCAACCGTTAGCCTACTGATATGTGCTTTAGAGGATAAGCAGGGCAAAAATGCTTTGATCTGAATGGGATGCGGTGAAAAGAGAAACAAAGGGTGTAGACCCTGGGGTGAAGGGAAGAAGTGCCAGGCAGTTTTGGTAACAAAATCCCCTTTTCAGGATTTGACAGCTTCTCTCGTCCGGGCCAGATTTCTCTTTTAGCAAGGACACTGGCCTGCATTTATTGCCACCCTGGAAAATTGTTGTTGGAGGACTCAAAACTGTTAAATGGAAATATCCCAGAGAATCATCGAGACAATCGCCTTTGCAGCAACAATAGCTAACCCTTCCTACGCTTGCTGCATGCAGCGCTCTGCCTGAATTATCCCACAGCAGCCCCAGAGCAAGTCTGGGGGGCAGGTACTGTTTCTTTTCCCATTTTAAGTGGAGAAACTGAGGCACAGAGAGTCCAAGTGATTTGCCATCAGAAAAGAGCAGAGTAAGCATATGGATTCAACATTATTTAAACATATACTTATTGAGTCTACTGTCTACGGGGCCCACACCTTCAAGCCAACTTTCAAAACCAAGTCGGCCTGACACCAAAGCCCTGACATTTAACAGCTGTGGAGAATTGTAAGGGATCAACTTACTCTATCCACTTGGAGGTGTAGAGAAGGAAAGGCATACTTGGGGTCACTGTAAGTTGCAACTTCATATATTAAGTCCACTTGAAATCATTGGTTCTTCTTTTGTTTCGGTTTTTGGTGTGATTATCAAGATCCTTACATCACACGAAACAAGGCTGTATCACCATGCTACTTTGCTTAATCTTAATCATTAACCTTATGTAAAGCCTAAGATTCTGAGGCTTAAGAATTCTCTCTCCTACACCTTTTTATCTTTACAGAGGAGGAGAACTACCCACAGAACTATCTCCTGGGAGCACACTGTTTGCTTTCTAAGTCAGGAAGAAGCAGATGAACTGAGAAGCATGATTTTTCACACGTGTCTTCATGAGGGTGTCCAGCACTCCTCTGGGCATGTGATGTGTGGCCTGACAAAGGTTAGAGAAGGACAACATTGTCCCATATCTTTACGCTCTGTTAGTGTTCAATGAAGAACGCTGTAGTAACTAGTGCTTCATTGGTTTTTACCAATCTACAATCCATCACTTTCCTCTCAATGGGGGGTATTTCCTAAGGATTTAAGAGATACTGTGCTGCTGTTCTCTGTTGTTTGTTTGCTTGTTTGCACCACCTACATGTCTGGCACTGTTTTGTGTCTTGTATGCATCTTATCATTTCATCGCCTACAAAGCACGTGATGTAGGTGCTATTACTGGCCCATTTTATACAGATGAGGAAATTGAGGCTTATTTTTTAAATAATTTTTTCAGTTTGTTATTTTTTAAAGATTTTATTTACTTATTTGAGAGAGAGAGAACACACATGAAAGAGAACATGAGCAGGGGAGAGGGGCAGAAGAAGAGGGAGAAGCAGACTCCCTGCTGAGCAGGGACGCCCAATCCAGGGTTCTGGGATCAGAGCCTGAGCCAAACGCAGATGCTTAACCCACAAAACCACCCAGGCACCCCAAAATTGAGGTTTATAATGCTTGAGTAACTTGTATGAGATCTCACAGCTGGCAATTTTATATTTGTAGGGTTTTTTGATTATTGACCAATATTCCCACTAAACTGTGTCCTCTAAAGACAGAGATGATGTCTGCTAAGAAGGTCTATTCATCCCAGGGTGCTTAAACTATTTAACAGGACCTTCATACACATATGCTTAATAAATATTTATTTAATGATTAAATGAAAAAATAAGCGAATAAAGTTGGAGAACTAGAATTCAAAGTCATGCTTATTTAAATCAAGATTCTATCTTTTTAATCACTGGGCAAATGACCCCACATTGCTCAGAGTGGCTATGTTCTGCTCATTCACTAGGTATTGTTATGAACTGAATTCTGTTCAACATCCCCCCCCACCCCAATTTCATATGTCAAAACCGTAACTATCATTGTGATTATATTTGGAGATACAGCCTTTAAGGAGGGAATTAAGTTTAAATGATGTCCTCAGGGTAGAGCTCTAATCAGATAGCAGTGCTGTTCTTATGAGAAGAGGGAAGACACCAGAACTTATTCCCCATGCCCACATAGAGAAGAGGCCATGTAAGAACAGAACAAAAAGGTAGCCATCTTCAAGCTAGGAGGGGAGGTCTCTCCAGAAACTGACCCTGATAGCATCTTGAATTTGTCTACAGAACCATGAGAAAATAAATTTCTCTTCTTTAACCCACCTAGTCTGGTGTTTCATTACAGCAGCTAACTCATCTGCTTTCATTTCTTGTTCCTCTTACTCCCCCTTTAGCCAGAGTATCATTTATTGGATATCTTCTAGCTGCTTCTGTTTCTTGGTCTTCAAAAAGCAGTTAGAGAGAATTGCCTTCCTCCTCTATATGCACTCTTTTTTTTTCCCTATAATTTTTCAGCAAAGAAATGCAAGTAAGCAGTTTTTTCTGCCTATTTGATCATCCTTTTTTCTTAGGAGGAATGAAATACCATGACAACTTAAGGACTGCTTGATGTATATGAATGCTATGGATTCTCTGTAGTTGGAATTAACTTCCTTCATTGAGAGCCTCCCCAATTCCAGAGTCACCTCCCTGGCCATCTCCCACCAGGTCTGTATTACAAGGGTGGTTTGTTATGGCCAATGTAGAGCAGCAACAATCAAGAAGGAAGAGGAGGAAGTAGAGATCTGACAATCCGAATAAAAGGCTAGTATGAAACCATGGGTTAGGGGTTCTGTTTCAGCTTTTGAGTCTGACTTTAAATGGTCAAGTGTACAAAATCTATAGCAAATTAAGTCATAATTCACCTTGTGGTTTAGAATCAGGAGGATTCTAATCACCAGGGAATCCAGTCGGTGGTTAGTTCTGGAAGTCCAGTAGTAAGTGGGCATTTAGGAAAACAAACTATTTTTTTAAAGATTTTATTTATTTATTTGACTGAAAGCGAGGGATCACAAGTAGGCAGAGCAGCAGGCAGAGGGGGGAAGCAGGCTCCCCGCTGAGCAAAGAGCCTGATGCGGGGCTGGATCCCAGGACCCTGAGATGTTGACCTGAGACAAAAGCAGATGCTTAACCCACTGAGCTACCCAGGCACCCCGGGAAAACAAACTATTAAGAGAAGATTCAGGTTAAGGGTCTATGCCTAAAAAGATAGAGAGTCATTAACCTGAATAACCTAGCAGATCTGAACTAAAGAGGAAAGTCAAAAGACAAAAGACAAAAGATGACAACATGAGGAGGGGAAAAGTGATCCAGAGGGCTTGGCCCAGGAAGGGAAGGGTTATTTATAGAAATGACTATATCCCGGGTTTGACTGGCAACAACCAGCCACATAAGAGCACAGTCAAAGCCCCTGAAAGCACCAGAAGCTCCTAAAATAATTCCACGATAGCCGTAAGAATACTGAGAATTATCATATATTCCTGCCTCAATCACAGTTCCCTGTGGAACTGGGGAAGGCCTGAGGCCGTGAGCTGGGATGTAAGCTGTGATGCTCTACAGATGTGCAGAGCGGAGAACCAGGGGAAACTGAGGCAAGACACATGAGAGGCCTGATCACAACCCTTCCATAGTCATACCCTGGAGCAAATGCTTCCAGAGAGAACTACTGAGCAGCATGAGGTTGGGGCCCTCCTGCATTGTGTTCCCTACTCTTTCCCATGAGTCTTGTCAGAATTCTTGGCACAAAATGGAGGCTCGATATATGTGGTAAGTGAGTGAATGAATGAATAATATAATACAATCGGAAATGGGGATCTTTCAGCTCCAAACATTTAATTCCTCTACTGTTTCAACAGTGCCCGCGGCAGGGGGTTAATTAACGTCTCTAGCAGTCAATATCGGTTATTCGGGAATCACCAGAAGTATGGCTCTTAATATTCAAGAAACCAATACTAATAAAAATCATGGGTGCTTCCAATAAGAAAATGTTTCCTGAATAAAAGTGGATCGATATTTTGCTGCTCTCCTTCGAAAGGATTAAGGAGTTGGAGATAATCATTTAAACGATTAGTAAGATGATCTTTGAGGCTAAGAAAGGAAAGTTAGTTGGAAGCTCAAATGTTGAATTTCTTTGATTACTCCTTTATCATTGCCCAGTTATTAATAAGCTCCTACTTGCGATTTCCACTTCCTTTCCTATGAACAAACACACACAGTGCCGAAAGTGTTCAGTCCCACCCGAGAGCACATGGGTGGTGAGCCCCCTACTCCCAGCCTCCTGGGAACTTAGATGTGCCCTGTGGGCGCACGCGCGCTGCGTGGAGCCTCGCCCGGGCCTCGGAGACCCGGGTTGTGTAGACCGGGTTGTTGCCTGCTCACTGACGGCTGCCCTTCCAGCCTGGTGGGTTTTTCAAGTGCAGTGGAATGGAAAACTCAGTTACTCTCATTGCAAACGAAATAGTAATCTATCAAACTGTGAGTCCCTCTCTGCTCTGTGGGCGTATTTAAAATTAGGCAGAGCACAGCAGCCCCTTGTCTCGGTGAACGCAGCAACTCGCCCTGGGCCACACAAGAACAGCCAGGCACCGTGCCAGCTCCGGCGGCGACGGCGGGTTCCGGGGCGCAGACTCGGGGAGCCTCATTTTGAGTGTTAGATGGATCTTGGAGCCGCGCACGTCTGCACAGACGGCAAAAAGATCCCTACAACCGTATTAACCCCACAGCTAAGATTAGCGGAGAATGTTTTTCGATCTTCGCAGTCATAATCTGCTCCTCGGGTGCAAACCGAGCACCAAATGCCAGGGCACTGTGAGAACAGGTGTACCAACCTCCACCTGGGATCGAGGGAGGGGAAGTAATGAGCTAAGAATGGCCGAATCCGAAGTTCCTAGGTAAGCAGGCTCTTAAACAAGTGTGCCCGGACTTATGGAGCTTGAAAATGCCCTCTTTGGCATGCCGCCTGCAACGCAGCCTCACATAAAGCAACGCTTCATAAAGTGTGTTTCATGAACAGAGTCCCGCAAGATGGCTGTGCGGAAGCCGCATACCTGCGCCCGCCCGGGCGGGGGAGCCCGGGAACGTCCTGTAGTAAAACACTCTGTTTAGCACAAAGCTCCCACTTACTTGACCGTAAAACTGTTTTTATGCAATTACCTCTTAACACCCTTCCAAATAGTTTGCAGTTGCACACGCTTTGGAAAACTCGGCTCTAAAAGGCAATTCAAATGTAGCTAGCATCTGAGCATTTCTGAGACTTCCGAAGGTAGGTTTGTTTGTTTATTTTTAATTTTTTTATTGTACTTGTTTTTCCTGTATTATATCTTGGCTAATTGAAAATAATAGTTTAAAAAAAGGGGGAAGAAGAAATACAGACTCCAAAGGTATGTTTAAACAGAAGCCCTGGCCTCCCCTAGGGCAATGGAATTTGATATTCCCCCTTCCCATTCTAACTATCCTTTTTATCTGAGGATATGAGCTTGGACAAATACATGCATAAGTCAATAGAGGGTCTTACCTATCTCACTAAGGGACCTTAGCAATAAAGATACTTTGGTTGAAGCATTTGAACTTAACCTTAAGGTAACATGGAGATCCACCCCGGGCAATACAGCAGCTTGCTTGTCTAAGAACCAAGAGCAGGGCATTAAAGGCTCTCCCTGTTTGAGAAAATATAACTTGACCCAACTTATTCTTAATACTGCTGGAACTTGCACAAGCATGAGAAGCTGCATAGGAGCGTGTGCAGGAGATCTTCACTGCCCAGGTCCTTTCCGTTGCTATTCTGCAAGCCAGGTATCTGGCTTCCCTGGTCTGTCCCCTCTCCATAGGATCCCCCACTTTACAAGGACTCTGGGCTTAGTTTAAGGCTCTTGTTATTAAATTTCTGGATGATTTTTTAACAAGGGTCCTACACTGCCGTTTTGCTCCAGGCCCTGCAAATGGTAGGGCTGGTCCTGCCCTCCTGGGGAAGATGAGTCTGTCTTCTGGTACGTTCTTCAGCAGGGTCACTCTCTTGGCCTGTCCCCAGCATACCAAACTGCTGCTGTCACCTCCACTGATCAGTTTAGATAACTTTTTGCTGTAAAACCTGAAGTAGTGAAAATACAGAATTTGGAGTCAGAGAAAAGTGGGTTCGAACTTTGGCAGGTACATTTACTAAGTGGGTTCAAGTTTAACATGCACATCTACCAAGGTTTAGACCTGAACGCTGTTACCTTGCTTCTTGGGGCTTTAGCCTCGGGGCCAGTCCAGGGTGGGCTAGGGATGCCTGCCTAGCTCTCCCATTTTTGAAAAAGGGAAATTGCTTGCGGACTGCAGAGATTGAGATGAAGAATCTGGTATAGGAGTCACTTGATACCTGTTAAATCCTTTTCCTAAAAGTCAGTGTTTATACTCAGAACTTTGAAAAGAGAGCCAATGTGTTAGTTGATGCTTAAACTCACAGTATGGTATAAAATCAATTAATTAGTTAAGTATACATGTATCTCCTTATTTATTTTTGAACAAAACATACACATCATATGTAGGTTGAAGTGCTTTCTGGTGCTAAATTGCAGAGACTCTTAGTGAACAAACTTGTGAAAACCCTTTGGCCCATTATCTTTTTATAGTTCTTGTTCTGTGCAAAGGGCTTTTCTGTACTTTCCCACTGAGATCTGTGTGCATCAAACAGTGGAGTATTTTGTAGAGCTTCTACAATAATTTCACTGGCTACTTAGTTCTCCTACCTATATCCATCAAAACTCCACATTTTAAGTAGTTTTTATCCAATGTGGTATTTTGATCAAAGCATGAACTCTTAAGAGCAGGCCCTTGTGGGTTTGAGTTTCAGCTTTTATTAGTTTCCCAGGGCTGCCAAAACAAATTGCCACAAACCAGGTGGCTTAAAACAATAGAAATCTCGTCTCTTACAGTTGTGGAGGACAGAAGTCAAAGATCAAGGTATTGGCAGGGTTGGGTCCTTCTGGAGGCTCTGAGGGAAAATCCACACCACACCTCTTCCAACTTCAGGTGGCCACCAGCAACCCTTGGTGTTTTTTGGCTTGTAGATACATCACTCCAATATCTGCCCCCATCCTTCCATTACCTTCTCCTCTGTGTCTGTGCCTCATATCTTCCTCTGGCTTTCTCTTATAAGAGCTTTTGTCAACAGATGGAGGACTCATAAATCCAGGAGGATCTCATCTTCACGAGTTTGACTTAATTACATCTGCAAAGACCTTTCTTCCAAAGAAGGTCATGTTCATATGTTCTGGAGATTAGGGCATGGACAAGTCTTCGTGGGGCTGCCATTCAACCCATGGTGGCCATTGGTGTGGCCTTGGGCCATCACTTGACATTGTTCAGCCTCAGTTTTCACCACCTGTAGTGTGGAGACTGCCTACCTTAGAACCATTGTGAGGGTCAGAGTACCTTGGGTAAGTGCAGAATGTCAGTGCCTACCACATAATAGATCCTGAAAGAATGGTAGCTGCTGTTATGATGATGTAGTTTTCTGCCATCTTTTCTCTTCCTGTGTACTGCACAGATTCATCCCTTATACTAATGCAATAAATAAGTGTGGCTCTGTTCTCAAGTGTACTTCACGCTGCTGGCAAGTTCAGTTGCCTCCCATCACCAAAGAATGGCATCATCCTTTCCCAGATGAAGGGGACAGGGTTTTATGGACCATTTTGATTCCATGTAGGAAAAGAAACAATTTTGAGACTGAGAACTACTTCCAAATGGGTGTGCCCATCACCATGAAAATCAGTATGTATGGGCACTTGCCATATGCTACTTGCACATACCTCCCCTAACTGGCCTCACTATAGCACCCTGGAGCCTGGGGGTGAACTATTAAGGAGACATTTAGCATTGTGCAGTTAAGAGTTTATTCCATGAGTTCCTGTTTGATGAAAGAAGAGATTGTTAAAGCAAGGTGGTGGTGGTGTTGTTGTTTTGGACAGCAAGAAAGTAGTCATAGTAAGAAAGTCTTTCAGTTTTGGATTTTTAAAAGAAAATTTGTAAAAGAAAATTCAAATTCCTACCAGTTTGAACAATACAGGGTATGTTGGAGGTAGGGTGTACCCTAGCACTGAATGATTCAGCAACTCACAAGTCTCAGAAAGGATCTGCGTTCTTGCATTTTACTCGCTCTGTCTTCCATGGTGTTAGCATTGTGCAGAGGTTGTCTTATTCACTTGATGTCAGGGAAGAGGCTGAAGAAGTCTAGGCTTCCTGTCTGTAACTTTCATCATCAAAATGAAGTGGGAGAAAATGAGAGGGAAGTCCTAGCTGCTCTCCCAAATAAGTGAGAAATCACATGAAATTTCTCCTTATGTCTATTCCATTATAAATGGATTTTGTGCCCATCTCTGAACCAGTCCTATTAGGGCATTTCCACACTCAGTGTGACTTTGGCTTGAGTTCCCTCAGCTGTCCTCTGTGAAACAGGCAGGGTGGCAGTTCTGCAGCAAAGGGGATGAGTCAGCACTGTTGAGTACTCATCTGACATTTTTGTTTCCGGACTTAAAAGTCAGCCTAGTGGGATGTTAGTCTCCAGTAAGGTTCAGCAACACTTGGGTACTTGCATTTAACCAAGGTTGAAACTTGGCCTGTTGGAAAAGGGAGAGAGAGTCAAGACAGTTAGCAGTGTTTGCTAGGAAATGAGTATAAAGATAGACCACGGACTCTTAGCTAAGTGAGGAAGAAAGTGATAAAGTGACAGACCAAACTCGATGATGAGACAGTTATTTTTATGAGTTGAAATTCTCAGGGAGGCTAAAGAAATGTCCAAGTGTCATTGGACTTGAAGGTGGAGCTGAAGACTGGGATGCATGTCAGTTGAGATTTCAGTGTTGATATGGTTATTCATGATGACAAGGCTCAGTGCACAGTGGGGTGCAGGAAAGATCCCCGGATGCAAGCAGTCACATAGGGGGTGGCCTGAGTGCTGACTGATGAGCTGCATGGAAGGTACTTACTGTGGTACAGTAAGGTGGCAAGCTGAAACACGAGGAGTTTTGATGGTTTTCTCCCTCCCTCAGTTCCCAATGGTAGAGTGTGCAGAAGCAGAACATCTTCAGCGTTTTACTCATGTCCATTCCCCCAGGGGTGTGGCCAACAAGAACTGTGGCTTCATCTGAGTCCATACCAAGTATGTTCAGTTGGAAAGCAGCATAATCTAAAGGGTTAGATTATGATGTTTTAAGAATTCCAGAGTGTAATTTTTTTCTTCTGGATGCTGATGGTTGATGGATGACTGATTAGAGAGTTAAAAATAAAGAGATAATATGATTGACAACTTATAAATACCAGGGATTGTCGGAAGCACTGAAATCTCCTTGGTGGATTTTGCATATTTTATTTCTGGTGGAGAAAGGAGTCAGGGAGAGAGAAGGAGAGGAAAGAGACAGAGACAGAGGGGGAGGGAGACACCCAGAGAAAATGAAGACAACATTTCCATCTGGGGTTTGTGCTTTTCTGAGTGCCGACTCATTTTGATAGATTATTAGAAAACTCATATTTGCTCATAAATGTGAAAAAATAGCAAATGTAAAATTTGCAAATTTATTCCTAAATGTAGTTAAATTCATAAATATTTAGACATTTTCTGTAAAGCTTCTAATTTATAACCTTTACATGAATCTATAATTTGGTATAAAAGCTTCTAAATGCAGTAGTAATGTCACAAACGTCTATAAATATTCACATCTCATTTACAAATGTTCTGCAAACCATGAGCTGAAGAAATTGTGAATGCAAACCATTTTTCAGGTGGATTTCTGCCTAGGTGAGTCAGGACAATGAACAATGAAAATCCTCAAGAGATAATTTTGAGACTATGACTTCAAGTCTATTGCTTGTATAGTCTAAAACTTCTTTATTAAATAATAATTAGGAAAAAAATTATAGATGCAACTAAGGATGAACGAACAGACTCAAATACAAAAATTGAAAATCAAAATCTGAGACAGGTCAGAATAAGATTTATAAAAATGTCAAGCAATATCGAGTAGAATAGTGAGTCCTTGAATGCATCTTTCTGAGTTTCACTTTTTCATCCATAAAATGTATTATTACATTTTTCATAAAGTTTTTTTTTTCTCTTAATAGTAGGGATTATGAGAGTAACAGACACTCAACTCAAAAGTGCTTCAGAAACCAGAAGCAAAAATTCCGTGGCTGGCATCCCAGAAAACTTCAAGCCTGTCTAGATGCAGGGGCTGAAACCGGGACTCAGTCCCCACCTGCCCCGCCATTCCTAGGCTCATGCCCCCCCCCCCCCGCGCAGGCGCGAATGCATGTGAACGCTCTCACTTTCGTTCTCCTTCTCATTGTTCTGCTTTCCCTTCCACGTTCTCAGCCCTTTTTTTTTCAGGCTTATTTCACCCTTACACACAGTGACCCAATAGAAAGAGTTTCTTATTTCCAGTTATTCCACCAAAGATATCCTGACAAATTATCCTGAGATTGACTTGGAACATTTTCTGTCCCTGAACCCGTCATGATGTCCAGAATGGAATGCCACCCAACCAATGAGCTGGGTCCCATTTTAACCCATGAAGCCAGGGAAACTTGGAGTCATGCGAATAGGAAGTGTATAACACTGGGTCCGGTATGGGTGTTGTCACCAGAAAAAGAGCGTTCTCATGATATGAATAAAGTGAAACAATACAGTGGGTAAAATGCAGCAATGTATGAAAAACTTCAGGCAAAGTGTTTGGCACACAACAAATCCTCAGTTATTTCTACCATTAGCCACTACTTACTGTTGTTACTATACTCCTGTAGGAAGAAAAGGGAGGGGATTCTAGTAGGAAAGAGAAGTTTAGAAGAGGTGTTCCTTCTCAAAACTATCCAGAGAGTCTCAGGAAACCAGATTCTTCCTCTGATTCCTCTAACAGTAGACACGGGGTGATGAGTGGCCTGTCCTATCAACAAAGATCTATGGAGCCTCTATTGCCTCCACGGTACCAGGAGTCAGGAATAAATCCTCATCGGTGTGTTGGGCATTATCAGTCCGCGACCACAGAGCAGTCTTTCTCTCTGATGGTTTTTCTCCATCTATAATAACCTCTCCCCTCCCATGGAATCAAGTTCCATCTTTCTTGGGTTTGGCAATGCTGTCACAGCTCTATGGCAGGAAATGTTGGTGCTTCAAGAGGTTAGCTGCAAAAACTGTGGGAAATATTTCTATATCCTCTGCAAAATGTGCTCAGCTGGATGCTAGATCATCCCACTTAACCCTTTTGGACTCATTTGCCTTTTCTTTGCTGCTCTCTAATAATCTGTACCTTGCATTTATTTATTGAATAATTTAGCACCATAAATGCTTCCTCTTTTTTCCCAAATATATATATTTTTAAACACTGAGGAGTTTCTTCTACTGCTGGTCCCCCAGAATTTGGTAAAGAATTCTTTACCATCAAATTCATACCCTCCATTTGATCCTCTTTTAAATATTCTTGCTTTGTGTTTAGTCTTCCATACTGAAAATCTATAATTTTTTTAGTCTGTGGCCTTAAGAAGGCCTCTAGCTCTTTCACTGTAGCCATTCTCCCCTGGGTTGTCTCTGGTACTGGTCATTCTTTTATTCAGGTGTAGTGAGCCGAGTGTATGCATGCCCATATGTTGCTGTTCTTGCTGGAGTTATTTGCCCAAAATCATGGTATAGGTTTACCTATTGACCCTTGACCCCAAATCATCTTCAATTTCTTTCACCCAACTGCTACTTCTAATATTTATTCTTGCTTTCTCTTTTCAAATATAAATTCATCCCCTTCCTAGCGTTCCCGCTATTTCTTTGGAAAACAGGGTTATTATGGGTGGTAACTACCACATAGGGTTATGTGGAGAGAATCTTGAAGTGAATGTGGAGAATGTGGAACACTTTTCTGGAGTGCGGACAGCTGTCAATGAACATTGACACACATTATAATTTTGATCATTACTATCAGCATAGCTCAGTTGAAGTTTGAGAACCCTCTTCTGAAATCAGTGTCTGACTTGGACATGAGCCTTTTACTTGAGTGACTCTCTCTTAGATTATAGCCTTAAAAATTGAAAGATTTCTATGTGTGAAGCATCTGCATCTAAAAATAATGAGTGTTTTGTAGCCCTTGATTCTGCTTAAAAAGTGCGCATAATAAAAATAAGGACTTGGACTTTACAGATCTCAAATGAGTATGTAATTTAAAGAAAAATACGGAAACAACTAGTTGAAGGTCAATTGAGAAGCTGGCAGAGACTACAGAATATTGGTCCTGTCCTAGGTTTTCAGTTTCTCCCATAATATAAAAATTGTCTTTTAGTCACGGTGTAGTCTTTCTTGGAATCCTTATTTTAATTCTGTAACATTTATATTCCAGGAGTAACAGCAAATCTGCTGATTACTTATGAAAGCAGGGGGAAAAAAACATTTGCAATTACAGTCAAAATTAAAGTTATTTTCTAATCTTCTCATCTTTTTTAAGGAATGAGAAACTTTAAATATGGTCAACGTAGCACATTTGAAGTGTCAAACTTACTGAATTTTTCTAAGCCAATAGAATAATAATCTTCTGTAAAAACAGTGAGCATCTTACAGAATTTTTATCATTTGACCTGTTTAATATAAGTTGAAAAATTCCTCTTGTGTGAGTACCATTGCATAATGCTGTATGCTGAGCTATTAAGATATATTTAGTAATTCCATTAGAACTGCACCACCGAGCAGGGCAGAGCATATGGAAAGAAGTTGGTGAAAAACTGATTAAACATTTATATCAAGTACATTTTGATTTAACTCACATAAATAATTCATTTTTATGTTTTCTTTCTTTCAAAATAAACCTTTTTGACACCTGCTGTGCTAAAAATAATGCTATCATGGCTGTAATAAAGAAAGTCTTAAAGCACGCAGCCATGACATCATCTGGAACCCATGCAGACACTAAGTTGTCAGCACATAAGTGGAGTAAAGGAAGACGTGACGTTATTTATTATTTATTTAGGGCCTCAAAAATATATCAGGCTCAGTTGTGAGCAAAGCACCTGGCTGAATTTGAATATAGCATTTGTCTCAAGAAAAGCTAAAAAATTAAAAGGCTCATGAAGACATGCAAAAAAACATAAGAGAGAGCCATAAAGACACAGAATCTTGTTCTTTCCTATCAGCATGAGAACTGAGCTGACAGCTGAGTGAATGAACTGAAGCAAAGACCCCGAGAGATGGATGCTTCTCTTTACAATGGGAAGAGAGAGACATGGGCAAGAAGACAATAACTGGTGAGTCCATTTGGTCACAGCGTCATTCTAGAACAGTAATTCCCAAAGTAGGAGACATCTACTACTGGGAGGACGAGGGGAGCTGTTGGCTGGCCCCTAGGCTATTTGACTAGTATTTACTAGTATTGAATCACAGCATCAAAAAATAGTCCCTTTTAGTATTCTTTCAATATAACTGGGTAAGTCCAGGGGAAGTTTTTAGTGGCACTACTCCGTCCGTAACATCCCAATAACACTCTCCAGGCTTCTCTTGCTATCAAGAGACAAGGCTGCATGCCCACAGCATTTCTGGGCAGTGGAGTAGTAGATAATATCACCTAAATAAAATTTGGTAATGTGCCTTTATTCTAATTTTACCTACATATGGCATATGATCATTTTCCGTGCACAGCATGATCTAAAAATACCTTTAACAGCATTCTGGCAAAAACATGAATCTTTTAATGAAAATTGTTATGTAAATAAGAGTAGACCACAGAGGCAGGCAGAATTATAATAATACTTGCAAACAAGCCCCCAACAGCTGGCTGATACTGGCATCTACCAAAGGAAAAGCTCTAGGGTGAGTGGAAAGAGGCTCTCCTCTGTTTTGCCTCATTGTGGACCAAGAATACACAGATGATGGCAACGGCTAGCCTTCCAGACTCTCCTTAAGCCAACACTTCCCACACATGCCAAAAAGGCATAGCTGATTGTAGGGTTGCTTATTGGTGAGATCCCGTTCAAAAATAAAACTTATTTATTCTGGAGGAAAACACATTTAAGCACGACAATTGATATTGGGAGAGAACACCTCCCATTTGGCACTTGCAAACTCAGATAGCATCTGCCTAACCAAATATTTGTATGAGTTAATTTTGTTGTGAGAGCTTCACTTAGAGGATGATTTTCCTTCATAATGCACTCTTTCACAATTTCAAAAATAAAATTCCCTATAATCATTATCATGTCTATTAGGATCCAGTATTGGCACACATTCCTCTGGATTACATTAATTCAGCTGAAGAGGAAAAAATGCCCAGGATGGGGGCCACAGGATCCCTGCACAGATTTTCCTCTGCCCCTGGAAGGGCACTTAGCAGGAATGGTCATCGGGAAAAGTGTGGGAATATCCCATTGTAAGCAGTGTTCCCCTTTGAAAATAAAAATACTGGGCTACATTTATTTATTTATTTATTTATTTATTTATTTTTAAAGATTTTATTTATTTGACAGAGATCACAAGTAGGCAGAGAGGCAGGCAGAGAGAGAGAGGAAGGGAAGCAGGCTCCCCGCTGAGTAGAGAGCCCGATGCGGGGCTCGATCCCAGGACCCTGAGATCATGACCTGAGCCAAAAGCAGAGGCTTTAACCCACTGAGCCACCCAGGTGCCCCTGGGCTACATTTATTATTTAAAATAACTTTCCCTATGTTTATGAAGTTAATGCATTTTTGTTTTTAGAAACTTGCAAACTAAAAAAGAATAGAAGAAGCAAATGAACAGTAATCTCATCGTCCAGAGACAAACACTGTTAGTATTTTGTTACGTATTTTCAGATGAGACTGTCTTCTCATCTTCCCTGTAGGACTTTATAACAGCCTAATAAAAAAATAATCCCACATCAATTAATATTCTTACTCAGCAGCAGTTTGTGTACCATGAGCAGTGTTGAGGCAGTGGCTACAGAAGACACTGGGTTGTCTGGGACATTTTAATCAGCGAAGTTTAACTTTCACGTTCTTTCCATATTAGGATTTCACGTACAATTCATTCGGTTTGAAGAATGAGAAAATGCTTTCTTCAATCATGGTTTTCATGGCTTCTTAATTTCCATGATTTAACCCATTCTCTATTCTTTCAAATTATGGATGTTCCTTTACTATTATAGATAAAAATTTCCATAAACATCTTATCTATAAATATTTAGAATATACGTACAACATGGAAATGGAATTTTTCAGTTAAAAAATATTAACATATTAAGGTTAATTTCCTCAGAAATGACACCAACTTTCTCTCCTAGCAGTAGTATGGTGAGCATATGTTTACTACAACTTTATCTTCATTGACTATAATTTCTGTTAAATCTTTCCATTACATTTTAAATAAGAAATGTTCTATTTATTTAAAATGTTCAAATGTGAATAAGGACAGTCAACAAATAACTTTAAAGGAGCTTAATATTATTCATTAATTAATGCTTACACTTCAGTGGGATCTGGAGAGCGAAATTACAATGATGTAGAAGTCATGCTTTCCTAATTAGTACTTCTATTCCGTTATGTACAGTTGTTTATATAATGCCTTCTTCATCTAGAATGTAACATAAAAATTCAGGTTGGCATTCCGTTCTCTGATGTATATGCCAAATGTAAGAAAACAGGTACTCTGCATCAGTCATTGATAAGTTAGTGGATTACACACTGTCTACAGATCTCTACTCAAGCTAATGAGTGTTTATAAAATAGAATCATTCCGTCTTCATTAGTGGCCAGAATTAATCGCCCTCTCCACATACAATACTTCCTTAGTACTTATATCTCCACTATAATCTTGATGACATACTGCTCTGTGGTAGAGTTCTCTGTGTACATATCTTATCCCTCCTTCTAAATCCTATCTGATTTATCTGTAAATCCCTCACAGTAGTTAGCAAAATACTTGGTGTGTGTTTCAATACACTTATATATTTTTTGATAAATATTTACTGAGCATCTACTATGTACCATGATTATGATAGTCATATCATAACCACAGCAACAAGAGGGGTGCAGTTCCTACTATTGTGGGATTTCTGGATTGTGGAGCAAGCAAATATTAATTAACTAAATAAATATGTACAGAATTCCAATTGACTTCAGTGCCATAAAGTCACTGGCTACAGTGAGAAGATAGAAGAGACAGGCATGATGGCGGCAACAGTGACTGTGGTCATGAGGAACCAGAGAGAGGGAAGAACATGTGTGGAGGCTGTTGAATTAAAACGAAGATGGTAATATTGAAATAAGGAAAGTAATCACGTATGCTACTGTGTCTCTACTATGAGCAATCGTGTAAATATTGACATTGAAACAGAATTATTGATGAGGGAGAGTCACCCAATTTGCTTTTCATTAATATCATGTATCTCTTATATAGATTTTAATTGTACAATATTTGATGCCTTACATACATGCGCACACACACTCACGCACCCCTCGCCCCCACACGCAGTTACTCTTCCAAGCCCTGATCAACTAGGAAGATGGCTCTGTTTTTCCAAAACTGGGAACTCATCCTCAGAAGTTGCCTCTGAATTCTGAATTCTCACCGGATTCCAGTCTGCATTCTCCTGCAGAGGGGATGAGAGTAGAGGTTGATCAAATATCCCATTTGGTTGGGGTTCCTTGATATCACTCTCCAGCACTGCAGAATCTCTGCATGGAAAGAGGGCTGGAAACTATGAACCATTCCCACAATTCCTCTTGAGCTTCATCATTACTCCTTGCTGTCTTCTGACTGAAGCAGAACTCTATAAACTGTGCTTGAATAGCCTGATGTCTCCCCAGCTTCTTCCTACCTCAGTTGATGCAATAACTGCTGTGGACTAGAAAGCAACAGAAATGTCATCATACTGTCATGGTTCCACATAACTTCTCTCTTAGGGTTTTAAGAGCGCCCTTTGAACACCTCCATACCATCCTGTGATATGTGCTCTGCTTTGGCTTTAGACACAAACCTTGCCTTGAATTTAACTGATGTAAAGAGATGATGGCAATTTGAGAGGGCACTAGGATTCTGATATTTGAGTCAGTGATTTTTCTTCGGATTGTTCTGTGTCATATTTTCAGGCTATCAATAGGTGTTTTTTTCTTTCACAAAATAAAACATGTTTTTATTAAAATCATATACAGAATATACCTTTGCCCCCAAGAACTTATGCATGTTTATTTTATTGCATCATCTGTTTTTCTTAGTGAAACACAAGGTGAGGGAGCTGCTAAATTGGGATATTAGCTTTTATGAGGCTCATTAAATGACTATGAAAAGAGAATCAGGAGAAAGAAAATTTGGCCAACTTCTCATCAGAGAAGAAAGTTGCTGTCCACCTCTACAGAGAGACTCTTGGTAGGAGTTAATTTGGTCTTGAGTGATATATTGGTCACTGGCTGGACAATCTTATTTTTACTTCATCACCAATGCATGTAAAACAGTGTATTTGCACATCAATTCATAACTGCCTATTTGACAGAGAAAATATGACTCTTAATTAGGTCATTTTATATCGCTACTGATAAAAATGGATGCTAGCAGGTAGTAGACATTCATAGGTTAATCTTTACTCTCTGTCCAGGAGTTGTATGCATACTGATATATTGTATCAAATCAGAGAATTAGTTTCCCAAACCTCAACACTTTATGGAACATGTTTCATCTCAAGCTTTTACTTTTCTTCCATGTATAGCAAAGCAAAGTTAGTTTTAATTATTAGTAACAGGTAAGTTCAAAATGTCAGTGCCTCAAGTTTTCTGACTTTCAACTATAATCTGCAATATTCAAAGTACTTTCATATTCATTTTCTTCCTTGATTTCTATAACAGTTCTGGAATGGAAACAAAATAGATGTTTGAATGTGGCTAAGCAGGGGGTCCAAGATAATCAGTATTGTTCCCATCTTGGAAGATTTCACCAGCCCAAAAGAAGAGCCCAGACTTAAATGAAAGCACTGGGAGCATGGAGTTCTTCTGCCTCTTGGCCTAATGGATCATTAGAAGAACATCTGAGCCATCAGCATATAGATCTTGCATGACCTCGATCAGGCCCAGACAGATGAGGAAGTAAAATGAATATAAGTTCAAAATCCCTCAAAGTTGTCCAATAAAAATATTTTCAGTGAGTCATTTGGTTAAACCTTGTGCTGCCATTTTTGGCTAGAAGTTATTTCAAAGCAAGTTTTGCCTACTGGAGATTATCGATATTGAAATTAACTTACATTATTGCATGTATTGACTTACATGAAAGGGCTTATAAATTGCACTAGGGTCCTTACTATTAGTCTGATCTCTAGAAGCAATCAAGCAGAAAGAGGAGAAGAACATGGACATTGGATCCAAACGGAATTAGATCTGGACTGTGGCTTTGCCACTTTCCTGCTATGTGGCCTGGGACAAGTTATTTAAGACCCTGTTCTTCGTCTCATAGGGTTGTTATGATCGTCTGATGAGATAATGTCTGTGAATGTACCTCGCACAGTGCTTGGCAATATGAAGGCTCTCTCTCAAAGGTAACTATTACTATTCAAAGGAACTAAGGTAGAGTCCATCTACTCCATCCCTTTTGCTGAACTCAAGTCTAGAAACAGAAGGAAAGGGGTCAAAGAAGTTAAGGGATTCCAGATGTAGCCAAAGCCACAGGGTGGTAGGAGGTTGTCTGAGAACCTGGATGCCAGAAGGAAAGTGGGAACCAAAAAAGGAAAACTTCCGCCTCCCACCCTGCTGCTACTTGGTCCTCTTTTTCTTTTTCTTTTTCTTCTTCTTTTTTTTTTTAAATCTTTGAACTACTTAATAAACACTAATTAACCCTGTGCCCTGTGAGACAGACTTGCCTAAAGCACCATGCTCTTAAGAACTATACGCATCTCCTATAATTGACTTGGTTACTCTTATTGCCTGGGATAGCAGGAAGGCTTTCTTTCACCAGCATCGTAGGACCGCAGGGAAAAGCTCACCTAAGTGTACCTATGTATGATCTCATGAAATTGAGAGTTTAATCCAAGTGCAGCAGAGAACAGATACCAACCTTCTAGCACAAAAAAATCCTGATTTAAATTAATAGAAGAAGATTGAGCCAAAATGATTCTTTAAGCCTTATAAAAAATTAAGTGAGCAAAAAGTGAGCACCTAAGACATCATGACCATGAGTACACTTATGTGTATAAGACAGGTTTGATGATGCACGCATGCTCAAACATGCTGAAAACTCATAGGTTATTGTAAAGTCCCTTTTCTCTCTCTGTGGCCAAAGCAACTGCAAAGGATCTTTCAAGTTCAAACTTTGCAGTATTGAAAATTTACTTTTAGTGTTAAGTCTTTTCTGCCAAGCACCTGGTGTCTCTAGAGTCCTCTTGCATATGTCTGCTTTATAAGGTTCTCTGTTTATTTTTGTATGTTTATGTACCTCTGGTCGATCACCTTTCCTTGAAGATGGAGATCTGGTTGTTCCTGGTTTGATGCCTCCTTATTGCCTGGTCTGGCAAAGCACACAAGGTATTGTTAAGCATCTGAATTTTGATTGGTTCCATTCCTGCTTGACATACACTCTCTCTGTCTACATGGTCATTCATCTGGGCTTCTCTGCCCAGTTTATGGCTTCTGCTCACCCTCTCTCCATGACTTTGACTCCTCTTCCATTTCTATTGTCCATCCATACTTCAAGGCCCAAATCTAGCATCAGCTTCTCTGAGAGGATTCTGTCCACTGGATCATTCCCTTTCCTGGATTCAGATCACGCTGCCCAGCATAACATTCAATTATTCCCAGTTGCTTCATGGTTTCTGGGTTTATTTCTACAACGAAGTGCCTTCAGGAGAAATGCTTTTGTCTGAAATGTCTTTCATTGATTGATTCAGCAAATATATGTCTTTTGTTATCCCCAGTTGCCTAAATAGTGCATGGTAGAAATGTAGTAGATACTCAATAAGTACAGGTTGTTTGTTCAGACCAGCCACAATTTCCAACAGGGGTCTCATCTCCAGTAAAAGGCTTTCCTTGGATTTTACTAGGAAAGTGATGCTAGTTTTAAGTTGCACTTGCTTAATGTATCTGTCCAAAAGTTTTACCTTGCATTTCTTGTTAAAACGGGATAGACAATTTTGGGCCATTAAAAGGGTGGGGGGATAAATAATATATTGTTATAGTTGTCGCTGTTGCACGTGTTTTTTTGTTTCTGTCCCAGTGTTCAACGCTCCTCCTCTGATCTACCCCCTGCCCATCTCTGCAGCCCCTTCTCTCATCACTTCTGCCCCCAACCACTATTTTCCAGACATTCTCACTTCTTTGAATTCTTGTAACTCGCCATGGCCTCTCTGGCTTTTAGGTCTTTCTGCACAAGCTGTAGAATCTTGAAGAATTATCTCCCAACTCCAGCCCCTCTTATCTCCTTTCTCCTATCTCACTCTGACTGACCTTTCAGGATTCAGCTTGAATGTCACCTTTTCTGGAAAGTCTTTTCTGATGCTGCAGCCTAAGGAGATATGAACTCCCAGAATATGCTATATTTCCCCAGTGAGAAGATGTCATCCATTATCAGTGCCTGAAAGCTAAGCTTGAGGAGTCAAGTCCTATGTCTGTTTTGTTTACCATTAATATCTTCAGGGCAAGATATAGATGACGCAGGTGCTCATTACCTACTAGTGAGCAAATGGTCATAAAGGATCTGTATGAGGGAATACGATGTTCTGCTTCTCCCAAGTAACCCAAATAGCAGGTTCCTGTTGGTTTGTTCATTCCCTAATTTATCCTAATAGCTCAGTTTACTTTTTTTTTTTTTTTTTTAAGTTTTGGAACCCCCTCCCCACCCAGTACATAAAATTACATTAATCATAATCCTTGTTTCCTTTTGAATTGCTTAATTGGAGAAATTCTGGCAAGCATTTTTCTAGAACAACATCATTCTTTGTAGGATGGCACATTCTCTTTGAACATGTTCCAAGAGTGTGCCCATTTAAATATTTACTTGGAAGTGTCTTTTGTTTTTAAGAAACTTATTTGGAAATTCTGAGTGCAAATTATGGCTATGTAATCCATTTGGACAAAAGCAAGCTGGTTGCCAGGTTACCATTTTAAATGGGCTCATAAAATAGCGCTTGGTAATATCACTTTAATCCAGTGTTTACTGTACCTGGCAACTGTCCTCCTTGTAAGCCTCAAAAGTATTTAGATAGGATGTGGTTTCTAATGACCGAGGGACCACCACCACTCTGTAAATAGGATTAGAGGCAAGACTAAGATATTTTGCT
Source organism: Martes martes (assembly GCF_963455335.1). NCBI lineage: Eukaryota > Metazoa > Chordata > Mammalia > Carnivora > Mustelidae > Martes > Martes martes. The sequence continues at coordinate 43,231,533 of NC_137891.1, forward strand.
TCTCATAGCATGCATTTAAATATAAGAGTTAAATTTGGCAAACTGGATAAGTTTCTTTTATGTACATGAGTGCTTTTCTTGCTTGGAATATTTCATTTATTGGAATCATAGAGGGGCTACTTAACACTTGAGGAAATGCTGTCATATTTGGTTCTGCTTCTGGAAACACTCAGAAAGGCGGCCCAGCCCCACGGTGCGAACACCGGCGCGCGCCTCAGCGTGCAGGTGGGTGGACAGCCGCGCGGCGCGCCTGCAGCTGCGTCTCCCTGGCAGGCAGCTCGGGCTCTCAGCTGTGTGCAGCCCCCAAAAATAGACACTTTCCCTTCGTTTCCTTTCCTGACTCACCTCAAGGATAATGAGACTTTCCACGTACAAAAAGCACAGCTTTCTTTATTTGTCTGCTCACAGAATCACCTCCTAACGCTGGAGTGCCAAGGATTAAATGGACACGGTTTGATTTCTTCTCTAATGGACCCCAACACAGGGGTCCCCAGAAGCCTGTTGTGTGCTGAGGGCTTTGAGTCTCAGGAATCTCAGAGGCTTCTTTTTAAAGAACTAGCTGCCCTTCCTGAGACCTTTGCAAAAGAGTTGAAGAGAGTGTCTGTATGAAAAAGTTCTGTTAATAGTTTTATGCAGTAAAGAACAAGTCTCTCCCCCCCAACAGCCCCCCTTTTTTCTTTTTTGGCTTATAGCAGAGTCTGCTAGTTAGTCACCAACTGTTTGCCTTTTCCTTCTGGGCACACACAACTAGGCCACATGTCCCAGCCTCGCTCTCGGGGCGAGGAACAGCTGTGGGATTAAATCTCGGCCAATGCAATGTGGGGAGAAGAGATGTGCACTGTTTCCAGGCCTGGCCAATAAAATCTCCTGCTCAGCCCACCACACCCTGCCTCCGGCCTGCAGGGACAGTGTCAGGGTCTCAGAGACCCTGAATAGAAGGGGCCGCCGTAGAATGTTCTGCTGACCACCACTGGACCGTGAAGTGAGCAAGAAATCAACTTGTGTTGTGTAAAGCCATTGAGGTTTTGGGTGGGGGGTTGTTGGGGCAGTTAACCCAACCTGACAATGGCAGAGCTCTTTAACCCCTGCGACCTTCGTAGACTCATGAAAACCCATGCAAATGGCCAGCGTGAAAGAAAAGCAGCAGTCCACAGTGAAGCTAACATGCGGCCTGAATGGGGAGGGCGGAACTAAGCTGGAGTGCCCGCCCTTGCACAGCCTGCCCCTGCCCCTTTGAAAGGGCTGTGGTGGCCCGGAAGCCCATGTCCCCTTCCTCCTGCCTTAGTTTGCAGGACCTCTTATTTGGCCTGGACCTCTTCAAAATGCGCCTACGAACTGTCATCGCTTTTACAGACCACACAGGCATTGATAATTCTGTCCTGTGCCGTAGGGGCAATTCTACTCCCATCCTTCTCTTGCTCTCTTCTACACAAGAACATTTTCTTTAATGCGGAGAGTAGTTGTACTTGGCCTTGAGACCACAGGCTCATCACAGGCTTTTGGGGGTCACAAGATGTGCTTGTAAAAACGGTGGTTGTATTCACTGGACATGCTTCTCCTTTTTTTGTTTAAGCTTAAGAATATGTCCAAGAAGCAAACCAAAACCAAAACCAAAACAAAACACTGGTGTAGATTTGGCAACGATTCAGTTAATCTGATCACCGTAGCCAGAGAAACCAGGTAATTCAAGCTGAAAATGAAAATTCACTTAGATAAGGCGTTTTCAGTTAGGGCCACCCAGGAACATCTGCCAGCTTGTAGGTTGTCAAGTTTTTGAAGAAGTGTTTTATTTTCTTGGGAAGTACAAGTGTAAAATAGCCCTGTACTTGAAATAACCTTTTCTCTCCCCACATAGCCTTGGGCAACCAGGTCCCAGAAAGGAAGCAGGCGTCCCCTCTGAAAAAGCTTTATCTCAGGAAGTGGGGGGGGTCCAATTTTTCCCCCCAGCTATGCTATAGCCCTCCAAATATCTCAGCCACAGCAGAGTTGGCCGTCTTTTAGCACTTGCGTTGGTGAATCTCCCATGGCCTTTAAATTCAATTTTTAAAAATTGACTCTAAAATTTTCCAAGGGCTATGGGATGGAGGGAAATTGGAGATTAGAGTCCAAAAGGGGCTGTGGAGGATACAGTGGAAATTTAAACTGCCTTCTATGTGCACAGCTGCCCCGTGAATAATGCTTTCGCCCAGGAACATCTGCCTTGGGCCTCACCACATCCCCGGGGTTCGGTAATGCAAACCGTGCTGGGGGATTATCCTTGTGTGGGTTCTCTCCCGAAACCGTGGCTGGTTCCAAATGGAACTGTTGGCGATCCAGAAACAAAGTGGACTCCCTTCCAGGAAGCTGTACTAAGGAGATTAAGAAACTATGGAGAGCTAAGGACATTTTCCATGTTCCTTAGAACTTGACCAGACTTAGCTTTAATCAAAGTGAATCAACCCACGTGAGGCAGATCAGAGGAGAGATCCAAATGAGGATGAATGCTAATGCAATGGGGGCACTGAGGGCCTTACTGGTAATAGGCAAGAAGCCTCTTGCTCCAAATGCGAGAGATGCTCTACTGTGCGCGGCCATATGTCTGCTGCAATCTGCAGCCGTATGGAGGAAGAACTCTCTCCACCCCAAGGCACTATGTTGAGCATGGAACAAAATTGACAGTGCCCAAGGGTGAAAGGCATTCGCTGGGTTTCCAAGACAATCGAAACATTTTAGTAACAAAGGTGTTAGTAAATGAATATGCCACTGATGCTGACTGCTGTCCACATTATTTGACCAAAGGTGAAAGAAGAGAGAGGCGTTTTTTTTTTCTTTTAATTTTCCAAAATTGACCACTATAATAGCAAGGGTTTCATTTTCTTTTAAAACGCAAGAACACCGTATAGCCAAACACTTAACACTCTTTCCAAAGGTACAACTGGGGAGACTCTGCACACACCCCAGTAAAACTGACAGTTTTTCAAATAATGTTTGGGACTTTTCCTCAGACATGCCTTCAGAAACTGTGGCATATTTTATGTAAGCACTCAGGAGTGGCCACTCTCTGTGTATAAACTGCAGCTTTGATTTTTTCCTAAATAGCCATAAGTTATAAACCTATGTGTAATGATTAAGTATGTGATTAAAGTGTTTCATTTGGGGCGGGGAGGGGGAAGGAACTCTTTAAACTTTAAATGTAATGAAATGAAACTTTGCTACTCAAATTAACGTTTGGCTAATTTGCAAAGTGATTCTAAAAACAGTGATCTAAAAGGAGTTTCTGAAATGCTTTGCGCTTTGGGAAAATGCTGGAATATGTGGCTTAGTCCCAAAGGTGATTTGACAGGGAAATATTTATTTGGATGTTTGTGCCCTGGCGTAATTGTTTAAAAGGCCAATATGACAGAGTTTAAAGAGCGCTTCTTGCTATTCACTTTTAGTAACGAAGGATTAGATAATCTGGACAGCCTCCTGCTGAGGACAACTAGGAAATCACGTATGTGCGTGTGCGTGTGTGTGTGTGTGTGTGTGTGTGTCTCAAAGGCATGGGGAAGCCAGCAAGGCATGGTAGGATTATAGGGTCAATATTTTGAAGAAGACAGAACTTCAAAGAGAAGAATTCTGCCTTGGGGGCAGCTCTTACTCTGTCAGGTCCAGAATGGGTGGCTCAGTAGCCAAGAAGCCTTGATGCTCACAGAAAGTCCTATGGAGTCAGGGGGACAAAAGCTAGAACACAGGGGTTGCTGCTAGTGCTGGTAAAACCAATATTTGGGGTTAAAATCCCAAAGATGCCTAGATTAAGGAATTTAAGAATCAGGGTGAACCAGAAGCACAGGATTTATCAAAGGGATTGAAGTTCAGATGTAAACGATCAGAATTCTTAAACATATATAAAGATGTGCCCATATTACTAGTGCTACTAGCACTACTACTAGCTGCCTGCAAGAAAGTCATTGTAAGTCATCTCTAGGGAAAGGTAACATCGGTATAGGACTAGCTTTGTCTCTATAATTTTTCAGGTACGATATTCAGCAAGTAATCAAAAATAATCAGGCACATGAAGAGATAAGACAACATGAGGGGAAAATGGACCATAGAAACACTCTGAACTACAGATAAAAACTTCAGAATACCTATGTTTGATATATCTTAGGACATAATGGATATTATGGAGAAGTTAGCCAGAACCGGAAACTATTTTTTAAAAAACTACATAGAAATCAAGAACTCAATCAGAGCAACAGCATTTTAGACACAATTGAAGAATCAATAAATTAATCAAACCTAGATCAGAAGGAAATATCCAAAATGAACAATGGTGAGTAAAGATAATCTGAAATTTAAAAGAGAGGGAGAAAAACATGGAAGGCAGTATGAAAAGGTAAAATGGACAAAAAATTCGAGAACTAGAAACGATGAGAGAAAACTGGGCATTAGTGAGCAAATAAAATGATAATAGCTGATTATTCTCCCAAACTGAAGAAAACATCAAGCCCCATATTCAAGAAGAATCATGAGCCCCAAGAAAGATTAAAGAAAAATAAAATTACACCCAGATACATCCTAGTAAAACTGCTAAAACTCAACAGGGGGAAAAATGTCTAAAAAAGATGGGGCAAAAAAGAAAAGAAAGATTTAGACTGACATCTTCTGAAAAGTAATAGTGGAAATTGGGTGAGAATACACTAGCATCTTTAAAGCAAAGGAAACAGGGCACCTGGGTGGCTCAGTGGGTTGGTGTCTGCCTTCAGCTCAGGTCATGATCCCGGGGTCCTGGGATCGAGTTCCGCATCGGGCTCCCACCTCCATGGGGAGTCTGCTTCTCCCTCTGACCTTCTCCCCTCTCATGCTCTCTCTCTCAACTAAATAAATAAAATCTTTAAAATAAATAAATAAATAAATAAATAAAATAAAATAAATAAAAAAGCAAAGGAAACAAATATCTACCAACTCAGCGTTCTAGAGCCAGTGAAAACCCTTTCAAGCATAAAGGTAAAATGCAGGCTAAAATAAAATAAATAAATAAATAAAACCTATACAAAGTCATCACTGCCATATCTGAGCTAAAATACTAACAAGTGTTTTTCAGGCAGACAGAAAGCAATCCCAGATGAAAAGGTATAGATTCAGGAGGAATTAAGCAGCAAAATATCATCCACCACAATATAAAGTAAATGTGTGCCCAAATCTAAAATAATGCTAATTGTAATAAATGATACCAATGATGTCTCATGGAGTTTAAAATATACTAAGACTTCAGATACACAAAAACAATGGTTCAAGTGTCCTAAGGTCCTCATGTTGGCAGAGGTGAGATTAGTAATTTCTACAACAGCTTGAATGAACTCAGGGTGCACATGGCCATCTCTAGGAGCAACAGTAAAAGAATAAGAAAAGCTAACAGAAGTGAATACCTCATATAAGTTGAAGCATGCAGTTTTTGTCTTTCTATGACTTATTTCACTTAGCCTAATAATATCAAGGTTCATCTTTGTCACTGCATATTGTCAAATTTCTTTCTTTTTAAGGCTGAAGAGTGTAGACACTATGGAAAATACCTACACCCTTCTGCATTTGTAATGAAATTAGTTAATTCATAGGATCAAAGAATGGAATAGTGGTTCCCAGGGTCTGGAGGGAGAAGAAAACTTGCAGTTACTAATAAAAGCACAAGCCAGCTGTACGACATTATACCTATAGTCAAGTATAATGTGTGGTGTACTTAATTAGTTGAGGCGCACCTGGGTGGCTCAGTGGGTTAAGCCTCTGCCTTCAGTTCAGGTCATGATCTCAGGGTCCTGGGATAGAGCCCCGCTCGATCACTGCTCACAGAAACCCTGCTTCCCTCTCTCTCTCTCTGCCTGCCTCTCTGCCTAGTTGTGATCTGTCAAATAAATAAACTCTTTAAAAAAAAATATTAGTTGAGGGGGCAGATCTCATGTTAAGGGTTCTTACCCCCAATGAAATAATAAAATAAAATAAAAGAGGCAGAACTGGAATAGTAGTTAAAAATAACAACTAATTTCAAAAGAAAGCAGGGATGGACAGGTTAGGGCAGATGAAGAAAAGGTACATAGAGCAAGCAGGACAGATAAAAAGCAAATCACTAGATAATTGATTTAGACCAAAATATAGCAGTAATTGTGTGAATATTGTGTGAATATTGTGTGAAAACAATATTGAACAGGAGATCCTGCTGATTCAATATGACTAAAAATAAGAAGTATAAGGTTTGGAAAGAAAGAAAGAAGGCTTTATTATCAATAGATACGATAATAATATGTATGTCAAAAGTCCAAAGAATCTACAGATAAATTATGGGAATAATAGATGAGTTTAGCAAAACTGCTGAATGTAAAAACAATTTTAAAGCCAACTTCTTCTCTTTCTCTTTTCTTTTTTCTTTCTTTCTTGTCCTTATCCCCTTCCCCCTCCTCTTGGTTCTTGCTTCTTTCTCCCTCCTCCCCTCCCCCTACTCCTCCTCTTTCTTTTTCTTCCTCTTGTCCTTCCCTTTCTTCTCCTCCTCCTCTTTCTCCTCCTCCTCTTCCTCCTTCTTCTAATAAAGTCACATGTCAGCTTCCAAATAAAAAGACTATGGCTTCTACCTTGGCAGCTCTTTCTTAGGCACTTGGTCTCTCTCCCTCTCCCTTGCTTTCTCTTTGGCTGCCCACGTCTAGGGAAAGCAGAAGCCATCTTGTGAGACAGCGCTTGTAGACAGGCTCATAGAGCAAAGGTCTGCCGACATGAGTCAGCTTAGAAGTGAAGTTGTTATTTTTTGAAAAAAAGATTTATTATTTGGGAGAGAGAGAGAGCACGCACATGTGCAAAAGCATGAGCATGGGGGAAGGGCAAAGGGAGAGGGAGAGAGAGAATCCCCAAGCGGACTCCCTGCTGAATGCAGATTACTGTTGTAGACCTGGTATCTGTGTCCTTGGGAGCTGGCCTGGTGCTGGGGTGAGTGGGAATTTGAGGTCACAGGAAATGTCTGGTAATGACGTCCATGGTGAAGTTGGGAGCTCACTTTACTCTCCTTCTCATGTGGGGAGGGTGTCTCTCTCCAGACTGGGCTGCACCTGCTTGGAAGAAGAGAGATGGGGGTAATGTGAAACTCTTTTCCTACCCTTCTCAATGCATCTTTGTTCATTTCCGTGCTCTACCCAGGTGCCGTAGCCCCTCGTGGGGAATGCTTACTTCTTGTGAAGGTATTTTTGTACGCAGATAGTTACTCCATTTGGTGTCTCTGAGAGAGGATAAACGCCAGAAGTTCCTATATTGCCATCTTGCCAATGTTAATCCCCAAGCTCACCACATTTATCTTCCATGATAAAAGTGATTTAAATCACTATATTTGAGTAACAAATCTAGAAACTTCAGCCTGTAATCACAAAGTATTTAAAATAATTAATTAACATCTTTGCAAATAAATTACACAGTTATGCCAGAAAACAAAATACATTAAAATATTTAAAAATCTTGCTGCCCCAGAGGGTAACGTTATGACCAGTTATTACCCTATAAACTTAGCTATTCAATCTTCAGGTAGACAAACAACTTTTAATTTATTTCTTTAACATTCAACACTTAATAAATGTTGGTCTCTCTTAGAAGCTGCACCCTGAACACAAAGATGAATAAGATATAGTTTATGACTAAGCTACTCACATTCAATGTAAGAAAAATAGTCAAGAGATTCATTCCCTCATCTACTCAAAATTTATTGAACACTACTAGATGATGGATGGTCGAAGATGAATGGTCTTCGTGGCCTCTGCTCTTGAAGAGCACACAAACTAGAGAGCACGATAAATTCCGATAACATGGTCTAAGTTTTATAATAAAGGACAGAAGAAGAAACAGCTGACTCCCCCTGGGTAAAACGGTAATCAGGAGGAGGTGACAGTTTGAGTTGTGTCCTAAGAGATGAGTAGAAATAGCATCATGGACAGAGACGCAGGGGTATGTAAGCAGGTTTGGAGAACTAGAGTAGTTCACAGAGATCAGAAGCAAGGTGAAGGAAGACAATGAAGGGAGAAGGAGAGGGCCAGACAGCAAGCGACTTTTTACCATGTGCTAATCACATGGGATTTTATTGGTTTTTTTTGGCATGGCATGATTATTAGACAATTTTAATGAGATGAGTGACATGTTCATGTTGTGTTTTAGAGATGAAACTCAAATGGCAGTGTGGAGGATATTTAGGAAATCAGGACAGCCTCCAAGCCCTGAGTGTGAGAGAAAGGTTGGTGGTCTCTACAGAAGACACTTCAGATGGAGTCCTAAAGATACTGCCGACTGCTTGTGTGTGGTGAGGGCAAGGGCTGGATTTTTAGCGGCCCCTTCCGGCTTTGGGACAAGCAAGAGCACAGAGGGAAAGTTTTGAATTACGTTTACACTTGTTGAGTTTTAAACGTTGAAGGAATAAACAGAGAAGGATGACCTGGAGAGCAAAGACCACATTTGAATCTCAATAGATTTTTTAGATTTTTTTTTTAATTTTTAAATTTTGTATTTATTTTTTTATTAACATATAATGTATTATTAGCACCAGGGGTACAAGTCTGTGAATCATCAGGCTTACATACTTCACAGCACTCACCATAGCACATACCCTCCCAGATTTTTGACATAAATCCAAAACCTTTTTTTCTTGATAAATGCCAATAAGAATATCCTCAGAGCTAGAAACTAAATGTGTTTATGTTAATGATTACCCTTTTCTAGTGAAGCCTGATAAACCTTTTAGACTAAGAGTTAATTCTTTGGGCCCTTTGGGTAATGTACTATCAGTCCTCCACAAATAGTTCAATGAATATCAAAAGCTCCTTTCCCCTTCCTGAGAGTCTGAAACATCCTCCTCTGAACATCCCACTGTTAACACTGACCACAAAACAATTCTCCAAAAAGGGATTTTAGTTTGAATCTGAAAATAAAATAAAGCTTATAATTTTGAAATTGTAAAGAGCTAGAACTTACCTTGAACTTATCTCCTGCATTGATCTTCTCTTCCTCCCTCATGTAGTTGCTGGTATGAGAGAGAGTTTTACTTTAAATTTATAAATTCTCTGGCCTTATTTTCCAAAATAAATATTTTCGTCATCCTGTGTGTTGCTATTTCTTTCCTGAATAGTCACCTAATTTTTTCTTCTGTGCAGACATTATTGCCCTAATTATATCATCAACTCACTGAGAGTGTGTCTTCCGTGTCTTTGTATCTTTGAAGGCCTTCAGTACAGCATTGTACACGGAGTCTATACTCAGGAATATTTGCTAATGGTTATTTGATATGTTATTTTGACTAATGAAATGATGTTATTTACTATTTTTAATAAGTCAAAGTTTCAATTTAAGCTTCAAGTCTTGGATTTGATGAATAAGATGTCTGGATTTTCAAAACGGTGCTAACTTTCTTCGAAAACACATATCATTTCCCTCACAAAATCAACTTCCTTGATTTTTTATTGATGCATTCTCTGGATTATAAAAGGAAACTAAGTCTGATTCATAAAGAAGGGTGGTAACTCATGTTTTAATAGTTAGAGTATTAATACTGGTTTTCCCCCTGCTACTTTTCCCCACAGTTTGCCAAAGAAAAGAACAAAACCCACAAAACCCACAAGTGACCTCCCTCATGTCCTGTTAAGCCAACTGCTTGTCATAGTCATCAGGTGGAGAGCTAGGACATTTATAAAGGCCATAGGGCCTTTGCAATGAATTGGAAACAGGTCTTTTTTAGTGAACCTTGGGACAGATGTGCACAGGCACGTTGCTATTGTCAAGGGACCTTCCACAATCTCTTTCTATTTTAGAAATTATAATTGAAGCATGCCACCAAATTAAGGAGGGACAAGGATGATTTTTGGAATCAACCAGTTCTCCTCCCTGAATATTAAAGAGTTTTGTGAAAACTACTGCATGCATGAAACCTTGCTTCTATAGAAGAAACCTGATTTTCTCCCCGGAAGGGATTAATCTCCTTGTAGATGACTAGTGGAGCATGAAGAGCCTACTCATCAAACAATGATGGTGACATTTATGGGTCTGGGCTCTGTCTATCCATTGGGACATGAAGCTCAAAGGTGGTAAAATTGATAGGATTTTAAGGTAGCTCTCTAGGCAAAATAACACAAAAGCAACACTAACTTCATTCAAACTGAGTGCTAAAATAAGCCATTTCTCACCCAGAGAGCTCCCTCAGCGGTAACTAAAGTAAGGGTGAGTGCAGAAAACACTCTGAATCACCAAGCCTCAGAAGTCTGTCTGTATGTAGATGGATGGCCTGATTCTTTCATTGTATGTTGGTTATAGTAACATATGAAGTCCTAGGATGTTCAGGACAGTTAATTCAAATGCTTCATGCTTTATTTACTCTACCTTTAAAGGATTTTTTAAAGTACCAATCATCCATTAAATCCATAAAGCTGATGTTTCAATTGGTCCAATTCTTTGGTTGCTGTTAAGTGTTTATTGAATAAGCCACAATGTATCAAACATAATATAGACAGAGTCCACTCTAAGCTTACAACCTAAATTGGCTTATGCATTACTCATAAAAAAAAAAACACCACAGATCCTAAACAAGCATATATTGATCAAATTTAAAGTTAGTTTGTGGATGATGAACTTGAGTGCATACCATAGGGGGCAACAGTTGCTAAAAAGGAATTTGTGGGAAGCGAGAGTCTTCATCTGACTTGGCTCTTCAGAGAATATGTTAAAGTGTGGCTTGATGAAAAGTCTTAAATGTTGGATGTCAATGGACCTTGCAGAAGAAGATAAAACAATCCATCTAGAAAAACTAAATTCCAAAACAAGTGCCCTCAAACTTAAATCTGAAGCAGATTTCTCAATTAAAATAGAAAACTAGCTTAAAAATTGGGCAAGATTGGTAATTATCTGGTCACTTTGATCAGTATTAATCATATGAGTAAATCTGGACATAAACAAGGTAGCATTTTCTTTCTGCCTTAATCGTTTACATGCTGTGTAATTGAATTAAGCATATACTTGCACTCATACTTCTGGGAGTGTGGTTATCAGTTCAACCAAGTCATAACCCCCCCTCCAAACCTCACACAAACTGTGATGCCTAAGTCTTTCTGTTTTGAGGACCTGGAACCACATTTATAAGGTTTGTTTGCCCTGGGCAATAGAAGTCTATGTATGGGGTGGTTTGTTCCTCTAAGATAGAGATGGAACTTTGAGAAAAATCTCAAACTCAAGGCTTCTACTATTGCTTTCTGGAACCCATTAGTATGTAATATTTATTTTCTGATACAGAACAAAAAAATAACAAAATTATTAGTTATGGCTCAGAAGAAGCTGCTGGTTTTATGGGCTTTAAAGAGCTTATTTTAGAAATGATATTACTGTGTAGTCACCACATTTACTTTGGCTACAGGCAAGATCCTTTTCCTATAGCCTTCGACTGTTTACAAAACACTTTTACATTTATTGTCTCATTAGACCCTGATGTTTACTCTTTGAAGTCCCTGTTAACTGTCTGTATTTAACAGATGAGGAAAACAAAGCTCAGAAGATTGACTTGCCCAACCTCATCAGTTCATACAGAGGCTCAATTTAAATTTAAATTATTAAATATATATTATAATACCCGCTAGAATCCCGAGAATAATCGTGCTGTGGACTGTTTCTGGAGCCTGAGAGATCAATTCATAAGACGCTAAAGAGCAATCTTGAGAATGGTCTTCAAAGGTGGTGCTCCTAATGGGCTTCCTAACAAGTGGGATCTGTCATGGGAGTCAGGAAGGTTCCGTTTCCTTTCCGCACTTATTTAGTCCTCTCTTCTCACTGAACTGGCTGTTCGAGATGAATTAGATGAAGTGGCCAGGGCACTGCAGGGGTAACTGGAGCTTGGCCTTCGTATTTGGGTAAGTACTGAACCCAGAATTCTGCTCAGTGAAGATGATAGAAAAATAAAAGAAATGCAGCCTACAGGATAAAAAATGAAACTTTTCCATTCTAATGACAGCAGTTTACTGGGATGAAAGCCAGAGTGGGTCAGATTTATCTTTATTCCAAAAGGTCATGGCAGTGGCTGAACTGGTAAGGCAAACATTTCTCAGGTTAGTACCATTTGACTGAAATGTTCCAGTTTTTTGAACTATAAATGATAGGGCATGATTGCTGTGGAGAATTGGGGGTGAGGGAAAGAGATCAAAAGGAACTTGTTTATACAAATTTACTCCCACATGTCCTGAAGTATGCCCCCCAAATAATCATTTAAGCTGTTTCACACAAAGAATTTGTAAACACACACATTGCCGAATTGCTTTTTTTTTTTTAATCAAAATGAAAGAGTTAAGGGGAAAAAGACATGATTAGTGGCTTTACAGCTCTGCCTCAAAAATATCAGATACTTTTACCAAAGAGAGGCCTCACACAAGGGCAATGGAACAACGACTTGCTAATTTAGTCCAACTGCAGATTTCTGTGCCTGCCTTACAAGGTACGGTTCATCATTTGCGAACGGGTCTATGTGCTAAAATTTATTTGTAACTCCCAAATCAATACGCATGGTACTTGTGAGGTCATTCACAGATACGTGCAGAGTACTGAAAACTTTGGCCCATCCTACACAATTCCATCCAAGATGGAACAAGGCAACATTTTGCCTTCCTATTTTAGCCATCATAGTATAAAGAAATGTCCTTTTTGCAGGTTTTGAGTAGCAAATTTCTTCATTTTTGTGGCTTTTTTGGGGGTGATTTTGCTGTTTCAAATAGCCCCTACGCATACGGCTGAAGTGTTGTCTATCGTTGTTAAGCTCAAGAAAATTGTATTGTGCCTTACCAAGAAAATATGTGTCTTAGATAAGCTTGGTTTAACCATGAGTTAATGAATCAACAATGTATATTAAGTACGGTATCTTTAAACAGAAACATGCATAAACAAGGTTATGCATTAATTTGTTGATGAAAATGTGACCAGAGGCTTGCAGGAATCTTGCCCTCTCAGCAGTGGTCCAGCATTTGCTAATTCTATGTCTACAGGGACTTTGTAGAATGTACAGCTTACATCAAAAAATGATGTCCAGCTATAGTTTTCACTTTGAGCATCCAGAATTATTAATTAGATAAAGGGTAAGAGGAAATAATTTATATTACCATTTAGAATGACAGGAGTTGAAGCTACAAACAAAATTGGGAATGTAGTTGTAGGTTTCAAAACAAGCACATTTTAAATATATAGAACCTTGCGGGATATGTGCATGTACATTTTTCAGACATACTTTCTTTTAATAGATACATAACAATTTGGAAAGTAATTCAAGTGAATAAAACGTTTTACAATGTTGTGAAAGGGCAACGTTATCAAATGAAATGAGACTTCTATAAACATGTCCAAGCTGTATCTTTAAAAGGAATCAGTACTATAACAGAGTTAGTGTTATTGAAATATAAACCCCCATGTGTATTTTTAATGTACATTAATTTTTATTTCTGAATAACAATAATAATGCTTTGCATTTGTATGGCTTGCTGTGGTTTTAAAGTCTGTTCACGTGCATCAGATTACGTTCGTCCTCAGGTAATACTACCAAAATTTTGCAGATGAGAACCGTGAGCTTCTATGGGTTAAGTGAGTTGCCCATAGTAAGAAGTTACTAACATGCCATTGTTTGGATTAAAATTCAAAAGACTTCAGATAGTCTCCTATATTTTGTCTTGTGTTGCCTTGCCAAAGTCCATTTTTAGCCTTGAGAAATTTTGACCATTCTTTGTCTATCGATATCCAGATCCAAAGACCATTCGAAGATGTTTTAAATGGATGGTTGTTAAATGTTTTCCATTTAAATGGAAACACCTATATTTGGAACACTACTTTTTAAGTAACACATTTTATTTTACATTTTCTTCTGACTTAGAAATGCATTGTATAATGACTATACTATAAGAAGTATTTACTGAGATACATATTGCATTTGTAACCTGCATCTTATGACTCTGTGCTAAAATTTTATCCCTTAGTTAATGCAGGAAATCCTGGATTGGGCAGTGTAGACTTAAGTTGGGGAAACATGTGAGTTTGGTTCATATCTCACACCAAAGAACACTCGGTTTTATGCTGAGCGGAAGAAAAACTCCAAGATAAGTCAAATGTGGTTACCAGTACAAATAATCTTTTCACCCTTGAACTGTCTTGTCACCCCTGAACAAAAAGAAAAAAAAAAGTAGATTTTTTTTGGTAGCCATAATGTTGAGAAAATTTGGGGAAAAGCATTTCTTTTTGTGTGTGGGGGGTGAATAGTGGCACATATTTACTTGCACTTGGCAGATTATCTTATTTTAAATGGATTCAACAGTCTGTGAGGGGGCAGATGTTCATGGCAACGAAAGGAGGACGAATTAGACTAAGTTAAAAAGGGAGCATACGGGAATAAATACAACATGATTATTAGCCTATAGAAGTGCTATAAGAAATAAAAACTTGACATGAATGAGAAAAGCAGGGTGATGCTGTGTATCAGGGAAGTTTAGAAATGGAAGCCGAAATGGTAAGATGTTGTTATTAAGTGAAAAAAAAATTATCTGCCCAAATTTTTCAACATCTCAGGAAACACATTTTAGGATTCCATTCTCACCTGCCTTCCTCGCCTGACGCAGTATAAAAGAAGGATGTGTGATGTCAAAGCTCCGTGTTCAAACTTAAGGGTATAAAGAATTCCTCAATGGGTTGACTAGGTCAGAGAGTCATTTGGAGTGCTAAGTCATAATGTTTGTTCCTACACTGTTTTCAAGGAGCAAAACATGCAGCTCGATGGACTGAGCTTGTTTTTGCTATACCCCTGCTGACATACCTGTTAGAGAAGTTTCTATCAGAAGATTGGAAAGGTGGAGGGATATAGAATTTGTTGTGAGTTTGCTGGGGCATGAAAGAAACTTGGCTTCATGAGTATTTTAAATGGTCAGGGCTAACGATGGTCCTGCTCAAAAACTCAGCATGATACAAAAGGGTAGCCAAATGAAGTGTGCAATTAGGATGCTTTTGAAGACACTGTGATATTGTTGTGCTGTAATAGCCATTGTGTTGTAATTACTGCTGATTTGTTCACTGTTGTTTTGAGCCTCTTAATCCCTCGAAGTATCCTGCCAAAATTAGAGTATTAAAAGTGTGACTCAAACACACTGAAGATTACAAATAGCTTAGATTAGGTCTACATGAGGCCGACATGATCAAGTCAGCGATTGGATCCAAAGAGAGAACATGGAAGAAAAGAGTGTCTCCAGTCTTTAGAAAAAATAGAAGTGAAACATTTTCAATAACACAGTAAATTTAACTTTTCTGAATTCAAATAAAAGAGGCCTTATGGGTGAGACAGGTGAGACTTTGCTCCAAACACTCCACTGACAGTGATCAGCCTCCTGATGCCTCATCTGTGAATGTACATTATTAACAACGTGGATTAAAAACAGGATGGGGCTCATTTGGGAAATACAGTTGTTCCCCCCCACCCCCACCCCAAGTACACTAGAGGATATTCTTCACTTTAGAAATATGTAGTTTACCCAGCAGACAAATTCCTGAAGAGTTATTTGGAAAGAAGTTTTGGTTAGTGAAAACATTTTTGTAACCATTAAATAGGCCATGCCGAATGTGAGGCTACATATAGTAAATTCTAATTGTATTTTTGACAGAGGTAGATTTTCAGGTCCTACATTTATATAAAGTGGAGTGGGCCTCTATGCAGAACTCTTAGTGAAAGAGTTAATTCTGTTTTCTCAAGTGCCTAATTTATCACAGAGTTACCTTAGGCACTGGGAGCATCTGGCTCAACACGTACATATTTTTCAAGTACAAATTAAGGACTGAGAATGAGGCCAGGAACGCGCTGTTGTGCGTCGCAATAGGGATGGACTCACCAAGAGGGAGAGGCATGAATATTGCCTAGGATTTTAATAAGGATGAAACTCCATATATCATTAACAATTCTTCCTTCGATGTCTGGGAAACCCTCGGTCATTATATTAGATCCCTGCTTAATATTCTGCATGTGTGAACCAATGTGGGTTGAGTTGCATTAAGCAGGTGGGACATTAAACATATACGCCTCTTTTATTGTTGAGATGTTTTTAAAGAAAGCCCGCTTTATGTGACTTATCCTGGAATAAGCCAAGACATGTATCTGCGCACCCATTTATGTTTACCTCATATGTTTTAAGATGGGAGACTAAGCGAGCATTTTGCTATTTACAATTTGCTAACAGTACAGTCATTTACAATTATTTAATCATATTGATTGTCCATGTCTCTTTATTTCTCTCTGTGTTTTTTTTTTAAATCAAGCTTAATCGTGATCAGCTGGTTGGGGGACAGGGAGACTGAACACATCTTTTATAAACACCTTATTTCTTCACTAATTCTCAGGAGTAACTACAATAAGGTAACGAGTGTTGGGGGAGGGACAGGAAGAAATGTATTTCACGGGAAGATCTGATGAGAGAAAAACAAGGATGCTGCTTCTAAGATCCAGTTTTCTGATGTGCCATTATGTATTTGGATGATGCTTGTGTCCTTAAATCAGAAATAATTTGCTCAATGGACTGAAAGACTGTGTGTGTTCTCAGCAGAGTTTACAGGCACATGCTCAGTTGTCTTGGGAGCGTGGGGAGAGGCCTGTCCATCAATTACTGGATATAGAATATGTTAAAACGCATAAAACTTGGATGAAAAGGTTTCACATAGAAAATGACAAGCTCATGACCGTGCGTTAGCCAATGTTGGTACGTAGGGTGACTCACCAGCCACATCTCTGTTGAACAGTCTCTGCATCTACCTTGATACGGAGAGAATTTCACTTTGGGAAATGAAACTGCAGTATCTCATGAAACATAGTTGTTCTTGTCCCAAAGACATAAAACAAGGAGGTTATGGAGATCCCAGGACAGACTCTTTTTTAGGGCACAGAAAGGCGAAAGACAACGTGGCCCTCGTGCACCTCCAAGGTGACCGCTGACTTTTCTCTTGAGCACTACCTAATTTTTTTTTAAAGCCCTTAAAAAATGCCAACATGCAAATTGTACATAAAATATTTAAAACGTGAGTCCTCACTTTGAAAAGGTGAATTAATGAATTCATCAATCAAAACCGTGAAGTTCTGAAAACCTCTAATTTACTCTTGTTATAATTTAGTGGGGAAAAAGTAGCCTTCTGCTGGATAGCTCCACAGAAATGTAATTAACCTTTGCTTTAGATGGAACAGGTGGGACAATCCGTAGAGTAAGATGATAAATAAGATACATATATACATACGAACCCACACACACACTCCGACACATAGTCTTATTACAGGGTTCTTCCTCCCTGAATTATTGTGAGGATCCAAATTTGAAAGCGCCTGTGAACTGTACATTACCCTCTAAAGATAAGGTGTTGCAATAGTTGTTTTTAGATAGAAAGACAGATGGATAGAGGCAGACAGATGTTTATAAAATATTAAATAATTATTTCTGTTATGGAAAATGAGACATTTTCATCTTTCCTGAATTTCCTAATGGTTTTCAATTAACATGTATTTCTGTGAAATAAAACAAAAGGAAAGATAAATGTTCCATATTTTATCAGTAGGTACCACATGTATCATGGCAATGGTGTCATATCTTCGAGTGTAAAAAATATCTTTGAGTGTAAAAAAATATATATATATAGTCAGACAAGTAGAGTGCTTTCATGGGGACAATGGGTCAGAGTATTTGGAACTGAGACTGTCCGTAATGTAGGTCTGATTCAGTTCAAGAAAGCAGGGAAGGTGATCCTCTTGAAGTAGGTTAATTAAAACAGGACATTGTTAGCTCTTCTCTACCTCCCAACTTCTGAGTTAGACTGTTTCCCCCACAATTTCTCACTAAACTTTCAATTTTCTCTCCTTTGTTTGAGTGAACTTGGAGTTCATTTAAAGCTGATGCAGGCTTATGTTAAAGCTTGACAAGAGCTTAGTAGGAAGGCAAAGACATTTCGTTTCACATGGACCGTCCGATGCCATACAGAGAAGGAAGATTTAGTCTTCCAATTTTTACAAGTTATTGCTCCTTTAATTAATTTTACTTCCACAGGTGAAAATGGATGTACCATTTCTGGGAAAAGAAAAGAGTCCAATTAATAGTGGGATATGTCATTACACTGAGAAGAAATGAATATGCCTTCCTTAACATAAAGAACTCATATATTCTTGTGGGTCTGATTTATTCCTAGGTTTGTCTCTCTCATTAAGGAATTTTCTAGACCACTAGGGTTCGTGTGTGTATATGTGTGCATTCATGTGTGTCCCATAACAGAAATATAAAGAATTTAATATTCTTTTTTTCAATACAAGTATAGTTTATATTTCAATATAAAACCTAATTTGATTAAGCAGCTAGGATTTATGCATTTTCTAAATTCATTTACCTTAGTAGAAATAAGTACATTCAGATCAGAGTTTTAACATGTTCCTTTTCCTTTGAATACACCCTTTCTCCAAATGATTATGTGCTTAGTAAAAATATATATGTAATGTGGGAGATGGAAATATTTTAATAAATCATAGCATTAAATAAATGTTCCCTTTAGAAAAAGATATTCTGAACAAGCCCAAAAAATGTCTCTTGTTTGAGGAATCTTACTGTAATTAAAAAGACTATACAAATGACTATATATATATATACATATATACAGGCATGTATACAGGTACAAATATAACAACAGACTTTAAAAGGTTATATACATGTGTATGTTTAACTTTTATTAGGGCTAGTTGTGTGTGTGTGTGTGTATGTGTGTGTGTGTAATGTATGATAAATTACACATCAGAAAGTTCCTGGAATCATTCTCATTTCTCTCCCATCCCACATATACTTTTGTTTTCCGAGTTTTTTGTTTAGGGAACAGGTATTTCGTGGGAGATGTTGTTTCTGCCTTGTGTTGATTACAACTTAGTCTTATTGTTTTTAATTGGTCCCTGCACACTGACTCTGAGGCTCAGAATGTGATACAACTGTTTTTCTAGAAGTAGTGAGCAAATATGAGACTGTGTAGGTTAGCCTTCTTGGTTTTCTTCTCACAAAAATTACAAAAAAAAAAAAAGCAAAACTTTAGTTTTATTACACCTTATAATTGCTCAGACAAAAATGGCCAGAGTGCCATGAGTGGTGCATTTGGCTAGCAAGACAGTTTCATGCCGTAATGAGATTCCCCCCCTGTAGGAGGGCTATGAACTGCTAATTAGCATCTATGACCTAATATTCTCTAGCAACCAAGAGTAATAGCAGTAATTTCCAGTTTTATGCAGAGTACAAGTCTCCAATATTACCAGCACTTCTGTTTCATTTGTAATTAACTGCAAGCAATTATTACAGTCAAGAAAGTATATCCTAATGCTCCTAGGTAGTAAAATAAAAAGAAATTATGTTTATAAAACTTATATATGTGTCATGCTGACTGACTGGATTTCTTTGAAAGCCCGGAGGTTATGTATCTATCAATTAAAGTTTTCCTTTTGTCCACATTGGTATCACTCTTAATTTTAATTTGTAACTTTTAGTTCACTACTTAATTCTTTATTCTTTGCTTGAAACCAAATGTTTATTAGATTTGGTTTTGAGTTCATAGAAAAAAAGGAAACACTTAAAAGCCAGTAACTAGGGGAAGATGTTGTGATATTAGCTGCCAATGTGTTTCAAGAAGCTGGTAATGCATACTTCTTAGGTGGGTATATACTCTGCACGGGCAGAGTGGTTTATGAGGTGGAAATAAAGGACTTTTATTTGAGGTTTTCCCATGAAACTTATACTTCTGTGAATGTCAATAGAGTTGTTCTATTTAAAAAAATGACATTTAAGATGATTTCTTACTTAAGAAAAGGAGTAAAACCTTATTTATCTACAACTGTGAAGGACTGCAATTTTCTATATGAGTGACTTTTTTCCCAGATAATTTACCTCTTAATGCACCAAAACTGTATTTTAAACATTTTTGATGTGCATTTTCTGAAAAAAAAAATTTTTTTTAATCCCATGCCTTGCATCATTTTCTAAGAGCGCACCTGTAGTTCTGGAAGACCCTCTTTCACGCATCAAGGATGTCAGGGTGGGTGGGTGCCCTTGGGCTTTTAATCTCCACTTGCCACATCAAGAATGGCTCTACCAGTCCGCCTTCTGCTCCATATTGGCTTCTACCTTAGATCCAACTCAAAGACCAGATTTTGTTGCTCCACCTTAGCCTTAAAAAACTCTCTACCTTAGAAAACGGAATTTATATAAAATACATAATTGAATTGATTACGCAGGGTCATCGTTATGTACGTCATTTCTTGTGTTGTGCAGAGATATGATAGTATGATTCACATGTGGAGATTTGCAACTCTTCCCCTCCACTGGATGGCTTTGGATGTCTGTGTTTTTGGATTACTCTTGTTTCCTTCTTTATGAATAACTGAGATCTGATCCTGCTGTCCCAGCTTTAGGCCATCCTTGTCTCTGATTCTTACCTATTATAAAGCCAGGGAAGCAAGCAGTGAAGGAAACCATAGGATGAAGGGAACCTGTAGGATGAAGTTCAGTAAATTGTATTGCGATGATGTGAGGACACAGTGAGGAGCTGTTGGATACTCTACCCCTCCCCCCCCCAAAAAAAACAGACTAACAGGTAGCAATATGGCAGTGCAGATGTAACCTCACACTGTAGAGGGACTTGCTTAAGTTGTAGTGCTGGGAGTGGGGAGTGATGATGATGTTGATTTGATACTGATTTCACCAATGTGTTTACCACGTCCTCGGGGCCGGGCACTGAGCTGGCCCATTTTCTACAGCACTGAACTGAAAGACATCTAAAATGCTCATGGTCAGCCACCATTGTTAATATTATCAATATCTTGCTTTTATATTAGAAAGTTCAGACTTTGTTTGTATAATCTTAAAAAGAATACACAGATAATAGGGAAAAGAATTTGGGATCACACACAAGCCTGTTTGATTTCAAAGCTTGTGTAACGATCAAGTCCTTCTGCCTCCTGAGTATGGTAGAGTATCAGGAAAGGAAACATTTTTCACAAGCATCAAATCCAACTTCCTTATTTGAAAGTTGAAGACACTGAAGATCATTGTGTTGAAAAAATGTCACTTTTTGCATCCAATCTCCTTCTCTCAGGGCAGGGAAATTTTTCTTAATTGCCTTGAACATGAAACTCTTACTCTGTCTTCATTTCTCCTGCTATCCATCTCTCCTCCTGCCCTTGACCTCATTTCTTGAAACTGCTTTTTTCAGAGATCAGTGGAGTCCTGTTCTTGCCAAATGCAATAGACTCTTCTCAGTCCTCAGTTCTTCCCCTGATATATTTGGAGTAGTTCATATTGTTGACCATCCTCTCTTTTTGCACTTCTTGTTCTTCTTACCTCTTGACCCTAACTTATGCTGGCTCGCCTCCTCTGTATCCATTACATCTTACTGCATGACAGGCTCCCCCATAAGTTAGTAGTTTAAAACAACCATTTTATTTATTTATTTATTTATTTATTTATTTATTTATTTTACAATTCTACATGCGGGTCATGCAGGCAGTGTTTAGCTAGGCAGTGCCTCTGCTGTCACCTGGGCTCACTCTTGTATCTGTGGTTAGTTTCCAGCTTGGCTGGGGGTTGGTCAGTCCAGGATGGCCTCAACCAGAATGGTCTGTCTCTGCTATAGAAGATCTCTCATCCTGCAACAAGCCAGCCTGAGCTTGGACACTTGGCAGCTGTTCAAAATTCTATGAGTGAACATACACCCTGGAACGTGTTTTGGTGGCAAACCTTCACTTCTGCTGCACTCTGTGGGCAAAAGTAAGTCCAAAGGCTGATCAAGATTTAAATGAGGGGAGGGGCACCTGGGTGGCTCAGTGGGTTAAGCCTCTGCCTTCAGCTCAGGTCATGATCCCAGGGTCCTGGGATCGAGCCCCATATCAGGCTCTCTGCTCAGCAGGGAGTCTGCTTCTCCCTTTCTATCTTCCTGCCTCTCTGCCTACTTCTGCCTACTTGAGATTTTTCTCTCTGTCAAATAAATAAATAAATAAATAAATCTTTAAAAAATAAGATTTAAATGAGGGGAAATAAACTCTAACACTTGATGGGAAGAGCTGCAAAATCACATTGCTTAGCGCACAGCTGAAGGGAGGAGTAAAGGAGAACTGGGGCATTTCCTGCAATATACAACGATCTCCTTGGCAAGTTCCACTTCTCTTACTTACTTGCCTTTTAAACATAAGTTCAACTCTCGGGTTACTCTTGGCCTCTTTCCCTCTTCTTTCACCCATCACATCTATTACCATGGCTTCAGTCAGCACCTGTTCATGGATGATTCCCAAAGTTCTATATTAAATGTTTACCTTGTTCAAGAGCTCTAGACTGGGGTTCTCAACTGCCTGCTAGAAATATACCTGGTTTCCCACATGTGCCTTAAATGCAACAAGTTCAAAACTAAACTCTATATTCTACGACAGCTTCTTCCTTCTGTAAACTTCCACTCTTTGTCTTATGTTATTTCCCCTCTAGCCTCCTAACCTAGAGACCTCAGAACCATTTTTGATGCTTCTCTCTCTTGCTGGAACCATGTTAATCAGTCAGTGAATCCTGGTCATTCCACCTAATTGTTGCTCAGGCTTCTCTTTGTTCATTTCTAATAACACCCTGTTGAGATATATTGGTGCTTATTAGATTATTTATCGGTTTATTGTCTTTTATTGCTTCCCATACAAAATCTAATATAACAAACTGTTATCAGAATAGTATTTCTAAAACACATGTCTCTTCATACGGATTTCCATGTAAAAATCCTTGGATAGCTTTCCATTTTCTGGGACAAAAGGAAAGTTTACGGGTCCTTGTTCTTAGAGATCGGGTGTTCTTGGAAATCTATAAGGTCAAAATCATATTTTTTTATGTATTATTATTATATCTCCAGTCTCCAGCACCCTGCCTGACTCATAATAGTTGCTCAGTAAATATTTGGAGAAAAGACAAGTAAATGGATGATGACCAGGCAGAGAACAGCAGTTAGAGTTCCTATGTGTTGTGTTAGAGTAAAGAAGCTTAGAGATCAATAAGCCTGGATTCAAATTTAGCTCTGCCACCTCCTAGCAGCAGACCTTGGACAGTTTATTTAAGCGTTTTGAGGCTAGGTTTCTTTGCTTTGTCCTAAAATGGAGATAATTATAGTTAACATACAGAGTTGTTTTATGATTGGCGATAGTATATGAAACTCAAATGTCAAGTTCCTTTTAATACATAGGCATAATACTAATTATCTCCGTCATTATCCTCAGTCCAGACAAGAGAATCACCAATTTCAGATGTGACAATATGTGATAAGGACCCATCCATGTGGTATGGGATTTAAACTCAGTGGGACTCAAAGAGCGATACTAGCCAAATCCCAAAAAAACTAGCAAAACAAAACAAACATAGAGCTCAGGGCAAAGAATCCCAGCAGGAATTCAAACACAGGGAAAGAAAAATTGAAACTAGATTGGAAGATAAAGCCACAGGGGAAGAAGTGTAGGCATCACTATAGGAAGCCTGTGTAGAATCTGAAAGGATAGTGTTGCTTGGTTCTGAAGTGACAAGCTCCTCACCCTCCTATCCTATCATTCCCCAGAGTCTGGATAAGAATGAATCTACAGAAGTATCAGAACAATATGGCTCTATCTGCAAACTAAAGAGGTTCTGGGGGCACAGCACACAGTTATTCCTTCTATCTATAGGGTCTTTATTGAACCGTCACTGTGTATGTTTAAGAAATCATAAGTTCCCTACCATCTGTGGATACACAAAAGAATCAGTCACCTCATAGGGCATATTTTAATTTTGACCTCTTTTTTTCAAATGTTACTGTTATTTTCATATTTTTGAAAAGTTTACTTTTCTTCTTTTTCCAGTTACTAAAAATATCATTCTCCTTATCAATAGGCATATAACTGTGGTTTTGTTTTCTTTTTCTGCCCATTTATATGCTAAACTATATGACCATCTTAAAGATATACAGAATAATGACATCTCAAATAACCCTCAAATTAATGTAGTTAGATAATGTATAATAACTGAAAATATCACCCATGATATTATGATTTGCCTTATACTTTTATGTATAATGTGTTCCTAGTTATAATCTTTGAAGTAGGGAAAGCAGGCATTTCATTGGAGAGTTGATTTGATTATATAGTATTTACTTCTTCATCCATTTTTTTAATCACTCTAAATATCTCCCACATCTGGATGGCAATCTCATCTTGTAATCTTAATTTTGATTGATTGGTAATGGCTACCTAGAACAGAGTGTTCAGGAGAATTGGAAGGTATTGTCCAGACATAGGAGCAAAGAGTGCTGTGATTGATTAGCAATGTCTGCTATGGGAAGTGAAGGGGGAAGGGCAAAACTATTACAGTGTATCTGACAAACCTGTTCTATAAAATGATACAACCATTTTTTTATCTACCATTTATGTTAGTGGTTTTCAAATTATTCCTAGCCTTACAGGTTTTCTCATCTGAACATAGAGAGTGAATTGACTATTTTTTCAATTCTCTCAAGAATGGTACATAATTGATACTGTACTAGATGCTTAGAAGTTAAATTTATACACACAATAGATAATTCAGGGCATTATGGCTTATATATCCCCAGGCTGAGAAAAACTGAGATGGTCCAATAAGAAACTCAAAGGCTATCACACATATAAGTAGGAGTCAAGAGGGCATAATTTTGGTCTTCTATTTGTATGTCAACCAAATCAACCTCACTTTTATGGGGTGTGTGTGTGTGTGAGAGTATGCATGCATATGTACATCTATACACACACTGGCATATTGTCTATAAACACACAACACACATACACAATTCAGAATTCATTTGAAGAAAGTAGTCTACAGTTTTAAA
The DNA here is from genome assembly GCF_963455335.1 of Martes martes. Lineage (NCBI taxonomy): Eukaryota > Metazoa > Chordata > Mammalia > Carnivora > Mustelidae > Martes > Martes martes. The sequence continues at coordinate 43,256,409 of NC_137891.1, forward strand.
AAGTTTCAAACTAAACAATTTTGAAAACAACTGAATAAGATTTTTCTCCTGACTTTGGAAGTTTATTCTCTTCTCATTCATTTGATATAAATTTCTCTTTATTATCTGAGATAAATTAAAGTGTTTCTGTATGCCTTTCTATTAATTCCTCTTTTCCACCATAAGAATATGGAAATTTCCCCTGATTGTCTAAGAAAATGTGGAAGATAGAAAAAAAAGTCAACTGAGAAAACAAACACTAGATTGTGTAGTCAGTAGAAAAATCAGGCCCATTATATCACGATTAACAGAACTCTTGAATTAAAGGGTTGGATGTAAATTTCCATTTTCACCTTAGCACCTGGACCCTGAAACAGCTGTCCCTTTAACTGTTTACAAATCTCCTCAAATAGTGTTCCTTTTTCCTGTGTCATGTGATAGCCGGTGTGATTAATATAATTTCAGCAAACCTGTAATAATCCAAGTGTAGATTTTGTGAATTGTGTCTAGCAGTGCCTTCAGATAGATTAAAGCTATTTGAAGCAGGATCAGCTTTTTGGTACTGATCATTTCAATGCCTTATAAATAATTAATCACAAAAAACCTTGCATTAATGCAGCCCTTAAATCATAAATTGGGACCTAGAAGCTAAATGAATGCAAAGTTCACATTCCCCAAGAAATACTCATTTTCTCACATGGCTTATTTTACACAATTTATTTGCTCTATATTTAGAAGCTCAATTAGCAGCCCAATATCATATGCATGGTGTGGAAAAAATCCTGTTATTATAAGCACCCTGCGTTGCATTTATTTATTCAACAATTATTTACTAAGGTCTGGACGAAGAGAATGTGGGAGTATGAGATGGTTGTGGTCAGGGCTTTACAGCCCAGTACAAGAGACCAAGTATTAAAAGTAAATTAAAAAAAATAGTCATTAGAAATTGTGATCAATGCTATGAAAGACATAAACAGTAGGGCAGTCTCCTTTGGACATGGTTGGAAAGTGCTAACTGAGGAAGTGACATTTGCCCTGGACCTTGCATCTCAGTATCTCCAAGGCCCCCAAGGGGAGGGTAAAGCATGAGCTAACTCTGCAGATGTGTGCTTGGACCTGAACATAGAGCCAGGGGAAGTCATTGATGGGTAACTGAAATGAGCTGTCTTTTGGTTTTCAGAGATACCTGCAGCATGAGGATTGTAAATGAGCAAGAGCAGAAAAGGGAAGATGTCCTAAGTGGCAGTTGCAATAATTGTGGCCAGTGATGACTGCAGCCCCAGGCAGAGGGAGATGTAGAATGGATGGCTATGAAGTTTATCCAAAAGTCAGAGTTCATAGGACTTGCAGATGGATTATGTGGAAGTGGAAGACTCAATAAGGGAGAGGAAGGGATTAGAAATAACTCATAGGTGTCTGGCTTGATGGAGCAAATGGGTGATGGTGCCATTTACTAAGGCAGAGAAAACTGAGCAAAAAAGTGCTTATTGAGAAAATAGTGAGTTCTAATTTGATGAGTTATGCTTGGGAAACCTGTGAGACATCTACAGGAGATTTGGAAGAGATAAATAGATGGGGAGCATTCTAGGTGTGAAATACACATTTGTGAGTCACAGAGAGATGCCAGTTAAAGCAGTAGTACTGAATAAGGTCACCGAGAGAGGGAATAGAAAGAAAAGGATAAAAGAGGTGGGCTCACGTTGAGGTCTTAACCTCTTTGATATCAGCCACAGCAACTTCTTTCAAGATATGTCTCCAAAGGCGAAGGAAACAAAAGCGAAAATGAACTTTTGGGACTTCGTCAAGATCAAAAGCTTCTGCACAGCAAAAGAAACAGTCAACAAAACAAAGAGGCAACCCACGAAATGGGAGAAGATATTTGCAAATGACAGTACAGACAAAAGGTTGATATCCAGGATCTATAAAGAACTCCTCAAACTCAACACACACAAAACAGACAATCATATTAAAAAATGGGCAGAAGATATGAACAGACACTTCTCCAATGAAGACATACAAATGGCTACCAGACACATGAAAAAATGTTCATCATCACTAGCCATCAGGGAGATTCAAATGAAAACCACATTGAGATACCACCTTACACCAGTTAGAATGGCCAAAATTAGCAAGACAGGAAACAACATGTGTTGGAGAGGATGTGGAGAAAGGGGAACCCTCTTAAACTGTTGGTGGGAATGCAAACTGGTGCAGCCACTTTGGAGAACAGTGTGGAGATTCCTCAGGAAATTAAAAATAGAGCTTCCCTATGACCTTGCAATTGCACTACTGGGTATTTACCCCAAAGATACAGATGTAGTGAAAAGAAGGGCCATCTGTACCCCAATGTTTATAGCAGCAATGCCCACGGTCGCCAAACTGTGGAAAGAACCAAGATGCCCTTCAACGGATGAATGGATAAGGAAGATGTGGTCCATATACACCATGGAGTATTATGCCTCCATCAGAACGGATGAATACCCAACTTTTGTAGCAACATGGACGGGACTGGAAGAGATTATGCTGAGTGAAATAAGTCAAACAGAGAGAGTCAAGTATCATATGGTTTCACTTATTTGTGGAGCATAACAAACAATATAGAGGACAAGGGTAGATGGAGGGGAGAAGGGAGTTGAGGGAAATTGGAAGGGGAGGTGAACCATGAGAGACTATGGACTCTGAAAAACAACCTGAGGGTTTTGAAGGGGCGGGGGGTGGGAAGTTGGGGGAACCAGGTGGTGGGTATTAGGGAGGGCACAGATTGCATGGAGCACTGGGTGTGGTGAAAAAACAATGAATACTGTTACGCTGAAAATAAATAAAAAATTCAATAAAAAAAAAAAAGGTGGGCTCAGAATCTAGCCCAGAATACCCCAAATTGCCAAGGGAATGTTGAAAAGGAAAAAGCTGGGGGCATTATGTTGCCTCATTTCAAACTATATTACAAAGCTGTGATCACCAAGACAGCATGGTACTGGCACAAAAACAGACACATAGACCAAGAGAACAGAGTAGAAAGCCCAGATGTGGACCCTCAATTCTATGGTCAAATATCTTCAACAAAGCAGGAAAAAAAATATCCAATGGAAAAAAGACAGTCTCTTAAATAAATCGTGCTGGGAAAATTGGACAGCTATATACAGAAGAATGAAACTCGACCATTCTCTTACACTATACACAAAGGTAAACTCAAAATGGATGAAAGACCTCAATGTGAGAAAGGAATCCATCAAAATCCTAGAGGAGAACATAGGCAGTAACCTCTTCGACATCAGCCACGGTGACATCTTTCGAGACGCATCTCCAAAGGCAAAGGAAACAAAAGAAAAAGTGAACTTTTGGGACTTTATCAAGATAAAAAGCTTCTTCACAGCAAAAGAAACAGTCAATGAAACAAAGAGGCAACCACGGAATGGAGAAGTTATTTGCAAATGACACTACGGACAAACGGCTGATATCCAAGATACATAAAGAACGTCTCAAACTCAACACCCAAAAAAACAAATAATTAAATCAAAAAATTGGTAGAAGACATGAACAGACTCTTCTCCAAAGAAGACATACAAATAGCTAACAGACACATGAAAAAATGCTCATCATCATTAACCATCAGGGAAATTCAAATCAAAACCACATTGAGATACCACCTTACACCAGTTAGAATGACAAAAATTGACAGGGCAAGAAACAACATATGTTGGAGAGGATGTGGAGAAAGGGGAACCCTCCTACGCTGTTGGTGGGAATGCAAGTTGGTGCAGCCACTTTGGAAAACATTGTGGAGATTCCTCAAAAAATTAAAAACAGAGCTACCCTATGACCCAGCAGTTACACTACTGGGTATTTACCCCAAAGATACAGATGTAGTGAAAAGAAGGGTCATATGCACCCCAATGTTCATAGCAGCAGTGTGCACAATAGCCAAACTGTGGAAAGAGCAGAGATGCCCTTCACCAGATGAATGGATAAAAAAGATGTGGTCCACACACACGATGAAATATTACTCAGCCATCAGAAAGGATGAATACCCAGCTTTTCCATCAACATGGATGGGACTGGAGGAGATTATGTTGAGTGAAATAAGTCAAGCAGAGAAACTCAATTATCATATGGTTTCACTTACTTGTGGAGCATAGGGAATAGCATGGAGGACATCAGGAGAAGGAAGGCAAAAATGAAAGGTGGTGGGAATCGGAGGGGGAGATGAACCATGAGAGACTGTGGACTCTGAGAAACAAACTGAGTGTTTTAGAGGGAAGAGTGGTGGGGGGCGGGGTCGGCCCAGTGATGGGTATTAAGGAGGGCATGTATGAAGCAGTGAGTGTTATAGGCAAACAATGAATCTTGGAACACTACAACAAAAACTAATGACATATGTATGGTGACTAACATAAAACATAAAAAAGAAAATAATCTTGCTCAAAGAGCACCAATTTTTAGAGATTAGTTTGAGGGAAGCACTTGCAAGAGAAAAGGGGACTAAGAAACTAGTTACTTGGGAAATGTACCAGGAAGGTGTGTTACCATGGAATCCAAGCAAAGAAGGTGTTTAAAAATCAAGGAGAAACCCAGCCATGGACAAAGGTATTAAGAGGCAGATGAAGCTGATGCCTACCACCATGTGCATTGGGTCTGGTAGTGTGGGAGTTGTTCATGGTATTGAAAAAGGCAGTGTCAAGTAGAGTAGCATTATGTGATGGAGATGACTGAGTAGAGATGAAGGATCAATGGACCAGTATGAGATGGGTGGTAACAGCATGATGAAATTATTTTGGAAAGGCAGGGATGAGATGGGATTCAAAAGACAGGTTGAGGATTAGCCTGTGATGAAGTTTGGAGAGTTCCCCACCCCCCTTCACACTGATTCTATTTTCTCAGTCAAGTGGGCATTCAGCTGAGGAGAGAGAATAACATTGATATTTGTGGTGAGAATAGAGGTTTCTCTGATAAGTTATATTTTCATTTGGCTATCCACGGGGGCAGGGAAATTGTGTAAGAAAGCCTGCACTGCCAGTGATCCACAAGATGACTGGGCAGAACAGGTGTGCTAAATCTCATTCTTTTAATTCACTGGCAGGTAGTATTGTACATTTTAAAATCAAAATGATAAAGATTGAGAAAATAGACCAATTAGTGTATCTCTAAAATGAAATATCTCTTACTTTCAAATTTCAGGTTTAGAGACTGAAGTCTAGAAAGGGTTTACTTCTTGATTGGGCTGTAAAGAAAAAGCTAGTCACTTCTATTTAAACATTGAGTGTTATTTGGCTTAAGTTCAATTTCTAAGCCCTCTGGAAAAGTTACATGGGTCTTTTAAGAAGAAACAGCTATTTTTTTTTTCCCCCGAAGGAACTGCAATTCTGCCAGAATGGTTGAAAGTGATCTCCAGCATTTCAGTGCAAATTAATTTTTATACCAGCTCTAGGCCTTAAAGGAAAATGGGGGCTGAGGAAAAAGAAGAGTGAAGGGAAAGAAAATTACTGCCTCCTGACTGGAAAGAGATCATTATTAGGCCATTGTGGGTGCTTTTACACCCTCCCAGGGCAGGGCTCCAACTTCTGCCTCCATGAATGCATGGGGAGCTGACAAGCACTCTATCTTATAACTTAAAACAATCTATGTAGAGCAGAAAGATACAAGGAGCCAAAACGGATTTGTCTTGTGCAAACAGAGAACTTCAGTGAGCAAAGCAAGAAACTATGCAATCACATGATCCAGAATTAGAGTCAAGAACAAGGAGGACTGAAGAAAAGTAAGACTTTCAGTGCTTGTGACACTTCACTCAAAAGCGTAACTGGGAAGGCACAGGTAGATAATTCAATAATAAATCATTGAAAGTTGATGCAGAGTACCACGTTTTACCTTTGCTTTGAAATCTAATATTATGTAAATATGTAGAATAATATTATGACTGAGGGTCAATCTGGTTCATTTAAATAATGATTTTAACGTTTTTATAGAAAACACATTATGTTAAAAAACACAATTAGCTGAACTATTTGTTCTAATCTTTTTGTACCCTACGAGAAATTGAGCTGTTTATATTTCACCACGAACATTTGTCAATACTATCCACCATGTCCCTGATGTCAGCTACTGATATTTGAGGATTAGTAAATGTAACAAAGTGCCCTTGCAAGTCTTAAACATATGACACTTTTCATATGGAACATTCTGAAGAAGTGATTCCATTAGGACCTCTGACATAGTAGTCATAGATTTGACTTTAAACTTTCTAGCTGTTACTCTCTATTTCTATAAAGTTACAGTTATCAAATTCTTCTGAGTAAGATTTTAAGAGAACAGTAAAAGCAGGGTTTCCAAAGATTTTCTGAATCAAGCCCCATGCCCAAACAAAATTCCACAGTATAATTGCAATAATTTTGAAAAATTAGCATCTATGTTCAGGATCTGATGCTACTATCAATGAATATAAACAACACTAATAATATTCTAAATGTATGTCTGGCATCCTGCTGTGTGACTGAAACCACTAGCCCATTTTTCCCAAGTATTTAATTCAGTCACTTCATGCTTATCTATCTCTGTATCCTTCATATAAAACAAAAATACACATTTCTGATTCAACCTCCTTTTTTGTATTGTTTAATAAGGACAAAACTATTGCTATAGGAAGCCCCTTCCTTCAAGGAATTGACAATCTTCTGATATGCAGAATGGACCTAGTAGTGTCTTTTTTCTGTTAAGATTTTAAGGACCAAGGACAGTTACAGCACATCTGTAGGGCTCCAGATTACAAATCAGTTTTATAGTTTTTGCTAAAATATATGAATCATTATTGCCCAGTGATAATAGCAGAAATGTAATTGAAGAATAATAGCTGCTGGTTAGAAAGAATAAATTCACGTTTACCATATTCTTTTGAAATCAAACCAAAAACCTAAAATGAAGTCTTTTAATGTTTTTTTCCAGAATTGCTCCAATGGTCCAGAGAGAATTAGAACATGACACTACATGCACTATATTCAGTCCCTCAGTACACTGGGGAATGAAGTCACATGAAGACAATGGAAGAGATTTGGAACATGAGCTCTTATTTCCTTTGTAAAGGCTGGAGACTAAGGCTTACCTTAGAAGATTATCCCAACCTGGGTCTTCTTCTGGACATGCAACAGTAACTCGGGGAGGAGAAAGGAGGTCTGGGTCCAATCCCATAAGGCAAATTGCATAGATATGACCCCAAAGTTCCATGTCACACAATGCTCAAGGTCAGAAGAGGGATGTTTTTGTATGGGGATGGGGGTGGCAGGGAGGCAAATTAAGTTGTTCCCTGTGAATTTTATTTCATTAGAGCTAAGGAATATCATAATCAAGCATAAGTAGCTGGAAACTTACTTTCAAGCTACCCATGAAGATGCTGAGATCTCAGCCAAGCTACTGGGCTACCTTGGTTTTGGAAACTTAGGGATAGAGTGGTAAGGGATACACAAAGCATATAGCTAGAGGGAGGACGCACAGACAGACTGGCCTCCTCATTAAAAGACAAAAGTAGAACTGAATATCCCTTCTAACTAATCTAAATGAGCTTCTAACTAATCTAAATGAGTTTACTTGTTCTGTACAATGAGAATAATATTATCTATCTCATAGATTGTTATAAGACTAGACAGTGTATATAAAATCTTTTGTGCACAGTAGATGCTCTGTCAAAACTGCTGTTAGTATTAGAGAAGTTATTCTCTAAATGGGTTTAAGAGTTTAGGAAGTGGTTACCTCCACAAACCCCACCATTCTGGAATAGACCTATGTAACTTACCCTCTGAGCCCCAAACTCAAGAGCAGTCTCATTAAATTTAGGAAGGGAAGGGCAATATTCAGATGACTGGGGACTCATTGCAAAGAAAGGTTGGATGGAGAACCAAAACTTCTGTCCTTTTTGGGAAACAGTAATTCTCCATCAAGACTTGAACAATCTTGATCACATTAGAGTCAAAGTGAAGTGAATACCCTTGGGAACCTGAACAAGTTTTAGCACAACCCCATTAAGCACTCAGTAAGTAAACCTAATTTTCTCAATCAAATGAATCTCACATGGTCTAATAGGCTCATTTGCAACTGGTATTGTTGATTCACATGAATGTGAAAATAATGGCTCGAGTCCAAGAATCCAAAGGACAATGATTAGTTCTCTAAAGTTAAAGTGATAATCAAAGATCTTTTCAAAATACTCCCTGGTCTTCTTGGTCAATTAATTGTAGAATTAAAAGGAATAGCAGTTAAATTTGAAATTTGATTATTGCTAAGTTGTTTTCATCTGTGGTGACTTGCCTTTGTAGCCAGGCATTTTTCTATGTATAAAATAAGAAGTCATATCAGGTCTTATGTCTTTTGCCACCTTGTTCACCTTGAGTTTTTTAATTTATTAAAGAGTCAGTGCAAGAAAACCCAATATACTGAATTTTACTAGTAATATTTGTATGAGTATTTAACTTAATAGAAGTTATTCTCTGCCATAAAAAATAAAAGTATTGGGGTACCTGGGTGGCTCAGTCACTAAGCGTCTGTCTTCAGCTCAGGTCATGATCCCAGAGTCCTGGGATTGAGCCCTGCATTGGGCTCCCTGCTTGGCAAGAAGCCTGCTTCTCCCTCTCCCACTCCCCCTGCTTGTGTTGCCTCTCTCACTGTGTCTCTCTCTGTCAAATAAATAAATAAAAATTTTAAGGAAATAAAATAAAAATAAAAGTATCAAAGAATATAATTCCTAGGTATTGAGAAATCTGGCCATGTTCTAGGTTTAGAAAATGATTAAATACTAGTTTTTAAATGTTTTGGTTTTGGAAAGTTGCCAAATGGGTTTTGCCAAACACATTTTTCTGTCATTTCACAACCCATGTGTGTGTTTTAATGAATGTGTAATCCTTATGTTCTGATTCACTTAAACTTAACTTGACAAAATCTGTTTTAAGAATAATATGATTTCCAAGAAAACTTTAGAGCTGTCCTAAGAAGATACATCTTTAATTTTAAAAAAGGAGTCATAGTTGATGAATAAATGGAACCAATCTATAAATTTGGAATACAAATCTAAATATGAGATCCACATTTTAAATGACTTGTAACAGCTTTACTAACTCATGCTTAGTGAAATAAATAAGAAGATTCAACTCTGAGTTATCATTATGCTGTGTAAAATGGAAGGTAAATAGAAACATAGTGCATCTTTCCACTTCTATTAAACGTACCAAGGAGAAAGATAGCAATGGTAAAAAGACAGAAAAAAAAATTAAGCTTATGTTCCTTTTCCATGGCATCTCAACGTCTATATTACCTCCCACAATAATTTACAACTAACATATTTTAAAAGTAAGATGAACTGAAGGGGTGCCTAGGTAGCTAGGTAAGCATCAGCCTTCAGCTCAAGTCATGACCCAGGGTCCTGGTATTGGGCCCAGGGTCCTGGAATCAAGCCCAGCTTCAGGCTCCCTGGCTCAGCGGGGAGCCTGCTTCTATCTCTCCTTCTGCTGCTCCCCTTGCTCATGCTCTTTCGCAGGTGTGCTCTCTCTCTCTCTCTCTTTCTCTCTCTCTCCCAAATAAATAAAATCTTTAAAAATAAATAAATATATTAATTAATTAATTAAAGTAAGATGGACTGAGAAAGAGATTGGAGGAAGGCAGTGCACAGTAATGCAAAAGGAATGTGCTCCTAGGGGAAAATTCAAGTACTAGCTGGAATCTGAAATGATTCTGGGCTGAACCTGCAATAAGGAAGGACAACCCAAAATAGTCCCAGGTTGGTACCAGCCCTTGGATCACAAGTGAAGAGAAGAGATTCGCACTGGATGAAACCTTCCCTGGCTAGTCCCTCCAAATTTTTGCAGAAGTATGTGATATAAAAGTTAATGTACCTAGAAGGTAAAACCTAAAGGTATATACAGTATGTGTTTACAACTAAAACAAACAATGACAACAACAACAAAACGACGACATAAAAAAGCAAGCTATCATAAATGAAAGTCAACGGAAACGATAAATAGCAGATTGGATTCCAAAGCACTTTGGATATTGAAAATATCGGATATGGAGTAACTACATGTAAAACGTTTAAGGAAACAAAAATATAATTTAAAAACCAGGCAACCAGGGATGCCTGGGTGGCTCAGTTGGTTAAAGGGCTGCCTTCAGCTCAGGGCATGATCCCAGCGTCCTGGGATCGAGTCCCACATAGGGCTCCTTGGTCTGCAGGGAGCCTGCTTCTGCCTGCCACTCTGCCTGCCTGTGTTCTCTCTATCTCTCCGACAAATAAATAAATAAAATCTTTTAAAAAAAAAGGCAACTAACATATTCTGAAAAATAACCTAGATTATTTGAAAAAGAGTCAAATGGCACCATTAGAAGTGAAAAATAAAACCAATGAAATAAAAAAAAAAGCACACCTGACGTATAAAACAGTAAGATATATGGTTAAGAAACGTGTTGGTAGAATGTTACATAGGAATACAAAGAGATGAAAAAATTTAAAGAAGATGGAGAAAAAAAGGAGAAACGAATATTCTGTGTCAGAATGAGATTTTCTTTTTAATTTTAGACTTATTTTTTTAAATAGAGTGATAATAGTCAAAGCAATAATAGTAATTTTCTAGGGTGACTGGGTGGCTCAGTCATTGTCTGCCTTTGTCTCAGATCATGATCCCAGGGTCCTGGGATCAAGCCCTACATCCTGCTCAGTGGGAGGCCTTCTTCTCCCTCTCCCACTCCCTCCATTTGTGTTCCCTCTCTCGCTGTGTGTTCTCTCTGTCAAGAAAATACATTTTTAAAAAATCCTTTAAAAAAATAACAATAATTTTCTAGAACAGGAGACATGAATCCAGAAAAAGCAAAAGGTACAACAAGCAGGGTAAATAATAAATTAACTCATATTATAGTAAAGCTTCAGAATATCAACCACGAAGGGAAGATCTTTAAAGCTTCCAAATAGAAGCTTTCCAAAAGCAACAATGGAAGGTCAGATAAAATGAATGATATTTTTAAGTTATGGAGAGAAATAACTGTAAATCCACAATATTGTGCCTGGTAGAGACTGAAGTTATATAGCTATGAACAAAGGAATGTCAACAGTTGCCAACAATCATCAAGAACTAGAAGGGAGAGGTATGGAAAGAATTCGACCTCAGAGCCTTCAGAAAAACCCAGTATTGCCAACATCTTGATTTTGGTCTTCTTCAGGCATCCAGACTTGTGAAAGTATAAATTTCCATTCTTTTAAGCCATGAAGTTTATGACAATTTGTTAGGATAGCCTTAGGAAACTAATACAAAGTCTTCACCAGTAAGAACAGAAAAAGAAATTAGACATATAAGAATTGGAATGGAAGCAATAGAACTATCACAGATGATAATGATTGTCAATGTAGGCAAAAACTAAAATAATGTACGTAAATCATTAGAATTAGTACAGAATCTAGCAAGGTGACTAGACAGTAAATTAGTCAAGGGAAATCAAATGCATATCTATATATTGGAGAGTAAAAATAAATTTTTCCTGTTTATTTTTATACCAAGAATTAAAAAAAGATAAACCAGTGTTTCTCGGACCTTTTTATTTTTACTTTTTTGAAAACATTAGAGAAAACTATAGATTCAATATCATTCCAATCTAAATTCTAGTGGGATGTTTCGAGGAGCTTTTCAAGTTTTTCTAAAATGTGAAGGAAGAGCAAAGTTCTGAGAGTAAAAAGTAAAATAAGGATAGAGGACTTGCACTACCAGATATCTACATCTGTTGTAAGGCCATACACGGCAATTCTCAACTGGTCATGTAATCAATGGAATGTCTGAAAATGGTGGAGAGTAGTTATGATTTTCTTTTTTTAGTTAATTAGTTAATTATTTCATTTATTTTTAAATTTAAATTCAAGTTAGCAAGCATATTCTGTATTAGTTTCAGGGGTAGAATTTAGTGATTCATCAGTTGGATATAATACCTAGTGCTCATTACATCAAGTGCCCTCCTTAATGCCCATCACCCAGTTACCCCATCTTCCCACTCACTCCGCTCCAGCAACTCACAGTGTGTTCCTTATAGCTAAGTGTCTCTTAAGGTTTGCCTTTCTTTCTCCTCTTTTATCTTATTTTCTTTTTCCTTTTCTTCTCCTATGTTCATCTGTTTCATTTCTTAAATTCCACATATGAGTGAAATCATATGGTATTTGTCTTTCTCTGACTGACTTCTTTCACCTAGCATAATATCCTCTAGTTCATCCACATAATTGCAAATAGCAGATTTCATTCTTTTTGATGGATGAGTAATAGTCCATTCTATATAGATACACCACATCATAGTGTTGTATGTATGTTTTATATATAGTATTTTCACCACATTTTCTTTATCTATTCATCCACTGATGGACATCTAGGCTCTTTCCATGGTTTTGCTATTGTGGACATTGCTGCTATAAACATTGGTGTATGTGTGCCCTTACAAATCACTATTTTTATATCATTTGGATAAATACCTAGTAGTGTGATTGATGGGTTGTAAGGCAGTTCTATTTTTAACTTTCTGAGGACCCCCCCCCATACTGTTTCCCTGAGTCTGCTTCAGTCTGCATTCTGACCAACAGTGTAAGAAGGTTCCCCTTTCTCCTTATTCTAACTAACATCTGTTGTTTCCTGTGTTGTTAATTTTAGCTATTCTGACCAGTGTGAGGTATCTAGCTGTGGTTTTGGCTTGTATTTCCCTTATGACAAGTGATTTTTAGCATTTTTTCATGTGTATGTTAGCCATTTGCATGTCTTCTTTGACAAAATACCTGTTCATATATTCTGCCGGTTTCTTGACTGGATTTTTTATTTTGGGGGCATTGAGTTTAATATGTTCTTTATAGACTTTGGATACTAGACCTTTATCTGATATGCCATTTGCAAATATCTTCTCCCATTCCATGGATTGTCTTTTAGTTTTGTTGACTGTTCCTTTGCTGTGCAAATGCTTTTTATCTTGATGAAGTCCCAATAGTTCATTTTTACTTTTGTTTCCATTGTCTCTGGAGATGTGTCTTGCCAGAAGTTGCTGTGGCCAAGGTCAAAGTGTTTGTTGCCTGTGTTCTCTAGAATTTTGATGGATTCCTGTCTCACATTGAGGTCTTTCATCCATTTTGAGTTTATTTTGTGATTGGTGTAAGAAAGTGGTCCAATTTCATTCTTCTGCATGTGGCTGTCCAATTTTCCCAACATCATTTGTTGAAGACACCGCCTTTTTTCCATTGGATATTCTTTCCTGCTTTGTAGAAGATTAATTGACCATAGAATTTAGGGTCCATTTCTGGTTCTCTATTCTGTTCCACTGCTCTATGTGTCTGTTTTCGTGCTGGTACCATACTGTCTTGATGATCACAGCTTTGTAATAGAGCTTGAAATCAGGAATTGTGATGTCACCAGCTTTAGTTTTTTTTTTTTTTCAACATTACTTTGGCTATTTGGGATCTTTTTTTGGTTCCATATAAATTTAGAATTGTTTGTTCTGGTTATGTGAAAAATGTTGGTGTTATTTTGATAGGGTATAATTAAGGCAATGTGAGATATCTATGCAAACTAGATATATCAAATAAATGACATTGCATATCAGGTCTATGCAACAAATGGTACTAGGATAACTCAGTATTTTTATGGAATAAAATGACATTTGATTCCTAATGCACATTACATTTTAAGTAAAGTCTTTTATTTTTAAATTTTTTTAAAAAATATTTTATTTATTTATTTGAGAGAGAGAAGGCATGAGCAGGAGAGGGGCAGAGGGAGAACCAGAACTGCTGTTGAGAGGGGAGCCTGATGTGAGGCTAGATCCCAGGACCCTGGAATCATAACCTGCACCAAAGGCAGACACTTAACTGACTGAGCCATGGATGCTCTCCAAGTAAAATCTTTTAAATTACTAGAAAACAAAAAGGTTTCTTGAAGACCCCAAAGCACTAATCATAACACAGAAAAACAGATGACCATAAAAAAATTAAAAGAATCACAAAATGTGAGAAGGCATTTCCTAAACAAATAACCAACAAACCATTATTAGCTATAGCATATAAAGTATTTGAGTCAGGGCAATAAGAAAAAAGATAAGCAACATAATAAAAAATGGGAGAAACATAAAAGAAGTATTTTATAGAAGATGTATAAATGACAAATAAGCATATAAAAAATGCTCAATCTTATCAGTAATGAGGGAAATGAAAATTAACAACCCAATGAAATTTCATATTAAAATGGTAAAAATTAAATCTGGCAATATCCAGCATTAGAAGAATGTGGAACAAAGGAAAAATATCTACCACCATTGGGGATGTAAACTACTTGGAAAGCAATTTGGCAGTATGTTGAGCTTTGCTACCCATTACATATATAGAGCTAAACATTCTATGAGCACTTCTAATCTGATGTTTTTTATCCACTTATTTCATTTAAAGAAATTTCTGGTTAAGTCTTGTTAAATTTATTTCATGATCCAATAAAAACTTCTAACCCATGGTTTGAAAAAAAGATTTGTTCTGTAGAATCTCATTTGTTATCCTGGAAAAAGATAATTCAAAATTTTCATAATGACATTGTTTATAACACAAAAGAGGGAATTGAAAACAATTGGATTTTCCACCAATAGAACAAGAAATATTGAAATTGCAATATATTCAGACAAAGGAATATCATATAACAATGAAAATGAACTACTGCAAAGGTCAATGAATCTTAGAAATATTACTTTGAAGGATGAAAACAAGACATGGATTAATACTTACAATATAATTTTTGAAACCTAATACAGAAAAAAGTAAATAATCTAAACTTTAGTTTATATACATACATGGTATATATGTATATATATATACATATATAAACTTTTAAACTTTTAAAAAGAAAAAACAAAAGAATGCTAAGTCCAAAATTCAGAGTAATGGTTACCACTCAGCAATGAACTCAGAAACGAACTCAGAAAACTATGTATATGGCTGCAATGAAGTAGTTCTCCAGTCAGCGAGTTGGGTTATTTCTGTTTATTACTTTACTTACAATTTACCCAACTACTATATATCCAATATTATATAATTAAATCTGTTTAAATAAGCTAAAAAAAATAACCCTTTAGTAGTCCAAGGTTTTGAAATCTGAGATGCCATTGAGGTAGATGCTAACACACACTTCTAAATTTCCATGAAATAATAGATGGCAGGGGGGAGCCATGCAAGAACTTTTTGGCAGGTTTATTGGATTCTGAATGAGTTACAGAGGGAGGTGTATCTCTTGGAACACTTCAGTGTGGGTTTGACAGTCATATGTCTTCTGGGGTTTGGGATTGGTCTTGTCTAAGGCAAGGATTGATGTTCAAGGGATGGATTAGATGACTTCTTTGATCCTCTTCAGCTCACGATTCTTGGTCTTTCAGTCCTGTCTTGACAACAGCGCAGCCTCAGTCTCTGCCTCTCTCTACCTTCAACAGTGTGCCAGGGAATGAAGGCATTCTATTTTCCTGTAAATGGTATCTCTTGGACAAAACGTTCATCAGAGGGGCAGATCAATCTAACAGCCTCAACTATCAACCCTGGACTTTGAACTTTTCACCTTCCTCAACAAATGTTATTGTCGGTAGGGACTAAAGGGAGTAAACACAAACACATTCGTACTATGCATTACTATGTTAAAATGTCTACATGATGTACTTACCAACAAAATATTAAGAAAGGTATGTATTTCAGCAAATATATGTATATAACTAAATGTATATACATGCATATTATACATATACACAGGCATACATGAGAAAGCAATTTATAAAGATGACCTTACAATTAATAACCATGGTTTTAGAGACTAAGAGTGGTAACATTCATATTGCCAATCCTTGGTGGCAATCTTTGATCTTGATATTGATCTTGATTGAGGAAGCCAACAACTCAGCATCCTTAGCTCCCAAGGATGCTTCTGCATGCAACCTAGGCTCATTTCACTCCAGCTACAAGAAGGAACTTCAGAACCCAAAACCATTCAAGGGCTTCTCGCTTAGATCACAACCACAGGAATACATACACTACTTCATTTGATGATAAGCTTCTACTTCAGAATAATTTGGGGTTCAAGTATACAAGTATCTTCATACTGAACTTTTTTAGGCTCCTCAGACAAATTCAGTAATCTTCCCTACACCCCACTCTGGGACTATATATATTAATATACAGCTTTGGTTCTCACAAGATATTTTTATTTTGTGATTTAGTGTGACTTCATGAAGTTATTTTTCTTTAGTTTCTTCCATTTGGAAAATCTTGGAGGTCTTTAAATATCTGCTCACAAGCAGAACATAAAACAAGTTTGTTTTTTAAAGAAAGGAAATTCCAACTCCCTTGAAAATGTCTCATTTATTATTTGGGCCAGAGAGAGGAGGGTGCACTCAAGAACTTTTTTTTCCTACTACAGTAGAAGATTTTTACAATAATGTTATATCTGTATATTAATTGTGTCCTTTAAAATGAATAAATAAAAGTGGAGTAAAAAAAAGAAATCATTGGAATGAAATGAGACATGAGCGGTGCGTATGCTGTAACTCACATGACCACAGTTTTTCGTTTTCAAGGCAAATGTCTGTGTTCAATTTGCCACTGGAGTCTTAGAGCAAGCATCATACTTCCCTCAGCTACCCCCACCCTTGGAGCCACAGCCAGCTGCAAGACAGATTCCCACCCAGACGGAATGCAGGTGAAACATCAATACAGCAAGAGCCCGGGCAAAAAAGGGCATGTGGGGTTTGGAGAGTTTTAGAAAATTTTATTGCAGGAACACACGTGTTAGTGCAGCAGATGGAAGCAATTATGGCAGGAAAACTTTGCCCTATCCTTAAAACCAAATTCCAATAGTGTGAGCTCAGGCTAATGACTATCCTTGAGGACAAGTAAAATCAGACCACAGTGAGTTTTGAAGATTGACTTCACATCGCATCAGGTCATGATCTGCACTGCTAAAAACTCATCAAAACTTGATACTATCTCTACCTTATTTCTAATTGGAAAGGGATGTGACCTCAAACTCACTCATCTAAAATTAACATGCTTTCCTGTAGTCTCGGCTAAAAAACCTCATCTGACACTGGTATTTTATAGTCTGACTTGTAGGAAGTACAATTATGATTGCTAATGAATTGCATGATTATTCCAGATAGGAGACATTTACTTTGTTTGGATATTTCTGTGCATGTAGTCCTTTATGAAATGTGCTTCTTCTCTTTGAAGGAGATAGGCAGATACCTGACATCTCCCTTAATAAATAGTATCAGGGGAGCTAAGATGAAGAAAATAAAGCAGAATGAGGTTGAGTGCTAAATCTGTGACCTATAAAACAGTCAAAAGGATTAGAAATAAATCCAGCCCCATGAACTCTCTTGTCTAAGGGTTTATTCTGCAGACCTAGGCACTAAAGTAATTTTTCTCCCTCTTTGGTATAGTCATATGATTGTCTCTCCTTACTGGTGACTCTTAAAAAACCTGGCTGGTAGTGATTACGGGTGTATAGATGGGTGTTTGTTTTACAGTGATATAGTATCACTTGTAGGAGTATTTTAACTCCTTTACTCTCAAGGGATCACTGGCTGAAGGATGTATTGAAAAAGGAGCAGAAGAACTTGAGAAGTATGAAAACTCAGGGCCAAAAAGGAATGAAGTCGGTTGTTCAGTTTCTTAACCAGTCTTCTGGCAATATGCACAGGCTAACTTCCTATTGAGAGATGAAGTAATTTAGATAGTTCAGATTTGACTTTTAAAATATCTTGTTATTCTAAGCAGAGGAGTGAATGATTATATAATCAAATATCGTATTGGTGTTAAGCTAGTTAGTTAAAGACACAAGGCCAAATTCCAAAGGTAGTTCAGGCAATGATGCCAACTCATTACACATACGTAGCTGGGAGGAACCTGTGCCCAGTATCATGGACAGAGCATAGACCATAAGTTGGAAATTGCAGCTTCCATTCCTGGTTCTTCCATCCACCAGACTTGCTACTTTGAGCAAGTGACCTTACTTCTCCAGCTCTCAGTGGCATTATGTAAAATGGGAATAACACCTGCCCTGCCTATTTCAATAATTACGAAAATGAGAAAATACATTTGAAAGTATAAATGGAAGTGTGTTTGCAACTTTAAGATATTTCAACTTCAACTTATGCAAAATGATACACACTCAGTAGAAACCACACTCGTGTGGTACAATCCTCTCTTCAGCCCACAATCATGAGGGTCAACGGTCAATACACATGCAACTATTTTGCACCCATCAACCCTTCTGTTTTCACTTTCAGTCCAGTATTCAAAAAGTTACATGAGATATTTGACTCTTTATTATAAAATAAGCATTGTGGGAGATGATTTTCCCTAGCTGTAGGCTAATATATGTGCTCTGAGCACATTTAAGGTCAGTTGAGCTAAGCTCTGAGGTCCAGTAGGTTATGTGTATTAAAAGCATTTTTGATTTAATGATATTTTTAAACTTACAATGAGTTTATCAGGAGGTAACCCCATTGTAAATTGAAGATATATACATGGTTTATAGTGAAAAGCAACAGAATCTCCTGCCTCACACTTTCCAGTCCCTCATTTCTTCCTACCCAGAAAATCATTTTCAACTCATTTGGCTATTTATAATTTTATTTCTATTAATATGATTATTCTACTTTTTATTGATTCATCAATTTTAGACTTTTTCTATTGACTTCCTGTTACAAATAATAAAGATTTAGCCCTCTTCACAACATATGGCCTCCACATGTAGAAAAACCATTGCCCATCCTCCTAATATATTTAAATTTTGATTTGGGGTATTGTTATAAATGTTCTCAATGTCATTAAATGTAAATATATAGATATTATTCACAGCTGAACACCACAGTGTTACAATTATATTTCCTTTCCTGTCCAATTTTTGTTTTCCTGAAGTTATAAGGATTTTTTTTTTCAGTTGCTTTTCACCATAAAGGATTTAACTTTATACTTTTTATCAAAGTAAAAACCTCCACCATCTATTCTTTCAAATTCATTTTTCTGAATTGGAAGCAGTCCTGTTGGAGTTGTTCGTTTCTTTCTTCTAATCTGGAAAAGCTGTCCTAGGTCATCGTGGACTTTTTCATGATCAGCCTGAGTTTCTTTTTTTCTCTTCTCAACGTAATTTTCTCTTGAGCCATCTTTTATTTCCTTAAACCAATGCTTTCCTCTAATTTGTGCCTTCTCTGGGAAAGAGCATACTGGAGTTGCTTTTATTTTTTGAGATCTTACTTATGTAAAAATATCTTTATTCTACTTGCCCTCACTGATACCTACTTTGGCTGGGTATACAATTTTAAGTTGAAAATTCTCATTGCTCAGAATAGGAATGCTATTACATTTTAGCTTTCAGTCTTGCTGTGGTACACTGGTGTTATTCAGTTTTCTAATTCTTTCAATTTATCCTGCTGATTTTTTTCTGAGTTTTTTTTCTTACCTACAATAATTTACATGCAGATTTTTATACAACATGCCATGCATTTCGTGAGGCATTTCAATCTGAAAATCCATGTCCTTCTATTCTCAGAAATTTTCTTTTATTACTTTTTCATAACATCCTCCTCGGTTTTCTCCTATTTTTTTTCTAATTCATCATTGCTTTGTCTTCCAGGTTTATTTTTAGGATGATTTCCTTTTCTTTTATTCCAATTTCTGCTTCAACTTAAAACTTTTTCTCAGTTTCAGATTTGTCCCTTGTGTGTTTTTGTTGTTGTTTGCTGACTTGTTTTTAGTATCCTACCCTTGTTCATCCTACCTTGTCCTGAAGCAAATAGTGTTTCCTTTGTTGTTCACTCTTTAATGTTTCCTGAATTGTTATACAAAAATAAATTCTCTAAGGATATAATTACCGATATTTTGGATGCTTTCTCCTGCTCCTTGCACTGCACCTGTTTCATACAAATTTCCCTTATCTGTTTATCTGAGATTGGATCTTTCTTGTCAAAGGCATCACATGAATGCCTACTGATGTTTGGTAATCCACTAATTAATAATACCAAGTCATTGAAAAGCTCGTTTGAAAGATCTGTGTGTGAAAACAGCATTTGTCACCTGGTGAGCTTCACTGTAGGATGGTTAGGAGGACTTCTGGCCATTTTGATGGGAACTTGAGATATTGGAATCTCAAATTCTTTTTTTCTTCTAACAATTTCTCCAGAGATAAATTCTCTTCTATCTTTAGGCTTGGCTGCCCGCTCGCTAGGAACAAAACAGAGGGAAGAGCCTTAAAGTTTCACTGTGCAAAGTGTTTACTTTCTCTTACTTTTTTTCGTTTTCACATTGGCACCTGACCTCCACTCTCTACTGTGCCTAAGATCCAGACTCTGGTGACTCTGTGGTTTAGTTTCTTCAGAGTATATTTTATTTATTTATTTGTTTGTTTGTTTGTTTACTTACTTACTTATTTAAGTACATTATATACCCAATGGGGGCTCACACTCACCACCCCAAGATCAAGAGTCACGTGCTCTACTGGCTAAGCCAGCCAGGTACACTTTATTTATTTATTTTTGATTGAAGTGTGGTTGACATAGAATGTTATATTGGTTTCAGATGTGCAAGATAGTGATTTAACAATTATATACATTACAAAGTGCTCATCACATTAGAGGTAGTCACCATCTGTCACCATTCAAAATTATTATAATATTATTGACTATATTCCCTATGCTGTACTCTTTTATGACTTATTTTATAACTGGAAGTTTATACCTATCAATTGCCCTCACCTATTTTGCCGATCCTTTACCACTTTCTAGCAACCACCAGTTTGTTTTCTGTATATATGAGTCTATTTCTGTTTTTTGTTTGGTCGTTTGGTTTTTGGTTTTGGTTTTTAGATCCTATGTATAAGTGAAATCATATGGTATTTGTTAGAGAATAAACCTGTGCTTTCTTAGCAGGATGAAGGAAGAGTATCACCATACCAGGGATGCAGCAGAGGGTGGGGGGATTGGCAGGATCTGAGGGTCTAACTGCTTCTTACGTAGGTATTCAGACTTCCAAGTAACCTTCCTAAGTTCACCTCACCTCTCACCCTCATCTTCTAGGAGAAAAAGCCATTGTTTTGGTCCTGGGTCTTTCTGGTTTTCTTTTACATGAATAAACTTGGTTTCCCTTGGTACCCCTTTTTAATAGCACTTGGGGTTCAGCTTTCTTTGGCTCCTGCATCAGTTACTTCTCAACTGTTTATTTTCCTTCTTCCATATGTGCTAGCACAACTCCTATCTACTTTCATCTTCCCTCCTGTTCCCTTTGTATCTATGAGATTGTACTTTGAAAATTCCTTTACAGTATTTTTAAAGGGGTTTCAGAAATATGGATGCATATGATTATGCCACCACATTTAACTAGAAGTCCCAACAAATTATACTTCTACTGCTTTTGCTGCTCACATTTTGTTGCTCATGGTCACTGAACAAATTCGTAGAACAAAGCAACTATAGGTTGGGCAGTGGAAAGGAGAGGACATTCATCATATCATGTCTATATGCTATATGCTAGGTGCTGTGCACATAAAATCTTATTGGATTTTACAATCTGTGTTGTTCTGTAATGGCCACTTTACAGGTAGGGAATCAAAGTTCATAAAAATTAAGTAATATGGCCAAGATCACAAAGCTAGTGACAGGATGTCTCAATTCAAAACTTATGTTTTTCTCAGTGTATCTGTGATTGTCCATCAAGTAATTTCTCTCAAATGCAAGGGAATGTCTAGAATGCCAACTTATACCACCACTGTTGCACAGAATTATAAGCACCTGATATTTCACTAATTGTTTAAATATTGATTTATTTATTTGGGACAGAGAAAAAGAGACAGCATGCATGTGATCAGGGGGAGGGGCAGAGGGAGAAAGAGAGAATCTCAAACAGACTCCATGATGAGCACAGAGCCCAATGTGGGGCCCTATCCCACAACCCATGAGATCATGACCTGAGCCGAAACCAAGAGTCATATACTAAACCAAATGAGCCACCCAGGTACCCCTCAGTATTTTTTTTATATTTAGTGCTATCTCAAAGATTTTCTTTTAAAAGTATTCTTTAGTACACTTCTAAAGTATACTTTAGAAGTAACATTTGTTTGACTGATTACCAGAATAGGGGAAATCTACTTTGGGGCCTTGTCTTCAAGCTTAAGGTTTGGGTTTGTTGTTTTAACTCCTTCATATTAGTTGAGTTGCTGTATAATCGTGCAGCATTCTCAGGAAGCCAGATGTCACCAACCCTAGAGGTCTGGCTAAGAAACCTAAGACGAAGTTTCAGAAAAACAAATCTCAATCCATATGGGACATTGACTTCCTTATCCTAGGATCAGAGAACCACAGTCTCAAGCTAGAGGCGAAGGGAGGGTTGAGAACATGTCCTCCAGAGCTGGAAGAGCTGGGAAGATTGAGCTGAGAATGGAAAATGAGGCACACTCGCTGATCATATTCTTCATTAGCTGCTTTTTGCCTGAGGCCAGGAAGGGTGTAATGTGCTGGGTTTTGTGTTTGTTCACTTGTTCAGCTCTGTTTATCCCACTGGTTCCATTATTTGCCATACACTGAAGAGGAGAGCTTTTCTCTCTCAGGCCCCTCCCAATATCATTAGTGCCAGGTGCCTGAGGAATAGAGTTAAGGGCAGCATCCATTTTAGCCATTCATGTAGAACTTTCTCCTTTGATTTGATAATCATTGAGCCCGTATAAACTTCACCCTTATGAAAGTATGGCTCCTCTCTTGTCCATTCCTCTTTTTCTGTGTTTTGCAGTATCACCTCTTACCTTATCCCTAGCATGTGTGTGCACACACAGACTCATATACACAACAGAATATGGATATAAATCTAACGCTTCCTCCCAAGATGCCCTGACTTATATGTAGAAAACAAATTTCTTCCATTTCTTTCAAGTAAAATCTCTTCTGAGTGAAGCTAATATGTCCTTATTTCTCTTCCATTTAAGGGAGACTTCATTCAGAATGGAGTTTTTTGTGTGTGTTTTTTAATCTTTAGTGAATATGCTTCTGGATTCTAAAATCCATTAGGGCTTTCATTATTATTTTTAAAGACACATGTGCACAAATACAGTTAATATATTAAATAAAGACTATAATATACTTCTATAGATATTGTTATGGCATGGAGTCGAGAGAACTAATTTTATTTGACACTGTCTTTTAGCAGAGCAGAAATGTTACACTCAGCATGCCATATGTAAGGAATCCAGGGTGGAGAAGACAAAAATACACAAGAGTAAGAATCTGTGACAGCGAAGTCTCATGACATGCTGCTTTATTATTACTCTTAATAAGAATATTGCTAGGGTAAGAAGTATCTCTGCCCTGGAATAGCCATATAATTATTTCTCAGCTGTGTTATGTAAAGAAAAACAAGTATTCAATATGTTTCATATTGAAGTATTTTAATCTGACCGTATTCCCTCCCCCAGAAATAAGAGGGAGGAAAAGAGACCTCAAAGCAACAAAATAAAATAAAATAAATGCCCTGGCTGAAGACCTTGTTTCACCAAGTGTTATTAAGCTGATGAGAAAAACTGATGCAAAATTCACAGTATTAAAGGACTGGGGATGCTCTGGGGACAGAAAGTCGATTATGGTCTTTTCACCTTTGTATTGTTGATGCTAAATGCAGAGCAGGTTGGTAAGTCAGAAAATGCTGATGCTGTGTGAGGCCAGCTGAGGAATCTCTGAGATGATTTATGGTGGGTTTAAATTCATGGTTAGTGGGCAAGAGCCCCATCTCACCTGTAACTGGTGTTAGTAGTTCTCCATCACAGCACCTCTATGGGTTTTCCCCAGTTTTACATCTTTATTCAACATTTTCTAGGAGCAATTCTTTCACTTCCTGAGTAATAAAAGAAGCCATTTTTTATTATAGATTGCCTATGATGTGCCATGATCTGTTTTTGACACTTGACTTCTGTTGTTTCTAATTCTTAAGACAATCCTGCAAAATGGACATTCTTCCCATTTTACCCAAGAGAAGACTGAGGTTCCAAAGGATTAATCAACATAACCAATAAGTGATAGAAGCACATCTCAAAATCAGGTTCATTAGACTCAGAATCCTGTGCCTTTTGCTACTACATTAACACATATACTCTTTTTAAATTCAACTTGGGAACTCACGTCCTATAATGATTTCTATAAAATACCACAATTTTGATCCTGGGGATCATGAAGCCATGTATACCCAGGTGCCTCCTGCCACAGTTTGAGTTAAGATATTTATAGAAATCTAGCTGACCTCGAAGAAAATTAACTTCTGGGGAAAAGGAAAAGAAGAAAGAAAGAAAGAGAGGAAGGGAGGAAGAAAGGAAGGAGGGAGGGAGGGAGAAAGGAAGGAAGGAAGGAAGGAAGGAAAGGAGGGAGGGAGGGAGGAAGGAAGGAAAGAAAGAGGGAAGGAAGGAAGGATGGAAGAAGGAAGGAATGAAAGAAAAAAGAGAAAAGAAAAATAAAATGAGTAAAAGTTAGAAACACATGCAAAAATGTAGACAAACCAAAACGAACAGAGAAATAACCAAAACAGTATGAGTGGCCCTAAAATCAGAGCAGTTGTTCAGAGAACAAATCAGGAGCACTCTTTTGGGAAAGAGTCTCTTTTGATGGAGAGTTGATCATTCCCATCAATATCCAAAAAGTGGACATAAGGAAGAACGAGATGACCAGTGTGTGTGTGACCCAAGGGGAGGACAATGGAGACCCTGGGAAAGTCTAGGTCAGCTATGAGGAGGGACTCCCTGAGAATCCAAGTCCTTAGATGAAGTTCCAGTTAGAGGAGTAGCAAGCTGTCTTGTGTTAGAGGTGGGGAGGGGAAAGGCCTACCACTGAAGGGAGTAAAATACAGGAAATTCAAGAATCAGAATAGAGATTGAAATAGATATCCTTTAAGGTTCACTCGCAATCCTGACTTGCAGCCCCAATGCTGCTTGCCAGATATGTACCACAAACACTTCCAGATCCAAGTCAATGGGTGTGGGCAAGTTTCTTAATAATAAAATGGGATGACCTTATTAACATGCTGGGCAACCCTTTCCCTTTTCTTTTGCACGTGTCCCCAGAGGTACATGTCCTGCCACAGGTTTTAGGCCAAAATGGGAAATTCATCCTCCATCAGCACGGCCCCTGCGTTGCTTAGTTAATACTATATTTGTGTCAGCGATGAAAGCGACAGACCACATAGAAAATCAAGACAGGGTATTAAAGATCGGGCAGGATGTGAGCCCTACACCTGGTCTAGGGCTGGTCGGGACACACCCTTGAGCCTTCTGTTCAGGACTCCGTTTTACCTTCTTTGTGCACATTTGTGTTTTGCCACACACAGCCCTCAGCCAGAGAGTGTGGTGTGCTAAATGTTTGTTGGCCACAGGCGTTGCCTTATTTCCTTCATGTGTGACTGCCAGCTCTTGTAAAAAAGAAGCTGACTCTGAGTACATCATAGAGTTCAAAACGCACGTCAGAGTGTTAGGTTCCTTTTTGTATCCTTGAGGGAAGAAGGGCAAAACATCAGAGAATGCACAGAAGGCCTAAGAGTAGGGAAACCGTACACACAGGAAGTGGTCTCATTCTTGAAGGTCAAGTTGATGATCGTCATGAGCTGGGTACCCCTGACGTTTCAGAAGAATGAAGAAATTCTGCAGGTGCTTGGGGTTTTTTTTTCCCCCCAACGGTGGAGAGAGTTCTGGGTTTTACCTAAACTAGATACTTTTAACGTAGCATCATAGTGAAACTGCTGCAGTGTGTGTGTGTGTGTGTGTGTGTGTGTGTGTATAATTCATTGGTCGAGATCAACATCAGTACGTAAATTCTTCTTAAGCAAGAATCTATTTCTTTTCTGTGACTAAAAACTTTTCTAAACCAGTTCCTGCCAAGGCAGTTCTTATTTTTGTTTGTGATCATTGTGAATAATCCAGTAACAGAAAGTGTGTGCAGAAACACGCTTTAAAGTCTATTTTTATGGAGAAGCTATTGAAAACACTTTACACTCTACCTGGATCAGTTCTAACACACGCTCCATATACTTCTGAACATGTAAATACCGTCA
Source organism: Martes martes (assembly GCF_963455335.1). Lineage (NCBI taxonomy): Eukaryota > Metazoa > Chordata > Mammalia > Carnivora > Mustelidae > Martes > Martes martes. The sequence goes on from NC_137891.1 coordinate 43,282,465, forward strand.
TGGGGCCCGTAAACTGTTGTTCTTCTAGGTGAAGCGACATCAATTATTTTTTCTTATTATGTTTTTCTTGGAGGGAGGAAGAAATAGAGCTCACCCAATTTTCTTCCTTGATAGTAAATGAGTTTAATGGAAAAATCTCAAAATATTTTGACCCAATTTCTGACTTTGCTTAATTGCTTTAAGATACATGCAGATTAAATGCTGAATAAAACTTTTAGCCAAAGAACAAAAAAATTATTCTAGATTCTATAGGAATTGTCAAGAACCAATGCATCCTTCCTTTGCGTATCAGAGCTAGGTTATGAGACCTTAGATTTGCTCAGACCTTAGATTTTCTTAGATTCGTCGGAGAGAGAGAGAAAAAGATTTATATATGGAAAAATAATACTGAGAAGGTAAAATTGCAGAGACTACATTTTTCCCCAGGAGGAGTCATTTCTAGAGAAATATCTTCTCAATGTTCTCCCCTCCCCCTTTCCCAAGATTTGCAATGTACTTTCAAATATGCTGTCTTTTTGCTTCTGAGAAGCTTTTTGCTTTCTCTCTGTGTGTGTGTGTGTGTGTGTGTGTGTGTTATGTAAACCTGTGCCTTAAAATACCCTCTCCACAACCAAACCAAATACAGAATTTTGATCACAAATTAGACCTGGAATTCCCACTTCATGAATGTGACCCTCCCTTGTCTGACGCCTGGTTCTGGTGAGATCCAATGAGACAAGGTAAACCTTCGTACGTGGACAGTGCTAGGTTTTGATCTGCTTTATTGAAAGATAATTGGTTATTTTAAGCTCTTCTTGTCAGGATACCTGGACCCCAAATAGACAGCAAATGTTCAGGAGATTGTGAAGAGCCCCCCCAAGATGTCCTCCCCATCAGGAGTTAAGAAACAAAGTATTTCTGGGGGAAAAAAATGGAATTGTGCTGTTTGGCAAAGTTTTGACAGGGAGATTTTCTAGGATCTTACTCCCCACAGCCCGCTTCTACCCAGCATAAACGTAACCAAACTGCTGTTCAATTACATAACAGCTATTTTAATTATTATTTTAAGTCAAATGCGTATTCATTCCCACAAAGCTCGTTTGTATAGGGAAGGTAAAACAGAGGCGCTCCAGAAGGCAAAGCTTTCTTGGCTGCCCTGCCAGGGGTCTGGGTTTTCAGGTGGCCCTCTGTTTCTCCCTGCTCGTTTGGCAGGTCTTTTGCCATTTTATTTCAATTATTACCAAAAACTATCCATGTAGGAGTAGTTTCATAAAACTGAAAATTGCAGTTAAGTTCACATCTTAACAGCATTTCAAGTGCACATTGTAACAGAGACTCCCAGTAATCAAGTTGCAGGAAGGCTGTTATAATAGTCTTTCTCTCTCCCTGAATTGCAGCGGGAAAGGCAGATGTGGAAATTATGAGTAATGTAATTGATGATCTTAAAGCTTTTAAATACCCAAGCTCTCAACAATCAAGATCTATTTGAGTTCAGAATCTAATAAGAAGTAAATACAATAGGTTTCAATAAGACATTTTATCAAGAGCTCAGCAGTACTTTCTCTCCTCCTGCTTTTATGGGCAACATTATCATCTCATCAGCAGACAAGTTGGAGAATTTTATTGTGACACATAATCATTTTTAGTTCATCATATTTCTCCTCCTCCTTGTGCAGCTTTTTCAAAAATAAAGTTTGGTCATTAAATACACTATTTCAGAGGATTTTTTCGTCCCTGATAGACTTAATAGGGGAGGAAGCAGGGTGTCGTTAAAGCAAGCTGTTTATTGACAACGAATTTATTGTGTCCCACTGTAGGAGGCTCTATAAAACACATCAGTGTGTTAAAAATAATACCACTAAGATATTTTCTAGATACCTAGGTTCACAAAGCCTAGCTAGTGACAATTATTTCTAAATTCATCCTACAGCGCATTCACTAGCCTGGCCCCAAAGAACTTGCATGCCATTAAGAGTTAATTCAAACGCCACATTAAATACACCTCAATATTATTTTCGTTAATATGCAAATCATTCATAATATCAGGGTGATCTTATGTGCAGTGGGAGCAGCAATAATGCCTGCTTAATGATGTGTTCATCAGTGCCGTAAGTGTCTTCATACTCTTACTGTTACATATTGTTTTCACAGACAGGCTTGACTACAAAGAAAATTGTATTGTCTCTGCAGTAATGTTTTCACATTTTTTTTCTCTTTTGGTGGAAAAATATCTTTGTCAAGCATGCATAGGTACTGGTAATCTTTCCAGTGCTATCATTTTCACACCCAGATATACACTGTTACCAGCTAACCAGGCTTCTGAGGTCAGGAATTATCAGCAATATATTTTAATAAAGGAAACTCACAAAAAATGGTTTGTTTTGTTTGTTTGTTTGTTTATGAGGAAAAAATCATCTTCACATTCCCATCAGTTTTTTCTCCTACATTTTCTATTAAGACAATAGAGAAATTGTTCATAGATGGTATGTTTTTTACCTAACGCGAAACAAAACAAACAAACGTGTGTGCGTGAATGAATACATAATTTTTTTTTTTTGCAAGAGAATGCAAACTTTTTAAGGCATCGGTAACATAAAATATAAACTAATGTTAATTTTTCTGTACCTGTTTTGTCACTTCTCGGTGGAGCAAAAAAGAATAAAAATAGCTTATGGAGAGGGAAGCGTGAAATTTCATCAGGACTGTTCTATGTTTTAAAAACTCTGACATGTGGTGTCCAGGTAAATCAGCAAAAACCTGCAAAAAGCTTTTACGTAGCTCTGTCTCTTGCATTTATGGCTTTATTTTCTACGAAATTTAGTATTTGGACACCCCCAAATTCCAAATTATTCAAATATGGAAGAGCAACAACAAAAAACCCTTCTTGTTATTGTAAGCCCCGGGTTAAACCATGAACCATGTCAAACCTTAACGCCTCTCGTCAGAAAGTTGACTTTCAATCAAAACCCTTCCTGCTCTGGTTGTGCATTCAGCTACAGATGACAGGAAGAGTCCATCGATTGATTATAAATAACATTCAAATTAAATGTACAGTTATGAAAGAGAAGGATAAAAGAAGTGGAAGAATCCCCGTCCCACCCCCCCACCCCCCACCCAAGCTCTCCATCTCAGGAGTTCCCAGAGATAAGAATTAAAGCAAAACTAAAGGATCTTTGGAAGCAGGATTGTTTTGCCATGGATGAGGGATTACTGATTGGCTTTTTAACTTCAGCTTTTCCAAATAGTTTTTCAGTTATTTAATTTACTCTACATGGAGTCTATTGATTATTCAAGTTGGCAGTCAATTTTATAGGGCACCCCGCTGTTTCTTTGCTTAATGTAGTCAATGATTGTAATTGCTTGATCAGTGCGGCCCATGAAATAGGTTTTGTGTCTTTTTTACAATGCATTGATGGCTTTATCTGATGCAGCCTTGGCAGGACCGGGTTTTACAGCGCTACCCGGAACTCCCAGAGGTCTCTAGATTAATGGCTATGGCGAGCCGTTGGAGCTGCTGATGCTGCGCTCCAGAATGTACTCACACATCTGGCATGCCACACTTGGCGTTGGCGCCAGCTTTGTGTTGTGCAGTTACAGAATCTCTCACCAGTGCCTAGTTAACTGTTTTCACTAAGGGAATGAGATAAAAAGCCATCCAGAGAGCTGTTGGCACCCACTCTCTGTCACTGTAGTCACACATTAAAAAATTCTTTTTCAGTCTTTTTTTTTTTTTTAAGAGGCAAATGATGTATGGAAACAACAAATTACGTGGAATGTTTATGTGTTGGACTCTGTTTGGATTCTGAAAAGCATCCCATGGGTGTTCGGATTTCCTGTAAACCAACAAGCAGCCCCCCTCCTTCCTTTCACCACCGCCTCCCCTTGGATGAGAGCATGATGGTATGAAACGCATCCAAGTTTTCCGTGTGAGCTGACAGGGGCTTTAGATTTCGAGAGAAAGGTGGGTAGCAGAATCACGAATGCGAAAAACAGCCTGAACCACCCTCCATAGCTCATTACAATAAAGGTAATTCTCCTGTCCTTCAGCGAATCAGGTTAAATTGCTCAGGCATCATTTCCCTATGCCTCATGTCAGTGTTTCATATTTGGTACAATTTGAATTGCATTATTAGACATGTAAAATGTAGTTTTAATAAGTAGACCAAGAAAAAGTAATGAAATATGCAACAGAGTTGCATAAATCCGTGGACGATATAATTATATAGTATGCATACAAGATTTACAATGCCCAGGATGATATCCACCAAATAAAAAAAAAAAAAAGGAAAGAAATAAAGAAAAAAAATGTGATAGATTTTTTTAGACCAGCTGGGCTCTGAGTAGATTTTCTCAGTAGAGTTTGATATCGAAGCTGGACAGGTACAGTTTCCCTATTAATACTTTTCTCTCTGAGTAATAAACTATAAATGAATAATGCATCTCTGAAAAGGAAAATCTCCTGAGAAGACAGAAAATAATACTTTAAATTCCTAGGTCTACATGGAACTGAAATTTCCATTAGAGTGGCAATTGTATAAGAATACCACATAGACATATGCCATACGAGTCTGCAAGCTTGTGCATAAGGAAAACATTCAAATTTTCTGAAAATAACCATTCTCATTCTTTAGATTTTACAGTCATTGTGTGATGTCATTGCTAGGATAATACCACCATTAATTCAGATTTTAATGCATTTACAATAGAAGTCTCTCCATCAAATTCCCTCCCTCTCCCTTTACTTTCTTGATCTTCAGACATAGTCTAAACATATTTTATCCACTCCATGCATAGCCTTACAGACTACACAACTTTCTTTCCTTATATAGAATGTTATTATTTAATAAACTGAGCAGAAAGAAGCCAAGTCAGCAATTTATACTAGTTTACAGACAGCCCAGGCTTTGAAATATGAAGAAACGTCTTTTTCTTCAGGACGGCGGAAAAGCATCTGAACACTGCTCCGCTCTGGATTTCATTTTACTGTGAAACACTGTAAAAATGACCGTCATTTTGAAATAAATGTCTGAGTCACTTTTCCCTTGCTGCGCACACTGAGATGGGCTGTATAGCTGGAAGCCTGCCTCCCGACCCCCTCAAACGCACACACACGCAGTGAGTGGCGTTAAGAGCTGAACAAAATACTCAGAGGAACGGAGGGACTCACTCTTATGACAGCTCATGAAAGGTCTTGCTTCAAACTGATCGAAGGTAACTCATGATAGTGGATGAGTCTGGAGACAGGTCAGACTGAAGGCTGGGGAGATCCTCTGTTGGAACATGGTTCCTGTTGGAATGAGCTCACTCCATCCCCCATCCTCACTCCCTCCCACTGACACAAGCTCAGCCAGTTGGTCCCTGAGGGAGACCCTGGGTATTCAGCTGAGGCCCATCCCACAGCGGGATCACCTTGGTGCTGGGCCTCCACGCATGCCCCGCTGGCTGAGCACTGACTTTGAGGGCTGGGTCCCCCTTTTCAGACCTGTCACCCATCTGTTCTTGATTGTAGAGTTCCGGAGGGCAGCGCCTTTGTCATTTTCACTTGCCTTTTATTGTTCCTTTTGGTAGCAAGGTGTTATGCAGATGTGGACACTTAATAAATACTCCAGGGCAGACTTTGTTGCCCCTTCATCAAAGGAAAGGATGGGAAAGTTACTTGAACAGCAACGGACCTTGATGTGAACGATCAAGGATTCTCTCTCTGATTTTCTTCTTCCCAGGGTACGAGCCTGGGGAAAGGGTAGCCCAGGGGCAGGAGTAGCTATGTTCTAACTGGTAGATTTGAAACGCTGCTCTGGCATTCCCTTGCTATGTGACGAATGACTTAATCTCTCTGAGCCTCAGTTTCCTTTGCGATAAAGTCATTCTGCTCAGGGTTGCCAGAGCATTAACTGAGGCACCATAGAGAAACACCTGCCACACAGAAGCTGCTCCGTAAATTTTAGTCCCATCCAACCATGCCTGCGAGAGAGCGAAGTCCAATTCCTTGCTCCTCCTCTAATTCTGAGCACCTGTTGTACTTATATCTCAACTAACTTCCTTTTGCCTTCGGTTTTAATTTTAATTTCACTTTCCTTTTCATACTTGGCTATACCAATTGCTCCCTGAAGCTATAACCTGAATGTAATTCAGAACAACACAAACTAATACAATGTGCAATAGACAAAAATCACCAGGTTTGGGAGAACATTACTGTTTCTCCTATATTACAACATATTTCAAAAAAGATCAGAATTTAACAGATACCATTTTATCCCCTAAATTCCTGGGGTTGAGACACACCCCCCCTTGCCCAGGGGATCAGGCAGCAGACAGAGCTGGGAGGTGAGACCCAAGGTCCCGCTGAAGCAGATGAACTGGCCAAGGTACTCTAACCTGCTATAAAAAGAGCCACAGAGGGGAGCCTTAACAAAAATTTATAAATAAGGTCAAACAGTTAAGGCAATGGAAACCAAAAACATAGTCTAGGATATGAGAGATGGATGTGAATATATTGGTATACATGGTGACGGGATGGAAACGGGCAACCATCCAAGACAAGCAAGGAGACTCATGAATGGTTCTGATGAGCAAGCTGGTGTGCGGCATGCCCTCGGGTTACTCTGTTAGCGCTTGGCTGCTATGGGAAGGTATGAGGCTGTCTTAAGACAAAGGGTTGAGGCAAAAAATCCTGATCGTGAACTCTGAGCCAGAATGCATGTGACTACCTAGTCAGAAGACAGCTCCATGGTTCTCCCAGACGGTAGACTGATGTCTTATTTACTATGCTGGTTAAAGAGGTCCTTCAGGGGCGCCTGGGTGGCTCAGTGGGTTAGGGCCTCTGCCTTCGGCTCAGGTCATGATCCCAGGGTACTGGGATCGAGCCCCGCATTGGGCTCTCTGCATAGCAGGGAGCCTGCTTCCTCCTCTCTCTCTCTCTCTCTCTCTGCCTGCCTCTCTGCCTACTTGGGATCTCTCTCTATAAAATAAAAAATAAAATCTTTAAAAAAAAAAGGTCCTTCAGTGAAGAGAATTATGCTTGATGTCCCTCACACCTCTTGACAATCCAGGGACCTACAGAGATGCCATGATAGAGAAGCAGTCTAAGAAAAGAAGACTTCTACTTTGGCACATGATACATACTTCCAAATCTACTGCCCACAATGGCAGTTTTTTGAGAGAGCCCATAGCTCTCAGTATTTTTCAAGAGAAGATAGATCTGTGCACAGAGAACTCAGGGAGAAACTCTTCAGATACTCTGACATCTGTGGTTATAATGCTTTCGTATACAGAGGAACAGCTGCCCCATTCTCCTGGATTTGTCTGTCACTGCTGGTGAATATCAGAATGAGAGCCCTAAACTGGGAATATAATTATTCAATAGTAAACTGAAGTTTTACCTATTTTCTGTGAATCACATTGTGTGTGGTGTCTCCCACCATCAAGTCAAGGGTGCTCTGGGTTTATCAGGAAAGAATAGACACCAAAAAGTATGCAGGAGACAGGAGTGGAACAGGGACCATGTCCCTAGTCATGGCAAGTTACAAAACCTGATCATAACCAGGCATCATTCTTAAATGGGAAGGAGAGACCATTTAAGAGGAAAACAGCCCTAATAGGGAATACACTATAAATAATTTGACTAAAAATTTACCAAAACTTACCCAAAATGGCTGTACTCTTAACTGCCCATTTCATCATTGCCCCACATCAAAAAAGAACAAGCATTCCCTACACTTACCAGCCATTTCCACCACAACCAACAAGAATGAGGACCTAAGAACACGGAGGAGGCCCTTACAAGTGAGAAAGCTTCTTTTCTCACGATTGAGACACAGTGAATACACTTCATTCCTACTGTAAAGTCTTTTCTGTTTTACGTTAATGCTGGCTGGGATAGGACAGTGTGGCTCATATCCCAACAGAAGGGAAGAGAGAGGCATCTTGACCAGCATTTATTGATGAATTAACACGTCCAGGAGAGAATTAAGTATGCCTGTATGCTTTTACACACACAGATGTATGTGTGGGGGGGGATATAATCTCTGACTTAATTTCTTGCAAATCTAGGGCATAGACCTATTACATCTACTTCACTGATGAAGATCTCAAGCTCAGAGAGATGTTAAGTAACTTCTCTGAGGGTTACATAGCTAATGAGGGAAGAAACATGATTTACACCCGGGGTGGCTTACTCCAAAACCATGCCTTTCGCTCTTCTTCTTGATGCCTTGTGTTACCAATAAGTGGTAAAGGCATCATTCGAAATTTGCTTCTTGAACTCTTAGAGGACTTATTTGTGGGTCTGACACCTGAGTGTGAGAAACATATTAGCTACATAATACAAACAGCATCCTTCCTGCTCGGTCTCAGACAAACTGGTCATGATCTCGTCCTGAAAGGTTGTGCAGTAGCTGCTCTGTTCTTGACCTTCTCTCTACACTGTCATGTGGTACTCTTATCTTGACATGAATAAAGTCCAGTGTGGACATTCTGGGTTTTGAATATTCAGAGGGGAAAAATAGCTATTTACCAATGAACTTTAAAACTATTCTAAGCATGGGGCGCCTGGGTGGCTCAATGGGTTAAGCTTCTGTCTTAGGTTCAGGTCATGATCCTGGGGTCCTGGGATCGAGCCCCACATCGGGCTCTCTGCTCAGTGGCGAGCTTGCTTCTCCCGCTCTCTCTGCCTGCCTCTCTGCCTACTTGTGATCCCTCTGTCTCTTCCTCTGTAAAATAAATAAATAAATAAAATATTTTAAAAATTTTCTATGCACAGTTATAGAAGACCTAGCATTCAGATAATAGTTTCATTCCAAACACTTGCGACCCAATTTTTTTAATGTAGAGAGTTTATTGTCCATGTACAGATTGCATATGATAAGAAGTATACATATTTATGTGAATTAAAGGTTTGAAATTCTTTTCACAATAATTCGAGTGTTGCCCTTGGTTCTCACAAAGTCCCTTTTCCCATCAAAACCAAGACTTTGAAATTATTATTATTATTATTATTATTATTATTTTATGACAGGATGACGCAGTTTTTATTTGGGTTGAATGCCTGGAAGGTGGCTTCAACCTTCAGCAGCCCGCACCGTGTTCATGTTGGCATTGGGAATATTCGCTCACACTTTGGTTTGCTGAAGCACCATGCCCTTGAGCCAAATACTCCAGCGGCATATTCACCTCAACGATGGAAACTTAACCTGACTCAAAACCAAACACAGTCTTTATAAAAAGGGCTATTAAAAAAATGTTTCCTGTGATACTCTTAACCAATGCTTTCATAAACTGATTGGTTTATGAGCCAATGGCTGTTAATACAATAGAATTTTTAAACAAAAATTTCTGTAATGAGGGAAATGTGTGAAGTACCTCAAAAAATAAAAAGGAAAAGTTTTATTAATCTGTCCTTGCATCCTTCAGGTAACTATTAGTATGCTAAGTGTACATTTCACTTACTGTATTTTCACAATGTCTAAGATTATATTTGCATGCTTAAATCAGCTTATTAGTGAGCAGCTCCAAAAAAATGCTGTCTCTATAGAAAAATTTTTATTTTTTTCCAATCCCAATATCATTTCTTTAAAAAAAATAGGCCCTTCTCCCCCCCATTTACTATTTTTTCTGTTTGCCAATCAATCTGTTCCCTGTAAATAAGCAAAATACTTAATTGTGGAGAGTATCTTAAATTCCTCCCCTCTATCATCCCACTAGAGACTGGACTGAGTGAGAAGTCACTAGTTGTGAGTCTATGTGGACATCTCATATACGCTGACTTTAAGACCCATGTTGAGAATGAATCATGGGAGTTTGGATGGGCTTCAACTATGTCATTAGGGAAACTACACTCATATATTCAGTGTTCTTGTGGACTCCAGCCCTGTTAGATGTGCTTCCCCTAACGTTTTTTGTGGTCCTGATTTGAGACTTTTCAATCGGTTTCAATTTCCACATCCCTCTGCACGTCCAGATTCTGGCTGTGCCTCGAAGAAGAGGTGCCAAAATTCCATGAGAACAACGGTCCCCATGGAATTTTTGGCTTGACCAGAAGCAGGAAGAACAGGAAACGTTATTTTAAAAAGTCCCGTTTTTCACACTGCCGATGTCTGGAGAGTTGAGATAAGCTTTGAGTCTACTTCCAAATCTTTGGGTGCCCCTCCAAGCGTGCTCTAAATGGGGTGTGAAACAGAGCTTCCTGGGGTGGGATTGGACAGTGATCAAGATGAGACAGAATTGGCAGTAGAGCTTTTCTCCATTTAGTTTCCAGGATAATGGAGGTGAAGCTGGAGGTTTCCCATCCTAATGCCTTATCTAGGAGACAGCTCTGTGAATACTGGCCCAAAATGTTACTTTTTTTTTTTTTGTAAATATTATACTTTGAGTTGTTGAGTTTTAGTGAGCCAGAGAGCACAAAAATAATCTTTATTCTTGAAATATTTATACATAGAAGCATTACTGAAATAAGAATGCATGATTCCTTGGATTGGATTACATCGCTGTGACATAATTACTTTATTTTTAGTTCTCAGTGCTTAATGGAAACATGACATGGAAGTGGGTGTTGGGGCACAAACCAAGTTCTGGAAGTGACTGTAAATGGTTAAAAAGCTGTTCTAGACTTCCCCACGTCTGTACATCCTTTTGCTCTCTTGAAATACCCACTTCTTTCTTAATTTTACATTAATTTTACCTCTTTTGAAATATCAACTGTTTTCTTAATTTTACATAGAAAAGATGCAAATCAGTGCATGTTTGGAAGATAAAATGCCATGGTGAGTTCTCCAAAGATCGTTATTTAATACATAAGTATTTCCAAATGTGAAACTATATTGTAGATCTCTTAGAGCTGTTGAAGATTTAGCAAATATATGTCAGGAGAGAAAATTGTTGTATAAGTTTAGGAAAGAAAAGCATCAGGTATAGTAATTCAGTTTTAAATTTGAAAATTATCATAAGACAGACCATGTATATTTACCAATGCCCTTCAAGCAGAACAGAGAAAAGTTAATACTCCAGAAATGTACAATTCTGCAAATAATACTGGGAGTGGTCATTTTCTTTCCCAAAGAATGCACAGGTAATGCGAACATTTAATTTCTAGTTGTCTAGGAATTCATGAGAATAAGAAGACTTGAGGCAGGTTTTAGGCATTGAACACTGTTGCATGGCAATAATTGAAAATAAAAATTCATCTGCCTTTGCTAACATCCAGAACCCTTCACAACTGAATTAGCAAGTGGATTGATTAAGTAATTCAATGACGACATTTACCAAGTGGATCCCTCATATATGCCCAATCTTTAGGGCAATCAAAAGTTTGAAATGAAGGATACTTTCCTACTAACCATGGACATTAACTCCTCATGAAATAAATACTGTTTCTAATTTTCTCCTCATCTTTCTACTCTTCAATTAAAAAAACAACAACAACATAGATTTCTTTAATATTTCTTTAGCATGTGCAGTCTCTGGGCTTTAACTTGATCATTTGTAATGCTCTTAGATTTTCTCTGAATTCTCAAGGTATATTACTGATATCTATCTATCTAAAGAAGCAGCTAATGATAACACATCTTAATAAATCAGAAAACTATAAACACTCATAAGATGAGTATTCTCACAGATTTATTACCATGGTTGGAGAAGATAGTCTCTGTAAGCAGAAGCTTAAACTTCATCTACTTACACCTTCCCAATGAAATCATTCAGGAATAAGCCACATTGAGGTCACCTTGCTCATCATTTTAGGAGGATAAATTCTAGAATCTAAAAAAACTACAAAGTTTGCAAAAATATTTGATGGCAAAATCATTATTTTCAGGAGCCAAGAAATGGAAAAGTGACAGGTTGTTGAGATTTCCTTCCCTACAAATGCAATCATGTCAGCACTGTCAGCCCCATTTACTCAATGACTCAAATAGCACTTTTCCTCTCTTGATGAATATTAAATACCAGTGCTATTTAATAAACAACTTGTGATCATGCAAGACAGAGAATGATAAGACATGGTCTTTTTCCTGCAAGCATTGATTTCTTCTAGGACAAAATGAGCACACAAGAAGTCCCACGTCTACATCTGGAGGTTGGGATAGTAAATTTGGGAAAAGATCTCTCCAATCGACTGTAATTGAAGAGAGACTTGAACTATCACAGGATTTGAAACAAGTCATAAGTATATAAATGAGTAAACAATAGGACATTGTTTGGGGGATGTTTTATGATCTTTAGAGCACTTTCACATGCATACCCCACAAACATGAAACGAGAAAGATGAAGTTTATGGAAAACAGAGAACCAGGGAAGTAATGAACAGAACTGGGTCTACAGGCAAATTTTCTAATTCATCATTTTCCTATTTCCATTTCACTGTACACTTTCTCATTGGAGAATAGATAGGATAAAAATTGAATCCAAATCTTTAGGGGCAATGGAGGTAGCGTTAACACAGGAATTTTTTACCTTAAAAAAAAAAAGTATGGATCCTCTGTGGTTTCTAGCAGTACCATTTTTGGATAAACACACAGCAGAGGACACCCTTGAAGAATTAAAAATGAGTTCTTCCATTGATTCGCTTCCCTTGGCATCACTTCCAGCATGACTTCAAGGCAGTGACATGTGGCAGAGAGAAATCAATAACTAGAAGTAGTTAGCTATGCCATGACTTTCTTTGGAAAGGGCAATCATTTCATTTTTCTTTGGTATTTCATGGACTTTGTCACCCTAAGTTAAAAAAAAAAAGGAATTAAAGTGGCTCTTAACATTGAATACATATTTGGGTGAGAACCCTTTATATTAAAGTTGCTAACAGCTGTCAGTGTCTCCTGGTTTTAGAAGATTGTGTCCATTTGTGACTATCGTATACATTCCACAAGAACTAATTTGTGTTATTGAGGAAAAGCTGTTGGATTTATTTGCTTGGCCTTGATTAGATTAGATCTGGCCATATCGACTGGGTCATTGTGTTTAACTCCTCATACTTATGTTTTATAACATTATAATAAAAGGCTGAGAGCTTCGCCTCCGTGTCTGTTCACAATCATTTATCCATAATGTGTCTGAAAGAAACAGAGAGAAATGAAAGGAGACACTTTCTCATTCATGATTCTTTTAAAAACTGTTCCCTTGTCTTCACCCTCCCATCCTGATATCGCATGCATGGCTTCTTCTCAGCCTGCTCCCAGACAAGCTAGGGCAGGCCCTATAATATGATTCAAATTGCAATCTCATGTCTTGCATTCCCCCAAACACCTCATTCTCCCATTCAACCTGGAAACTTCATCCCAGTCCCCAATTAGACTAATATATCTGCCCGGCTCCGATTGGGGGTGATGGATCGGCTGGGAGGGTGGGGGGAGACGAGAAGATTTTCTCAGCTCCTCTGCATTCCCATAGGCACGCAGCATTTGACAGATTGGGCAGAACTGCCACGAAAGAGTCTGACACAGATGGTGTAATTAGAAAATGCGAAGTGCGAGTGTGAAATTTATCTTTGATCAGCACCTCCTTGCCAGATTGTCATCTATGTTAATATGATGATGGCTTCTTGGAGATGGATAGAAGGAAACAGCAGCCTTGAAGAGGAAAAGGAGACTGTTCACTCCATACAGAAGATATTCTATTTACTTCTGAAATCCAATCAATTTCCACAGGCCAAAATGAAATTGTACTTATTTAATTCATATGGGAAAACGAGCTTAACCTTATTCATACACTTTATTAAACTATGATCAATATGGTAAAATCTGAGCTTTAGCTGGAAGGGGAGACATGTTAATTTTTTATAGAGTAATAAATTTAAAAAAAATACAACCGTAACTGCAGTAACTGTTGAAGACAATGTTCATCTCTTTTTATCAAGACTATGAAAAACATATAGAAGAAAATCCCTATGCTTCATAGAATGAAAACTTCAGACACTGCCAGTGAAGTTTTATTTTCCCTTTTCTCTCCACTCTTTCTGGTCCAAAATAATAACCGTGATTTTTTTCCCCCCAGGGCAAAGTACACTAGCTTATCTTCTTTGTTATTTTAGGTTTTATTCTTATTTTTTCTGTATTTAGAGACTTACCATTTTAAAAAACTAATAAAATGCATTTCTAGTCAGGACTTCCAGAAACGGCTTTGTTTTCATGTTCTATCCCTGAAAAATCAGGAAATTAAGTAGGAGGGCTACCCAGTGTAGCCATAAAGCCTTTCTTCTAAGTTAGCTATCTCCAAGACCAGTCATCTTTTCTTTGGATGGCTCAGAAGGCTCAGGTTTACAAGCAACTATGATAGACTACCTTTTGCTATAATCTGCTCAAATGTTCACATTGATGGTGCTAATTTTCAGGAAGGTAAATTAGCATAATTAATGACCAGCCAAATTTGGGGGTAATACAGTATGTAATTAACATTAGAGAGTTCTGTTGTACCACCTGCCCCCACATTTCATTGTTGCAGGGATTGAACTGTACAGGAGGAAATTTTCCCCTTTGCTGCACTGAGCAGAAAGCAGCTTTCTTCATCAGAATAAGCCATTAGCTGTAATGGCATGTAGGTGTAATGGAATGTGCTTGAAACATCTGTGCTGAGAGCAGGGGAGAAATTGCTGCATGCAGTCGTAGGCCTTTGGGGAGCTTGATTAAGGGTTGCTTCAGAGAACTTGAGATCTGGCTTGGGATGCAAAAACAAAAAAAAAAAAAAGAGGAGAAAGAGAGAGAAGAAAGGAAAATAATGCTAATAGATTTACGGATGTACTGCAGGGAGAACAAAGGATTTTTAATTTTTTTCTTCCTTTATTGCTCTTATATTGCATCTGTTCTCTGTTGGGCTTTCACTTATTGAAGTGATCTGGAAAAAATGTTGCTCTAAATGCAGTTTAGCAGGAAAGACCGTAGCTGTAGAAATAAAATCACTTGATTTTTTTTTTCCCCTCTTGGTTCGCTAATGGAAAGTTCCTCACAACCTGTGAAGAAAAATTCTAAATATTATTTATGCTAAGTGTTATCTTAAAATTCATCTCAGAAAATGAAACAAATATCCAGATTTGGAGCTGGAAATAATCTCTTATTTTTTTTCTATCAGTCTACACATAGCAGTTTTTGCAATGTGTCAACTAACCAGCTAATTCATTTTTAACTGCTTAATTCAGTATTTCCAAGAGTGCTTTGAACTGATTTTTAAACCCAGTTTTTTCATAAACTGTTCATAAATATGTGTGTTGTAGGTAATAACACTTTAACTTCTGAGGACAATGGATTATTTGTTTGTTTGTTTAGCAAATACTTACTGAGCACTTGCTATGTGCAAAAACACTGTTTCCCTGCTGGATGTTTGGTCACATTGCTGGGAATATGATAAATTACACTTGGCAACGAGCATGGTCAATTGTATCACTTCAGCCATCTCCTTGTTCCATGCTGACTGCTGAAGCTAAATCGATCACGCAGTGATACGCATTGATTGCTAAAACAACTCAATTGAATGCATCGATTCTGATGAGGTGTGGCCATTTTAGAAGTGTTTAAAAAAAAAAAGGCTTTTCAGCACAGCCTTCCCAGGAAAGAGAAGCCAAACAAGAATTATAGTTAAATAATGAGTAAAGAAAGGGTTAAACATTTGAGAAACTAAATGCAACTGAAAGGGAATTAGCATTCTGCATGGGACAGATGTGAATGTATTGCCTAGAAAATTAGAAACAAACTTGAAAATATTGGGTGATTTTATGATTAGGTAAATCTTACACTTTCTAATTATAAATGACAATGAAGCACTCTATTCGCTGGAATCTATCTTCCTTATGAAATAAGAAGCTTTCTGAGCTGGTGCCAAAAATTCCTTGCACTGAAGTTTAAAATATGTGGGGAGGCAAGAACGTAATAAAAATTCAAAAGCTAATAATATTATGGCGACTGGCATTGTTTACAATGTAGAGCACCTGCTGTTTGAAAAAAAAAAAAAGAAGAAGAAGAAAAAGTGAAATCATCAAACTGTTCCTAAATGGAAAATCTGGGCTCTCTGCCAATTACACAATGTGTTTCAGGTGCACTGTAAATAGGAACAATAAAAGGTGCAGAGGAAAGAATATGAAATGTTAAATCTCAAATACACGAGAATATTAATATGATGTTTCTTGAAAGAAAATCTTGGGACTCTTCCAGTGTTCTCCTGTGGAAGGAAGGGGTTTAAAATTTTACACAGCATATGTAAAGTTCTAAAACTTTTAATTGCCTGTATCTTAAAAAGAATATATATGCATGCAAGACCATTTGCTTCGGGAACGTTGTCTTCCGTTAGGCGGGTCCATCTAGACCTGCAAACGCACACTGCGTTTCTTCCAACCGCTCTTTATCACGGTGTGTGTGTGTGTGTGTGTGTGTGTGTGTGTGTGCGCGTGCACGCGCGCACGTGCATGTTCTTGTGGATGGCAGTGTGGAGAATTAAATCCTGAGAGTAAGAGGAGAAGAAAAAGTAGCTTCTGTTGCTTATTGTTGAATACTAACTTTCTACATCGAAATTAACATTATGAGCCCCTGCAAAGTATCAGACACAAAGGGGGGTGGGATGTTGTATTTCTATCTTCTCACTATGAAACATTTAATAATGGATTCCTCCGGAATTAGACACCACTTTTACCAGCTAACAACTCACACGTGCCAAATTTCCCTTGGTAGTTCAAACGTGTTTCCTTTTCAATGAGGTATTTTAAAATCAAGTCATTCTTTGGAATATCTATTACATTTTCAAATGCCAATCGTTCACAAATCAAACTGAAACATCATCAAAGTGCATATCTTTTAAGAATAACTTCTAAGGTGACACAACTGTTTCACAATGATAACTGGAAAGTAACCTTCAAGAACTGGACATCTTTCAAATACCCAATATTTCAGAGACTAGAAGCACAATGATTTAGTTGTGCTTTTCAGACTGAAAATTGCTAAGAACTGAACGGTTGTGGAATCTTTGGTTCAAGTTTTGTTTCTTGTGAGTCAGAAAGCAAGTAAAACTAAATAAAACCTCCTAAATGTCCACATGGCAAAGGCAACTCTATTATTACAGAGAGAGACGGGTCCTCCAATGAGATGAAACACATGGGAACAATCGTTGGCCTTCACGTCCCAACATCACCAGACATTGCCTTACTCTGCAACAATTTAGGGGGTCAGTCTAAGGAATTTAATTAAATTCTCTTTCCTCATCAGTAAAAGTGGGTCAAAGTAGCAATGAACTTGTGTGATTTTTTTCAATATTAAATGAGATAATTAAGGTAAAGCACATAGCCCATTGACTGACACCTGGTAAGGAATTTAAAGATTTCACTAGTTTGGTTAGTATTACCACTACCACTATTTCTGAAATATGCTTCATTTTTCGTATCAGAGTTACCAAGATGTAGGATAAGACATTGCAATGGGCACTGTCTCAAAGGACTCCTGCAATGGGGGATTATGAAGAAGTAGGACTCGGCTCTGTGGGGTGTTCCTTGAAGAACACGAGAAGGAGCCAGCAGGATTGGAAATGGTCATATTGGCAACAAGGACCTGGAAGTGCACATTGTAACACAACAGAAGATAGGAAAAAAGAAAGACTAGGATATTAGAAATATTAGGAAAAAGAATTAGAAAGCGAGCTTTGCTTTAGAGAGACTATCGGTTGATTCCTGATTCTTTTACTACTAAAGGCCATTGGGTAAACAATGCCGCAACAGAGTATTAGGATGGGGGTGTTTATACCTACCTAACTGTAAGAACTAAATGTCCAAATGGCTAGTAATGTGCCTGACAACCAGCAATATGCACACACACATTCACTC
This sequence comes from Martes martes, assembly GCF_963455335.1. NCBI lineage: Eukaryota > Metazoa > Chordata > Mammalia > Carnivora > Mustelidae > Martes > Martes martes. The sequence goes on from NC_137891.1 coordinate 43,300,226, forward strand.
CTATCCCTTCAATCGTCTTTGATTTCACCTCCTTTTTAAGATCTGTTTTCGAAACTCTACATGCATCTGTACTTTACATAAGATATTAAAATGCTTTAATTTATTTATTTATTTTTGAGAGAGTGAGTATGAGCGGGAGTGGGGGAGGAGCAGAGAGAGAGCACGAATCTTAACCCCCATGCGGAGCTCGATCTCCTAACCCTGAGAGCATGCCCTGAGCCAAAATCACCATTGATGCTTAACGGACTGAGCCACCCAGACACCCCTGCTAAAATACTTTTAATGAAATAACTTTAATACTTTAATGAAAAAACAATCAGGAAATACATTTTTTAAATAGTTTCATGACTAAGGCTTCAAATATCAGGCTTTCCTCCTGTTCAATCAATATTCTCCGATTCTACAATCTGCAAAAATTATACTACATCTACATATTTCATCCTGTAAATATGTTAATACAATGTTGCCAGCTTAGTTCTTCCAAATTTGAAATTAGAGAAACAACAACAACCAGAGAAAATGATTTTTAAGAAAGCAATATTTTATAAGATACACAGAAATGACCATGGCATTAAATTATTCACTAGAGACTTCTAAGTGGGCACACATTTTGGATTGATTATTTTCAATTTTGTCAAATAATTTAAACAAACTGTGGCTTTGGGCACTACCTAAATATTTGGTGGATATAGTGAATTGACCCCCAGCCATCTTATGCCTAGATTACTAAAATTATATTCTTACTAGCTTTCATCCCTTTCTTCAAATCCTTTCCAAAATCATCTCTCCTTAGAGGACTGTGATATTATAATTGTCCTCCCGCTGAAATTATCTTCTCTCTTATATTCTGAAAATCACTTCATAAATCATAATCACAAAGGTAGAACACAGTTAAATATTTCTTTGTTAGTATGATGTAAGTTTTAACTACAGAAAATAGCCTATCTACATTACTGGAGCTTACTGAAATTATCCTCAATATACATTATAGCTTTTTAAGCACAGGGCATAAGTTCTAAAAAGGCAATGATGGCATTCAACACCTTGACTGAGCATCATCTTATATTGATTGTAATGATGATTACTTTGATGAAGATATTAAACATTCGCCATGTGTAAAGCAAAAACAAGTCTCCAACATGAGTGAGTGATGCATTCTTTCTGTGGTCAGAAAAAGCCAGCACCCCAACTCTGCAAACTGGACAGATCCCTAATTGTTAGTCTTGTTTGTGGGACCACCTTCTTGTGATGTTGGAGTAAAGGTTATCAGGAAATGTACAATCATTACCTACTTATACCGAAGGTTATTATGGTCACAGTAAAAAGCAAGGGATGTTTCTTTGACTGGATCATAAGGGCATGTCTGAGCCTTTCTCCATTGGAAGACATTTGACACATCTTCTGCATACAGGAAACAATACATATTTACACATATTTTTAAATGCTTTTCAAATAAATTAAGATGAAAATAGAGAGGCAAACCATCAGGGACACTAAACTCTAGGAAATAAACAGAGTTGCTGGAGAGGAGGCAGGTGGGGGGATGGGGTAACTGGGTGATGGGCATTAAGAGGAGGACTTGATGTTATGAGCACTGGGTACTACATGCAATTGATGAATCACTAGATTCTACCCTTGAAACTAATAATACAGTATGTGTTAACTAAATTGAATTTAAATAAAGAACTTTTTAAAAATGCTTTTTAGTTAAGAATTAAAACTCTTTCAAGATTTCTTTAATTATTTGTGGCAACTTCCCCAGGTTTTTGCGAATTTCTGAAAATTATACCTAATTTTAATTCCTTGCCAAATGCTTAAAGTAATGGCGCAATCTACTACTTATAACAATCTAATGTATTGGAATTCTGGGATTCAAATCATACATTCACAAAAATATCTAACTTGCTTAAGCAAATAAGAAAATTATTGAATGCCTAATGGAAAACCCCTGACACATTATTCGCTTCAGGTGTGATGCTGCTCCAGGGGCTCAAACCTTTCCCAGAGGGCAGTCTGTCTCTTTCTGGACACTCTTCTCTCCTTCATGTTGGCTTCGTACTCAAATTTCATCTAGTGGCCCACTGGCAGCTTCAGACTTCAACACCCCCAATTTCAAATCCAGTGAAAAGACAAAAAGAGCTTTCCTGTCTGTCCATTATAATCCCAGGTTTAGCACTAATTTTCTTGGTTTAAATCCATGCCCATCTTTGGCTGTCACTACAATTAGAGCAAGACGATGCCCCAGTCGACCAAGAGTACTTCAATGCCTGCTCCCTTCCAGATTCACCTGTGGAGAAAGATTTGTCTAAACATGCAGTCTGAAAGTAGGTTTACGTCCTCCAAAGGAAAAACCAGGATGTGTTCGCCAAAAGAAAGAAAATGAACATATTGGATTGCAATACTACAAAAGAACAGCATCTTCTTCCCTACTGTTTATCCAGACTCTACAGCATAGTGTGGCCCAGGTTCATGATCCTAATGTGTTGCCCCCATTCTAGGTCGTCATGTGTCACAATGGCACGTGAATCAGACAGAGCTTAACATTGGTTCACAATTATCAAATGCCTCGATTTTGATGAGGCAGCTATGTAATCTCCTAATGATAATTTATTACATGGGCTAAAATAGTGGAATGAACAAGAGAGAGTGATATGGATGGCAATTCCTTCTATAGCTTATGGCATAAGAGAAAGTGCCTTGCGTGGGGGGGGGTTGTGACATTTAGTCAGGCACTATCACAGATCGGAGTTTTACCAAATTATACCAATGGTAAGATACCAGGAATAGAAAAGGAGCATGCACTGTATAGTTAACAGAATACCTACAAACAATGGTATCATTTTCCTATCCTTGTTCATGATTTCTCTGAAATCATTCCTATATCATCATTTATACCTTAATCATCTCAAGTGGGGATGGCCTTGAATGCCTTATTGAGGACCTTGGTTCTTCTCAGCAGGCCAAAAGGGAAGAATTGAAAAAGGGTCAAAACAAAACCTGGCTCTGATTTCGTGTGAAAAAATAAACATGAGAAGGGAAGAGAGAGAGAGAGAGAGGAGGAAAAGAAGTTTTCAAAATAGGTGGTAAGAGGGGGAAAAGTGAAACAGAAATGATTACCGAATGACCAGGGTTTTCATATAATTATCTTATTTTTCCCTTACCATTTTTATGCGTTTATTACCAAGATAGTAAATGTTCCTTAAAAAACAAAAACAAAAACAAAAACTGGAGTGCCTGATTGCCTTCGTTAGTTAAGTGTCTGCCTTCAGCTCAGATCCTGATCTCAGGGTCCTGCGATCAAGCCACACGTGGAGCTCCCTGCTCAGCGGGGAACCTGCTTCTCCCTTTCCCTCTGCCCTTCCACCCACTCATGCTCTCTCTCTCCCAAATAAATAAATAACATCTTAAAAAAAAAACAAACACATACACAATCACTTCTAGGATTATGTATAATGAATGTAGAAAGCTGTCTTCCAACACCACCTCACCCGGTGCTATTGGTAATATTGTGGCTTGTTAGCCACAGGCCACATACACAGATGCTTCCTTCCTTCTTCCCCTCCTTCCTCTCTCTTTCTCTCTCTCAACAGAAATGGTGTCATCCTCTAGGCTTTATTTTGTAACCAGCCTTTTTCTTTCAATGATACATCCTGGACAAACTTCCAAGTCAGTACATCAGTGTCTAGATATGCACAGGGTTTTCCCTCAGGTCTGTACCATATCTTGGTTTTACTCTAGTATATTTAACCATTTTCTTCATGATGGGTGTTTAAATGGTCTCAGATTTTTTTACTTTAAATAAAGGCTGCAATAAACATGCCTACATCTTTCCTTACCTAATCAGGTCGGATTTCTGTGGCACAGATTCCAAGAGTCCAAGAAGTGAAGTGTTGGAAGGAAGGAAGTGTGTCTTGGAAATGCCCTGCCAAAACACCTTTTGACATTTTATACCAACTTCTAGTCCCAGCAATGCTGTTTGAGAGTCCCTGTTGCCAGGCTTGTGTTTGCCTCCTCTTTTACAACTCTGCCAGGATTACTGAAGAAAATGAAATTACATTTTTGGTTTGATTTATGTTTCCCCATCATTTCTTTCACTTAGTCCTCATTAGAGCAGTGTGAGGTATGTATGGTCATCATCCTCAACTTACAGACACAGAGAGAAGACTCAAAGAAGTTTTTACTTTGGTTTTAGGTCAAAATGTCTTGATTTGACGGCTCCCATTGTTCGAAGGATGAGGTAGCCACTGCCCCAAATAAATCCACAACTGATGGGCTGGTTCCAAAGAAGAGGCAAGTAGTGGTCAAGAAATATTTTTGTCAACTTTTTACCTGGCTCTACACAACCTGTTGTGAGTGATACAACTCAAGTAAAAAAGCATTATACTGATTTTGTATTTGAGTCTTCCGTATAACTATGAATAACTTGTGAGGCATACTTAGACATTTCTCTTGTGAGCCTAGGTGGGAAGAAGCCAGCTGTTGAGTTTTACTTCCCTCACAGGAGGCCCTTGAATATTAATGAGGCAATCACTAGTATTTTCATATTTTTTTTAGCAATTTGCAAAGTAATACCAATTAAAATAAATGTGTCAAGTGAACAGGTTAGATTAAAACACAACTAAAGGACTCGGGTTTTCCTAAGGAAATTGACACACACCTTGTGTAAGTCCTCGGCCTGGACTGAAAGAACAATGGTTTTCTCAGGCATTCCACCTGCCCGTGTTCCCAGATGTCATCCTCCTGCCCCACAGTGCATTAGGTATGCCTTAATTACCAATTTAAACACATGCCATCTTTAGATAAGTGCAATAATAAGCCTTGAAAAAAAATCAATTGCAGAGATTCTTTTTTAACTCCAGTTGGTAGTTACTGAAAATCATTTCTGGATTTCAGGAGAAAATGCCCAAAGAGTTCATTCCTTCTGTTTGGGTAACAGATTATGCACATTTTCTAAATGTGACCATAATCCAAACACTGAATGATTATTTAGGCGTGTCCAATGCCTATCACTTATTATACAATCAATATATATCAACTCACCTTCCATTTGCCTTGCTTTTGTTCTAGAAAGCAAGCATAAAAATTAAATGGATCTTTCAAACTTAACTATGCTTTCATTTTTACATCCTATCTAACTTCATGTGGTTAGGACAATCTGATAGAACAATGATAGAACATGTTCTAAACTTTTAGCTACTACTACCAACATTATAACAAGAACAAGAAGATTCAGATTCCAGAAGTCACCAACCCTCCCTTTTTTATTAATTTTTTTCCTAATAAATAGATTGATTGTATTTTCTTTTTTATTTTTAGATTTTATTTGTTTATTTGAAAGAAAGAGATTGAGTACAAGTAGGGGGAGTAACAAGTAGAGGAAGAAGCTGGCTCCTTGCTGAGCAGGAGCCTGATGTGGGGCTCGATCCCAAGACCCTGAGATCATGACGTCAGCCAAACGCAGATTCCTGAACCACTGAGCCACTGAGGTGTCCCAGATTTCTTGTATCTCCTAATAATAAGGTAATATATGTTCATCGGACTAAACACAAAAAAACTTAGGCAAGTAATGCAATTCAGTAAAACCCTCACATAACACCACTACACAAAGGATATCAGTGGGAACATTATGGACTGTATCATAGTTATTTTCTGAACAGGAATTAAGCCACCACTGTTTGCTTCTTTCTTCTATGATAAATATTTTTCCATGTCTATGAAATTGTTATTACTGCTTACATATTGTTTAGTATTTCACCAATCCTTTATAAAAGTACATTTATTCCTATTTTTGATATTAAAATGAAGTTTGATAAATATTCTTGTGCCTATATTCTTATTCACTTAGCCAGTTACTTCTAGTTGAATTTGTATAAGTAGAATTGCATGATCAAACATTAATATGTTTAAAATTTTGATGCATAACACCAACTTATCCTTGAGAGAGATTGTGCAAGTTTGCATATACATCAGATTACAGTGAACATTTGCTCATACACAGGATATTGTCCTGTTTTTTCTTTGTGCTAATTTGATTAGTAAACATATTTTGTTTTTAATATTTCACTTATTTGATTAGTTTTATGTATCTGCATATTCAGCTCCTTATATTTTTCTATATGATATTATATTTATATTTATATTTATATTTTATTTATATTTTTCTATATGATATATACGTGATATATGTGTTTTTCTTATATGAGCTTTTTTTACCTTTATGGGCATAGTAATATATCTTGAGTGTTTACCAGTTCATCATTTATTGTTGAGTGATTTTTGTCAAACAAAAGCTTTGTGTTTTAATTCTTATGTGGTCAAATCTATCAGTTCTTTACCTTAATATTCCTAGGTTTAGTATCATTTTAAATATTTTTCCAGCCCAGAACAACTGTATTTAACTTTTAGAATTTTTGTCTACTTTATATATTTAATTTTTCTGAAATATATTACAGTATAGAGTACAACAGGGGAATCTGATTTTTTTCCAAACGCTTAGCCATTCACTCCAACATTAGTTATTGAATAATCCATCACTTTCAAATTAATTTTAGTGGCTCATTTATCACATATACATTTTATATGTACTTGCCCTAGCAATCTGGCATTTTCAAAAGCAATGAATTGACTTATTTTAGAAAGAGAGCATAGACATACTCTAATTCCTCAATTTAAAAAAAAAAGGATATAGTAATGTGAACAAAGCATAAAACAGATGGGATTATAGGTGAATTTTTCCATTTCCACCTTTGAGGTCATTGTAATATATAAATGTCATTACCTTGTGAACAGCATTCTAGTCTAAGCTTTTAACTTATTGGGTGGATTATGGTGTCCTTCACCAACACTGGAAATTAAGGAAAAGGAGATTAAACAGAGGGACAATGACACATAAAGTGTAAGCATTCTTTGGGCATCCAAGTAGAGGCTGCTGTGTGTATGAATATGGAACTCAGGGGAAAGAGCATGGAGAAAAACCGAGGCTATAAACACGAGGGTGTCTGCTAGTGTTGGAGGAAAACAAACATGGATGAGACCACACAAAGAAACTGTGTAGAACATAGTAGAGCTTATTAATTCTGGTTACTTATCCAGACACATCTGGGGAATCTTTTGTGTCTAAAAAGTGAATATCTCGGGGCGCCTGGGTGGCTCAGTGGGTTAAGCCGCTGCCTTCGGCTCAGGTCATGATCTCAGGGTCCTGAGATCGAGTCCCACATCGGGCTCTCTGCTCAGCAGGGAGCCTGCTTCCCTCTCTCTCTCTGCCTGCCTCTCTGTCTACTGTGATCTCTCTCTGTCAAATAAATAAATAAAATCTTTAAAAAAAAAAAAAACCCATGAAACATCCATTTTAAAAAAATAAATAAATAAATAAAAATAAAAAGTGAATATCTTGGCATTCTAAATCAGAATTTCTAGGTAGATCCCTGACACTTGTATTTTTATGAAACTCCATAGGTGAGCCTGATTACAGACAAGATTATGAATCACTGATATAAAGAAAAGTTTAGAGAAAAGAACCTCGATTAATGTAAAATTTGAGAGTGAAGATGAAGCAATAAAACATTTTCCAGGAAAAGAAAAAATATATATGAAGAATCTGGGCATATAAGATCTTGTCATGGTCTATAAATTGAATAAAAGTAGTTGTTTAAATATGAATAACAGCAAACAACTGTACTTTCCTGAGCAGTTATATTAAGCCAGATATAATATATCTGTATTTATCTATCTAAATAGATACGTGGATAGCTATACAAATAGATAAATATAGTCATATAATTTTTAAAGTAATCCAGGGAGTTAGAGTAATTATAAATACTTACAGAAGATAAATTGAAGTACAAAGAAATTAAATAACTTGACCAAAGCCATTGAATTGATTAGTGGTGAAGGCAAACTATAAAACCAATTCCATTTTCTTAAGTACTAGAGTATTGTTTTAAAACCTGTACACCAGCAGTGTTATAGATGCAAGTAGAAACCAACCCGAAAGCAGAGAAACCCAGTAACTGAGGTGAGACATGAGGGCCCATTATCTTTCCTGTCTTTCAGGGGCTTCAACTGCAATATGTTACATCTACTCAATGAATTCTCTGTGGCTCTTACCTTTGTTACTATAGTTTCCATTCATTTTTCCCTCCATTTCCTTCTGCCATGTCTTCTAGTCCACTAATTCTCCCTCTTGCGGAATCCGCTGTTAAATCCATCTCTTGAATTCTTTACTTTTGAGTTCTAGAATGTCCATATATTTCTTTTAATTAAAAAAAGAAGAAAAATTTCCCATTCTCTCTTGAAAATTTTAAACTTTTCTCATTTTTTGGAACATAGTAAAAGTTATTTTAAAGTTTGTGTCTGATACTTGGGTATCTAGAGCTCTTATGAATCTTTTCCTGTTGTCTGTTTTTCTTTATTGGTTTTCATTCCCGTTATCATGTCACTTAATGTCCCTGGTTACTTTTTACTCATGATAGAAATTACATTCACAAAACTATCTGTAGGAATAATTTGAGACCTAGGATGACATCATCTTTCATGATTGGAATTACATTTTGTCTACAGAGCACTTGCAGGCACAAGAAATTTCCTCAATTCAATCTTAGTAACAGAGGTGACTTAAAGCTGAACTGCTATCTCTTTCACTTCACACTTATTCCCACTGTGCAGTTTTTAGGGCCTGACACAAGGCAAGAAGCTTCACTCTGTTCCTATGTCTCACAGACTGGCAGAGCTTTTGTTCACCTTCTCAAACTCTCAGTTGACATCTCAGGATGAGCAAATGTCCTCAGGAGAAAAGTAGCCCCAAATACTAAGCTCATTCTCTACATCTCTGTCTTAGGTAATTCTTCACTACCTCATTACTTTAAAAAAAAAAAAAAGAGTCAAGAAATAAACTAGAAGGAATCAAAAAATAAATAAGACCAATTCAATTATTAAGAGATATAGTGTAGGCAAAATAATATAGAAAATTACTGAGGTAGGGGAGGAAAAGTACTTTGGTTTAATCAGGAAAGGCATCTTGGTGGAGTTGGTCTTCAAATTGAGATCTGGATGGTGATAAGGAAGCTATCTAAGGGAAGAACATTCTCAAAAGAGATGGGAATGAGCTTTGCATGTGTGAGACATAGAAGACCAAGAGGATGCAAAGTCAAGGACCATGGGAAACAGTATTGTAGAGGTAGAAAAAGACAAGACCAAGCCAATTAAGAGTTGAGGTTCATTTACCTTAATTTCTATTGGGGAAATAAAGATACTAAGCTAGAGATTTATGCCCTAGAAAGATTATTTGGGCAGTAGTGTGAGGATTGGGCCGTGAGAGGTCAAGAGCAGGGCCAGGAAATCAGAAAAGGAGAGGCTTCAGAAGTCCATTGCATGATTATGTGGTTTGGACAAAGAGGCAGCTATGGAGATAGGGATAAGTGGTAGGACTTAGGATATGTTTTATCTCCCTTCTGAGATTTCTACTTGTCTCTAGTTCTGTGTGCTTGGGTATGATTTTGCTGTATCTTTCTGGCTCAGACCTACTCAGTAAAATAGCTTGACTTCTGTCTTTATAAAGCTCAGCAGGGATAATGTTCCCACTACAAAGAAATAAATAAATAATAAGGCTAGGACAGATGTGACAAGGCACTGTTTTATGTTCATCACATGCACCAACTCAATCTTCGCAATCATTCTATGAAGAAAGTACTCACATCATTATCCCCACTTTGAAAATAAGGAAACGGGAATAAGGACTGAACAATTTGCCCAAGGTGACCTGGTTCATGAAGGGACATTTGCTTGCTGCTGTTGTTGCTATTTTGTTTCACCAGGTTCATTTCCTTTTTTTCTTAGTAACATTGCCCTGATTTCCTTCTGAGAATTCACTCCTTCCCCACTCAGACTATTTGGTTTCTATGGTGCTGAGTTCACTCACAGTTCCAGGGGAGGCCATGTGACTCAAGCCTAGCCAATCAGTTCCACCTTCCTCTAGACAGAAGTAATGGTTTGAGAATGAACTAATCAGAAGCAATGACATTGCTGACTGTGAAGCTGGAGGTCTGGTGTTCTTGTTGCCACTGTGAGGTGAGAGGTCTCTAAGTCTGATGTCAGCAGAGAGTGAAACTAACAGAAAGAAATTGGATTCCAGACAAGACATTTAAGTGCCTGGGGTCTTGTTCTACTTCAGCTTTATAATTACGTCACTCATTAAATTTCCTATTTGGATGGGCAAATTTGAGTTGGCTTATTTTGTCACTTGCAACTGAAAAAGGCTTAAAGCAGAAACACCCATCATCTGAGGATCCCCTGCACAATACAGGAAATCTGCAAACAGGGAAACTTGTAATTTTAGGAAAGGTCCATAATTCTCCAGAGCACTCAAACTCTTGCTTCTCAACGAAAAGTTGCTTTTTCTTTCATTAGTGAGACAGGTAGAATAACAAATAGAATTCTCAATAGCCTTACGCTATCACTTTTGCACTTTACACTTCCAAAAGAAAATATTTCAACTTCACATCTAGTTCCCAGTTATAAATCTTACCTTTTCTTCCTTGCCTTTGCAAAAGGCTTGCAAATTGTGGAGGGCAAATGTTGGTGCATATTATCTACTTATTGAGTTCGCCCCTCCCCCCTTCTAAAGGAAGTTATCTATGCATGCTATTAGAAATCTTCCATAGAAGCAAAGGAAGAAGTCCTGGCCAAGATTTACCTTTCAGTTAGAAAAAAAATGAGAAGAGGGGTCTTTTCTCCTGCCTATTACAATCTCAGCTCATCACAGACAGGCAATGCATTCTAGAGACCCTAAACAGCAACACAGGGCAAATAAGCTAGAGTTTTGAGGCCCTTTGGAGCTGAGCATTGAGATTTATGTAAGTTCTATGTAAGAAGGAGCAAAGCACTAAGAAGTTTAGGGCATAAAAGCAGCAACTCTGAGTGCTTGGTGCAACCTTGCTCAGAGGAAAAGGAGGTCTGCAGGGGCCAAGAGTGGGGCAATGAAGAGTACAGAAAGGAAAATGCCTGGCTGATTTCCAGCCAAAGACCTGACATCTGTGTGAGCTTGGGCCTGGGACTGAAATGCTACCTGGGTGCCACCGCCCTTATTTTAATCCAGAAACTGCTTTCACATTTCCTTGACACTACACTAATACCTTGGCCCTGCTCCTAACTCAGACTTTCCATGTACTCCTGCTTCTACATGGATGAGATCATCTCCAGATACCCATCGTTCACTGCTGAGATCTTCCAGCTTTGCTCTTTTCTAGTCCACTCCCCATCGAGAAAAGTACAAATCTTTTATCACTCCTCTGCGTAGTACTCCCCACTGGCTTTTCTTTGCAAATAAAGTATCATGAATCGAATGGTGCCCCTTTACCAAATATGTCCACTGGGAACCTGTGCTTGTGAACTTATTTGGAGGGAGTTCCTTTGCAAATGTAACTAAGTTAAAGATCTTAAGATGAGATCACCCTAGATTATCTGAATGGGCCACAAATCCACTGATGAGTGTCCTATAAGAAGAGAAGACATAGGGAGAAGAGAAGAAACACAGAGAATATTTTGTGAAGACAGAGGCAAAGATGAGAATGATGTATGTACAAACCAAGAAACACGGAGGATTGCCAACAGCCACCAGAAACCAGAAGAGAAGCATGAGACGGATTTTTCCTTCGGAGCTTCCAGTAGGAACCAACTCTGCCAACACCTTGATTTCAGACTTTTAGCCTCTAGAACTATGACAGAATAGATTTCTGGGTTTTTTGTTTGTTTGTTTGTTTATTATACCAGTTTGGTATAATTTTGTATAATTTGTTCACAGCCCTAGGAAAATGAAACATTGAATACAACCAATATTCTCCTATACCAGTTTGGTATAATTTTGTATAATTTGTTCACAGCCCTAGGAAAATAAAACATTGAATATAACCAATATTCTCCTAACATGACTGGGAAACTTTATACCTGGGCTCCCTCATACCCCTCAGATTTAACTTTTTATTGCTCCCCACCTCACCAGCAGCCTCTCCTCACAGTCTCCCTTCTTCAACACCCAGACATTTCTCTCCCTGGGGCCTTTGCCTGTTTCTGCTGTCTGCTAGGAAGTTTCCTCCCCATCCCCACAGTCTTCTCACAGATGTCTCCTTGTCCTGTGAGACACGCTTCTAAATCTCTCCAACCAAAGTACTCATCATCTCCCTGGCCCATTTTCTTTCCTTCTTTCCATATCACAACATTTCCTTCCTGTATATACTCATCACAAATGATAAACATCTTGTTTGTGTACTTACTAGGTTGTAAACTCAATGAAAGCAAAGTTTTTGTCCTCTCATTTGCTCAAAAATCATTACATGAACATCTGTTATGTACTAGGCAGCATTCCAGGCATTGGGGGAATGTTTTGAACCGAACAAAAGCAGTCTCCACTCTTTTTCTTCTCCTTTTCCTTCTTTCTTTCTTTCTTTCTTTCTTTTTTTTTTTTTTAAATCTCACAGCCCTGAGATCAAGACCTGAGCTGAGATCAAGATCAAGTCAGACACTTAACTGACTGAGCCACCCAGGTGTCCATGCCCTGCCTTCCTTTTTAGTAGGCCCTACACTCAACATGGGGCTTGAACTCATGACCCTGAGGTCAAGAGTCACGTGTTCTACCAACTGAGCCAGCCAGGTGTCCCAGTTTCTGATCTTATGAGCCTATGTTTTAGCCCATTTTCCAAGGCTGTCTCCCCTTGTCTGAGGCAATCCCTGCTATGTATTAGTCATCCATTGAAAAACAGATGAAAACATTATATTTTAATCATTAATTATTTCCCTTTCCCCACCAAAGCTTGGCTCCACCTGTTAAAGAGTTTAATAAATCCAGACAATTTTAGAGACCTTCAAACTTGCCATTCACAAGATCTTTTTCTTACAAAGACTTGGAATTCCTTCTGCAGTCTTGTCTCATCCCCAGGTTTTTGCCATTTCTACTAGTGCGACTAGAAGGAAGATTTCCCCTTAGAACATGTGTGGGGCAACCAAACAAAAGATCAAGCCACACTGGACTTGCAAGGCTTTGCCAAAGATGGCAGACCCCAGGGCACTCGGCTCAATTAACCACTGCCATGTCTAAAGGTCAGCCTCTGGGACGGTTTAATTGTGGCCATTAAAGTGTTTGAGCAGCTGCTTCAGAGCAGTAATTTGGAGCCCAGGAGAAACCAGAGGCAGCAACAACACACCAGGTCATTTGAAAAAAGGCTGCCTGGGCTCCACATACAGCGCGATAACAGATGGGGATTTCCAGAAGTACTTAACCTGGCTTAGAGGTCGTGGCCTAACTATAAGTAGGTCTCCCCTCATTCCAAAGTGAAATCATAAAGTGGTTCTTTGCCAGCTCCCTCCCCTGACCATCAATTCATGTCCTCCACATTTTTCATCCTTGACCTAGAATTCCAGAAATCTTATTACTCAATTCATCAATTAATGAATGAATAGGTATTAACTTAGCAACTGTTATATACAAAACAATGGCAAGGGTGCTATCACATTTCTACCCCCTTCAGCTCATTGCACCCCAGCCCCACTCAACTCTGCACCTTGAAGATATGGCTAGCTCATTGTGGCATACTTCCCTGCTCAGCCTGTATATGGGCTCAAAATTATTCTTAATCCTACTCCAAGAATTCACTACCCAATGCTCAGGCCTGGCTCTGAGACAGTCTTTTTGCTATCCTTGAGTTCATGTCCAATATCCTCCTTTGACTAATTAGTTTCAATGACTTACTAAAACTACACAGCTGGTTTATGGTATACATGGTATACATGGTATGGTATACATGGAGCCCAGATACCCTGTCTTCTTGTCCAGGGCTATTTATGTTGCTCAGTATAAACAAGATAATTATCAATTCAAAGTTAACTAGATTTGTCAGCCAAAAGAAAAATACAATCTATGTTAATAATAAGTACAAAATAACATAGTATATAGCATTATATTGTAAAATTAATCTACTATTATACATTACCTGTGCAATATACTTATATTGTCATAGTTATCATTTACTATCTTATTAAACTCTTATAGTATCTCTATGTGATAAATATATGTCAAATCTATTTCACAGATGAGGAAACAGATCTCCAGAGAGTTTAAGCAACTTCCTGAAAGCTGCTAAATAATAATGGTGGACCTCATTTGGATCCAGGTAGATTCACCTGCTCTCAATATGCCTTGCTTCCTATACACACTCCTACCATTGTTGGGAAAGAATTCTCCATGGAACTCACAATTCCACACATCTGGAGAGCAGAGACACTGACCACCTTTTGTTCTAAACAGTCTTTTCAAGAATGTCTAGAGAGCGAACACTCTTAAAGACGATCTAGTAACTCTTAGCAGATAAGAGGACATGTTTGTTTACTGTCCAGTATAATAAAGATAGTATCTCCCTCTGCGGCCAAGTTTGGACAAGTTTGCTTACAAACCATGAGAGAAGATTAAAACTTCCTAAGGTCAGGGTTCCTCAGATAGAACTCAAACCCACGGCATGCACATTTCCCATGGGACCTAGGGGGCAAGGGGATCCCATGCAAGTGTGATACTTAAGCTGCCTGCTGTGCATCAGTCATAAAGTCCTTTGTCCCTCACTCAGGAGTCATGAGTCTCATGATAGCTTGCAAATAGGGCAGGAGCTCAGACCCTTCACAATTCTTAAGCCCAACAAGTTCAGTAGGATGAAAAATCACAGGCAGTTGTGTTGCTTCTGACTGTCTGCTCCATGGGACCCCATGTTGTTGCATCATCCTGTTTTCAACTAAGGTTAATCACCTTGGGTCCCAATCCCTCAATGGCTGAATAAATATGCTTGAAGGTTAGTCTGAAATAGTATCAGTGATTATTATATTTGCCTCTCAGAGATAAAAATAACATTTCACAGTATCTTAACCCTATATATTAGAAATGTAGCTGTTTTCAGGTACTATGGGAAAGCAGAAGAGTTGTTAGTAAGAAGAGGGGCCTCTCCCTGGGTGAATAAATCAGAGTATATCTGGACTGCACTCTTCCTTCCCATCTGGCCAGCCCTGCCCACCCCTTCTGAGAGGCCAAGGATTAGCGTGCTTCATCCGGGGCTCTCAGGCCAGCTTCATTCATGCTTCCTTCCCCTGGAATGAATTCTTGGCTTTACTTGGACTGCGGAGACCTGTTCATGTGAGCTTATTGTCAGAATAAATGTATGAAAAATTCCCATTCTGATTTTTCTCTTCTCACACCATATGAGTCGTTAGATCAAATCATAAAATAAGGTGGAGAATTTTATTCACTGAAAATGTTTCATAAGACTGATTAACAAGATAAACTATTGGAGGAAATCAAATCCACACCTCCCAGGTGTACCTTCCTATGTGAAGTAAGACACAGGACCTAAGGCTCATGGCAAGGAGTCTGGCCACGGGGTAGGGCCAGACATGTCATCCTTTCCTCCAGCCAGGAGGCAACAATGAAGGGGAGGAAAGAGCAAAGGCATTAATGACTCAGGTGACAAGGAAAACAAGCAGATGAGAGCAGGGCAGATATTTTTAGTGGTTATATGAGTGTGATATTGGAGAGTCTGATGTCTAAAAAGTATTTCTCAGAAACTGTACAACATTTTTGTGTAAGATCCCTGTGTTATGCCCTTTGAGAAAAGTTGCCATAATCTGTATTAACCTTCAAAACTTTTAGAGTCCTCTTTGTGTTTTTGTTTAATGTGACTCTGCTCAGAGACCAGCCCTACGGAACCCCAGACTATTTCTTACACTGACTTAAGAACAGATAACAGTTTGTCACTCCTTTTTAGGAATGACTCCTTTATTGAACTGCTTTAGTTTCCCTACAAGTTTTGCCCAACTAGCAAGCAGAGTGTACATCAGAGAATGAGAACTAGAAGTTTTTTTGGCTGTGAGAAGGAAAAATATAACATGAAAGAAGAGGAAAATAACTGGAAGAAGAAAAAAAAGGAACCACCTGAGAGGCCTCATGACAACCTCATAAGGTAGGTATGTTAACCCCACTTTACTGATGAAATAAAGCAGAGTTTAGGAATCTTATTAAAATGTTTAAGAGTAGACAGGCTGCTATAACAACCTCAAAGTCTCTGCTGCCTCATCCATGAAAACTTCCTTTTCATCTCATGTAACATTCCAGTTTAGTTTGGCCATGGATTAGGTGGAGGTGATCATTGGCCAGAATCTAATCATGTGACTGCACATCATGCAAAGGAGGCTGGGAAATGCAGTCTGACAATGTTGCCAGGAAGAGGAGAAGATGGATATTGAGAAGCACTTGCAGGCTCTGCCACCAAGGTAAAACAGTGAGTAAGAAGCAGGGGCAGCCTTCCTATCTAGACCTAGTGGACTCTAAAACTAATACACTTAGCTAAAGAGCTATAGCATTTCCTCTTCTGAAACTTTATTGTTTTTTGTTTTTTTTTTTTTTGTTTAGGGCAGATTTGGATAAACACCTAATCTGTTTCTCACCTTCCACTTCTTCTCATAGACCACTCCTCCTCTCCATTTAAGAACTCAACTTCAGAACTTTTTATTCATGGCATGTATCTTATCAGAATTTTGGTTTCTATGCACCTTTACTGTAGTGAGATTTGGCATTGATTAAAGGGAAAACAGAGTGAAAACAAATTTTGCACTTTATCATCTCCCTGCAATAGAAAAATGGAGCCAGGGGTGGGGGTAGGTTGAAGGTCTCAGCTAGAACAAACCCCCTTTCTGAAAAGAACAGGGGCCTGATAAAAAAGGGGGAAACCAAAAAGATGGTTTTCTGAAGCTTTTCCAGAAACTTATGCCCAAAGACTTGTCCAGAAATACTGTATAATTGCTCAAATGGCTTATATCAAGCATTATACTAAAAACATTCCCATTTTTATATGCAAATACTTTTCCTTTTCTACATCTGAGAGCCACATGTGATTTTCAATCAGCCAGCACAAACAGACTGACAGACAACATCCCTCAGGAAATGCTTGATATGCCATCAGGTTTCAACACTCTTCTCCTTCCCCCCTCTGGAGCAAGCCTATAATTCTGCATATGTGTAAATACATATGTGTGGCATATTTATTCACATGCTGCTGGGTAGAGCAAATGACTCTGCATTCTTTCCCGGTTATGCTCTCAAGAAGGGACTGCATGTTCTCTGCATGGTGTTCTCACCCACGATGGGGAGTACACAGGTGCTCACAAAATATCAAATAGTACAAGGTTAGAGCCCGCCTTGCAAGGACCACAGGCATCTTCTGGTCACCCATCCCTTCCCCAAGAAGACGTGGGGTAGGTTTTTTCTCCATGTTTTCCCCCCTCAGGGCTCCTGGGATTCTGAATACATAGGTTTTGATGTTCCTCATACTGCTAATGTTTGTTTACATGTGTTCTCAAGGCTATGGGCAAAGCATTCAGTTTAGAACCTAACACAGGACATTACATATAATAATTCTGTAAAATTTCATTGGTGAATGAGTGAATTAATAATAAAAAAAATTAGACCCCCAAACAACAACTTGCCTTAACAATTCAAGGACCTGAAAATTTGACATCAAACTATTATGGAGAGTTCTGGTTCCCCCTAAAACCTTAAGCATTTCTTAAACCTGTGTAGTTTCTATAATGCTTTTCAGCTTTAATCATGGTGAGAAATGTAACTGTAGTTCTTTAAATGGCGAACTGACTTTTCTGAGTGCACATGGTGTTCCACAAAAGCACTGTTCCTCTCTAGTGCACGTATTCATTCATCTACTTAACCTTATAAAGTATGTGCCACTGAGTATCCTCATTGTATAGATAGGGAAACTGAGGAAACTGTCACAAGAAGGATAAGTAATTTGCCTACAGACTTATGGATGTCAAATGTCAGGGACAAGACTTGCTTAGGAAAACTGGTTGAGTTCTTAATCCCTGTGCTAAACTCATTGATGTAACAACAATTTAATTATATCTAATGATGTGCTCGGTTAAAACTACTTCAAATAATGTGAAATTCTCTGAAGACAGTGGTTTGATATGGGGAGAGAGAAGAGCTTTAGCTGGTGGGGGCCAGGGAAGTTCTCTCTAAGGGCAAACTTTGGAGTTGAGACCTGTTTTATGAGAACGGATCAGCCAGGCAAAGCTGAGAGGGTGACATGTTCCCAGGGGAAGATACTGCAAATGCAAAGGCCATGAAACAGGGAGAACTTGGGATGTTGAGGAACAAGCCAGTGTGGCTGGAGTAGAGTGGGCAGGGAGGATAGAACACGATGAAGTCCTAGCGACTGGCAGAAGCTAGATCATTAGAGATGCTATTAGATTCATGATCAGTGCCATGGGATCAGTGCCATTGGTGGATTTTAAATCATTGTGATTCTTTTGTGTAGAATTAATGGAGGTGGGGGGAGAGGATTTGAATGGCGGTAGAGAAATAGTGGGGGACTTGCTGCCATAGTTCACATGAGTTCAGAAAGGAGCTGATGGAGGCTCACATTAAGAGAGTAGTGATGGGGGAGGCACAGGTGGTATCCAGACGAGGCAGTGGTGATGAGTTTTATTTAGGTGTTTTGGTGATGGTGTGTGCATAGGACTTCCCAAATGGAAGCAACCTTCAGGAGAGGGCCATGCTATGGAATCAGCTGATCTAGTCCACATGGAGCAGACATTGGAGGCCAGAATGTAGGGATGACCCTTTCTTGGCCAGCAGACATCTTCCATGCTCTGGCTCCTAACTTGGAGTTGTGCTGCAGGAAGTCTCTTCAGTGAGAGATCATCATTCAAAATCCATTAAAATGACATCCAGGAGCTGTCAGGGCTGTTTACCTCCCCTGCCATCAGGGAATCTGTGTATTCACATAACACTGAAGGGCATTCACTCATGCAGAGTGGATGGGAATTTGATAGGTAGATATGTCCCCATGCAGAAGGAACAGGTGGGGCAGAATGTAAGGTCAGGAGAATTCAGGGAGAATTTGGGGCAAGTGCAGAGAGAGAAAGCTGAAAAGAGAGCGATCTGAGTTGCATTTAGGGAGGATCTGAAAATTTTGTGTCGTTTATCCTTAAGGTAGTGGAGAATCAGAATGAGTTTTAGGAAAGGGAGAGAGAACCATGATGTGTAGAGCCGAAAGGAACCCAGCAATTGCCAACTCCACTTGCCTAGTATTGCACACTCTCTTGTCTCCCTTCAAAGAAATAGCCACAGCATCAGTATGCATTACCCACGGATAAGCCTACAAACTTCAGTATATCAGCACTTGTGCTGCACAGGAGTCTTTTGCTGAAAGTAAATCAGTAGATAGTTTCGAGTGCCTACTAGGTGTCAGGTTCTCAGGAGAAACCAAAGATTACTGAGCCTAGTCACCTGGTTGCCAGTGATCTCAAACTTACCCAGCCTAAAAATGTAAGACCAAATGTAAACCCCAACATACAAACTAGATTCTCTAGGACATCTCCTCCACAGGCTCTCCTGTTGGAGTGTTCCTCGGACCAAATCTTCAGG
This sequence comes from Martes martes, assembly GCF_963455335.1. NCBI lineage: Eukaryota > Metazoa > Chordata > Mammalia > Carnivora > Mustelidae > Martes > Martes martes. The sequence goes on from NC_137891.1 coordinate 43,319,691, forward strand.
CTCTCCAAATGGAACACTTTATTGTGCAGAAGAGCAGAGAGACCTGTATGTTAAACATAAACCTGTATGTGAAGTGAACGTGTTAAGAAAAGAAACAGCCTGAGGAATTGAGACATTATAAAGCAATTAGCCTGACTTTCCTGAATAGTCAATGTCTTTTAGCAGATGTATTAAGATATTAGTTTAGTTATTTAGCAAAAAACAAAATAACAATAATTCAAACAAAATAATAGTTGATTTCTCTAACAAGAATCTGAGCTGGTAAGCAGTCAGTGAGATTATTTGATACCTGAACTCCTTCTCATTTGCTGCTTTCCCATTCACTAGTGTTGCCTTTTGCCAGGTGGTCACAGATGGCTCACCACTACCCTGTCCATAGACTGGTTAGTGAGAAGGAGGAAGAGAGAAATGGCAAACAAATCCCTTTCTTTTAAGGACTTGACCCAGAAATAGCATCCATCACTTTTGTTCCCATCTCATTGACCAGAAATGAGTCACACACCCACACCTTGTAGTAAGGAAGGCTAGGCAACCATGTACACTTAAAATTCTGGGACGAGAGTACTAGAAGAAAGAAGGGAAAATGGTTTTTGGAAGCCAACAGCAACCTCCACACAATGAAAATTTGTGACATGATTCTAGAATGGTCTAATATTATTTTGACGATGCTCTGGGTAACATATCTAAGAACAGCTTTCACTCAAGTTTGGTTCTGAAATGTTAGGATATAAATGAATCATCTTCAAGAGATTTTTTTAAAGATTATTTATTTATTTGAGAGAGATAGCAAGAAAGAGAGAGTGTGAGTGAGTGAGGAAGGGGCAGAGGGAGAGAATCTTCAAGCAGACTCCCTGCTGTGTGGAGCCCATGCAGCACTTGATCTACTCATGACTCATGAGATGACCTGAGCGGAAACCAAGAATCAAACAGTTAACTGACTGAGCTATCTAGGCGCCCCTCAGGAGATTTTTGTTTGTTTGTTCTTAATGAAAAATTTTAAGCTCCAATTCTAGTAAATCCAGGAATCTCCATCTTTAAAGGATAACACAGGTGATTATTATGCAGTTTCCACAATTTGGGAGTGGTGGCCGCTTCAATAGGCTAAACAGAATTTGGGAATGGTTTAGAAGCTTTGCATAGCTAAGGCTTACCATTAGAGGCATAAACATTTAAACTTGAGTTTAGATGAGCTTTATAATTAGGAAACAGTGACCTGAACTGAAAAATCTTAGATTTCCTTATCACTGTTGAGATTATATGAATCAAACTTTCTCATCCCAGATCCAGAATTCTTGGAGTATAAAGATGTTATGGCATGTTGAAAACTTCAGTCATTACCTCGTGATGCTCTAATAAACACAATAATAACACATTTCCGTTTTATATGGTTTTGTAAGCACTCTTATGGACTTTATCTCCTTTGATCTTCCAAATAAGCATGATTTTACAGGTGGAGTCATTGAGAGAACAGATTGCCTTGGTCCTGGGCTCCCAGTCCAGATCTTCCTCTCAGTGCTAGTGCTCTTTCCCCTTTGCTGCAGTGCTTCTCTTTGCTTCTCTTCCGGAGTGAGATCAAAATAGAAACAGCTCAAAATAGAACAGGATCAGTGAGCAGAGTAAAGAGTAGACAAATGCATTATAAAAAGCATGAGGTAACAACATAGATGAACCTCAAAACATTATGCTAAGTGAAAGAAGCCAGACACAAAAGACCTCATATTGTATGATTCCATTTATATGAAATGTCCAGAAAAGACAAACCTATAGAGACAGAAATAAATTAATGGTAGCCTAAGGCTGAGGGAAGGAACAGAGATTAACTGTAAATAGGATCTTACTGGGGAGATGAATATATTCTAAAACTGGATTATGCTGATGGTTGAGAAACTCAATAAATTTACTAATAATCACTGAATTGTACACTTAAAAATGAATGGGTTTCGTGGCATGTAAATTATAACTCAATAAAGTTGTTTCTAAAAAGCACAAAGTGTTAATTGTTAGGAGTATAGATTTCATTTTTGGCTCTGCCACATAAAACTTTGATTAAGTTGAGAAAATAATTTAACATCCTTCAGACCCTGGATTCTCATCTCTAGAATGGGAATAAAAATTGTGTCTATCTCATACAGCATCTAACTTCTTAGCCCACTGGAAGAGCAAAACAAGAGCAAGTTTGGAGAGAATCTGTCCACTTTGGCCACCCTCAGATTTGTGAGTACCACCTAACATTCCCTTTCACTTCTTTCCTGATATATAGAAACCACTCTCCTGTCAATATACACATTTGAAGAATTAACTTCTGTTTTGCCTCATCATGCAGCAATGGTATATACTGGACAGCGGGCCTAAGTCACAGCCTTTGCCATTCATGTCAGAGCATTTTAGCCAAAACAAAAACCAAGATGGCAGCTCTGATTAGTAAACACTATTTCTGTGAGACCAATGCAAATATGCCAGACCTCTTCTTTCCCTGGAATTACTTTCTGACAAGAGATGATTTAAATTATTTTAAGTTGTTTATTTTATCATCTCCTTCCTTCCTCATGTGATTCTTGAACATTTAGCTTTAACACATTATGTTCCTCTGATATAAGCCTTTTAATGTCAACTTGTCAAAAGCTAATTGCATTTTCTTTGAGGTCGAAAACACTTGATAGCTGATTTTTTTAAAATTATTATTTAAGTCAGCGTCACTTTTCTACCTAGCATCCCAGGGAATCTGCTCTGTATACGCTTAACCTTCTTCAGGTCCAGGGTACACTTGTAAAGAACGCAGGTCTCCGTTGAGGCAGAGCTAAAATCCCCTCCTGTGTTGCAGAGGTTTGCTGTGCTATTTAATGCATCCTTAGCAGATTGGCACACCAGTCTCCTGGTATAATGTAACGTTAAATAACACTCCTAAAACTGTTTCAGGAAATAAGTACACATAAAATGTCACCTTTGGAAAAAAAAAAAAAAAAGAAGAAAGAAAACAATTACAGTTATGCCATGCAATTTGCATCCACCTCTTTTGAGATAATTAAAGAAAGATAACAAAATACACTAGCCGATAAATGGGCTAGCAAGGAGGAAAAAAGAAGAGCCTTTGTATTTCCAAGGTTCCATATTCCTAGGCACATCCAAGCCAGTCTTTTTCTGAGTCTACTGAACAAGCATTTGTCATAAGCTTTACTGTACCATGAAGTTATGATTAATATTACAGCTCAAGTACAGCGGGTTGAAAGACCACATTCATTTTCAAAGTCACGTCGCATTGATTAGAATTCACTGCAGGTTATTCAAATAACGATCCTCTCTTTCCCCAGGAGAATCTCTGTCTGATTTTTCTTTATCCTCATTAAAGATCCCAGGTGCAGACAAAGCTTTACGTACTTCTAATTTGCATTATCCTTGGGACGGGGGTAATTCACATACCTTCAGTATATAGCACTTGTTTTTGTACTTTGCTCTTTCCTATCATCTATTTAAATAAATGAAGAAATCGAGCCTTTAAAAACCTTCAGACAATAGAAAATGCCAAATTTTTATTATCTTCAGTCATGTGTCCATGGATCGCAAGCCCTCCATGATAATTCAGATAAATTGAGGCACTTTTGTTCAGGTCTTGGCTGTACTTGTCTTAAAAAGACAATGATTTTTTTTTTCCTCGGGGATAAAAAATTCATTTTAGTAGTAAAGAGCAGCTAAGAGCATTTTTTAGCCTTACCAGAGCTGAAAAGCAGAGGTTCATCGAACAATACATGTGGTACTCAGATATTCCCCAATAGAACTTGATATGTTATTTGGCTAATTAGACAAATTTCTATGCAAGGAGTGATCAATTATTGCCTCTGTTGAGATAATTTATTAGCTACTCTTCCCAGTTTAGCATTTTTATAGAATCACATATGGATTTCATTGGCATAAGGTGTGGGCCTCAAAATTATGACAAAGAATTCTGCCTTGGACTATTTTTACCTTTAGTTTTTGTGTAATGAGTTTAGCCTGAAGCAGACTGACAGCATTGTTGACATTTCATTGAGTTTCCATTTCTCAAGAGAGGAGAAATTTTAGCTAATTAAATAATGTTAGAGTGTCTTAGAAACTACAAAGGCAACACAAAACCACACGGCAGTCACACCATATTTGTTAAGACCACTTGTATACTTCTGAGATCTTTAGAAAATTGAAGTCTGCATAACAAAACTTATCAAGTGACTCGGAGGCTCGAAATGATGTGACTGACATAATTGGAAAGATAGGAGAAGAACAACTGGAAGAGAATTTTCATAAAAATAATCATTTTTCAGTGTGTGGACCAGGAATGAGTATGATCGTTTCCCTGGGTGGTACAGCAGCTTAATGGCTCTGGAACTTTTGTGGGCATGTATGTGTGTGTGTGTGTGGGTGTGTTTCACACTGAAAATCATACATACTCTTCATGGGATGGGATTGTAACTACCAAGCCAGTGAATCAGCATTAACCATACATTCAAGTACTAATGAAAACTGGTCTCTAACCTTCTCATTCATCTTTCAGGACAAGTTGGTTTTCTGTGCTGAGAATGGGCTCATGAGGTCTTTGCATACATAATGAATATAAGAGAAAATTAAACATTTTGTTAGCATTTGTATTTCTTTCTTTCTTCTAGAAGGATTTGCAATGAGGCTGAGAACCTCATTAGCTCTGAGTAAAAGGAAATGAAGTGTGCACATTTGGAGAAAACCAAACTTTTTCAATTCAGTGAGGGGCTATTTAACATGGGGTAAAATTTTAATGAAAAATAACTAGAGATTCAACTCAGATATGTCTTTTCAGATAAGTTTGACAGGGCAGCCGTGTGGATTCAATATAAACATGAGTCAATAATAGAATCCGAAGCAAGACAGAAATGTTGCCGAGTCCATTTAGAGAAATATGTTAAATCATTCTGATCGTAAGGTAACAATACAGCTGTTGGCATTCTGGAGCCATGTTGAAAATGACGATAAAATGATATGTGAATCTACTCTGGAATAAATACAATTTTGAAAAGAGCATTTCCTAATGAATCAGTCGCCTACTGCGTGTGTATGTGCATGTGATGTGTATGCATATGCACACATGTGCACATCTGTGTGTGTGTGTGTATGTGTGTGTGTGTGTGTGTGTGTGTCTTCAATCTGAGTATCTCGGAGAGGAAGGCATGGAGAACCCATTGAGATTTATTTCCCCTTTAAGCCTCAGGGAACCTTTGAGATTTCATTGACATTAATTAAGCCCACCCCAGGATCATGGGCTTGGTGGGCTTGGTGAACTTTTGTTTTAAAAAGCAAGCTAGCTTGCCAGAGGAGTTTTTTTCCCAAGCTCTCATTTTATTGTGGTTTCCAGCAGGGAATCTTGTTTCAAGGGATATGATCAAAGTAAAGGACATTTCTTCTGGGACATATTTTACATAGATTAAATCTCATTATGCAACTTACTCTTTAGTCTATATTCTTTCTTATAAGCTCCTATTGTATGAACGAATTTAACATAGAAAAGTGTGAATTTATTACATTAGATGGATATACTAAGCTCCAAGGAAGTTAAGGTCCAGGAGAGTCAAATACTTTTCGTTTTTCTTATCAACAGTGAATTTCAGCTCACAGAATCTTCATGTAATATTAAATGAGGTTGAGATATATATATATCTATATAGATATATATATATATGAATGACTGTGGACTTAAGATTTCCATAGCCTTTGCACAATTTTATTTTTAAATATCAAGTGATTCCTTTAAGAACACTCTGCTATTCTTCAGTTTTCTTTCCCTGTTTTTAAGCTATTTCCCTGCCTTTTTCATTTGAAAGATAGACAAATTATTTTGGATATATTAAGAGGTATGCCATATTATGGATTATAGGAAGTTAAATTTTTCTCACTGAACATTAGGAACTTGAAAATTTAACATAGCGTCCAGAAAATCTTACAGTGGAGAACAGACATTTATTAAATCTGTATGGTTCATTCAAGCTCATACCAAAATGTACAGTTCTGAAGAATGATTGTTCGATAGCTAGCCTTTTCATAGCTAAATATCCTGGCTCTTAGTTTAATATCTTGAGAATCTAAGAAAGACAAACACATTGAGTGCCAAATCTGTCTTCCCATAGCTTCAGAATAGGGGGAAAGTGTCACAAAACACAATGTGAGATTCAGTAGCTCCTGCCCAGAACCCTATTTGGACTAAATGGAAGTTTAGCCTTTCAGTTATTTTCCGTAAAAATGATAAAATGTGTATCCATAGTGAACAGGTATTTCAGAACGCTAAAACACATGCTTGGTCTGTACTTAAAAAATATGCTATATTTAAAATAGTTAGGTTATTTGATTGCCAAAGAAAGTTACATACTTTCAGATCTAACCTCATGTCTATTTTTCTGCGATTTCATTGGCTTAGCGATTAAAAATGCAAGGGTAAGCTGAGGAATTGATATTTTTTAGAGGGATGAATACGAATACACAGTCAAGTTTCAGGTTGAACTCTCCTGCTCATTCTAGAAATGTTCTTTACCATTTGGTCCGTAAAGGTACAGTTTCCTTCAGTGGAGGGCAAGTCCTCTCCCGTTTCAGGTCTCAGGCTCTCTACTGTGCATTTAATGAAAAACTAATTGACAACACTCTTTGCAATTGCAGTTGTTTTGCAGAATCTGAGAGGTCCTCTGGCTTCCTGCCTATAAGGTGGGTGTTTACTCCCCTGTCCCAAAGAGAACCATTGTAGGAAGCTAAAGTGATGGTCATTTAAATGGTTAATCAGGACATAGACTTTTTGTTTCTCCCCTGATCAATGAGAGTCAAATTCCCTGTGTAAGTGGTTAACTCATCTTTAGAACTGGAAACATAATTAAACCAGAAGGAGTCTGTTATGATTAGAGGTGAGAGGCTGGGGCAAGTTAAGCCATAACAAAGAAAATGAATTCATGTGAAGCTTTGCACAAAATGCAGTTTTCCTGTTCTGATTATGTTATGTAAAATGCATTTCCTGTTGCTTTTGAAAAATAAATCTATTTCTATAACTATTCAAAAAATATTTTGTGATGCAGTGTATTCTGTTCTTCGAGGATTTCTGACACTAAGTGTTCCATAGAGTCTGTTCCCTGAATCCTTCTCCTCTCCTCTGGTGGTTTAGTGTCTTTATGGTGACCTTAATAATCTTTGGCATCCTCATTTAGTTTACTTCTGAATAAATATTTCTCCAGACGACTTCTGCATAGCTTAATAATGGATGCACTATCTACCTTAGACAATAAATTTCTAAAATCTATACTATTTATTGTGTCCTAATTCGTTATGGCTATAATAATTTCTATTGAATTCCCACTATCTAATTAGATTTTATAGCTTGTATAGTATGGTACAGAGGATATATTCTTTCTCTTGGTATAAGTTAATCTTAGCTAACTTTAAATAAAATGAATATAATTATCAAATTTGTGAAAACATTTAGAAGGAAATGCATGTTTAAAATGTGCTCTTGTCTATTTCATCACGAAATGCTCTTTTTTCTTCCCACTCTATTTTCGTTTAGCTAGTTTCCCCTAGATAGTTATGCTGTAGTTATTTCAATGTTTATATGTTATTATCTGCTTGTGCATTAATCAAGGTAATGGTGCAAGTAAAGATAATCTTGGCAAAAACAAAACAAAATTAATGTCATGTGAATTTTGGCCAGATGCAAAAAGCGCCACATTCCCTGCTGAGTTAACTTGTCGAAGGTGGCAATTGGTGACACTGTCCTGAACTGTCAGGGTAAAGTAACATGCTACCTACTGACAGCAACGCTCCTTTCTCTAGCTTCAGAAACTACATACCTCAGCCCCAGGTCCATTTAACTCTATATGTTTTTTAGCTTCAAGAGGAAGGGGAGTGACAGGCTGTAATCAAGTGTTCCCTTTATATTACAGCAGACAATGAGATCGTCCATCAGCACTTCCTAGAACCTGGGGATAACACAACCACCATGCAGGCAGCCCGTGCCTGGAATACCAGCCCAGCAGGCTCCATGATCATTCCAGCCATTCCTCTGCAGCACAGGACTGAAAAAGCAGTTACACGTGGGAATCTTGAATTTTCTATAAAAATGTATCTGGAAGCCCCAGATTTGGCAGCATATTGGTTAATAATTAGGAGGGGGAGAGTGTATGTGTGTGTGTGTGTGTGTGTGTGTGTGTGTGTGTGTGTGTAGTCTACTACATAAGGTAATTTGTAAAATACAGTTTTGTAAGAAATGTGTCTTCCAATGCCTCAAGACTTAAGAGTGTAACAATTTTTTTGTTGGTTTTGTGTGTGTGTGTGTGTGTGTGACGGTTTTAACTTAAAGATAGTTTATTTTAGTCCATTAAGAAAAAAATAAATATGGTGGTCCAGGCCACGCAGCATGAGAAAGAGGGTCAACCTGCCATGTGGCTGAGCAACACTTGGCCATGCATTCTACCTCTCTGAGGGAAGAGTCAACTAAGGTAACCAAACCAACGACCCTGTAAGGTATCTTTCCCCTATAAAACAATGCCTTCTTAATATTTATAGCCATGTGTGCCCATTGAGGAAGGAAGCAAGGAACTTACAAAGGAGTTTCAGTTGAATTTCCTGGTTTTTGTCGTCTGAGCCGTGTTCCTACTTTACCATGGAGTTCGCAGAGACTCCCACTGGCTTTGTCTTACTTCAGACAAGACCTCTTGAAACATTACTCCAATCTCTAGCAGGAGTAGGAGAGTAGCAGGAATAGTCTAGGAACTAGTATTTGAAAACTTACTCTGCCTTCACTGTTTCAAGCATTCCCCATATACTAATTCATGTCACCTTCGTAACAACCTTATGATTAATATATTGTGAATAGTCCCATTTTGAAGACAAGCAAACTGAGGGGAGACTCTAGGTCTTCTGCTCCTACAAATATGTCGAGCTGAGAGTTAGCATAAATTCAAACCAGCTTTTAAGAATATATGTATCCTTAGAGCCCACAATCACTGATGGTGATTAGATAGTGGCCTGGATCCTGAAAAGTTCTATTATAAAGAAATCTTTTTTTTCCCCTCCTTAATCCCCTTGCTCAGTTACCAAAGAAAAACTGTCTTGTGCATAGACCAAAGGCCTGTGCTTGGCCCTCTTTGCCAATCAGCAAAACATCCACAGATTACCTAAGCAACACTATCCAGGAACCAGTCATGCAGTTCTGCTTTGGGTGGCAAGGAGGAAGTTAGGGCCTTGGACAAAGGACGGAGCTAGTTCCCTGGTTATCAAATGTGATAACCCCAGCTTCTAAGAGTAGGGACTGTTCCTTTCTAATATCACATGATTTTTATTTAGCAGCTATGTAATTATCAAAGGGTTATATAATCCTTTTCTAATTACTTTATTTCAATTCGGCTGCCATGGAGGTAAGTCTTCAGTAAAAATGCAGTACTCAGATTTTGAAACTCTCCTCTGGGTGCATTGTGGGTATTCATTTGACAAAAGGCTACTACGTCCAGACCCAGGGTGTGCGAGAATAAGGAAAACCCAGCACAGGCTGTATGCTATTGGAGCTCCCACAAAGGCCACAACACTAAGGATGACTTCTACTAATTACTGAGGGCAGAGTGTTACAGATACTGCTTTAGTACTTACTGTTCTGTTCTCTTTTGAAAAGATATATTTCATTTTAACGACAGAAGATCCTTTGAAGCAAATGTCACAACGTAAAATTTGGATTGGCCTTGAGTGTGCACGAGACTGCAGAGTGAATGGAGCAGTGAACTAGAATGGGAGTCAGGGATCCGTGGTATTTTAGCTCATTGGCAACCCTCTCAGAAATCACTACATCTCAATATTCAGAGGCGACGAGGCAAGCATTTTCTTTTCTCGTTTGACCATTGCTGCTTTGGGGCATATGAGTATATTTAGAGGAAACTGAAGCTCCGAGAAGTTCAGTGAGTTGCCAGGGTCCCGGGGTTATTAATTCAGAGACCTAGGATTCTAATCTGGATCTTATTTTTCTTCTGTCATGGCTGTTTCTAATGACTTTCTCTTTCTTTCCATAAAAGTTACAAGGTTGGTTTCGGTGCAGAATAACTGAAAGAGAGTCCTCAATCAGATTTTTAACTAATAAAAACAATATCCACATTATTTATAGAAATATTTTTAAAATGCAAGGAAAAAATAACTCACAACATAGCTAAAAAATAATCTCATTTGACATTTTGTTGTCTGTCTTAAACTGTGTACCTTTTCATCTATGTAGCTACATGTGTATATATAGATAAATAGTGTGTTATTTTTGTTTTGTTTAAGTTACTGTACAATGAACATGAGTTACTTTTTTATAAGAAGAAATTATTTTAATCAATAATTTGAATCCTTTGGGATATCTTTGAAATTATTAAAGAAAGTATATAACATAACTTTTTAAATACCATATCCGTTATACACAGTTTGGTCACTTACGAGTGTATGTGTGTTTGTGTGTTGTGTTTTATTCAGTCAACAGTATATTGTAAATATCTTTCCATATCATTAAAAACTGTTGTATATTGTTTTAAATTATTGAATAATATTCAATTGAACTAATGCACCATAATTTATTAGCTAATTCCTCATTTTAGACATTTAGGATGCATTCAATTTTTTTACTCTCATAAATGACACCATAAGGTCTAGATGAATAGTATATAGTTAAATCTTCGCACACACTAGTAATTATTTCCTGAGATTAAATTCCAAAAGAGAGAGTTCCAGAGTGAAATGGTATGCAATACTCTTAAAATGTAAAAACACATATGCTTAAAACACCTTTAGAAAAAATGTATCATTATACATGCCACAAGGTGTATGCAGAGCTTCATTTTCCCTCACCAATATACAATATTATTCTTTCTTCCCTTCTTTGACAATGAGAGGCAAAAAGAGCTAGTTATTTTAAATCCACACTCATTGATTATTAGGGAAGTTGAAATTTTGATGTATTTATTGGTCATTTGTGTTCTCCCTTTGTTAATTTTCTTATGTCTATAGAGTGATCTTTTTTTAAAACTCTTTGCAGAATGATTTCCAATATAAGTTTTTCTATGTTGTACATTTTATATTAAATCAATACTCAAACTCAAGTTAGCAACTCAGCTCAAAATGAAAAGTAATGCCTTGAGGATAGGTTTTCTAAGCAGCGTAGACAGTGGAAGGTGACTGCTTCAGGGCTGGGCATACCACTTGTGCGGAGATTTGATTTTCCACTGAGTCTAATGTAGTGGGCAGATAAATTCAGACATACAATGGGACGAGGTGTACTGATCATTCTCATGCATTTTATTCACAATAAACTTCAGTGAGATGATCCTGGGTAGATACTATTAACGATTACATCTGACTGGTCAACCTACTTTTCCCATGCAAGGTTAAATTTACAGTACATAGAGAACACCTCCAGGTTGGGAATCTAAACTGGTGAAGAGAGATCAAAGATTTCACCTCTAAGATTTTTAGACACCAAGAACAATGAAACTGAAGTTTACAACATCTTGGAATACAGAAGAGTGTTAAAACAAAGTTCAGCTTACAACTTTAGACTTCAACAGAATTGAGTCCAGGCGATTCACAAAAAGACACGTGTAGATTCTATCACAAAACAGGCAATAAAGTTTTTGAAAAAAAAATGCACACTTCATAAATACATCACATTGTATTCATCCTGCATAAATTGGGTGATGGGGTTCGAACTATTTGTTAGTTTTTAGCTTGCGTGGTTTAACAAACAGAAGTGTCATTTACTCCTTGAAACGAAAATGCACACACAGCAACTCCCCACACTGTCTTTGATGAAGAATCTGGCCTTCTAGTTCATTTAACATGAAATAACAGATTTGTGTTGATGGTGCTTTTGTTCTTGATAGTGAGAGAACTTGTTACTGAGAAATTAGCTACTCACCCTCAAGCAATCACTAATATTCCAGTTCCTGAATAGAAAAGGGGGGAAGAGAGCAGATGGAAGCAAACAAAAATTGTATTAATAATACATAACAGAGTGCTGCTACAAATGATATTTCAGTGGAGGAAAACAATAGGAAAACTGCCGTTTTCATTGGATCTTAATGTATTTATCAGTCTCTAATGCTCCTATCTTCAAGCAGTTCCCTTTTATTGACACGGCAACACAAATTGCAGAAGTAAATTGAATCACAGACTCAGAATGTAAAAATCAATGAGAAATAATTTTGTAGCACTAAAGTGAATAGTGTAATGCTAGGTATTCATTTAATTAACCATGAGCCTTTCCACATAATGCACGATCATTGCCAGCTTTTCAGCTCATAGTTGTTCCAGGAATAATGGGTTTGGGATTCATCTTTAGAAAACCTGCATTAATATTTGAAAGCGTTTAAATCCATTAGTGGGTCATCCGAACACTGCAGGTCACTTTTACATTGCTAATTGAAACAATAGTAATGGGTTATAATCTACTGTCTAATAATGCCTGGAGTGTTTTACCGCTTTTATATCTGCAGATTCCAGGAAATATGTAAATTTGTTGCTGAACTGTTATAAAAATATGGAAATTTAAGCTGCAGACATCAAAGTATTTTTTTCTTAAAAAAAAAAAACACACAACACATAGCGTTTAATAAACTGAAGAGTTACACTACATTCTGGTGTCAGGATAAATTCCTTACTCTAGACCTTCCCCTGTTCTCTCTTCTCCGCTCTGGGCGCAGCATCTGGCACTCACATTTTCCACGTTGCCATTAGGAGAAAGTGAATATCATTAAAGCAGTGAGTAAACAATCATGTCATTGTTTCCATATGCAAGCTATACGTTGACTCAGCCTGCTGGGTCCTGGCTGCTTTTTTATTTGCCCTACATGAATTTAGGCAAGCATTTTCCTTTTCATGGGGATTTTTAATATAAATCAACATTTTCTTGGATGGGGGCAGTACATGTGGCAGCAACTCTCGCATATGAAATGAGAATATGATTTCAGTGTGAAAACATACATGTGTGTAAACACATACATACATATCAAAGGAAATATGTGAGAAAGAGTAGCTTTCGGAATGCTCCTTGTAAACCGAATGTCATACAAATTGATACTTAACCAGCATTCTCTCTTAATTAAACATGCATCTCATGCACTTACCTGTATCTTCCTGGGCTTAATTATAGTCTGATTGTGCAGAAAATCCAGAAAGATGCATCTCATTATAATAAAGAAAACGCTTTGGCATAGGTAGAGATTGTGGATGCATGCATACTCATTTTATATAAATGGAATATGTTTTGGGAGAAGCACTTTACACTAAGGCGCAAGGGAAAAGAAGGGCTTAAATCCATTCACTCCACCATCATCGACAAGATCGTATTAGTAAATCGGGGGGGAGAGGAGAGGACTCAAAGACACGTGTGGGTGGCACTGAATTTGATGCTCTATCAAGAAAAGCAACATTTTGGTTTCTGACTTTCATTATCTTAGTAAATGTATTTACATCTGAGGAAGATGCTATAAGTCTCTATCAAAATTCTGATTTCATCCACAGAGCACTGGTGAGAGAGCTTTCAAGCAAGGAAATAGAATTGCATTCACAGGCTAGCAGAGCCCATGTATTAATTGTGTTGTATGTAGAATTCAAACGAAACGTTTTAATGACTTTAATGAGGGATGTGGATAAGAAAGGGACCAAACATCCGTTGGTTCCCTAAATAGAAAGACAGACTGGTTCGCGATATGCATAAGGAAATTGCAGAAAGGAAACTTGACCTTGTGAAGTCCTCTCTTAAATATTCCCGCCATGTTTCCTGCCTTTCTCCATGCACTATTAAGCTCCCTTTGAAGTCAGTATCACTATACTTGCATCAGTCGTACAGGACATGGAGAAAGATGAAACAATGACCCCAGAAAGCAAGTAGTTTCTTTATCAAAGAAGGACAAGTACCATTAGCTTATAGTGCAATAAATAGCCTCCTCAAAGATATTTTTCACTTTCTGTCGGTGAAGGGAATTGACAAAGGGATCATGACTTGATTCTCTGCAATGAGAACCCTGTTGTGATTAAATAGGATGACAAATTGGACTTTGTGTCCCAGTTACAGCTCTCATGAGTTTTATTGTGCCTACTGTAGGGACAGGTACTTACGGGTTGAGAGAAAATCCCCCAATAGTATCATATATCTAGTCAACCGAAAAATCCTACATGAAGGTCAGAAATCCCTTTCTAACCCCTGGGAGTTTCTACAGCTTTACCCTTCTTGTCTAGTTGCATTAGGACAATACTAAGCATGTAGAAGCCCAAGAAACCAAATTCTTGCCTTTTTCCTGTAGACAAACCTTGGTAAATTTTTAGCCACAGATACAAGAGCTTACATAACCGACCTTACACAAGTAGATCCTATCATTTCTCACTTGCCATTTCCTATCTTACTGTAGTATACTTGGTTTCAATTTTTTGGACTTCGGATCTCTACTTGTTTCCAGAGTTGGGAACATGGCTGCCAGTCACCAAGAAGATGCTACTTTCTTTTCCTTTAGTTTAGTCATCATTCATTTTCTTTTTAACTAAACCCTTGATGTCCATTGCAAGATGTAAAGGAAGCTATTTAATGGAAAAGCTCTTCCAGTTCTGGGTTGCCTATCATTTCCTTTTAGCGCATTGAAAGAACATTCATTTGGGAAACCTGATTCCTTCCCATAACTTAAGACATCCATTAATGGCGTGCCGTCCATTGGTTCACTGGCTATTAGTAAAGGAAATGCCTGACCTTGCTGCCATGAGTCAGGGAAACAAATCTCTCCATGTTAGTAGACGCTCTTCACTTTACCTTTCAGTGACTTAGCTGAGCCTTTTTTTTCTGACTTACTCTGGTAGACATGATGCTTTCCTGTCCAAAAAGTCTTATGACCTTAGCTCTGGGTGAGATGACAAAGCCAGCACTTGGGCTGAAATGTGACATCTCTTTTTCGGCCCTTCCACTGGAGCTTACTGCCTCATTCATTTATTTTTCATTCATTCATTCACCAGACAATATTGATTGCATCCTACTTGTGAAAAGGACTTAGGAACCTATTGTATCAGGTGCTTATTTATTTTTTGTTAGTCATCCAAGTTTTAGTCTGAGACTATATGGCTGAGGAAATAGATAGATAGATAGATAGATAGATATAGATATAGATATATACTCATAACTGCTTGGCTATTTTTACCATTTATTTCTAAACTATTATTCTTGTGGAGATGTTAACAATCTTTGTATTATCTATCATGGATTTTTTAGATAAAAGCCCTGAGAATATTTTGGAGTTCCTAGCTAGAAGTGTAGGGCCTCATCTTAACTTTGACTGAGAGTTCCTTTGTCCACCAGGAAGTCTCTATCTTCAGTTTTCATGGCTTTAGGAGGTGTGGCCCTATTCAACCAGCATTCCTTTGAGTTCCCCATAAATCACAGTGTCAGCGAATATTGCAAGATGAAACATTTACCTTTCCAGTGACCTGGTTTGTGGAAGAGCACAACTGCTCCTTCTCCAGAAGCTGAAAAAGGGAAGCAATACAGATGCATCTGGACGATGATTCTCAGTATGATTATTACTTGAGCATTACAAATAATAACAGCTACCATCTAATAAACAATATGCAGTATAGCAGACACTGCTCCAGAAGTTCATATGGGCCATATTTTTTTTTATCATTTCTCATTGTCTATTACATTTAATATCTCTAAACCTGGAATGTGTCTAACAATCTCTAGGAAGTCACAGCTTATTGGGTATAGTTTGTCTGGTTAACAGAATGAATCATGTTCTATGAGATAAAGTATTTACTCATTCAAATGTCACAAGAATTCTATAAGTCATCTACTGTTATCCATTTTATAAATGCAACTGAGATGCAAATGATATTAAAGAACTCGCTCAAGATCAGCAGTTACTAGGCTATTGAGATAAGATTAGAAGCCAGGCAAAGTGGTTCTAGGGCCTGTGCCCTTAACCTCAGTGCTCTACTACCTCTCCCAGGATGAAGTTTTCCTGGCTGGGTCTTTTATTTTCCTGCTTGCATGGTGTGTGTGCTGTTACAGAGACTTTTACAAATACACCCCTCCCCTCTTTCTTGTCCTACTCTAGGGTTGGCCGAAAGTCAAGAAATCATGTGATTTCTGACCTCTGTATCTGCGATGGAAATCCTATATGCTGCCCTCTCAGTGTGTTTATTTCTTTTCTTCAAAACTTGGTTTCAGATCCTGAAGAAGTCTAGCATTGCTGTTGATTTAGTGACATGACACAATCTATTGTCATTATATATTGATTTCACAAATTGGACCCATGATGTGAGTTTGAATCACAAAATTGAGGACAATTGAGATGAAGAGAGATACATTCATGGAAGTAACTGAAGTCATAAGGCTTATCGCTCCAGTACATTTAGTAACTTAGGTGACTTCAGAATATTTTTGTTTTATGTCAGTTTGTGTGTTTGTTTTTCTGTCTTTAAATCAGAGAAGATACTGAGTATAAGAGCTTTATCGGCAGGTAAAGAGAAATACAAATAAAATCTACTTCCAAACAGAATAACAAATAATAAAACAAGCATGTTTGTATTAATATTGTCACTCTTACCTTCACTGTCAAAAATCAAAATACTTATGTAAATAGAATTAATAGATGTAATTCCACTAACTCAGCCTCATGTACAGTGATATCATTACCCGTTATAACAAACAGCATGACAAGTTTATCATCATTATTTAGAATGCTAACATGACAGTCTCCAGTTCATAGTATGGCTTTGTCCAGTAATGCAGCTAAGGTTAATGAGTTGGGGTGAGTGCTTTCACTAATTTGACTGTTTATATAGAGACCACTTGAGATGTATACACTAAGCAGTAATCTCTGAGCAGAGAGAGACATAAGGTTCTATAATGAAGGGAGAACATAGGCAGTACATCATATTTGTTAAACATGAGAGGAGAAGGGAGTTGAGGGAAATTGGAAGGGGAGGTGAACCATGAGAGACTATGGACTCTGAAAAACAACCTGAGGGTTTTGAAGGGGCGGGGTGGGAGGGTGGGGGAACCAGGTGGTGGGTATTAGGGAGGGCACAGATTGCGTGGAGCACTGGGTGTGGTGAAAAAACAATGAATACTGTTACGCTGAAAATAAATAAATAATTTATTTAAAAAAAAATGAGAGGCAAGTTGTATCATGTTTGTATGTATCTGTACGTAGACATCAAATAATATGGATATGTATATAAAATTTCATTTCAAGATAAAAATTTACCATCTTATTTGAACACAATTGGGAGATGGTGAGTGAAGAACTCACACTATCCTTTAGACTATTGTCTTTTCTACAGAACCACTCTTACTAAACTTAGAACACGTTCCTTTATTAATGATAATTGTAAATGGAAGAAGTCTTACATACATTGAAAAACATCACCAATGTCAAATAATTCATTTCTCCAAATTACTCTTACTATTTTTATTCATGGCACAGAAATGCAACTCTGTCTGCAAGAAGCCACTGGGCATAAATATAGACATGTACTTACCTCTTTGTCCAACATAATCATTCATCAGTGTTTGTGGAAGATGGAGGGAGGAGGGAGCAAGAAAGGAGTGAATCATTCTATATCCTTCAGGTGAATAATTTACTTGTTTGGTTTAAATAAACCGCATTGAGGAATATCAATTATTTAAGTTTTCTTGTATACAACTCAGTATGTTATAACCCTGTGTAGCAAATTCTTGGCCCTGGTGCCAGTGGTTTCAAAGAGGTTAATGCCCTCTTTAAAGTGCAAATAGTATTTTTCACTTTAGGATCTAGACTCATAGGTCATTTGGTCTCAACCACAACTTGGCCATTAGTTCAAACCTAAATCAAGTATTTTGTTACCAACTGGCAAGGGTTCAATCATATCTGTTTATCTATTTTCCCCTATTATGTAGTACATTTTAATGATAGATTCAAAATTGAATAATTTTATGCATATAAAAATACTTCTTGTGTCCTATGTGCCTAATATGGTGCTTGGGGCTGTGATTGCTAGCAATAAACAAATGATTCTTGCCTTTAAGAACCTTGCTATTTCACGGAGAGGTAAATTGGAAATTCATACAGAGTATGATCAATTCAACATTCTGTATCTGAAGTCTTTCCCCCATCCAAAGCAAAGTTAAAACCCACAGCAAGGCATGATTTGATTAAGTGGTAGTGAATTATAATAAAATGGAAAGTTTGTGGAGGATATAGCCCCAAGAGTCTCAGAGAAAGCTCCATGGTAAAGAAAAACTTGAGGATTTCCTGGCTTACTGGTGAGAACACACATAGGTGTGTTGCCAAACAGGATGAGAGAAGAGATAAGGACTCAACATTTAGGACTAAAACAAGCAAAGTCATAGAGGCAAGAAGAAGCAAGATGTACTTGGGGAGTAGAAAAAAACTAATATAACCATAGCTCATGGTAAGAAATATGGATGAAGACAAATTCTGAAGGGATTGGAATTTATCCACTCAATAAATATTTACTTGAGTGCTACTAGGCACTGAGCTATGAACTATGAACACAACTCCTAAAATAAACAAATCAAATGAAAGAACTAAAGAAAGAAAGAAAGAAAGAAAGAGAAAGAAACACAAAGATGCCATCCCCAACGTCACAGAACTTTCCATCTTTTCAGGATGAGGGAGACAAGAAAAGTACAGTGTTTGGCTAACATGATATTGAAGTCATAGTAATATGAAAGTACTAGAAGGTACTTAACTCATGTTTGGTTAGGAAAGCTTCTTGTTGGAAGTTAAGACCAGAAGGATATGAGGGAGTTTGCCAGCCAAATAGGTGGTAAAAGAGAGGAGGACAAGACTCCAGCTTAATACAAAGGCCCAGAAACAGTGAGAGGAAGGGTGGCTGAGTGGCAGTCTCTACAGTTGTTTCCAGTAGGGTGAAATAGTTGGAGATGAAGCTGGAGCAATGAACAGTCGTAAGATCATAACAGACCTTGAGGGTCATGCTATGGTCTTTGATTTTACATCCTGTGAGTAGTAGGTTAAGTGTTCATGTGATCAGAAACACAACTCTACTAATGGAGAGTGGATCAAGAGAGTCAAAAGTGGACAGAAGGACAGAGGAAATAATGGGGACCTGAACGACAGTTAAATCAGCAAAACCTTGTGAGCAATTGGATGTGAGGACCCTGGGAGACAGGACCCTGAATGCTTATTTAAAAAAAAAAAGAAACTTTTTCAGTAGGCAGTGGGGGAAGGCACGGAGTCAATTAATGGCCTTTGATGAAGTAATCAACATAATGAACCAATATTTTAAGGATATTAACCTTTGGGTGATTGAGGAATGGTTTAGGGCTGAGAGGTAAGAAACCAGGTAGAAAGGACCAATAAGAGGTTAACTCTGGAGGAAGGAGAGAGCTAAAAGCAAAAATTTTGGAAATGCCCACATTTATAAGACAGAAGGCAGGACATAATCTACTAAATTAAAGTGAAACATGTTTCATGGATGACAGGTATATCAGGAGAATGCAGAATCAAGCAGACTACTGGAGGCCGGACTGCTCAGAGGTGGTGTATGTCCTAGAGAGAATTCCTATAGTCACACAACGCGTATTTAGCATTCATCGTGTGGCAGACGGCAGGGCTCCTATTGTAGGGGAGACAGGTGAGGCAAACAATCCCCAACCCTCCCCCCCCCACCAACAAAACAAAAACAAAATAAGACAAACAAAAATGTACAATCAACCCTATCAATGAAACTACACACAAGGTAAAAGCAACAAATGTTCTGAGTGTTTATTTTACTTTAGGCACTGTGTGAAAAATCTTGCCTATCCTACCTCAATTAGTCCTCACAGCTCCTCCCAACTTCTAGGTAAAGAAATTAAAGTTTAGAGGGCTGTAAACTCACGTTTGCAACAATTTTGCTAGTTGGCTCAAATGTCACTGTGGCACGAATGAGCACGATCCATCTGATTTGTTGCAGAAGGACTATTTGATTGGCCAAAAGGCAGTGAGTATCCAGGTAGATGAAATAATACTTGAGGAGGTGTGAGAATGAAGAGTGATTATAGGTGAGGACTGTAAGGAATTTTTAGGGGGGGTCATATACTAGGATGGGACATGGTTGAAATTGAGATTGGAAATGATTTATTTGCTTTACTAGCTAGGAGTTTGATCTTGACGCTGTAGATGACAGGCACAACGGTTTTCGATGTGTGCTTTCCAAAAATTAATTTGGCAGTCTTGTGGATGATATACAGAAGAAAAGAAAGCATGGGGGGAGGAGTCAAGATGGCGGAGAAGTAACAGGCTGAGACGACATCGGGTAGCAGGAGATCAGCTAGATAGCTTATCTAACCATTGTGAACACCTACAAATCCAACGGGAAATCAAAGAGAAGAAGAGCAACAATCCCAGAAACAGAAAATCGATCACTTTCTGAAAGGTAGGACCTGCGGAGAAGTGAATCCAAAGCGACGGGAAGATAGACCCCGGGGGGAGGGGCCGGCACCCGGCAAGCGGCGGAGCGACGGAGCACAAAATCGGGACTTTTAAAAGTCGGCTCCACTGGGAGACATCGCTCCAGAGGCTAAACTGGGGGGAAACCCAGGCGGGGTCAGCATAACCCCAGGACCCGCAGGGTCACAGAAGGACTGGGGGTGTCTGAGTGCCACAGAGCTCGCAGGTATTGGAGCGGGGAAGCCGGCTATAGCGACAAAGCCGAGGAGTGAGCTCTAAGCCCAGGGTTACCTTGTGCCGGTCGCAGGCTGGGTGGGCTCGGAGCGCGGCCGGAGGCCACAGAGACAAAAGCGACCCGGCGCTTTTCTCCAGCTCCAACAATTGACTGCTTTCCTCGAGGCGCGACTGCAAGCCAGGGAGGCGGGACTGTTGGGCGCTTTGCTCTGAGAGCGCACTGAGGAGCGGAACCCCAAGCTCTCGGCTCCTCCGGGCCGGAGACTGGGAGGCCGCCATCTTCATTCCCGTCCTCCGGAACTCTACGGAAAGCGCTCAGGGAACAAAAGCTCCCGAAAGCAAACCCGAGCGGATTCCTTAGCCCGGCCCCTGGCAAGGGCGGTGCAATTCCGCCTGCGGCAAGGACACTTGAAAATCACTACAACAGGCCCCTCCCCCAGAAGATCAACAAGAAACCGATCCAAAACCAACTTCAGTCACCAAGAACAGCGGAATTCCACAGCAGGAGAAAGCAAATCCTACCTGGACAAAATGACAAGGCGGAAAAACTCACCTCAAAAAAAAGAACAAGAGGCCGTACCGAAGGCTGGAGACCTAATCAATACAGACATAGGTAGCATGACAGATCTAGAGTTCAGAATGACAATTCTCAAGGTTCTAGCCGGGCTCGAAAAAGGCATAGAAGATATTAGAGAAACCCTCTCCGGAGAGATAAAAGCCCTTTCTGGAGAAATAAAAGAACTAAAATCTAACCAAGTTGAAATCAAAAAAGCTATTCATGAGGTGCAATCAAAAATGGAAGCTCTCACTGCCAGGATAAATGAGGCAGAAGAAAGAATTAGTGACATAGAAGACCAAATGACAGAGAATAAAGAAGCTGAGCAAAAGAGAGACAAACAACTACTGGAACACGAGGAGAGGATTCGAGAGATAAGTGACACCATAAGACGACACAACATTAGAATAATTGGGATTCCAGAAGAAGAAGAAAGAGAGAGGGGAGCAGAAGGTATATTGGAGACAATTATTGGAGAGAATTTCCCTAATATGGCAAAGGGAACAAACATCAAAATCCAGGAGATGCTAAGAATGCCCCTCAAAATCAATAAAAATAGGTCCACACCTCGTCACCTGATAGTAAAATTTACAAGTCTTAGCGACAAAGAGAAAATCCTGAAAGCAGCCCGGGAAAAGAAGTCTGTAACATACAAGGGTAAAAACATTAGATTGGCAGCGGACCTATCCACAGAGACCTGGCAGGCCAGAAAGAACTGGCATGACATATTCAGAGCACTAAACGAGAAAAACATGCAGCCAAGAATACTATATCCGGCTAGGCTATCATTGAAAATAGAAGGAGAGATAAAGAGCTTCCAGGACAAACAAAAGCTGAAAGAATTTGCAAACACCAAACCAGCTCTACAGGAAATATTGAAAGGGGTCCTCTAAGCAAAGAGAGACCCTAAAAGTAGTAGACCAGAAAGAAGCAGAAACAATATACAGTAACAATCACCTTACAGGCAATACAATGGCACTAAATTCATATCTCTCAATAGTTACCCTGAATGTTAATGGGCTAAATGCCCCAATCAAAAGACACAGGGTATCAGAATGGATAAAAAAACAAAACCCATCAATATGCTGCCTACAAGAAACTCATTTTAGATCCGAAGACACCTCCAGATTTAAAGTGAGGGGGTGGAAAACAATCTACCATGCTAATGGACATCAGAAGAAAGCTGGGGTGGCAATCCTTATATCAGATCAATTAGATTTTAAGCCAAAGACTATAATAAGAGATGAGGAAGGACACTATATCATACTCAAAGGGTCTGTCCAACAAGAAGATCTAACAATCTTAAATATCTATGCCCCTAACATGGGAGCAGCCAACTATATAAACCAATTAATAACAAAGTCAAAGAAATACATCGACAGTAATACAATAATAGCAGGGGACTTTAACACTCCCCTCACTGAAATGGACAGATCATCTAAGCAAAAGATCAACAAGGAAATAAAGGCCTTAAATGACACACTGGACCAGATGGACATCACAGATATATTCAGAACATTCCATCCCAAAGCAACAGAATATACATTCTTCTCTAGTGCACATGGAACATTCTCCAGAATAGACCACATCCTGGGTCATAAATCAGGTCTCAATCGGTACCAAAAGATCGAGATCATTCCCTGCATATTTTCAGACCACAATGCTCTGAAGCTCGAACTCAATCACAAGAGGAAATTTGGAAAGAACGCAAATACATGGAGACTAAACAGCATCCTTCTAAAAAATGAATGGGTCAACCAGGAAATTAAAGAAGAATTGAAAAAATTCATGGAAACAAATGATAATGAAAACACAACAGTTCAAAATCTGTGGGATACAACAAAGGCAGTCCTGAGAGGAAAATATATAGCAGTGCAAGCTTTTCTCAAGAAACAAGAAAGGTCTCAAATACACAACCTAACCCTACACCTAAAGGAGCTGGAGAGAGAACAACAAAGAAAGCCTAAACCCAGCAGGAGAAGAGAAATCATAAAGATCAGAGCAGAAATCAATGAAATAGAAACTAAAAAAACAATAGAACAAATCAACAAAACTAGGAGCTGGTTCTTTGAAAGAATTAATAAGATTGATAAGCCCCTGGCCAGACTTATCAAAAAGAAAAGAGAAAGGACGCAAATAAATAAAATCATGAATGAAAGAGGAGAGATCACAACCAACACCAAAGAAATACAAACAATTATAAGAACATACTACGAGCAACTCTATGGCAACAAATTTGACAACCTGGAAGAAATGGATACATTTCTAGAGATGTATAAACTACCACAACTGAACCAGGAAGAAATAGATAACCTGAACAGACCCATAACCAGTAAGGAGATTGAAACAGTCATCAAAAATCTCCAAACAAACAAAAGTCCAGGACCAGACGGCTTCCCAGGGGAATTCTACCAAACATTTAAAGAAGAATTAATTCCTATTCTCCTGAAACTGTTCCAAAAAATAGAAATGGAAGGAAAACTTCCAAACTCATTCTATGAGGCCAGCATCACCTTGATCCCAAAACCAGACAAGGATCCCACCAAAAAAGAGAATTACAGACCAATATCCTTGATGAACACAGATGCGAAAATTCTCACCAAAATACTGGCCAATAGGATCCAACAGTACATTAAAAGGATTATTCACCACGACCAAGTGGGATTTATTCCAGGGCTGCAAGGTTGGTTCAACATCCGCAAATCCATCAATGTGATACAATACATTAATAAAAGAAAGAGTAAGAACCATATGATACTCTCAATAGATGCTGAAAAAGCGTTTGACAAAGTGCAGCATCCCTTCCTGATTAAAACTCTTCAAAGTGTAGGGATAGAAGGCACATACCTCAATATTATCAAAGCCATCTATGAAAAACCCACCGCAAATATCATTCTCAATGGAGAAAAACTGAAAGCTTTTCCGCTAAGGTCAGGAACACGGCAGGGATGTCCGTTATCACCACTGCTGTTCAATATAGTACTAGAAGTCCTAGCCTCAGCAATCAGACAACAAAAAGAAATTAAAGGCATCCAAATCGGCAAAGAAGAAGTCAAACTATCACTCTTTGCAGATGATATGATACTATATGTGGAAAACCCAAAAGGTTCCACTCCAAAACTGCTAGAACTTATACAGGAATTCAGTAAAGTGTCAGGATATAAAGTCAATGCACAGAAATCAGTCGCATTTCTTTACACTAACAACAAGACAGAAGAAAGAGAAATTGAGGAGTCAGTCCCATTTACAATCGTGCCCAAAACCATAAGATACCTAGGAATAAATCTAACCAAAGAGGCAAAGAATCTATACTCAGAAAACTATAAAGTACTCATGAAAGAAATTGAGGAAGACACAAAGAAATGGAAAAATATTCCATGCTCATGGATTGGAAGAACAAATATTGTGAAAATGTCTATTCTACCTAAAGCAATCTACACATTTAATGCAATCCCTATCAAAATCCCATCCATTTTTTTTAAAGAAATAGAACAAATAATCCTAAAATTTATATGGAACCAGAAAAGACCTCGAATAGCCAAAGGAATATTGAAAAAGAAAGCCAAAGTCGGTGGTATCACAATTCCAGACTTCAAGCTCTATTACAAAGCTGTCATCATCAAGACAGTATGGTACTGGCACAAAAACAGACATATAGATCAATGGAACAGAATAGAGAGTCCAGAAATAGACCCTCAACTCTATGGTCAACTAATCTTCGACAAAGCAGGAAAGAATATCCAATGGAAAAAAGACAGCCTCTTCAACAAATGGTGCTGGGAAAATTGGACAGCCACATGCAGAAAAATGAAATTGGACTATTTCCTTACACCACACACGAAAATAGACTCAAAGTGGATGAAGGACCTCAATGTGCGAAAGGAATCTATCAAAATCCTTGAGGACAATGCAGGCAGCAACCTCTTTGACCTCAACTGCAGCAACTTCTTCCTAGGAACATCGCCAAAGGCAACAGAAGCAAGGGCAAAAATGAACTATTGGGATTTCATCAAGATTAAAAGCTTTTGCACAGCAAAGGAAACAGTAAACAAAACCAAAAGACAACTGACAGAATGGGAGAAGATATTTGCAAACGACATATCAGATAAAGGGCTGACATATCAGATAAAGGGCTCGTATCCAAAATCTATAAAGAGCTTATCAAACTCAATACCCAAAGAACAAATAATCCAGTCAAGAAATGGGCAGAGGACATGAACAGACATTTCTGCAAGGAAGACATCCAGATGGCCAACAGACACATGAAAAAATGCTCCACATCACTCGGCATCAGGGAAATACAAATCAAAACCACAATGAGATACCACCTCACACCAGTCAGAATGGCTAAAATTAACAAGTCAAGAAATGACAGATGCTGGCGAGGATGCGGAGAGAGGGGAACCCTCCTACACTGTTGGTGGGAATGCAAGCTGGTGCAACCACTCTGGAAAACAGTGTGGAGGTTCCTCAAAAAACTGAAAATAGAGCTACCCTACGACCCAGCAATTGCACTCCTGGGTATATATCCTAAAGATACAAACGTGGTGCTCCGAAGGGGCACGTGCACCCGAATGTTTACAGCAGCAATGTCCACAATAGCCAAACTGTGGAAAGCGCCTAGATGTCCATCAACAGATGAATGGATAAAGAAGATGTGGTATATATACACAATGGAATACTATGCAGCCATCAAAAGACATGAAATCTTGCCATTTGCGACGACGTGGATGGAACTAGAGGGTATCATGCTTAGCGAAATAAGTCAATCGGAGAAATATAACTATCATATGATCTCTTTGATATGAGGAAGTGGAGATGCAAGGTGGGGGGGTTTG
Organism: Martes martes; assembly: GCF_963455335.1. Taxonomy (NCBI): domain Eukaryota; kingdom Metazoa; phylum Chordata; class Mammalia; order Carnivora; family Mustelidae; genus Martes; species Martes martes. Next base: position 43,345,748 of record NC_137891.1, read on the forward strand.
GGGGGAGGTAGGAAAAGAAAAAATGAAAAGATGGGATTGGGAGGGAGACAAACCATAAAAGACTCAATCTCAAGAAACAGACTGAGGGTTGCGGGGGGGAAGGGGGACGGGAGAGGGTGGTGGGGAAATGGACATTGGGGAGGGTATGGGCTATGATGAGTGCTGTGAAATGTGTAAACCAGATGATTCACAGACCTGTACCCCTGGGGATAAAAATACATTATATGTTTATTAAAATAAAAAATTAAAAAAAAAAAAAAAAAGAAAGAAAGCATGGAGGCAAGGAGACCGGTCAAGAGACGAGTGTGATACTCCACATGAGAAAGGATAAAAGCCTGAAATAAGGTCAAGGCAATGGGGAAAAAAAAAAAAAAAAAGCAGATCCGCGTGATACTCTGGAGGGCAATATTCTGAACCTGGGTGCCAGCGTGACATCGGAGCGGAGAGACAGGATGAGTTTCAGGTGTCTGATTTGTGCCAGGGAGTTCCTGGTGGCACCAGTCTCGGAGAGAGGTCTTTATATAATCTTTCCCATCATACCCCCACCTATGCCCAAAACTGCCTCCAGAGCAGAACTACTAAGCATCATAATAAATAAAGAGAAAATGTTGCAATATTCCAGGTGAGGGGATTCTGTAGAACTGTGGAAAAGAAATTCAGATTTCAGGATTTTTCACAGTATGTGGAAAGGAAAACAGAGACAGAGATTTGACCCTCCAAAACCATACACAAAGGTTGGTAGAAAAAGTACAGAAATAAAACCACTGAGGACTATGAAAAACATTTAGAATGTTTTTTTAAAAAAAAAATCCTCAGGTCACCTAGATCTTGAGAATTTTCCAAACAGGAATATACTTAAATTTTGCTAATCAGGGTTTCACTTTAGGGGGCTTATTTGTGTGGGAGGTAAAAGGCATGATACTGACCACAGGATGTTATGGTGCCCTCTCCCTCATGGCCTGGTTGTGACAGGGAGCATCAGATGCTCTTCTAGGCCTTCACACCATGATGGCACGGGGTGGAGAAGACCCCAGTTCTCGGGAAGTCCAGCCTGCATCAACTCAAGGATATTTCAAAACTATTTTCTGAGGTGTCTAGCAATGTATCTTCTATCTTTTATCTAGGAAGCAGGGACCTGTCCATTCTCAAGCCCTCATACATCATTGTCCCACTTTAGGAGAGTCAGAAAGTGACCCAGTGCATGGCGGGTGCATATATGTAAAATGTGAGACTTTCCATTACTGGGAGAATTACCCTGACAGACTGTATCTGTCTCAGAGGCTTGATCTGAACCACTGCCCTTTGAGACACAAAGAAGCAAACAGCTGAAGTAAGCAGGACCACACTAACTGCCCAACCCTGTGATGGCTTGGGAAACGGATCCCAGTAGAATACTTGCCCCCTCCCTTGCCATCCTCTTTGGTAACAGTTCTGAGCAAGGATCAAACTTCAGCTGTGCAACATGTTGACCAAAATTTCAGAAACCCTGGAACCAATTTATTCCATCTGGAAATTAGTTTCAGCTTTTATTAGTGCAGAATTTAGTCCAAACCAGACCCAATTTCCAAAAGGAGGTCCCTACTCCTTTCCTGTCAGAATTTTCTCTTTTTTAAAATGCACTCACTTAAGGGATTTAAAATGATAATCAAGATCAAAGATCTGTGCCTTTCGTATACCAACTACATTTTCCCACAGAGGGCTTCACCCAGGTTCCTTCTTTTTGAAGACATGAAGAAATTCTACCATCAGTTACTATAAAAGGAAGAATTTGGAGAATTTGAACTGCTCTTCTATAAATGTATATTTTAGCCAGCTTTTCCCTCATGCCAGGTAGTGACTCAGTTGCTTTCCTAAAACAACAGCTGGATAGACTGATTAATCTTTTTTGGGAAAAAAAATAAAGGAACAAAGTTTTAACAATAGAGTTGAAATAAAAATGTGGTTCCCCAAATCCATCTTTACAAACATATTAAAAGTCTGCAACATTGAAAATTTCAAATAGTCTTGTACATAAGATCTCTTTGTTTCAGTCCATCTGCTACTGATTAAACATTTTATCCTTCCATTGTGATTAATTATGCTATTTATATACTTGAAAATGATTTGTTTGAAAAGGTATGGTCTAGGGTAAGTCTTTCATTTCTGAGAATGACAGCCCTTCAAAAAAGTAGTACAACACTATGCACTCAGGAAATCCACCATCTGCTTTCCTACGCTCTTATTACAAATTACAAACCTATAGCACAACAGAATCGAAAGAAAACAGAGTATAAATAACGCTAATGGTGTTCACTTGAGATGTTCAAAAACATCAGAAAGTGGGCACTACTTTTGCTATATTCACTTGTGTTTTGGCTTAAGTTGCCAAATGGCCAGAAATGTTCATCCGGGTCTAGGAAGCATCCTTAATTCATTCTAATCTAGGCTGAGTTTTTCAGGTGTCAGAGCAGACCAAGAGGGTATACACAAGGCCGAGGCATAGCCTTAATGCCATAAAGAGAACTGGATTAGGGTTATAGGCAATGTAATGGAGAAAAAAAAAATGCCCTGGGAAGTGTGCAATAGGTAATTTTTCAACATGAATATTTGTTGGTGCCAACTGACGAGGACCTACAGCCAGCAATTTCCCACCATTTGAAACTTAGCTATTGTTTCGTTTTTGCATGACCAAACAGACATCTGAAACCACAGAGTAAAACCATTTTCATTCTGCCAAGCCAAACCACTCTTAGTGAAATTTTGTAAACCAAAACAAAATTGCTCTCCGACAAAAATAAACTTAGGCCAAATCTGCGATGTTGTTTTATTTGTCTGTTTGTTTGTTTGTTTGTTTTAATGACCATTGTTCATGCCCAGAAACAAGGACTATGCAGCAAACAATTCTCCTAAGGACTGTTAGTAAAGGTAGCCCGGAGCCACAACTTACTTACCTTCCCATCGCTCCCTCTTTCTAGAGGATGTCCTCTCATTAGCACCCCAGGGCCTCTGGGGCTCTGTGCACTGCACACCATTTGCCTTCTCTAGGTGTCTCTGATTGTCTTTCCTCTCCTGTTTTCTCCATCCCAACCAAACACTATTCTATGACTTCTGGCATCTCTATTAAGTCGTGAGCCACATGGAAATGATTAACTTTTGAACTGCAAAACTGAAAACACTCTTGTGCGCACTGTGGAAATGAAACATGTCATGTAGCAAACGGGTTCCCTTGATGGAGTTTGCAGCAGGAAAGCAAAATGATTGGCTGAGATTTCGGTTTTGTTGTTGTCATTGTAGATCAAAAGGATGGGTTCATCCTTTCTGATAGCTCTTTTTCCCCACCCTGGTAAACAGCCTCTGAGTGAGTTCATTAAATATTTAAACAGCCCTGGTATCTATTAATGTTATCAGACACATGAAATATGTCTGATGGATTTATTCTGCCGTTAAGGAGCCATACCCCAGTGTCCCTCCTGGGACAGTGCTCCAGCTGTTTAAACTATAATTCCATCACTAGGAGGAATAGTGAAAGCACTGACCTCTTTGAAACGGACTCATTGCTACTCAGCCTGTAAATTGCAAATGAAACCTTTCTGTAATAATGTTAAAATATGCATGCATAGGAATTAAAGCACTTGGGGTCACCAGCAAAGCCTGGTGCGTTTTCTGTAACCTCTAAACAGCTGGTAGAAAGAATCCAATAAATCAATGCCTGGAGAAGATTAGTGATGAGGGGGTGTGTGAGTCTTTTTGGGTTCAATAGTTCTGCACCAGGTATGGGGGAAACTTAATCAATCGTCTGAAGCTTTTAAGTTTTTTAAATTCCATCACTGCTTATTTGATTCTGTTTCTCAAAGGAGATAAATCATGTTGATACTGTGGTCCATACTTATCCTCCATAAAATCAATCTAATATGAAATTATGCATGAGGTCCTTCAAACTGTGAGCTAATTTGTTGTCTGTTTTTACCTACTTTAAGCTTATGAGAAATAACAATTCATGGCAATTAAGATAAAGGATGTCTGGCCAGGTCTTCCAAGTAGAGGAAAGAGGTATATTAGTTTACTGGTAGGTATTCCATGTCATCATCACAAGTGCATTTGTTTGTTTGTTTGTTTGTTTGTTTGTTTTACACCGGTTTGACTTGTGTGAATGCCTTTAAATGATTTATAAGAAATATCGACAAAGCCAGGTGTTGATGTCTCCTGGAGACTGTAGCTTCAAAGAATTGGACTAATTATCTTAAGAAACTTGTTCTTTCTGAAGACATCAAATAGTTGACAGACCCAGAAGGTGAAATGTGAGCCAATAATCTAGTATTGTGAAATGTCGGGTATGTATAACCTAAGTTGCTAACTGAGAATAAGCAGATCGAATTGATAAAAGGAAAAAAAAAAAAACCTAGAAAGTATAATGAATAAATGCAATGACAAAATAAAGATTCCAAAAGTTCTGGTAAGTAGAACAATGGTCTAAATCTAGCAAGATGACAACGGTCATAAATGTACAATCTTCCATTTGATTCTTTGGAGACGATCCTAAAGAAATACAGGGTTGGGAAAAGACAGAAGGGGTAAATACGGAAGAAGACGCTGCCCAGTGAGGCTTGGGGATCACTGAATTTCCCCCAGCCTTTGTACATTCTTGTGTCTATGAGGGAGGTTCATGCTAGAAGAGACGGGTGAGGTGGAGGTTGGCAGCACCGGGTCTGTTCTTTGCTTCTCCGTATTGTGCTGGAATGGCTTCAAGCTCAGTGTGAGTCAGCTCTATCAATACTTCTCATAAGGTTAATATAAACTTATTTTTCACTGGTCCATATAGATGCTAGCCCAATGTTGATAATAATCAGACTTATATAATGAATTTGCCACACTACTCCTGGCATATCATTGCGTATGTAAAGCACTACCCTTTGGGTAGGATGGGGATTAACTAGGACGTCCCAAAATGAAATCAGAAAGTAAGAGAGCTTAAATAATCTCAAATGAGCAATGACTGCCAGCATACAGGCTAGGTACCTGAATTAAACTGACTTGGGGACAGGCACTGGAGATGTGAAAGAGGATTCGACTGAGCTGTGCGGTAGCAATTAATAGAATGAGGCTAGTTGGTGAGTGTTAGAAAGGAATCAACTTCACCTGAACATGGAAAAAGCTTTCTAACAAGTATAGGTATGTGATGATTAAATAGGCTATGTCAAGATCGAGTGACTTCTCTAATATCGGAAGTAGAGATTATAAAGTGATTTGGTTTGTTGGAAGATTCAAGCATAGCTCAAAAATTTGGATGAGAGGACCTGCAAACACTCAGATTCAGTGAGTCTACAACATTTTAGAGCCCCCAAAGAGGGGACTAAGAAAATTCTAGAACATATAAGTGCAACTCTCTAAAAGAGACATTTATTTAAAGATGTTTCCAGGACAGCACTTCTAAAGTAGTAAGGCCCACTTCTTCCGTGGTAAAAAGAAGAAAAAAAAAAAAAGTATATGGCAAAGGAATATTCTTACAAATTCAGTGAACCCAATTCAGTGTTCCCATTAAACAGCAACACTTTAAGCAACTAAAATGCTATTTGAATTTCACTGGAGCTTTGGAAAAAGATATATTTAGTGGTTATTAACCCAGTACTTATCCTTCCATTGCACAAAATGCCTCTTTTCCTGAAGAATCCCCTGCAGAGAATTCCCAGGCTGGGACAGGGCAGCCGCCTTGCAATTGGCATCCAAACCACAGGGCATAGCCAATAATGATTTGCAGTTAAAGTAGCTGCAAGGGAAAGATGGTAGTCATTTAAAATAATTTCTGCCACTGGAATTTTTTCCTTTTCACTTTTAATCACTTAAGGGTCAGTTCACCTAGAATTCTGGGTTTAACCCCTTTAAATAATTTTGTTTTCAAAAGGATCAAGGGTATAGAATGTATAGGCACAAAGCAATATGAGCACTCCTTCATGGGACATAAGCTTTAGGGAACTAAAGATAGGTTAATTCCATGCCTGATTCATTCCATGGGCCATTTAACGAGAGCCTCTGGAATTGTTCAGCCAATAATGAACTCACAGGATCTAAAGGTAATCACTGCTGCAATTATTAAAATTTACACCAGAATTCATTACCCTTTCTACAGATAAGTGTCTTGTATTAAGTGGTTTAGAAGGGATGCGTGAACTGGTTCAATAACATCAGAAATCTCGTATTTGTTCCTCCTTACATTCATTCTCTTCTGCTCCCCAAACATGCAACCAAACTTCCAGTTGATTCATGGAAAATATTTGTTATTATTTTGTGTTATAATTTAGAAATTAAACCTACTTTTCTCATGTATATTAGCTCACTTAATTCCTCCAATCCAGGTTCTTTTCTTTATTAATAATATTAAAAGCTATGATTTCATAGCTACCTAAAAAGCACCAGTGCAAGCATTTTTCATGCATTATCTTATTTGGTACTCACAACCGTCACCATGAGATCAATGTTACTCTCATCCCCATTTTATAGATGAAAAATACCAGAGCTTGAAAAGCTTAGAGATCTCACTGGAGAGCACACAGCTTTTAAGTGATGAAATTGGGATTTGAAAAAAGGAAGCTGGCCCCAACGCTCATGCTCTGAAAAATTGCTCGACAGGCCACATCACCGTGTGGCCTCCATTGTGTATTGGTGGTTTGTGTCAGCACAAAGGTTGTATCAAAGTAACGGAAACTTTTGAAAAGAAGTTCAGCCACACTTGTCTTCATTTTGGGTAAAGACAACCCTGTGGTTCTTCTATAATAGGACACATAATCTGAATACAAAATTCCCCTTGACTCTCATAAAGCCATCAATAGCATTTATCATTATTATAAAGGCCAACAGTGTGAAGCATTCAGTGGGTCAATGAATTCTGTAGTGTTGCTATAAGAAGACAAAAAAAATCAATCTCTGCCTTAGTTCAATACAGACCTCAAATGTGAGCAAGTACCAAATAAGATTTTGATAATTTTGTGTGGTTATTTTAGTACTAATTCATAAACCAAAGAATTCTCAGAATGACATAAAAATGTGATTATAACTCAAGAGTTTCATGTTTAATGTGATATATAGTATATCCAAGCATGTTAAACTATGTATATCACCTTGAGTACTTACAGAAACACTCTGAGTCCAGGATCTTTGAAAAAGTTGGTTATCAGCCCACAGCACTGTAAACTGCATGTACTACCATCAACAAAATTTAATTCCTCCTTTTCTGCTAATCCGTACTGAAAATAAAACGTGTTCAAAAGAAAAACTAGATTATATTCTATAGACATTCCAAAATAACTCTTAATAATTATAAAAGAAGACTGGCTAGACAATTTTCAACCCCATTGTTCATATGTTGTGGGAGAGTCCAGAAGAATCTGAATTGCCTTTAGTAATTGTTATTCATTTTAAAAATGAAATGTTATCACTGTAGACTCAGTAAGTGGGTATCTTCAAGATTGGGAGAAGTCAAGCACATTTGATTCCACCGATTGCTTCAAATTATTTTTCAAACATTTTGGTTTTGAGTAAACTCAAAACACATTTTCCAAGTTCTCTTTCCCTTTTAAACCCATGTGTTTGGTAAGAGAAATTTAATCCATATGTTTCTGATTCATTTTGAGTTAACTCATCAAATTGTTGATTTTTAAAATCTATTTGATGTCTAAAAGCTTTTTGATGGTTGTGATTTTTCCCTCTGAAATAGTATTTTGTTTTTTCATGTGTAAACATACGTGGGTCTCAAAGATTCATGCTCCACGTACCAAGGATTTGAGCGGGTGCTAACTCATTCATACGCATTTCAGTCATCCAGGAAGGATTCTGACATGCATAATAGCTCAGACTTCCCAGGCCAGTTTTTATTTATATGACTTTCTTCTCAAATCCCACCTTAATTATGTTATGGATACATTTTATGAAATCTAAAACAATTTTTTAAAAATTATATCTGATTTCATTGAAGGAGGAGATAAAAATCCACACAACTTTTGTTGAAACATGTCATGGAGGGAAGGTATGTCATATTGAAGATGAAAGGAGAGAAAAAATTACATTGCTACTAATAAAAATTCTACTGCTCATCTGATGGACCCCGAATGAGACAGACTCATAGCTTGTTTGGGTGGTTTTAAACAAGTCTTTATAATTCTTGTTATACCATTTAGAACAAAGGAAACCAGCAGTTTTGGAGACTGAGATATACATAGGGGAAATCGCCTACCTTGCTTCGCCTTTTTTCCTTGGAATTGAAATGGAAGGAAATGACTGATAAATGTTGGTCTGCCCACATGATTAAAATACTCTGGCCCAAGGCAATGTGTCCCATCATCAAATACCATTGGTTTTAACACCTCTGCTGAAAGAAAGGCTATCAGATGAGGCCTCAATGAATTATTTCCCATGAATAAAGAGAGGGTGAGGAAAAAAGGATTTCACAGATCTTGTGAAATCCTAGACTGCCCTGAAGCCTAAAGCATATGCACATAAAAGCTAGCATCCATCTTATGGTCAGGGAAAATACGTTCCTTTGCTTGCCACGAAACATCACAGAGAACTGATTTTCATGCACAGATGTCTGCCCAGTGTACAAATCTGCAAAGCAAACATCCACAACTATCCCAACGAATTACTCTTAGGTTAATCGGTGGATGTTTGCTTTACAGATGTTTTTACTGTGAATAATATACCCTCAAACTGGAGCCCTTAAAGGATTCCTGAAACATGTGGCACTCAGCCTCCAATGTGAAAAGTAGGGACATGCCTGGGTTTCAGTTCACACTGAAACATAAAGATGAAGGAAATATTTCTTCTCCCTGCATCAACTGGCTGATATGCCCAGAGAAACCGTGCTTGCTAGTCCAGAGGTAAACGATACCCATTCTTCTGTGGGAGAAAACTCTTGGAAAGAGAATGATGATTAACACTCTTTCTGTTCAGGTAAGAAAAACAAACAAACAAACAAAAACTAAAAAGAACAACAACAACAAAAAAACCCAACAGCAATAGTTGTTTCCAAACTAGTTCTTTCAAATGGACACAAGCCAACCTCCATTGGATATTCATTTTTTCTTACCACATCTTTGTCATGGCATTATCTCAAGAGTGAAAAAGTCTCAAAAACAGAACATTTCACTCTACGAAACAGTAGCTTAATATTAACTGCTTGTTATTAAATTCACTTATCAAAATTACTTTGCAGGAACAATGCAGAAAAAAACTTGTATCAAAATAATCTCTATAAGAATATGCAAAACACACACGCACACTCTAGGATTTTAATATCGAACAAGAACCCTTACTTAAAGATTTTTAATACATTAGTACTAATAATTTTTAAAGTGAGAGCAAAAGCTCATCTAGGTAGCCTGCTTTTCCTATTTTGTGTTTCAAAATTGAAAGAGTTTTTTAAGCTAAACATGAGAAAACGATTACATAACTCTGCAGTAGTCTGCCACATTATCAGAAAGTATCAAATTCACCCAACAGCCTTGCTCGTGTCTCAATCTAACTGATGGCACTATGGGATGAATCCTTCTCTTTGAGGAAGAGCTGCAAACGACTTCTAGCACAATGGTTCTTAATCCCATTACATATCAGAATCTCTATATCTAGAGAGCATTTAAAAATTTCAATGCCCAAGTCCTATCCTAGACAAAATGTATTGGAATTTCTAGGATTGGGGTCCCTACCTCAGTATTTTAAAAACTCCCCAGGTATTTATAATGTACAGCCAGGAAGGGTAGATGGAGAGGAAAAGGGAGTTGAGGGAAATTGGAAGGGGAGATGAACCATGAGAGACTATGGACTCTGAAAAACAACCTGAGGGTTTGGAAGGGGCGGGGGGTGGGAGGTTGGGGGAACCAGGTGGTGGATATTAGGGAGGGCACGGATTGCATGGAGCACTGGGTGTGGTAAAAAAAACAATGAATACTGTTACGATGAAAAGAAATAAAAAATTGAAAAAAAAAAAGAGTTTACTTTTTGAGAATTTCGTATCTCCTTGGTCCATCAGCTCCAGGGAGTGATGGTGGGGGCTGCTGATGAGAGCAAAAAGAAGGGTACCCAGAATAGCTTCAGCTGCTCTGTGTAGACAGTGAGGTCTGCACTCCACCAACAAGGCACACACATTCTATAATAAAAGATGTAAATCCCAATAAATAAGATTTTAAAACTGAGTTTACTGTTGGCAATATTTGAAGCACACTTCACGGGGAAAACATGGCTGAGCTGCCGGGACCTTTCCATTAATGCTGTGAAACAAAATGGTATTTGCAATCCCTTTTCATCATAAATCTTGTATTTACCACCTTTTGTAAAATCTGAAATAAAGTTGCATTTAGGTTTCAGTGTCCTGAGTAAATCTCTCTAAACTTGAAAGTAACTCCTCAAACTTGAGTATCATTCTTTATGACAATTTGGAGTCAGAGAGAAGCTTGGTTTTTTGGTGTCCAAAACAGGAAATTTATGAAGCAAATGTTGCTATCCTTTACTCTCCAGTGAAGACATTTTAAATACTAATATTTGAAAATATCACTTAAAAAAAGGACATTTCAAGAATCATTTACCCCATAATTTAGGTTCTTGTACTTCCTAATTAAAGATTTTAGTTACATGATTTTGAAAAAAAAATATTTCTCATACCAATGTAATAAAAACACATGAGCAAACTTTAAAAAATCATCTGTCACTAAAGGTCATTAGTGTGTTTAAAAAATGCACATTTTTTTCCAAAGAGCTGGGTCTAAAATATCTAATTATTAAAATCAGACAGATATGATCATTACTAAAATAAAATAATGACTCTCCAGAAATAACAATTAAATTAAAGTGCTTCAAGAAATGTCAGAGATGTAAAATTTCTTAGAAAAGTATCCTAGTGTAAAGGCACTTACTATACATCAGATACTGATACTGTCACATGTCACGTACCTGACACTGATTCTCAGTGCCCTGAAAGCTGTCAGAATATTTTTCTCCTCATTTATCACTTTTTTTTTTAAATGGGCAACACCCATTAGTCTATATCTTCTGCTACGTCTCTGAAACGCTTGTTCCATCAACCACACCCTCCTTCTTGAACCTTCTTTTTTGTCTACCATGGAAACTGCTGTTCTTTTTATATCTCTGGCCAGAAATGAAGCTATTCCCCAGGTTTCTGTCTTTGATCCTTTTCTCTCATCATAACCTCTCCATTTGCATATTACTTAGCCCCTCTCATTGCTTCCATTTTCACCTGCTTGCTAATGTCTCTTAATTATCTATTCTTAGCCTCTATCTTGCTCTGAACCCTCAGGATGTCTAAGTACGCATCTCCCCTTGGGGTTCTTACAGACACCTTCACTCACGATCTCGCCCCATCCCATTCCAACCTGCCGCTCCTCCTCCATTTTCTAATCTCAGTGAACAGTTGACCCATCCACCATGTTTCCCCCAAGCCAATCTTGAAACTTGAGTCCTTCTAAATGCTTACAGTAGTCTGAGTTTGCACCCAATCACTGCCCTAGACTGCTGGATTCAACCTTGTTAACATATCTTGAACCCACCCCCTTCTCTCCAACCTCACACCCATGGCCTTAGTTCCAACCTCCATCATCTTTCTCTTGGATAGTTTATAATACCCTCTAAACTGGTTGCCTTACTCCTCATCTTGCTTGTTTCTGTCCACATTTCACAAAGATGATAGCCTCCACCGTTAAATGCAAATGTAAGTTGCTTCCTGCCTAAAACCCTCCTGGGTGGCTGCTCAAGCCTTCTAAGCAACATCTGGACTTCTTGGTATAGCCAACAGCCCATCAATTTCTCCAGCCTGGCCAACCCTTCTGCTTACCCACCCCTTTTGCCCAATATAATCTCGACCATGCTCTCTGCTTATTTGCCTTCGCCTCCCTGGAATGTCCTTCTTCTCCCGTGCTTCATCCTAACCTTCCCCCAACACTCCTCTGGCCAATTTCTGTTTCTCCACCAAACACCTCCACGAATTAACCTCTCTAGAAGCCCTCCTTGATTTGTCAGGACCTCATTTCCTCTTACCTTTTCCTCTGTCCCAGCACTTTTCCATTCTCTGAGACATTATCTTTCTTCACAGCCAAACTGTAAACTCCAGGAAGGTGGGGCCATGACCTATTGTCTTGGAAGAATTTAGCCTTCCTTGTACTAAGCTTTAATAAATGTTGGTTGAATGAATGAATGAATTGATGAATAAAAACACTCCTTCTCAAGGAGCAGAGTGACATTTCTACATTTTTTTTTTGTTTGAGTATAGTTGACACACAATGTTACATTAATTTCAGGTGTACCACATCGTGACTGTGTAAGTCTATATGTTCTGGTATGCTCACCACAAGTGTAGTACTGTCTGCCACCATACAATGCTATTACAATATCATTGACTATATTCCCTATGCCATGTCTTTTATTCCTGTGACTTATTCATTCCATAACTGAGAGCCTGGGTCTTTTCTTTCCCTTTTGTCCATTAGCTTATCCCCATCCGCTCTGGCAAGCATCTATTTATTCTCTGTATTCTCTGTATTCACATATAAGTGAAATCATATGGTATTTGTCTTTCTCCATTCTGACTTATTTCACTTAGCATAATACCCTCTAGGACCATCTATGTTGTTGCAAATGGCAAGATCCCATCCTTTTTTATGGCTGCAGAATATTCCCCCTCCCTCTGTATATATAACAAAACATACCACATCCTCCTTATCCATTCGTGTGTGTATATAGTTACATTTTAATCCAAGTGTTTTTCACCTGTGCTCCCTGAAAAGACTTTAGGGGGAGTCTAGATGTAAGCCACCCGAAAGGTGTGCATGTGTTTCCTTTAAAAAGAAGGCACTTAGCTTTTTACAAGTTTTCCCTCTTCCCCCTTAATAGTTAAGTACTTTGTAGAAGAAACCTCAAGGCATTCACAACCCCCCTCAATTTTAGATATGGGAAGCCTGAGCCATCTTCCAAAAACTTACACCTATTGGGAAAGGTACTAAATATTAAGAACACATACTTCTGCTCCTAATAAAATCAAGCTGGCACTTATAAAATGGTCAACCATAAAATATGTACAAAGCTTATTATCTATGTATTTGAGGCATTTGTGTATGTTCAGCCAAACAATTTACAAAAATTATTTCATTTCTTGCTCTCAGGACATGTCAGGGTTATCACTACCTTTCATTTAAAATAGAGAAATTCAATCTCAGAACTGGGTGACTGGCTTGACCAAGAATATATTCATTTTGCAGGAAATTATCCCAACTTACACAGTTCTTTCCCAAATTAAAAAAAAAAATAGACGAAGCATGAAATATACAGTTTCTAATTCAGATGTTGCAGCATCACAGATTCGAGCACTAAACTTCAATTTAATCAATAACTGCTGATGATCACTTCGTGCAAGACATGGTATCAGGGACTGGCATCTGGGAGCTCATGGCATTAGCACCGAACATGATGTCTCAAATAGCAAAGACTCAATAACTCCTTCTGAGTAGCTCAATGTTTTTTCTAGATTTTTAATTTTTTTATTTGTTTTTATTTTTGGAGAGGTTTTATGTTCATAACAAAATTGAGCACAAGACAGAAAAATTTCCCATTTATCCCTGCCCCCACACATACGCAGCCTCTCCCATTATCAACTGCCTCCACCAGAGTGAGACTTTTCTTTGGATCAATGAACCTGACACATCATCGTCACCTAGAGTTCATAGTATACATTAGGGTTCACTCTTGGAATAGTACAATGTACAGGTTTGCATAAATGCATAGTGACATATATCCACCATTATAATATCATATAGAGTAGCTTCATGGCCCGAAAGAGCCTCTGTGCTCCACCTTGTCATCCCTCCTCCCCAAAACCCCCTCCCCACAACTCCTGGCAACCACTGATCTTTTTACTGTGTCCACAGTTTTACCTTTTCCAGAATGTCATGTAGTTGGAATTACACAGTATGTAGCCTTTTGAAATTGACTTCTTTAACTTAGCAATGTGCATTTACGGTTCCTTCATGTTTTTCCATGGTTTCATTGCCTATTTCCTTTTAGCATAGTCTGGAGGCATCACAGTTTAGTTATTCATTCACCTACCAAGAGACATCTTGGTGGCTTCCAAGTTTGGCAATTATGAATAAAGCTGTTCTAAATATCCATGTGCAGGTTTCTGTGGACATAAGTTTTCAACTTCTTTGGGTAAACGCCAAGGACTGTGATAACTGGCTCATATGGTAAGAGTATGATTAGTTCTGTAAGAAACCCCCAAACTGTCTTCCAAAGTGGTTGGACCACTTTGCAATCCCATCACCAAAAAAGGAGAGTTCCTGGTTCTCTACATCCTCACCAGCATTTGGTGTTGTCAGTGCTCCAGATGGCTCAGTGATTTTCATCCAGACTGGTGATTACTCCATGAATCTCTCATGCAAGGTGAGTTTAAAATGTGAACTTAAAAAATTGTATATTGCAATATTTTCTTTAAAATAAGAATTTTAAATTTCTGTCACATACAAAGTGACTCTTAAATTTAGAATTGAGCTTCCTTCAATTCTCTGGAGTAAATTACATGAACCCAATATTCTAACCTTAAGCAGCATCTTCCAACATTAGCGAGAATCAAAATCTCTAGCAATTCCTGGGCCAGGCTTCTTCCCCACTGCCCTCAGATGATGGTTCAGGCAGTGAGTCCTAGGCCTATAAATCTGCATTTTAACTGTGTGCATTTCAAGTTATTGCAATGCAAGTGCAGAAATCACACTTTAAGAATCATCCTTGGAACCTCAGACCCTAGCCATAAATTCCAGGTACAACAGCCGGCAGTAAAAACCCCTTAAATGACTTTTCCTACGAGAATATATGTCCCGGCATCCCATCATAGCACTGATTGCCTTTGACTTTCAGTCTCGTGGAGACTTCTAGTAGAAGGGAGCCAGACTGTGATGTCACTTAGTTCCTACATCACCTCCAACAGAGGAAGTCTCTGGCCTACTTTCCCTTATCTTACCACTGTTTACTGAGCAATTAATTAAATTCTGCTTTAAAGAGCTGGTTTTGGCTTATGACCAAATATGAATGGATGATTTCAGAATGTTCATATACTTTAAAACATTACATAATCTGCCTACATACTTAAGGGTAAATTAATTACCTTAGGTGGTTGACAGCAGCCAGTTTCAAAATATACCTTTTTTCTGCTCATAAGGCCACAGGAATTAACCTCACCTGCTCCCCTAGATCCCTGAGGCCAGGGGGGAGATGCACGAAATTGTTATGGTACCATGGCCTTTCCCTTGCACAGCAATTGTTAGCCTCTGATTGTTTCCAAATTTAGTCATTGGAAGCCAATGCTCCTTCATTTCTGGTCCTTCATGTAAAATATGAAAGTCCTCCTTAGGTGAGGTAACCCTTCCTACATCCACTTATGTCTATGTATGTCAAGGTTGCTCTGAAGATTCAGGCTCAGACGTGAGTGCTAGCTTTTGACTTGGGTTGGGGAAAGGGGATGTTCTGCCTTCCACACCCCAGAGTTCACTAGATCTGACTTGCAAAATTCCTTCTGTTCCTTCCCTTTGGGTTCTGATGTGATTTTCAGCTCTTGGTTTCAGTAAAGGCTTATCACACAGACTTTTCTTTTTATGTAGCTGCCATTAAGACAAATGGACTTAGGGCTTAATGAAGAAGAGAAAGGATAACTTGACTACATGCTTTATCAGATCACATCCATTCTTCTCAGGGTGCCATTTTGGAGGATTCTGTCGTCTCTCATCTTTAGACCAAAGATTCTAATAGTGTTTATAGTAACTATGGGATTGTGACTGGTTTCTCAAAAGGATATTCCAAAGTATTCCTCATGCCTACTCTTTGGAGCATTTGGTCTTTTGACTCTTGTAATCTACCGCATGTTGAATCCCTTGACACACTGGTCTTCCATTTATTCTGGGAGGACACCAAGCATGTCCTACTTCAGAGCCTTTGCATATGTGGCTTCACTGCTTAGAACACACTTATCACTCTCCCCATGGTCCGCTTCTCCACAAACTTCAAGACTCTGCTTCATGTTAGCCCCAACAAGAGGTCTTCCCTTCCCATCCAGCTTAAAACAGCCTCCCCCATTACTTCTCATTGGAGATTATTTTGTTCTTGCTTGATAGTTGCCATAATAGGTAACATGCTGTGTGTCCTTCCTATATTCCAGAACAAGATTCCAAGTTTTTGCAGATATCAGTTTAATTCTAGTTTTAGCCAGAAGAGTATACCTACTTTTATTATGTTAAAAATGAAGAAATTGAGGAATGAAAGGTTTAATAACTTGTTCACAACCAAACAACAAATAAGTTTTAGAGTCACAATTCGAACTCACAGAGTCTGATTCTAAAACCATGCACTTCAAATAACGCTAGGTCTCTTGCAACTGGTAATTATATATGTAGCATGTGTTTACTTGTTCACTGTCTGTCTCCTCCTCTTGAGTAAAAGCACCATAAGGTGAGGGATTTTATTGATTCTGCCCATTGTATACCTCTTACCTAACACAATATTTGGCAATTAATAGGCATTTAATGAAGAAAGGAAGGAAGGAAGGGGAAAAGGGAGGAAAGAAAGATGGAAGGAAGGAAAAAAGGGAAGAAAAGAGGTAAAGAAGGAAGGAAGGAAAGGAGGGAGGGGAAGGAAAAAAAAAACGACTAAATCAATACTGAATGATTTGGTAGATGACCACTAGTCTCATTAATCTCAGACCTGGATGATATTGTTCTTGGAGGAAAAAAACTCAAACCCCATTTTCTAAGTGCAAATTGAGAGATATGACTCAAACTGCCCTAGACTGCCTGGGTATAATCTCCTTACGTCAAAATAGCACTGTTACATTTCTGAAAGTTCAGGGAAAATTAGTGTAACTGAAATGTACCCGGGCTACGGGCACGTGCCCCCATTGTAACAGCAAACCCCTCACTCTTGGCGCCATTATTGTGGACAACAGACTTTGTTCAAAGTCTGCGTCTGTGGAGAAAAATGCAAACGAGTACTAGACTAAATTGCTACAATGTGGGTGGGCAAGACAGAGCAGGGAATCTTTGGCCACGGCCTTGGAAAGCAACTCAATGTCAGAAAAGTCGGTTTGAGTCCAGGGTGGCAGAACAGCAAACAGAAACCCCGCTCCCATGAGATCAGGGCTTGGGTGGCACGCACAGTTTCCTGTATTTTAATTGAATAGAGTTTTGGGAGTCGGGCTGGGGGCGAGAGCAGTGGCAGATGACTGAAAGGGGGCCTAGGCACAGAGGGGGAGCAGGGCTTTGAGTGACTACCAACCCACAGAGTGTCGTCTACACGCTGTCTGGGAACTGATGCTTTCAGCGAGTGCAGATCTCGCTCCCGTTTGTAGAGCCAACGTTTGCGGGGACATGCTTGCAGGAACACGAATTCGACTTCTCTGCGTCTGATTTGTAACTACACCTGTACACTCTTAGAAATGCTAATAGACAAATATAAATTTAGGTACAAAGGGAAATCTAATAAGAAGAGCATTTGAATGAGTAAGAAATGTCTAATTTTTTTGCAGTCATTAGGACTGGAAGAACATGCTTATAGTAATTAGGTAAGATTGATTTCGAGGCCGAACACCACCCACAATTTGTGTAGTCTGGGGGTCAGGCGGGCAGCTGCAGAAACCGCTCGGCTAATTATGAGAATTCACTGTTCGTTAATAGAATCTCTCTCCACAAACAGCAGCTGTGTGTTTGCTCACGCAAATTATTAATTCTGGCCTCGCCTCAGCTGCAAGTTTCTGCTGCGCGGAAAGGAATCCTCGGCTAGAAGTGTCAGTTATCACCCAAGCGATGCCGAGGAAGGAAGGAAAATATGCAATGAAAGAAAATATCCTCTAATCACAGGTGTATAAAGATTTGGCATCTACCTCCCTTTTCTGCCTTTCACTCCCAAACAATTGAATGCCAATTCTGGAACTCATTAATCTGTAGGCAACCTAGCGAGATCTAATTTATACCTGTCAGGAGCAATGGGCAGCAGCTAATAGGAAAGTAATTGCAATATAAGTCTGCTTTCCCACTTGATAGTATGCAAGATTTTAATGACAGCCCTTCTCCATTGGAATATCAGACTGGCCAACAGATACGTTCTATCTTTTGCAGAGTCACACTGTGAACAAAAGAGATGTCTCCTTGGGTTTTATTACATACTGCAAATAAAGTGATAACAGCAGAGGAGATGGAATGCGGGCGTGTACCTATTTATCCTCTGGAAGAACTGAAAGCAATATTCTTGCAACACAAACTGTGAACTAGTATTCTCAGGTTTTTATTTTGTTAAAAAAAGTATCTGGCTGAAATCGAATGCCCACATAAAATATTATTTCCTGTTTCAAATTGAATTGAATATCTGTGTTTGATAATAGTTTGAAATGTCTAGGCACTTCAGGGGACTGAGGATTTTCCATCTTGCACTGGAGTGTTTAGAGACAAAGGGTGATATTTATGATATTTACTACATAAAAAGGGGGAAATTGTCTGTTTATTCCACACTTGTTTTTGTTCCTCCTGGGATTGTCTGAAGAGATGTTCGTCCGTGAACAAATTAGGAACATCAAAGATCACCTAAGGTTACGGAATATGTTTGGCAAAACTATTTTTCAAAGTGACTTCTTGTTTCTCTGTCCCTTGTCCTTATTGGATGATCTTCTAGGTGGTCCCTTGGATCAAGACAGGACCTGAAAAAAGCATGACTTCTAGGACGGAAAGCCCAATTTCCAAACCCCTGCTTTAAATATATTCCTTGTGTAGTTTTGAACAAATCCGTGGACCTCTCCAAAATGTGCTCCCTTCACATATAAACCTTCACGTTATTGCAATAGAATCAGTAAGAACATGTGTGCCAGAGGACTTGGGCAGGAGACATACAAACATTCATTGCTACTATTTTGTGACAACTGCAAGTGCTTGGGGAGAGAACATAACATTAAAAGATAAATTTCTTGAGGGAAGAAAGAGAGAATAATGGCTTACTATTGTATACTATACATCTCATGCCATCATCCTTGTTTCCAAACCAGATTCCACCCATCTTCTTGGGTATTTGATTTGAACTTAAAATAGGTCTTAGGCGTTGTAGGAAATAACAAAGTAAATAAAACCTAATCCTTGCCTTCAAGTGGCTTATGATAGAAACAAATTCAGTTCTGACACTGTGTATTTATTCAGTAAACATCACAGACCCCCACACTGTGACAGGTGTATGACACACAGCAGTTAAGGACACAGCACTGGGCAGGTACCTACCGTCTTGAGGTGAACAGTCAGAAAGTGTGGGTCCTAGACCCAACTTGACACAAACTAGCCATGACCATTGAAATGTCACTTCACTTCTCAGAGACTTAATTTCTTCATTTGTAACAAGGAAGATTTTCAAAAATTTTCTTGAAAGTCTTTTCCAAATCTAAAATTCTAAGGTTCCTGGATTTTTTTTAAAAAAATTATAGAAATTAAGAGTTCCAAATTGCCATTATACTTCATCCTTGACTTCAGTGAATTAAGCAAAAAGTTTCAAAGGAAAAGGTCATTAAAACACAGAACAATGAATTGTTAACAAAGCATTCTAAAATGACCTATTTGTTATGCCTTGATGGTGGAAAATTAGAAATTACCCAGGAAATTTGCTCCATGTTCCTAATCAGAATAGATGACACAGGTCAAACATTGATTTGGACAAATCACTTATACACTCTGAGTCTTATTATTCTAGACTACAAAAAAAAAAAAAGTTACATGAAGCCCAATCTCTGCCCTATCCATCTCATAAAGTTTTTGTGAAGATCAAATAAAATACGTGTGAACTATTTAAAATGATAATACTTTATAAATATAAATAATTTTTTTTAGTTAATGTAATCCTGAATTTTCTACTTTACCTGATCACCCTAAGAAAATCTACAGTTTCAGTAAGAATGGTCAAGTCTCTACCTCACTGTGTTCTGTATGATGGAATGTTACTTGGGATGTGAGGAGGGTGCCTAACTCACTCACTAATTGAATAGATGATGTTGTGAGAGTTACCTAACTATACTGCACTTCCACTTCTTCTAAAAAAGAGAATAACCATCCCTGCATGAAAATATGTGATATATTTGTCTATAAAGAAGAATCTAGTAAGACATCAGGCCCTACATAGGGAAATGTGACAGTGTAGGACATTACGGCTGAAAAGTGTGGTTATAGCAAATATATATATATATATATATATATATATATATATATATATATGTAGCAAACATCGTGTTGGCGGATAAGGTGACATTCCTTGATTTGCCTTTTATTGTCCGTAATTCCAGTGCTTTGTAATATACATTCACACTTAAAATAAATTGAAACATAATATGTATAAACATATATTATATATAATCATAAGTTCTTTCTTTTACATAGATGCCTCCAAGCAGAAAACCTATTTTACATCACCAAACTTTTTTTTAAAATTTTATTTATTTATTTATTTATTTATTTATTTATTTGACAGAGAGAGATCACAAGTAGGCAGAGAGGCAGGCAGAGAGAGAGGAGGAAGCAGGCTCCCTGCTGAGCAGAGAGCCTGATGCAGGACTCGATCCCAGGACCCCCGGATCATGACCCGAGCCGAAGGCAGAGGCTCAACCCACTGAGCCACCCAGGTGCCCTACATCACCAAACTTAAACAGAGAAAATATTGTATTAGCTCTGTGATGTGATGTGAAATCCTCAGGAGAGCCTCATGTCTTCAAATTCAAAATTCCCTCCCATCCTGGTCTTCACATCGTACCCCAACTATCTCACACCTGGGTCTGTTTTAGGGAAACGCAAACTATGACAACACTTGGGCCTAGATTTGACATCTTTTTTCTGATTCTACAAATATTCTGGCTTAGAGACTGTTCTAGATATCTATTGCTGCATAACAGATCATGGCAAAACCAGTGGCTTAAAACAACAGCAGGGTCTTCTGATGTCTTTATCTGAAGAAGAGGAACCAATTGTTCACAGTTAGTTAGTTTCACCTTACTTAAATGTAATGCACATTACAAAATCCTGGAATTAGACAAATTAAAGACTATCAGACTTCTTTAGGAAAGATAACTTTTGTTATAAACGGAACGATTTTTTTTTTCCATTTTAGTTCATGAGTCTACTATTTGGGCAGAGCTCAGCAGGAAAGACTCATCTCTGGTGTTTGTGCCCCAAGCTGGGGCAGCTTGCCTGGGGGTAAAGAAGCCACATCCAAAATGGCTCCCTTATATGGTCTGTCAGTTGGTTGCTGGCTATTTTTTGGCTTCCTCACAGACTAGTGTCTGGGCCCTAAAAGCAAGTGTTCCTGGAGACAGGGAGTAGAGGTTGCCAATTTCTTAACCTGATCACTTCTACTGTATGCTATTGGTCAAGCAGTTATAGAGCCCAAATTTAAGGGAAGGGCACAGATACCCACCTGTCAGTGAGAAGAGGTTCAAAGAATTTGGGGTCATGTTTCAACACTGCCTCTGAGAATGTCTCAGTCATGGTTTAGTGTAAGAAATAGATCCTGCTCTATATATTTAAAGCAGAAAGTGTTGAATATAGGCAGATGCTCATGAGATTATAGGAAGGACAGAAGGAGCAAGTCTTTCTCAAATGAGTTCCAGAATAATCCAGGCAATCTACTAAGGCAACTCCTATTTGGGAGTCTGCCTCTAGAACTGTGCTGAACATAAGACATCAATGCAAGGGGCATAACCATCTCACATCCAGCAAAACCAGAGGAGAGACACCCATCTTTTCAACTGGGACATCAAGAAGGTCAATCTCAAGATGTCATTGCCCCCACAACAGCATCTCAACAGCCAGGAAACTGGAGAATGAAGTGCTGTTCAAGGAAGCCTCTTGTGTCCATGATCTTGTTAATCAGCGGCCAGGAGCCAGTTCGTGATTCTCAAACTTGAGTGTGCTTCAGAATCAAATGAAAGGTGTATGAAAACACAGACTGCTGAACCCACCTCAACCACCTGTGATTCAGTAGGTTAAAAGTGGGCTCAAGAATTTGTATTTCTACTAAGTTCCCCAGTTCTAGTACTGCTGCTGGTCCAGAAACCACACTCAGAGAAACACTGGCTTGGAGGCATCAGAAGGGGGTCATCCCCTCAAGTCTACCTCCCACATCTCTTACTGAACGTAAGGGGCAGAAGATGATTTGCAACTGGACCGATAATTGTGAGGCAGCATAAGAAATGTAGTTTTCAACTTTCTAACCCCCCAACTAGAAGGCTGTAATGTGTAATGGAGGATGAGGGAGCTAATCCAGATACTTAAGCCCCAGAGCTATCACAGAAGTATTATTATTATTATTACAAGTCAATTTTCAGAAATTCAGAATGGGTTCACATTCAAATAGACTCTACTGCACGCATTTATTGCAGTTACTTTAAAAGGACTAAAGCCCTCACTGTGAACATAAGACATCACTATTCTCTACATGTGTACATGTGAAAATTAAGTTTACAATGGTGTTTTTCATGTTCTGGAGTTCAAAAACAGTCCAATACACACACGCATTTGTGCGCAGAAAGTTTTCATGGGAACTGAAGAGAAACTTCCATATCACTCTTTCTTAAACGAAATTGGAGACGAGGATATTTGAATTCAGTGTTGGTTTGAGGACAGTGCAGTTGAATGTTACGCCGTTTGCCTAGTTAGTCTCCATTTGTTTAAACAGCTTGTTCACACTGAAGAGAAGCGGGCCACGGTCTGAGGAGAAAGACGGCCCACCAGTAGATGACGAGCTGGAACATCTGCCGTGCCGAGCCTCCCATGGGTGGTGGTGGGTTGTATGATGATTATTTCACAGGTGCAACAACCTCGTTATTCAGGTACATGAGGAAATGCTAAGACAATTCCTACCAGAGGTAAAAAGGGAGCTCAAACAACAGTGACTCAGCTGGGGGCATCAGATGACATGGGGTTTCTGTGCTTGAAGCTGACCGACCGCCACCGTCTTATCATAAGTTGCCTTTCCTCCACATAAACAGACATCTTTGCTTTGTACTCTTGTTTTCATAGGCATTTTAAAGAGTGTCTCACTTAAGAGGATATGACTTCTATTTAATTAAGCAGATATGCATCCACAGCATAAATTTTCAGCTAACTAATCCATAACTCAGTCCTGATTTCAGGAGGCGTATCTCCAGTGCCACTAGGCAATGATCAATACTTTTAAATGGCCACATAAATTAGAGCACCATAAGAGCCTTGCTGGGAAAAAAAAAAAAAAAAATTCCATGACTATCTCCTGAATAATGATTGCAAAATCACTTTCAGCAAAAATGGTCCATGGTTGCTCTGCCTTTGCTGAAATAAATTTCCCAGACAGCTCTGTAAGTCACAGCAGCATCTCGCATCTCGGTTTCCGTGATAAGGAGCATTTGGTTTAACACTACTAGAAATTTTTTCAATGAGTCAAAAGCTATGGGAAAGTGAGAAGTAAGAAAGGGAGACAAATAGGGAATTCTTTTGAAATGTGATTTAAGAGTAGGTAAATTAAGATTTGTGAGGGCAGGGGTATCTTTTCCTGGATAGCACAGGTCAGGGTTCCCTTTCCTCTGAACTTCTCAGCATCAAGTCATGTTCGATTTATTTGGAAATCAATCATTAGGGTACTGCCGAACCAGTCCTTGTCAGCACCACGAATCTGCATTTTAGGTGTACCGTCTAAAGTGGTCCCTTGTTTGTAGTCTTCAGGTTTGCTAAAAATAAACATGTATTTTTTTTTCAGTCAGGGAAAAAAGTTAATAAAAATAAAACAGTTTACTCCCTGACTTGCAATGATTCTCTGTTACTGTACTACAATGAACACAAGTGTTTTGAATAGTTTATGTTTGAATAAGATCCATTTTCATCCTGGAAAGGTATCAAAGGCTCAGATGGGTGGCATAGAATACAGGAACAGAGAGGAAGGAGAGAGAAACAGAAAATGAAAACATAGGCTAATGGAGGCAGAAACTTCTTCCCGCAGCCTTGATTAACACAGCAAATAAGAAACAGCAGGGTTTACATACTTTTGTTTTAATCTACGTTCTTTAATTTACTTTCATCTAGGTGCAGAAGAAAATGAGGTTTTGGTAGGTTGTTCTAATGGACTAAAGCTAAAGTTTCTTTTTAATGTTGAAGCCACACAATTTTCAAAGTCACACAGTTTTGTTTTAGCAGCTATGTTGAGGTGGTATAGGTAGGTACGGGTAGAAAAAAAATCGTGATGACACAACAGAACTTTTACTTATGCGGAGAACTACTTGTGCTATTGACTTTTGAGCATGGCTCTCGGTTGTTCTTAAAAGCAATGACTGGCAAGACGCTAGAGGCAGGACCCTGTGAGAATCCAGAGCTGGGCTTTTCTTTCATTCGACACATATTTACTATGCGTCTATTCTTTTTTTTTTTTTTAATTAACATATAATGTATTATTTGCCCCACGGGTACAGGTCTGTACACATGTCACAGAACTCACCATCGCATATACCCTCCCCAATGTCCATAACCCAACCACCCTCTCCATACTTCACGTCTGTTCTGAGCCCAGTCGTTGCTGTCATGTCGCTAATAGTCATGGTGGGATTGGGGCGGGGGAGGACAAGAAGACATGACCATGTAAGAAAATACATGAACGAATTCATTTCAGAAAGTAATAATCCACAAAAAACAGCACACGGGGATGTGACAGGTCTTAAAGAGTACACAGAATTCAGTCATTGGTAGTAGGAAAAAGTGGTTAGGAATTGGGGGTGTACATAGTAGGAGCAAAAGCAGAGAGCCTAGAAAGGAAGCCATGTAGGAGGTACTAAGTTTTGAATTAGTCTGAGCCTGGGAAAGGAATGAGGGAAAATGGGATCAGGACGTGTCCACAGGACTGTTTGGGAATTAGATATGGGCCCTGAATGAAAGGAAATTCTCCATGATGACTTCACAGTTTTGAGGCCTGGCAACAAAGGCAAATAATAGCATCATTCTGAAATACGAGGTAGAGAAAATTGTTTGGCACAGAAAATGGTCAATTTGATCTTGAATGTTATTTTGTTTGAGATATCTGCATGGAGCCAGAGATGCCCAGCAGATGGCTGAAGTGAAGGACCAAGACATTAACCCCAAGGAAAGGTTAAAGCCAGAGACTTGCTAGTGGGTGGAACCTCAAAGTACAAGATAACTGAACACAGCTCAATATTAATAATCCTTGACACTTATGCAATGGTATTATTTACATGTTTATTTGTCTTGCTAGAGTTTAAGTCTTTCAAAGGCATGAAATTATGTTTCCCATTTCTATATTCCCAGGGCCCAATATGGCGTGCATCTAGATCCTGGTACATGTGTAATAAATAAATGAATAAATAAATAAACAAAATTATGCCATTCTGTGAGCAAGGCTGGGATGACCCTCTGTGCCCTGTGTGGTCATCTTGGCTGTTTATAGCCAGTGTCCATTCTGAACGGTCAGTACACCCATTCTGTTTCATCAGGAGCCATTATACACTAGTTGTGAAATACGTTTAATACCACACAAATAAGAAACCGATGTTTGCCAAGTTTGGGAATTTTTGCACTATATGAGCCAGTAAGAGCTAGAGATGGTTGGGGGAACCAGGTGGTGGGTATTAGGGAGGGCACAGATTGCATGGAGCACTGGGTGTGGTGAAAAAACAATGAATACTGTTACGCTGAAAATAAATAAAAATTTTAATAAAAAAAAAAAAAGAGCTAGAGATGGGCTTCATATCCTCTTCTCAGGGTGTCTGACTCCTAAACTACTCATCTTTCATCAGTCTTTTCTCATAGTTTTCAACAAGACTGCTAAGAGACAAAAAGGTTTATCTGAGGCTGTTGTGATATTGTGATTTACGAGAAATATACATTTGGTCCCCCCGCCCCGCCCTGATTTGGAAAGCACCAAAGAGTGAAGCCTAGTTGTCAGGCCAGTCTGGCTTGTGATTCGAGGGTTAGAACTTCCAGTCCCACCTCCTAACCTCTTGGAAAAGGGAAGGGGCTGGAGATTGAGTTCAAGCACCATTGGCCAATGATTTAATCAATTGTATCTATTTAATGAATCCTCCATAAAACCCCCCAAAAGGACAGGGTTCAGAGGGTTTTTGGGTCAGTGAGCGCGTGGAGGTACTGGGAAAATGGTGCACCTGGACCGGGCGTGGAAGCTCTGTGAAGGGCCCTACGCATCTCTTTCATCTGGCTGTTCCTGGGTTATAGTCTTTTTTAATAAACCAGCGCTCCAGGAAGTAAAATGTTTCTCTGAATTCTGTGAGCTTCTCTAGCAAATGAATCGAACCCGAGGAGGAGGTTGTGATTATGCTGCTGACATATAGCCAGTGGGTCAGACCTGCAGGTAACAACTTGGACGCTTAGACTTGAGACTGGCCTGATGAGTCGGAGGGTTGTCGGAACCTCCAGTTTATAGCCAGTTGGTCAGAAGCACAAGCAACAGCCTGGGCTTGCGATTGGCATCTGAAACGGGGCTGGTGGGGGCCAGTCTTGTAAGACCGGTGGAGTCCGCTGCTATCTTCGAGCAGTGTAGTGATGCTATCTTCCTGCTGGTGACGAAGAATTGCTTGTTAGTGTGGGGAAGCCCCCTCCCCACAGGTTGCAATTGGGTCCAGGAACCCAAAAGAGCTATACACTGTTGAGAATCTATTTTCAACGAAGCTGATGTGTCTTGTTTAAAACACATATACACACACATACACATGCACGCACACACACACATCATAATTTCATTGAGTCTTGTTAATTTTAATTTCCTAGTAAGGTTGGAAATCCCAGGACTGCCTTAAATTTCACAAAACACCAGAATATTCTGTAATGCTTCATTTTATTAAAATGACTGAACAGGGTAAAATATACTCCTCCTACTAAGTTGATTACAATACATAGTATAAGAAGATTTCAGAACAAGGAAGATGAATTCCCACAGAAAGAATGCTCTGTGCTGAGTTTAAACTCTTATTTAAAGTCCTATTTTAACAATGAATCTTGGAACACTACATCAAAAACTAATGATGTACTGCATGGTGACTAACATCACATGACCAAAAAATTTAAAAAATTTAAAAATTAAAAATAAACAAACAAGTAATAAAGGCCTATTTTGATTTTCCACCCTTACCTTTATTGATAGTCCAGTGAACTTCTTTCTTTCACTTCTTTGTCAAGCTTTTCACACTTTAAACACTGATTCTGTCCCTGCATTAGAGCACTTCCTAGGGTTTCTCTCCTCTCCTTCTGTGCATTTCTCTGATTGACTTGTCTAATAGTACCCCCTGTTTCAGGACATCTCCTGGCAAATATCAAGTATTGGTATTCTCAGGACAGTGTCCTTTTCTAGACATCCCGAGATCCACATCATCTTTTCTTTATTTCTGGATGAATTTCAGAGTTTTCTCAACTACCGTGTCCTTCTAGGACCTTCCTCCATCCTTAATTTAAATGTTCTCTTTTTACTATTTTATTTTAATTACTTAAATCAAATGATTAATCACTTAATCATTTCATTAAATAATTAATCATTTAATAATTATTTAATTATTTTAATTGTTGCCATCCCTTGAGGACTGCTTTTACTTTACTTCCTGGTTCTGTTTGGTTTTGGTTTTCTCTTATTTTTCTTTCCATTGTTGTAGAACGACATCTCAATGCTTTCAAACTAAAAATTCAAGTATCTATAAAGTTGTTTACTTCTGTTTTATTTTTTTAATCGTAGGTTAATAGACCAGAATTTCTTAACAACGGTACCATTACATTTTGAGCCGTATAATTCCAACCTGCGGAAGACTGTTCTGTGCATTGTAAGGTGTTTACCTTGACCCCAATCCACTAGCTGCCAACAGTACCCTCCAACACACACACATAAGT
Source organism: Martes martes (assembly GCF_963455335.1). Lineage (NCBI taxonomy): Eukaryota > Metazoa > Chordata > Mammalia > Carnivora > Mustelidae > Martes > Martes martes. Next base: position 43,373,638 of record NC_137891.1, read on the forward strand.
TGTGACAACTGAAAACATTTTCAGACATTGTTAATGTTTCCTGGAGGGCAATATTGACCCCAATTGACAACCACTACTACAGAGGTTGATAAGTCTAGCTAATTTGAGCAGATCGGTAAGCGCTTAGAAAGAGCCACAGAATCTTGGGTTGAGTCCTGGCTTCTTGATTTATTAGTCTATAACTTCGAGTGCATAGTTTCATTTCTATGGGCCTTCAGTTTCCTTTTCTGTAAAACAAGGTATAAAAAATTACCCTACCTGGCTCAAAAAAATCATCTGAAGGTTCAGTGAAATAATGTGTGTAAAAATCTCACTGTATACTATATAACATCAAAATAGCAGTTCTTTCTCCGATTTTTGTTCCCTTTTGGATTATGAGAGACGACAGGAAAAGAAGTCTTTAAAATTAGATTGAAACAGACAATGAAGTCTTCTATTTAAGGGGAAAAATTGCCCCATTTGGCAGGTTAACTAGATTGTCCACCCACTCCTTCCTTTTCTAATTTCCTAGACTATGAAGAAAACACTCAAAGAGCTTTGTTTCCATTGGAAAATTTCAAACCCACAAAGTTCTCTCGGGTGTTCTAATCCCTCCTGTCCAATGCAATTACTATGTCAAGAACCAGAAAGAGTTATGTTTATGATGGCTCAAAGTTAAAATGTCAACCTTTAGGCACTGGTATTATTTTTATATGGAGTAAATAGGTTGACAGTAATTATAATGCACTACCCACAGAGCTTTGGGTCTACAACATTTTTGTACATAAACATTTTAACACCAGAGTTTCATCAATTAACATAAAATGCAAAGAAAAGGAAAAAAAGCACATGGCATGGAGAAGATATTCTTAACTTCTGTCAGAATAATGAAGTTCCAAAGCAACATCCTCTGGAAATTTGGTTCTCTCCTAGAGTACTGATTACAAAGAGAAAGACAGGTGCCATTTAGTAAGAAAAGAAATCTAATTCCTTGCATTTCATTTATTCTCTGCTCATGTTATATTGTAACTCATTGCCACTTTAGCTAAGTGACCCCTTAAATAATGTCGCTTACACCTACACCCTTTTTTTAACTTGGTCTCATTTTCTTATACCAACATGTGTTGTTTATACATGGAAGTTGCTGAGCTTTTCATATAATAGGGATCATTTCAAGACCATAATGATACCCCCTGAAATAAATTATTTAATATATTTTTTTGAAAAAAGAAGTAAAGCAACTCTTCTGGGTAATTGATGCGAGGTAAGCTACAGCATTGGCTGTATATTCATTTTTCTCCAATGTATGCAATTATCCACTCAGCCTGTACCCATTAATATTATTTTTCTTCCTAAGCTGGAAGTATTTAAAGCCATTAGAAAATAATCCAAAGAATTCTATTTGCTGAATAAATTTTAATTTGCATGGCACCAGGAATTTTTTATTAATGGGAAATAAATTATTGCAATCTTTGGGAAGGAGACAAGTTAATAGCTTTGTGAAAAGCAATGGAGAGAAAATGATCTTGAAAAGGTCAGGTCTCCTGTCACAGTGTCTTTATGCACAATTAAAACAAGTCAAGAAAGTGGCTATATAATCAGGACCATGAATATGCATTATATCCTAATGAGAGTGTGAAGATGCAGCAGGCTTAGTGCTAAAGTCATGGTGGGGTAGTGACATAAAAATGGTAATTTGTGATGTAGTATTTAGCTGTGTTTCTCTTTCTTATGGAAAACTTAACTCTTCCTTAACTAGTCCATCTTATCTTAGTCTTTAGGCTCTTTCTACTTTTCATGGAAATTGTTAATTACGTGAGAGAAAAAGAAAGAGTCAAATAGTATCTACTGTCCTGTTTGCCTTCGTTGCTTTGGTGGGCTGAATTTTTCATTTTGCCATCAGTTGCTTTGATCTTTCAGAGTTGTGCTTGTCTGTTTGTGAGCCTGTGTGTAAATACATTTTAATTCACAATAAAATCCTTGACTGATCATATCTATGTCACTTTTATTTTGGTGTCACATTTCTTCATTTGGTCCCTGTAGGATACTGCACAAGTCCCTAACAAATGACAAGGCAAAATACAGGATCATGCTTTGATGGAATTCTAAAAACCATGAGCAGTTTTGATCCTGAACACCCTATTACAGGGCATATTGTTTATACGAGTGCTCTTTCTGTAGGAAAAGCCTTTAGAAATGACATTAGCAGAAATCACTGGCTGCATCAAGAAGTTAACTTAAGTTCTTAAGTGGTCAATTACCTCTGGGTAATGGCTGCTTCCTTGGGTCGTGTTGCTGCTGCTCTGTATGCTACTGAGTCCGTTCTGGCTATTCTACATTTTAATTGAAAAGCAGTATGAACATTCTGATTCAGTGGTCATTTAATAAAAGATAATGATCACTGAACAATGCTTCTGATTAGCTAATGGCAATTTAAAGGTTTGTAGAACCTTTCACAATTCTGCCTGCTTATTCTGGAATATTAATAGAAGACCTTGAACTAAGATTTCTGTTCTTACTGGATAAGAAGAAAAATTTTTTTGGAGAAGAGCAGAGTTTCTTCTCATGTACTTTTGACAGCGACTGTGAATAGATAACTTTGGGTGTCTTGACCAACAGAACCAACATGGGAGGGGTCTTTGTCTCCAGCTCTGCTGGAAGTGAAAAAATGAACACCCGTCATCCTATTAGCCTGGTTCCATTTCCAAAGAATTGTTTCAGTGTTTCTCCCTAGTATCTGTTTACTCGCTTAAATGTGGGATCTTACCTCTAGGATGGTGTGAGGCAAATGCTGAGGGATAACTCTTTGTTACAAATCCTACCTCCAGGCTGTCATTTCAGAACAAATTAATCATATCCCCTTCTGTTTGATGCATTTCACAAGTAGAGATCCTTTCATTTGGCTGCTTCAACGTGCGGTCATTAAAAATAATAATATTTGATCTAGGACACAATGAAGAATTTGGAAAGTGGGAGCTGAGAATGTTGAAACCTAAGTGTCATCCCTTCATAATTTCCCCAAGAGTCAGCCCTAAACATGGTCTAACTAAATTATATAACCCTATACACTGCATATTCTTTGTGTAGAACTTGAAGACATGGAAGATGAAATATTTTCTTCCTTTTCATAAATGCAATTCTTGTTTTGTATTAATCATTAAGTACACATTGCTAACTATAGGAATGCATGGGAATCGGGAGACTGGAAACCAAAGAAGTGTATACACAGGAGCAGGTTTTGAAATTGAATTTATTCCTAGCAATACAATGAATGGCGTATAATTCCTTTTGGAGAGGGCATGGGTTGGGGGGACACTTAGGTAACATACTGCACAATATTCACTGGTTGTAGTGAAAAAAAAAAAAAAAAAGCTTGGTAATCCTTGACTACCTATAAAACAAAAACATAATTTGGACTTAGTGTCATGACAGTCCCTGAAATGGCAAACATATTCAATAGCAGAACATCGATACCTGGTTCATTTCCTTCTTTTTCTCTCAATCTTGTACAGATTAAAACCAAGATACCTTCTCCAATGACTCTGGCACTTCCTTTTTGATCCAGAGACCAGCAGTGATGGGGTGGTGGGTTGGGTCCCATGTCCAGTGATTCCCCTGGAAGAGGGAAGAATGGACATTGCCTGATAGCTTCCTCTCTTCCTCATCCAGACAGATGAGGCCAGAACACAGCTCCCTTCAACCAGCAAGGGAACCCGGCAGAGTGGGAGCCATGTGGAAGTTGTAACTCTGTCCCCTTCCTCCCCACGACTCTTTACCCTCCCTTTCCTCTCCCACGGTGCACCTGGGGAATGTGTACGGGGTAGGAAAATATCCAGTCCAGATAGACCAACTCTGTCTGATTCCTCATCAGACGGAGTCCTTCTGTCTGATGTTTCGGACATCAGACGTTCGGACCTCCTTCAGCTTTGGCCTGGGGAAAATATGGCAGAAGTAAGGGAGAAAGAAGCACCCATAAAAAACAAAATGCAAGATTAACAGGGATATTTTAAGAACTGAAATTTTAATGATGGTGAGCATCTATATACACGTATTAAAAGAGTAACTATAAGTTTATGACTTTGATGTTAAATCCTAATGGGATAGATATTTTTTAATGTTGCTATTGTCATGATAAAAATAAATTAACAACATACTGATAAAGCAAAAGTGTATCTTCTAAAACTATATAGTAATTGAATAGCGATATGAAATAACTCTCAAAATATCACTTTAATAAGGCTCAGAGTGCCATGAAAACAGCTGCATATTTTGCAGGAAATGGGTCTGACATCACATCATTCTCTCATTAAATAGATAGTTATTAAGGGTCTAAATATGGAGAAAAGATTTACAGATTTTAAACAAGCACCCACTTAACTAAATGCTTCTGAACGAAAAATAAACAAGTGATTGATACTTTGGTACAGATTTTATTATAAAATGTATTTTAAGAAAACCTACTTTTTAAACTTTTTCTCCATATCCTACCTTATTTAATATTTTCATAACCCCCTAAAATAGGAATTCTTATAGGTAGGCTTCCCAAGGAAATGCTATAAAATTGGCTAACCTGCACATACAATTAATCTTCGGGCTAGAAATTGATGGAATTTCCATGTCTTTATACAACCCTAATTGATTATAGGAATTGCCTTTAGGACAAGAATATGAATCTAATGTATAAATAGTAGGTGCCATACCTGATATTTCTGCTTTTCAAAGTTGCTAGATCAAAATTAAATTCAATGTCTGTTTTAGGGGCTTTTATAATGTTATTGAGTTTAAATGATGCCAAAGTTCATGTTTTTCCTTCAAGAAACACAATCTCACAACGTTCACGAATGGGCAAGTTTACAAGCACCTTTGTGACGCTCACTGTTTTCCAAATTCTGCTTAACCTGAAAGTACGTTAAATTAAAAATCTTCTGACTGTTACACTTAAAAAACATATGATAATGCATACGTTCTCACTTGCTTTTATCTTCCAGAACCTGATTCTGTCATAGAGGCTGGCTGACTCCTCTCCAGTAAAGTTTATCTCAACCAAAGCTTGGTTCCCTCATCATCCTACATAGAGAGGCTCAGTGAGGGAGACCCAGGACTGAAAGATTGGGTCAGACTTCTTATCAAGTGCAATTGTAACTGAGATGTCAGAGTAGAAAATTGTGGAGATGATATCTGATTTTCTTTCCCTGTTATTTCAACATGGGGATAAACAGACACCAAATTTGGGCATGCTTATTTTGTTCGAATACTAAAATTGCTAAGTGAGAGCTTGTCACTCCTTCCAAGATATGAGTTCAGTTTTATTGTTAAGGTTTATCACTTCCTTTGGCTTTAAACTCATCTCTATTTATAGCTTCTGGCTTATTTCCTCACCAGTCAGCTCCGTCCACCCCCAAATTACCGCCAACCACTCTTCCACACTTGGCTCCTTAAGTGATCCGGGACCATCACTCAGACTCACGTGTAGGAGGAGACATTTTGATCACTACCAGAGCAGGCCTGAGCCAGTCCTCCGGCCCTGTGTGGACACTCTGCAATCCTGGACTTTGCATTACTAGGGCCTAGACAGTATCCTTGCTTCTGCTTGGCCAAGAGTGTCTTAGCATCTTCTACCACTAACAGAGTGGCTAAGAGAAACTCTACAACGAATAGCCCAACAAGTCCCAAAATAATACAAGAGCTATCACATTTTGGGCACTAACCATGTGCAAGGCATTGTTCTAAGAGTTTTGTAAGTATTCACTCACCAAATGCCCACAGCATCATCATCATTTTGCCATTCCTTAAGTCCTATGGCAACGTGGTAAGTAGCGACTTTTTATAATATAAAGCTACTTACACCAATTTTTTTTCTGCCTTGGGGTTTACCTAAAATCCCAAATGCTTATTAAAGAAGCTTAACAAATTCTTTATCCCTCGCACAACCTTTTAGAGAATCACAACACACATTAACATAGTAAAAGTCTTTTGAAGTCTTATGATTGCTGTTAAAACATATTTAATCTTTTTTAACCCAGTATTTCCTAAACTCATTTCCATGGAAGCTTTCTCCTGTAGTCAGTTAGCAGTTCTGCGGAACACACTTTAGATCTAGCAGCATAAATATCAGTGATGGAACAGTAGGATTCTGATATCAACCTCTAGCTCCTATTCACTGAGAACTGGTGAAATCCTGGCAGCTGGGAAGGCAAAAAGAAGGGTTTATGTTCTGGTTCCATCTGGATCTTTTTCTACTTTTTATTTTTCAACATCTCACACCTTTCTAGGTCTTTGCTGGCCTGTCATCGGAAGTCATTTTTACCTGTGAAGACCTTAATCTTAGTCATCATGTATAATTTATTAAAAACTCAATTTAAGGGCTTCCACCAGAAGCCTCTTAAAGGTTCCCTCTTTTTTTACAGCCCAGAAACGTTTGGGCTCTGTCTGTAGAATGCTGCATCTTTTTTTTTTTTTTTTCCTAATTAGAGCGATCTGTTTGTTATCTCTGTCTGGGTTGTGGGTGATCTGTTTTCTTTTGGTGATACAGGGAGGGTACAGTCCTTAAATCTCCCTTTGGCAGGAAACATAACTTCCTGATACAGATCTCAACTGGAAAATGAGCCTCTCTGTAGGCAGAGACACGGATACCAGAACACTTCCTTTTGAACACTTGCCTGCAGCAGCTAAGAGAGGTAGAGTGAACGATGAGGTATCTACGGCCAATATCCCAGTGAGTTTTGTCTCTGTTTGAGGACAGACTATCCAGAAAACATGCCCTATGTATGAAGTTCTCCATTGTCCAACAGCAATCTCTTACACAGACAGGCCAAACCAATTGCTAAAGACACTGGTATATGTTTCAGACTGCTAGGAAAAGAACCAAGAGAGTCACTACAAAGTCATGTGACAGGTATAGTTCCCGGCATTTTAATCTTACTTTGTGATTTTGGTAACAGTCCATTTAATGTCATTTTGATCCACTTAGCACCAGGAATGGTCCTGCCTAAATTGTTGTAGATCCGAGTTAGCAGACATTTCCTAAAGCAATATGAAATCATAAAGGAAAGAATTGTTTTTTTTTAATCATTCTGCAGTAACCTACTTGGGGTGCTCTTCTAAGAGAGCCTTCTAGGGCAACACTGTCCAAAAGAAGTTTCTACAATAATGAAAGTCTCACATAATGTGCATTCTTCAGTACATGGTAATTACTAGTCACATATAGCAGTCGAGTATTAGAAATGTGTCAGATGTAGTAGAAAGAATGAATTTTAAATGTCAATTAACTTTAGTTAAATTTAAATTTATATAGCCACATGTGGATAGTGGCTACTGTATTAGTGCAGATCTAAGAAGTTTACAGTACAGTTAGCCAAGTCAAGTATCAAATCAAAAGGGTTCTTTGCTTTTTTCCCCAAATCAATAAAACGAAGGGGAAAACATACCAATCATAATCTACAGTGTGCAATTCATATTTCTGTTTATAGTCATGCTTACGTGTGGGTTGTCTGTGTCAGAGACATGGTAACCATAGGTCATCAAACATGTATGGAGTATCTAGTAAGCACTGTAGTACCAGGTGCAGGAGAAAATAACAGAGATCAAGACAGACACGGTTGTACAAGCAATCTATAGCATCTGGGATCAATTGATCAAGGAGTAAGAAACATAGTAAATAAAGCAAAATAATAATTAGCATGTGGAAGGAAAATGCTAAAGACCAACAAACCTAAATGTTTAAAGGACTTGGGGTTTCTTTCACTGACCACAACACAAGCAATGAAAACATTAAGCTAGTAAGGATATCTAAATCTTGGACTTATTTTGTGAGTATCTTTTTCCCTGTTCTTATACCCTACCATGTAGGGTTCACCATCCAGATCTTGACTGAATGGTTCTGGGTCTTCGTGGGTCTAGAGGTCAGTGCATTCAACAAAAGCAACCACCTCCCAAAGAATCCTCAAACTTAACTTTAGCCTAGATTGGCTCAGGTTTAACTCTTAGTCATTTGTTTTCTTGTAATTTTAGCACACTACAAAACAAAATTGAAATGTCAATAAAAAAATATACTGCCAAATACATCATAACATTAAAAGGGCCATAGGGGAGAATTTGACAAATAGTGATAAAGTTAAATTTAAAGTGACATAAGTACCTACAATTGGCTGAAGTAAGTATAATTTACTTGTCAATCTAACAGCCCTTAAAAAGATCACAAAATCAAGAGGTTATAAACCATTACATGGAGGTTGAGTAAGAATATTCTTTCTAAACATTAGCAGAGTAAATTGAACTGGATGAAGTAAAGAAATGTACAGATGGGGGGGGCAGTGGGAAAGATGAAAGAAAAGTAAAATGTAATACAGGAGGAATAAAGTAGTTGAAAATATTAGAGTGAAATAGCCAGACTCCAGTGGGAAATGGATTCTTTAATGTGATATATCTATAATCTGATTTTGGTTTTAAATGCAAAGTAAAAATATGAAAAAAAGCTTTGATATCATAATGTGTTCTCTTTGCAGATATGTGAATTGATTCTTACATGATATGTGAGATATGGGTGAGTCAAAAAACCCATGTGGCTTCTAGTTTTATCTCCCCAGCCAGTTATTAACCAATCTTTTTTAAAGTCTAGCATTAAATGGATACCAAAAAATCCTGTTTCATTCATTTTGCTCTGAATGACATTTCATAACTTTGAAGTTCTCTAATATGAAGCATTTTTCTTATACTTTACTCTTAATGTTACTCAATTTTACTTTATCTTATTAAATACCTTTAGTACACCCCTTAACATGTATATATTAAAATGTTTAGGAGAACCACCTGATTTCTTTATTAAGCTGTTCTCTCTCTTTTTCTTGAACTAGTTCTGTTACATTATATTTAGTTTCTCACTCAAACTTTATCCCCAAATTCTCCCTTTCGTATCCTTTACTTTCTGATACATAAGACACAGGATACAATGTTATTGTTTCTTTTAAGTTTGTCCAATATATGCAAAATGATAGAGGAATTTTACATCTTGACTATTTACCCAAGAAATACCCCAGATTTTTATCTGTTCATCTGTCTTCAGCTGTTTCTTTAATTGACACCTACCAGTTGCTGGTTACCTGAAATCCTCCTACTAGCAGCAATCTGGACAGCTTTGTCAATGCCCCAGATAAATTTAAGTGGATTACCCGCTCCATCCCCATCTAATGAGAAGATGACACCTCTTCATTCTCTTCTAACAAAAGAAGGAGTTACCCCAGTCCAAATACCATGAATTGACTCTGGATATAACACCTGAAGTGACTTCCAGAGATAACTCTGGCCTTGAAACTCTGCAACTTTTCTGTTTGTTTGTTTTCAAAGATTTATTTATTTATGGGGCACCTGGGTGGCTCAGTCCATAAGCGTCGACCTTTGGCTCAGGTCATGATCCCAGAGTCCTGGGATCGAGCCCCCACATCAGGCTTCTCACTTCTCCCTATCCCATCCCTCCTGCTTGTATTCCTGCTCTTGTTATCTCTCTCTCTCTCTCTGTCAAATAAATAAATAAAAACTTTAAAAAATAAAAATAAATACGATTTAATTTTTTATTGGAGGAGGGGCAGGGACAGAGGGAGAGGGAGAATCTCCAGCAGACTCTGCACTGAGTGTGGAGCCCGCCAGGAGCTCCACCCCACGACCCTGAGATCATGACCTGAGCTGAAACCATGATTTAGACGTTCAATTAACCGAGCCCCCCAGGCACCTGAGACTCTGCAACTTTTGAGTAACTTGCTCAGCAACAGGGGTCATGAGAGGGCTGCTAATGGCCCATATGATTTTGTTGCATACACAAATTATAGTTGTTAATAGAGTGCTATAAAAATATCGTTTTATTATTTATGTTTAAAAACCTATAAATCTATTGTTGGTACAAATAATTCGTGTTATGACTTTATTTGGTTTCTGTGGTTACCCTTTATATCTTACAATCCCTAAAGCATAAATTATTATATAAACTCAGCTCTATGGATGAACTATCATTACCCAACTACTTGAAAAATATATAAAATTACAATGGATTTTATTTGGGGATTTTCTCAAAGTAGATTCAAATGTAATTTTCTGCCTATGCCAACCTTTGGACATTTTAGCATTATTGCTTTATAAGAATCTCCTTCCTCTTAAATGGCTATAAATTATTAGCCTATTAATTGGACATGACAATGTAAAGGACTCCCATCAGTTAAAAATATAAATCTTATTGAAACAGGGACACAGGAATGATTCATTTGAATACTGCCAACTATTGCCCCTTACATGCACATCAGAGAGCTGTGTTCTCTCTAATTTAAATGCAATTGATAATTAAAATGTAATATTAAACTTTGACCAGAACTTATATTTCTGTAAATTATTTAAGTCCCAAACATCAGAAGAATAAAAATCTATTTTTCTAGGTATCAACAGAAAAAAGCAAATGTGTACTTCATACAAATGTAAATTAAAATCTAGCAATCCTTTCACCAAAGGAAATGTCCGCAGGATATTTCAAATCATGAAGTGTGTGGGTACACTCATTAACCCATGGGAATTAACCATCTGGCACATGATATCCTTACTAGTTTAAAAAAAAATAGGTCTTTCTCAACAAAACACTCTCTATTCAATATGCAGAACAGTCATTAATAGAATACTCAGTGTTGGGTTGAAACACAAGGAAATAAGATCTGGGGCATAGAAGCAAGTCATCCTTAAAAAGTTATTAGACTCCCAGTGACATTGATAAAAGACCACAGAACAACCTTTTGCCTAACCAAAGATTTCACAACAAATAAGACAGCTGCTTATGAAAAAGAAGTTCCACTCATAGACATCTACATCTACAATAGACATCTACATCTACATCTACAAGAATTTATATTTCATGTCCATCTGTCTATCTATATATCTATCTATGCCCCTATAATAGAACTCCATTGATTAACACTGCTTCTTCTATCCACAGACTTAGCTTTGGAAAATGATGCTCCACTGAATTAATCTAAATGCATTCATGCTGATATGTAGTCCAATTTCATTAAAATCTGGGGTATCCTCCTGCTGCCAAAACAACTACCTATTTGTCATCCCCCCAAGATGGGTAGTCAGATATTTAAGGCAGAAATGTTGGCAAAGTTGAAATAATTTAAAATTCCCATACTAAGAAAAAGTACACTAGAACTTCAAGTACTACAAATTTATATATGCCATATTCAGAATCATAAAAACTGAGCATTTCCTCTATTACAAACCAATTTTTAACACTCTATATTAGGAAGTAACAGTAGTGTAGGGGGATGTCTTCACCTCTTCCATAAGCATTACTTGAGTGCCTCCTGTGTATTCAAACTTCTATTTGAAGCTCGAAACAAATATAAAAGAAATGAAGGATGTTTCTCAGGACTTTTGACCATATCAGGACAAAAATGTATATATCCATGAATCCACTTGGAAATAAATCATATTCTACATGAAAGTTTAAGAGACTGTGTACTGTGGAAAAATAAAATATCCAAATTTAAGTAAAGTAAACATAATCAGTGAAAGGTCCGTGGACCTTATGAAACTTGATATGAGTATTGAAAGAAATGGAGGTTTGGGGTTGAAGGAGAACACATGGGAAAGGGTTGTGAGACTAGGTAGGAACTGGAGGAAAGAAAATGACCTGCCTTGTGAGGATGGAAGAGCTTATGAATTAGGAGTGAAAATTGAGGCAGGAAAGAGTCATTGGAATTCACAGAAATCCTGAATATGTGAATATTGGCTTTGAAGCAATAGGAGCCATTGCAAGTTCATGAGCTGAGCAGCCCTGTGGTGGAAGAGCTCCTGGCAGCAATATACAAAATAGAGTCCAGTGGAAAGAGATTAAATATCAAAGGCATGAGGACAAGGCAGTCCGTACTTGCTCATATATAAATGGACAAGATCCCAAGGTTCCCATACATTCAGACTCGTCCATAAAAGGAATCACATACCAGTGATCACAGCAGAATATAAGGAAACTGCAACGAGAGTAAACAGATCCATTCTCAACCTTGAGTATCCTCATAATACTTAGAACATATGAAAAACTTACTGTTTACCCCACTTTAGATATTTCAATGAGCCCAACATTCCAGTTAAGTCCTGAACTTCCAAAATTCATCTGGTCCGCTATCTCATCCAGTTACAGTGAGTTCTTGATTCCCCAAAACCTTCCCTCCATTTTGTGGGACTCTCCCATACCTCACCCTCATTTTGAGTTTTTATGTTGGCTCTCACTCCCTTACTGGCTCTCTGGATTCGTGCTCTAATTTTGATCTTATATCCCCAACTCTTTACTTAAAGCCTTTCCCCTAGTTGGAATCTAGCCTCAACTTCTGAACACCATACATCCCTGAAATTTGTGTCCTTGTTTGTTCTGTGCCCAATTATATCTTTTATCCAGTTGGCTTCATACAAATAATTAAAATCAGAATATGACAGCAAAAGGGGCATCTAGACTGTGCTACCAAATCACTCTTTTAAAAAATATTTTATTGATTATACTAGTGTCTGATAAGAGACTCTAACTAGAAAAGTCTTATGCTATTTCTGGAAGCAAATTTATTAAACCACAGAGCCTTGGACAAAGCCATCCAGTTTTGGAATTCAGAGCAGTGCCTGAAATAATCCCTTTGCAAACTACAGCCTGGAGAGCTTGGTAACCACACAGGAGATTGAGGTTATCTCCACATGCACCTTCTTGACACCCATTTGATGTCAATCTAAAAGGTAGTTTCTCTTAAAAAAAAAAAAAAAAAAAAAATCATGTGGCTCACAGTCCAAATTTCTAAGGAAAGATTCTTTAAGCAAGACTTCACCTCTTGTGTTTCATGCTTCTCTTTAGAGAATTTCCCCCCTAAACACTTATAAAATGAGACTGTTTTTAGATACTAAAATCTGTCAAGTCTTAACCCCAGGTGATTCAGCAGCTATTGACATTTTCCAAATTTTGTAAAGAATTACATAGAGTTAACAGTTTTGCTGGTAGCAGTGGGCTTTTCTTGTCATTAGCTTATTCTTTCCCCCTTCCACTCATATTTCTACGCCAGTGTTTTAACTTTAACTTCAAAAAAAAAAAAAAACAGAAACTTTTGAAACACAGTTGAGAACATTTGATTGCTTGGTACACAGAACTGGCTGGCAGTAGCCCCTCCCTACCCGCTTGTCTAACCTTCCTAGTTTGGGTAAGAACTTTAAAACCTCAGATACCAAGATAGAATTCTACTAGCTGTCAGCTGTTTCAGAGTGGATGTAAAAAGTGGGGCTCTGAATATCACATTAGAAGCAGGAATTTTGAAGACTGAGGCCCTACCCTCACACATATTAATTCATTCATATAACTACCACCTCCCGGCACTGGTTCTTCCTATTCCATTCCCCCCTAGAGGACATAAAGATAAACAAGATTTTATGATTGCAAGGCGTTACTCTTCTTGGCTTAAGGGGAATTACATTGCAGTCATATAGACATCTTACCTATTTAACTGTTTTCCAACTACTTTTCCTCCTACTGCAGATCCTCTTGGTTCCTACCCTAAAGCTTTACCTACATTAACTCTAGTACCTTCGCCTAAAGGTGGTACCCAATAAGTATCTGTCAAAAGAATGAAAGGCAAAGAATCAAATATGTATACTACAAGTCAGTCACTCTAGGTAAACTAGAAAAATATGGTCCTGACCACATTTAACAGTTGGGAGAGATGATAATCAAAACACACAAGCATTTGTATCTTCCTACGAAGAGAAAAGTGCACTGAACCCAAACTTGGGTTCATTGGACTCGAAAGATAAAAAGATAACATAAGATAAGCCAGGTGAAGAGAAAGACACTCATGGTTTAGGCTAGGAGAAAAAGATAGTTTTTAGGTGTGGAAAGCAAGAAGATCCATAAGGAGGACACAGTGAAGTGAATGAATGAATGAATGGTGAAACAGTTTCTAAAGTGAATTCTTGTCCAAAGCTATCCATCATAGTAAGCACTGAAAACTAGTCATATTTCCTCTGCAAAACTGTTTTGTCTGATTCAGTCCTCATTGAAACCCCCACACTTCAAAATTCCCTCTACCTCTTACTGGAGTCCTCTCTTACATTATTTTCTGTTTACATCTAGATCCATTTAATTTTTGCTAACAGATCACTAACTTCTTGAAGAGAGTTACTATATCTCAGTAATTGAGACTGGGGAAATAAATAGAAAATATCTATAAATCTTTTGATCTAGAAGTGGAGATGCAACGTGGGGGGTTTGGAGGGTAGGAAAAGAATAAATGAAACAAGATGGGATTGGGAGGGAGACAAATCATAAGTGACTCTTAATCTCACAAAACAAACTGAGGGTTGCTGGGGGGAGGGGGGTCGGGAGAGGGGGGTGGGGTTATGGACATTGGGGAGGGTATGTGCTATGGTGAGTGCTGTGAAGTGTGTAAACCTGGCGATTCACAGACCTGTACCCCTGGGGCTAATAATACATTATATGTTTATAAAAAAATTAAAAAATTTAAAAAAAATCTTTTGATCTATCCAGGTTCTCCACAATTCTAAGAAAAACATGAATTTGAACACTGTCTAGATGTACTATGAGTAACATGCGAGAGTGGAAATGATTTACTGAATGCCAAAGGGGTGCTAAGGACTATGCTAAATGCTCTTGATGCAAAACTAAGTGAGATGAGATCCATGCAAGCAGGCAGTATTTAAACAGATCATTATTTAGTGATAGAGCATAGTAAGTGCTATGATAGATGGGAACTCAGCCCCATAGAAGCCCAGAAGACAAAGGGATCCTTTGGAGGGAGGTGAGGGGGACAGATGTAAAGGTTTCACATGGGAAATGGCAGCTGAGCTGATTTTTAAGAAACAATATGACATTTGCTGGTGAAGTTTCAAGGGCTGGGTGGAGATGGAGAGAGGAGTGGTCATTCAGCAGTATGAATAGCATGTGTGAAGGGTCATGAAGGAGTATCAATTGTTCCTTGTGCTGGAAGCATGGTGGTGGGAAACTGCTGGGTTATCAGCTGAAGCTTCTTGTGAAGGCCTGCATGCCTCTTAGGTTGTTTTTCCTGTGGCAAAAGTGTGCTCATGTTGAACTGGAAGCAGGTAAGTGACAATTCCATTAGTGTTTTAGAACCTGTAGGTTAGGACCCAGAGTGTAGTGAGAAAAGATGCTTATGGGAGAAAAGTATGGAGATGCTTTAATAGTTGAAGCAAAGGATGATGTATCTAGACTTGGGGTTCAGAAACTTTTCTGTAAAGAACCAGATAGTAAATATTTTAGGCTTTGTTGGCCTCATGGCCTCTGTCTCAACTACCTCAACTCTGCTGTTGTAGTATGAAGATCACCAGAAACAATACTTAAATGGACATGGCTATGTTCTAATAAAACTTTATTTACAAAAACAGGCATTGGGTCAGATTTGGCCTGGTTATAGTTTATCAACCTCTGGTCTAGATTAAAATAATAGTGAGGATAGAGAAGAGAGGCTGATTGTGAGGTCCACTGCTGAGTGGGAATCTATCTGGTTAGTGAGAATGAAAGGACAGAGTCTAGGATGAGTATGGTAATGCCATGTTTGAAATACAAGGAAATGGCAATGCTAATGAAACATTTAATGAAACAGGAGCTGAAATGTTTTTTATGGGAAAGGTGATTATTTCATGTAAGATAACCTCATGTAGACTTTGAAGAGCCACAGAAGTAGATGTCCGATAGAAAGACTCTTCTCGTGTTTCTATATCAGTTATCTTTGGAAGATAGAGGTATTCCCACCATGCCATCCTAAGTACCAATTTGTACTTTTGTATATTTATTGATGATTTTATCAGCAAATATAATGGTTTTGGTTTGTCTGTACTCAAGTAAAAAAGATCTTATTCTAGGGATCTCACTGAGATAAGAGAGACAAGAATCTCAACCCCAGGAACTCTTTACCTCACAGTTATGCTAGTGCATTCCACCAAAAGCCTCATAGCATACAGTTCTTCTTCCTAGCACCATCCTAAATCTACTAATTAATATTGTGTCTTATTGAGCTTACTAGACTATAATCTCCATGAGGGAGGAATCATGCCTGCTTTGTTCTTTGTTGTTCCTCTGGCTGCTAGCAAAGTGCCTGGAATGTGGTACCTGCTCAATAATTATTTGTTAAATATATGACTTAATGAATGACGATTCTACATAGGAGCTCAGGACAGACACCCAGAAAGACCTTAAAAAGAATAGGAATTGTTTTTATTGTTTTTCTCTGTTTTGTTTTATTTTATGAAAACCTAGACATATTTTTG
Source organism: Martes martes (assembly GCF_963455335.1). NCBI lineage: Eukaryota > Metazoa > Chordata > Mammalia > Carnivora > Mustelidae > Martes > Martes martes. Next base: position 43,389,922 of record NC_137891.1, read on the forward strand.
GAGATCATTGAGAATCCACTCAACTAGCAACTTAGTTATTTTGTCATCCCATTAGCAGCTGAAATTCAGTGATCTCAAATGTCAGCTGTTAAGTTGACTCAACTATTCTTCTGTGTTTCCTTCTCTACATGTCTTCTGTTTCCATTATAACCATCTCACTTTCTCTTTAATTTCTTGCATTCAGATTACCCTATTTTCCTTGTTGGGTAAAGCCTTCATGCCAGGATTCTTTAAAGACCACTGGCCATTGAATGTCCTTACCTTACCTTATAGTCAGTTACCATTCCTTGTTCAAATGACATGTAGTCAGCATTGGGGGGGGGTCACTTGGCATGGAAGATGACAACCATATGTAAGGAATTGCTTAGCATAGTTTCCCTCATGAGAATATGGGGCAACTTGTCCGAGGAGAGGTAGGTATGGCAGGCATCTAGAGACGTCTCTTTAGTAAAGCAAGTATTTTTAGAATACTTGGCCAGGGCATCTTGTTGAAAAAAAAAATGCAATTACATGGATATTTCATGTAAAAAAGTTTTAGCCTCAATCATCTGGATAGTCTTGGCAAATGCATACTTTGACATTCATTACCCAGAAAGTTTCCTGGGGGTTCTATTTTACTTTCAAGAACAACAGCGACATTTTGTGAGGCATTTTTAATAGACTTTATTTTTCAGAGAAGTTTTAGTTCCATAGCAGTTTAGAAAAGAAGGTACAAAGATTTCCCATTCACCCCTTCCCCCAAGAATGCATAGCCTACTCCAACATCAATATTCCCCATCAGAGTGATACATTTGTTACAATTGATGAACTTACACTGACACATCATAATTACTCGAATTCCATAGTTTAAGAGTTCACTCTTGGTGTAAGACATTCTGTAGGTTTGTACAACTTTATAATGACATGAATCCACAATTATAGTATCATACAGAATAGTTTCACTTCCCTAAAATTCCTCTGTGTTCTACCCATTAATTCCTCCCTCTCCCTACCACCTGGCAACCTCTGACCTTTTTACTATATCCATAATTTTGCCTTTTCCAGCATGTCATAGAAATGGAATCATACTACAAGATGTATTTTTATTTATTTCTCCCCACCTGTGTGTGTGTGTGTCTGTGTGTGTGTATCAACAAGGTGATGATGGTATAATGTAATGTCAGCTTCCACACTTCAGCCCTAAGGATATTGAGAAATAGAGAAATTTATAATTTCCTGCTCATTTGGAACATCAAAAAGAAAAGCTACTATTAAATAATGAGGTCCTCAGATTTGTGAGCCCATAGTACATACCTGACACTCACTGCTCTGCCAAAAAATAAAAGTTGTCCTTTAGTAGAAAAACAATAGGTAGAGTGTCCAGTGTCGTGTGACTTTAACAGAACAGAGACCCAGGTTAAACAGAAAAAATCATCTTATTCAAAGAATGACCTATCTCTAAACAATTGCATGATCACTGTGCCCCAGATTCCAAATAATGATGAGAACTGTCAGGATCCTTTCCAAGAGTTGATATCCACTTTAATCAGGGGTCTGAACCTAAATGTGGTACAGTTTTCTGTATCTTTATCCCTTTTAGCAATTAAGATAATCTGGATGTAAGGGTTGGCAAGGATGAATCCACCTGAGTCCCTCAAGTGATTGAGCTCGTCAAGCAAACGTACAGAGAGGGCTAAGCCAAAGGTTTTATAGAAATCTCCTGTAGCTCCGCCAGGGCCAAGAACTTTCTCCTGGGGAAGATTTTTAATTACTTCATCTCTTTCTGAAAGTAAAGGGGAATCAAGTAATTCCCCAGTCTTCTGCAAATCACCTAGACAACTTGGAAGGAATGAGAACTGACTGTTTATCTGTTCATGATATCGAGTTCTAATTTCTGTATCAGTCTTCATCCTATTTCTGAAATAACTTACTAAGGTGTCCTGGGCCTGTGTTTGTCTTTTCCTCCTTTGGGCACCTAACTCCCATTATAGTTATGAGATTATTGCCGGAGCTCATCAGCCAGCAGTTGCAATCACGGGCTCTCATCCTCCCGCTGGTGCAGGTACTGCCTAGCTGAGTGATGGATATCTTCACTTTATGGGTTATGAGTGAGTTCTGAGCCGCTGGGGCAGAAGAAAAGTGTGCTTGTAACTTTTGGTAGAGGTTTTCCTCCAAGTCTGGATTCTGCCTTTCTCTCCTAGATAAGTTGTTTTCTCAATCAACTTTGTCCATGTATATTTTTATTGAATAGGAAAACTAGAGTCACAAAAATAAAACAAGGGAGCAGACAACAATATTTAGGTCATACCTACAAAGGAAGCAAACAGTCATCACAAATCCTTTGGGGAAATGGATGAATATGAGTAAATCCAATAAACGAAACACAGATTAATAGATTTCACACCAGCAGAAACATTTTAACTTCGGTCAATCTGTGTCATCCAATGTGTTTTATGACAATTTTGAAACTAAACCAGGAAATTCATTTCACCAGATCTACTTTCATGCATCTAAAGATGCTGAAAGCCTCACGTAACAAACATATTATTTCACTGAGAAGACATTCACTGTGACAAATTAGGAGTTTCTCAAGTGACTTTGTTTTAAGAGAAGACTTTTTTAAAAATTTGTAACTAGATGGCAACTAATAATCAAAACACTTAAGATGCATTTTTGTAGGTTTTCCCCTCTAAATAATCTAATGATAAGCTACGTTGCCCCTTAATGTGAGAGAATTTATTTTCCAAAATTGTAGTATGGTCTACTTCAAAATTAGGTCACCATTCAAGTATTTCATAACACATCATACGGCTTTATTTATTGCCAAACACTGTTATTTTCATTTAAAAAAAAATCTTCACCTTTTCACAGTAGATTCTAAGTTCTTAAAGTCATGTTGCATTTTGTGTTTTAAGTTTTGCATAATTATGTAGACTTTTAAGCTTAAACTTCCCCCAACTATTTATCTATTATGTATTTTTATGATCATTATTAATAAAATTGAGTTTTGTAATATTTTTAAGTAAATTTTAATGAGTCTCTTCAGATACTTGGCATTGGGCCTCCAAAATTTGTACTGTATTTTCCAAGTTGTTTAGACAGCAACTTGATCAATATGGTAATTTTCTGGAAACTCTCTTCTTATTATAGTTGATTATTTTTAATTAACTCAAATTTAGTTGCTAATCTGTTATAATCCTTAGTGATGCATGGCACAAGCATGTCTTTTCCTAGTAAGCAAGCATTGATAGCAGAATTTCTGGGCTCTGGGCTCCTCTTTAGACCTATGAAAGCACTAATTATTTGTCCCCCTGGGTGCAGAAGGGGAAATTAAAAGCCTTGTAGTGCACTCCTTTGTAAACTTGGAATTTTGCCCTCCAGCAGAAACCTTGAAAATGAAACGCTTGTAGAGTCCTTGCTGGCAATGCCAGCTTATAGTTCTGGTGACCAATGATCCTAGATTCTTCCAGACACACTCTATTCCAAATATTCTGTCCTGTTGTCTGACCGTATGTCTTTAATTTGGGTTCAGAAAATATGATCATTGCCATCTGACTTATCATCAGAACATACTCCCAGAGTGCAATTCCCTCCACTTCCTGCCTCTCCAAGCCTCATATAAGATAGACACATAGAACACCTGGTAATTTACAGAAAGCCACTAATTTGCGAGACGGAGGAAAATCCAACTGTACCATTAAGTAAGGTGGTCCTTGCCCACCATAGAACTGTTTGAAAGCTAACAAATTTAGGTGCCACATAGTCATCAGAACTGATATTCGCAGAGCCGTTCCTGTGTATAGAACACCGTCACCTCACCTGAGCCTCCCATCTCTTTGAGACAGATATCATGGCCCCCATTTACGAAGGACTGTATTACTTAGCTCTAGCAATTAAGTCCAGGACTTGAACTCGGCCTTTCTCCTCACTGCTCTTCCACCACCTCACCTCACGGTCCTTCCAGGGTTTTATCTCTTCAGGTAACGCAGACTGGGGCCCTGACCGTGTGCGGCCCCCTCCCCCTTACGAAGCAGGAAGTTTGCATAAATAGCGTCTCCATAAATAGTGTCTGTACAAAAACTCACTCAACACCACCACCACCACCCAGCAGTTCAAATCCATATCCTCTGACAAGAAGGCAGATTTTTGTTTTGAGTTTCCTTAACTGGAGTTGTAAGGGTTTTACACAGTTTTGCACACAGAAAGTTTCTTAGATTTTCTCCTCAGACACTACTCTGTTCCCCTCAGAGTTTTAAACTCAAAGTTTCTGCTAAAACCTTCTTTTATCCCTGACTCTCTCCCTCCACCCTCATACTTTCCATGTTGTCTCTCTCTTTGCCCCTTCACTTCTCCCACCTCTTCTCTCATGCCTTACCATCTCTGAAGGGTTTTTTTTCACCCACCGGCCGGCCCTGGGAGACCACTCTCAGATATTTAGAGTATCTGGTCCCTTCTCTGACCACCATCCTCTCATTGTTTATTCTGGAAGGAAGCCCACAGAGACTCCCGGCAAGTTCTTTCCTCACCCTCTCAGATTTTCTCCTCAGAGAATTTTATTGAGAAAATCACCTCAGTAACAGTGTACTTTGTTAGAGGGAGCAAAGAGAGATTTAACATTCGAGAAGTATTTATTTTATGCCATGTCCGGATGGGCAGAGCGATGTAGTAGAGTGCTATAGGATTTAGATTAAGATTGATTCAATTTAGACACCTGTCAGCTCTGTGTTCTCAGGCAAGTTTATTTTCTATTCTGCCTCAGCTTCAGTACTCCTAGGACTGTTGTGAGAATCAAAGGAAATAATGTATATCAAAACCTGGGACGTAAGCACTCTGTATGTTTGTAATGCCATAAGTAGATTTTTGCAGAAGAGGAAACGGAGTTTTTCAGAGATTAAATACTTGACCAACGTCACAAAGCTACTAAATTACAGGGCCAAAAAGAAACATGAGCCTATAACTAGCAACAAGGGACCATGTGCTCCTGCTACATTCATTCCACACAGGTCTTCCACGGTGAACCTCTCACGTGGGCATTTCATTGTTGCCGAAGTTCTGCTTCCCGGCAACCTCACTGAGAAGTTTTCATCTGGGATCAGATTAGGAGTTCATATGTTTCATCATCGATATTACTTCTGTTCTCCCTTCTAAGTACACACGCTTATTACCTACAATAGAACACCTGAATTAAGTATTATTTTTCTTGTCACAGTTCTGCTTTCTCTGATAGCTTGAAAGTTATGATTGTCTGGACAATTTTCAAAATAATTAAAACATGCTTTCATTTCAACTGAAAAGAAAACAATCATTTCATCTGAGCTGATGGGGAATAGCAGGGCTCCTGGTTTCCTTTATACGTACAACAAGGTCAAAACAAAAAGTGTACCTGTTTGACTGAACTGCCTTCAAATATATTTAATAGTGCAGCGTTTACTTCATACCATTTCTGTTTGTGTTGATCAAGCTTCAAAATGCATTGTACGCTCTCATCAGAATCTAATTGTCACTTCTGAAGATTATTCATTTGTTGATAAACCCATTGACCTTGACATCATCTTGTAACTCTAAGGCTAGAGAGCCTTGAACAAGAGCATATCTCTCAAAAATTGTGTAAAATTCACTTGACCTTCTCTAATGAATGTACTCCTGACCAACACCCCAAGTTTTGATCCAGAAAGTGAAAGTCAGCCTCTGGCAAACTTTAGAGCAGGCAAAATCTGGCTTCACTGTCTTCTCAGCTTTTGAATTCAGTGTGTTATGGCACATCTTTCCTTCTCTGATAGCAAGGACTTTATTATAATGTATACGTATTACATAGTATGTAACATTTGTCATAAGATCTTACTCCTCTCTCGGTTGTTTGACTTTTAAAAGAAGACAACAAAAAGATGAATGTTCAATTCTAGGTTGTACCAAAAGAGACTACGGATTTTGAAAGCATTAACTTAAAAGAATTTTTACATATGGGATCACGTTTGTTCCTTTGGGTAGACATATGTAGATGGTGTTTTATTATTCCTTTATCCTCCTTTTTCCAAATAAAAATACTGAGATCCCAGAGATAAAAAATAGTTGTCTACATGATCAAATAGTTTAAACACAGACCTTCTCGCCCCACAGACCTTACTTTTCTGTACCAGTCTCCCCTCCAATGAATACTGCCCACTTCTAGATACTAGTGGATGAGGCACAGGGCCCGGGAGGGGGAGGTCGCTAGAAAAAAATAATGGACAAATTGATTTGCAGACAGTGAAAAATTGTATACTGATAGTACCCATGGTGCATCCATTCAAGAGTCATCTTATTACACTGAAATATGAAAGCAGCAAACCCCGTGGTTCTGCCAGAAGGAGACAGCAAAATAGAAGACAGCTTGTAGGTTGGGGGGCTTCTTTTGCTACACAGGGAAGGTATTGGTTGAGCAGATTTTTGTAGGGCCGCCTGCAAGACATAAGCAGCTAACATAATAAAGCAATACCTAAATTTGGGTAGCTCTATTTGACAGATAAGGAAATTTGGGTGTGATCTGGATAAAGCTGACCTCTGAGACCAACGTGAGAAATGAACTCAATTGCTTTCTTTTTTTTTCCTTTTTATTCCTGAATTTGCACTTGTTATGATAGAACAGTTTTTTTTAGAATTTCAAAGTAGCATTTTATTACAAAATTAATACAAAGTTGATGCAGAAAATTTGTCAGAAAAATAAATGTAAAGTACTCAAACCGTCCTACATCCCACCACTGAAAGATAATCACGGTATGTGATTTGTATCTTTCCAGTAGTTTTTTAAAAGTTCCTTTTAAAATATCACTTTATACATATTGCTTTATTAATGTACCTTTTCATTTAAAGCTATGTGTGGTAAATTGAATATATGGCCCAAATTTTTTGTGGCATCCAGGATTTGTGCTCTTCTGTTTCACCTTCATGCACTGACTCTGGGCTCGGCCGGGTCACTGGCTTAGGCCCCTAGACTATGGCAAACTTGAAACAAACAGATCCAACTCAACAGAATTTCCCAGCAGACCTCTTCACAAACCTTGAGAGATGGTGGTTGTTTTAAGCAAACAGATTTCGGGGTAGCTGACTATGCAGCGGTAGTAAACAGACATAACATTCTGTGATAGAGAGATACACACACATGCACAGGCATGCGCATGTGAAATTGATTCTTGACCCTTCTAGAATTTTCTACCTATCAAAAGCAATCTTCTTAAAATGGAAATCAAATCATGTTATTTTCCTGTGTAAAACAGTTTGATGGCTTCCTCACTGTTTTGGAATAAAATTCAATTAACTCAGCAAGGCCTATAAACCCTGGATATGTGACTGTTGCCATGTGTCCAGACTTACTTCTTGGCTCTTCCCCCTCATGTCTCCTACTCCAGTCACACTGACCATTTTTAAGCCTTTTCTACTTTAGAACTTATGAACAGGGTATTCTTTCAACCTGGAATGTTCTTTGTATGTTACTGCTCATCCTACAGTTCTGATTTTAAATATCCTTTCCTCAAAAAAGCTTTCTTGACCATACTATCTATAGAAGGGTCCCTCAACCCCCCAGTTATTCCCATCTTCACATACTTCGTTATTTCTTTCTTAGCACTCGTTATGATTACAATCACTTTTTTTTTTAAAGATTTTATTTATTTGACAGAGAGAGAGAGTGCAAGCAGGGGGAGCAGCAGGGAGAGGGAGAAGCAGGTTCCCGCTAAGCAGAGAGCTGACACGGGGCTTGATCCCAGGACCCTAGGATCATGACCTGAACCGAAGGCAGACACTTAACCAAGTGAGCCACCCAGGTGCCCTACCATCACTTCTTTTAATTGCTTATTTATTTATTATCTATCTACCTTTCTTGGTCATCAAATCAATGAGAATAGAGTCTGTGTCTGTTTTATTCACCATTATATCCCCTATATCTAGCTCAATATCTGGAAATCTGTGCACTAAACATATTTTGTTTAAATGTATGAATATTTATACCATATTATTTTTAATATTCTCTATTATTAGACAAATAGGTGATGTTCATATATAGAGAGAATATATATGTATATTTGCCACATCATTATATATATGTAATATAAATATGTAATATAAATATTACATATTTATCAAAGTTTTTAAAAATCAATAAGAAAAATGATGGAAACCCAAGAGAAAATCAGAGAAGAAAAGGTACAAGCTATTGTGCTCGTAAAAAAAGAAATACAGACAAACAAAAGCATGTATATATAAAAGTTCAACCTTACTAGAAATGTCAAGTAAAATATTATGCAAAACATTGTATATCATTATTTATACTTTTAAAACGTGAAAATCAGTGTTACAACAATTCAAGAATAGATACCTTCATATACCACTGACATAAGAATAGGATGAATATAATCTTCTTAGAAGCTTCCCAAATATAGATATCAAGTGTATTAAAAATACACAATTCTTTTACCTTTCATTTTCACTTCTGGGAAATGATCCTAAGGAAATAGTACTGGAAGTTCACTGCCATTGTAAAATCCTACCTATATACCCATTGAGTGACTCCCTGGCTACTCTTGAGCAGCCAAACAAATGACATATAAGGGACAAGGTGGCAGAACCTATTATTTCTTGTGCCTATTTCTTTATTTACCTGGAGTTTGTTTGTTTATTTTCGATACATTTAACAATGCATTCATACCCTAATAAACCTGCTCTTTATGTTTCTTAGGGGGAAAAAAGCTTCATTGTCTATTAATGACACCTACTTTTCACAGTCTTGGGAAGAACAAGTCACTTGGATAATATCAAAACACACAAGTTCAGTTCCATAGAATAAAATTTAATTATTCAAGCTCTTAGAGTCTCAACTACTTAATGAGGATTTAAAAATACTGTTGTAGGGGCGCCTGGGTGGCTCAGTGGGTTGAAACCTCTGCTTCAGCTCAGGTCATGATTCCAGGGTCCTGGGATCAAGCCCCACATCGGGCTCTCTGCTCAGCGGGAAGCCTGCCTCCCCGCTCTCTCTGCCTGCCTCTCTGCCCACTTGTGATCTCTATCTGTCAAATAAATAAATAAAATCTTTAAAAATACTGTTGTTTATAAAAATTGCTTTGTTGATTCTAATTGATGGTTTTACTTGAGTTTTTGTGGTTGATTTTTCATCTAGCTTTCTAGATGAAAGCTTAAATGTCTGTGCTCCCCAAAATTCTGGTTTTGGCTTTAATTTCACACTTTATATATTTCTGGAGATGATTTTACCTACTATAATATCTTCAAATGACACTTATCATTACTGGTTTTCCAATTTATGTCACTGTCCATCTGTGCTCTCTTCAGCTCTTCTCTTCTAGGTGTATATGTACATGATTGGGATTGTATTTTTTGCACTCTGTTGAAGCTCCATCTATCTGTGTGATGGAGTCTTTGGCCAGTAAAACATTAGCTAGAAGAGACATGTGGGACTTCTAGAGAGAAATCTCTAAAAGATAGTGCGCAATTTTATAAAGCTCTCTCTGCCTCAAGGACCAGCAACTTTCCAATGGATGAATACTCTTGGAGTGAGGACCAAAGGGATATGTAACATGAGCAGAAAATAAAACTGTTGTTTTCTAGTCATTAAGATTTCAGGGATGTCTGTTACATACATCCCATAACATACAGGTTATGTCTGAAGCATAACCTAAACTGTCTGACCGATACTGTCTAAGTTCCAATTTTGTTTTCAGCCTGGATATCTGCACTTTGAAACTCCCCAAAGTATAATACAATCTTCCCCTCAAAATTGATCATCCTCTGGTCCTCCAAATTTGTTAATGGTGCAACTGCCCTAGGATTCATCTCAGTCCTTCTCTATCACACTCACATCTAATCAATCATGGAACCCATTCACCCTAGCTCCTAAACATCTTCATATAACCTATATATTCCATTGTGACTGGTGCTACGTTGGTTCATGCCAGAGTTTTTATAAACCCTTCCCAGTTAGTTTCTAGCTTTTCAGTTTGCCATTCCTTCAATCTGTCCTTCACATGACAACAGCAAGATTAAGCTTTCTAGAACATAAAGCTGATCATATCCCTTCTCAGCCTGAAATAATTCAATGTCTTCCTTTTTCAGTCAAGATTAAGTCCAAACGTTTAAATGGGATACAAGGCCTTTTAAGCTATTGTCTCTTGCTACCTTTCAGGCTTTATTTGTGTCTCACACATAGACTCTGTACTCTAACTATACTAAACTTCTTGGAGGAATTTAAGCTACTATTTCTTATTTTGTTCCTCTTTCTTTGTTTTTCTCATTACCTAGAGCGCTCTCCTAGCTCAGTCCCCATCAAAATCTATATATTTTCTAGCTTATATGCAGCCTTCAGAAATGGCTTCAATCAGGTGTGCCTGAGTGGCTCAGTCAGTTAAGCATCTGTCTCTGGCTCAGGTCATGATATCGAGGTCCTGGGATTGAGCCCCTTTTAGCTCTAAGCTCCTCGCATAGCTGGAGTCTGCTTCTCCCTCTCCGACTGCCCCTCTCCCCAGCTTGTGCTCTCTCTCACTCAGTCTCTCTCTCTCTCTCAAATAAATGAATAAAATCCTTAAAAAAAAAGAATGGCTTCAAATCAGCACCTTCTCTATGAAGAAGATTTGGCTGCACTTCCTTCCCCATGCTAAGTTAGGCAATGTCCTTAGCATGTTACTAAACAGTCCCTCAACAACTGTTTTTGAGTGTCTACTGTGATATTAAATTTATAGAAAGGGGACTTCATCTGCTAACACACAAATTTAATATATTGCAATTATTCTTATGTGTATCTGTCTACTCTCCTAGTCTATAAGCCCATCAATGGCAAGGACCATTTCTTTTTCTCCTTTTCTTTCTTCTTCTTTTTCTTCTTCTTCTGATTTTGAGAGAGAGAGAGCAAGAGAGAGCATATGCATGAATGGGGTGGGAAGAGGGGCAGAGGGAAAGGAAGAAAGAGAATTTTAAGCAGGCTCCACATCCAGCATGGAGCTCTGTGTGGGCCTCGATTTCGTGACCCTGAGATAGTGACCTGAACTGAAATCAAGAGTCAGATGCTTAGCCAACTGAGCCACCCAGGTCCCCTATGGCAAGGTCTATTTCTGATTAATCTTTATATTGCAGAAACTAACCACACAGTAGGAATAAATAGTTAAAAATATAATATTTTAAAATTCAGTTCAACTTTACAGAAATAAATTCAGCAATATGAGATCAGAAGAAATCAAGAGTTATAAGGAGAATAGCTCTTTAATATACTTGCTTACTATTTCATTTTCTCTTTCTTGTCTCAATTCTCAAACATCTCTATGTCAAATCTCTGGCAGTGGAATATTACAAAGATAATTATACAGTTTTAGCTAGGTCTTGGAAGGTAGCTTGACTTCTTTTGAAAATTTAACTGGGAGTGGAAGGGGAAATCCACCAACTCATTTTTTAATAAGAAAAATGTCTTTATCTCTGTAAACTCCAAATATTTTAAAATCATTTTTTATCTAGGGTTCTCTACGTGAAGCTGAAAACTGAGACTGTAAGTTATTTATTTATATATTTATTTATTATTTATCTATATTTATTTTAAAGATTTTACTTACTTATTTGATAGAGAGAGAACATGCGTCCATAAGCAGGGGGAGCAGCAGAGGGAGAAGGAGAAACAGGCTCTCCACTGATCAGGAAACCCAATGCGGGGCTCCATCCCAGGACCCTGGGATCATTACTGAGCTAAAGGCAGACTTTTAATCGACTCAGCCACCCAGGTGCCCTATAAGTACTTTTTAAACTTCAGTTAATAGCACAATATTTAAGACTAGAATGGGATCCATTTGGAATGGTTAAACTCCCATATATCACACTCTACCAGTGTAATGTCTTCTGGGTGAAAATAATAGGTAGTACTCAACACCCAAGCCAAAGTGTGTATCAAACCAAACAATTCTGATCCCATAACATTGCTGAGACCCTCTCCCTATCACCACTACCTTCAAGATGACACTCCTCCAATATAACATAGGTGAAGGAGTTTCAAATGCTGTCGGCCAGCTTCAGGTAGAATAGCTTCTGCTCTCTGCCAGCCAGATGGAGCAGGAGTGCTGGGGTTTGAAGGAGGTCAATGTACCTAACTGGAAAATACTCCCACAAATTCTCATTACCACAAAATACAAGATGCTATGTATACATGACATTCTTCAAATTCAAGATTAAGAAAAAACACCCCAAATACATTCCATGATGTCCCAAACTTCTCACTTCCACCTCTCACCAGTCACTGTTGAAAGAACTGATCAGAAGCCATTCCTACCACTACATTTCTTAGAACTAATGATACAAAACTCCTTTCAGAACACTGTCACCAAGGTGATCCAAAATTTAATTCAGCATATCTTGAATGCTTTGTGATTTAAAGCATCTCAAAACTTGCCTTCCACCCAGTAAGAGTGATAAGAAAGAAAATATATTTGCATCACCAATTACATGACTTCAGGCAGTTTTAGTTCTTAACATTTTTTTTAAAACCTGCAGTAAAAATAAAATAAAACCACCATTTTGAAAGGACAGTTTTGGTGGCATAATATTCATAACGGGGGCTAAGTTGCCTTGAAAATTATTTTATTAACTTTTAATAATAATTAACCATAAAAGAAAATGTTTTTTTTTTTAAAAAGAAGACAAAGAAGAAAATATATACAAAAAGTTTGGGGTTCTACCCTGATGGCTTCTGTTCAAGAAAAGCAAATCCTAAGGCAGTCAGTCTTTCAGAGTCTTAGGACAGCCCAATGGAAAAGCACATAAAATGTATTGACTGGTTCATCCAGAAAGGACTGCTCCTTAGGCAATAAAAAGATAACATGTTTAGCAAAGTCACTTTCTATTATATTTTAAGTTATTATATTATTTAACATATTTAACATATTAAACATATTTAGGAAATAATAACTACTTCCTTTATTTAAGTGGACTTGAATCTCCAGAGTTATTTTATTTGTCAAATGCTTAATATCATTTACCTGTCTGGGTTTAATATTGTTTTCCTTCTAAGACAGAAACTGGTATTTGTGATGGGCTGCATTTGTACTTCTGAAAGACACTTCTCCTGTAATTTTCTGATTTTGATGCAGCCACCTTGCCAGCCTGACTCCTCTGTTCCTGGATTCCAGTCTGGAGCTGTAGTGCGGTGCCCTCGCACACTGTTTAACAATGAGCTAACAATGAATTTCTACTTTGGAGGTAAGGTACTAAAACATTTCTATGAGGATTCTAATAGCCACAGGGAAATACAATAGTAGGAGTAATCTGCATTTTTTGAGACACTGCTAAATTCTAACAATAAAATTCCATCTGAAAACAAAACCACAGGGAGGATAAACAATTTCACTATAATGTAAACTGTAAAGCTCAACACCTATTAGAAACAGTGAGGCATTTGATTATGGGCACTATTATCCTGAATAGGTATTCCCAAATTATACTGATAAAAACATCCATTTCCCATTTTGCTTTACCTACCATTTCAGTAGTAAACATCTATAGAAAAAATTATAGAGCCCTACATCTGAAATTAAGCATGTACTATATATTGGCTAATACTTAAATAGAAAAAAAAAATTAGAAGCATTTTCATTGTTGGAAGTTGTCAAGTACAACTCTAATTTTTTAGATATTTTCTTAAGCAGTTTTGTAATGCTTACTTGGTCTCATCACTAAAGGTAATGGAAAGAATCCGCGTCAGACATGATGCCGCAGAACTCTTGTATTTCTCCATCTCCGGCAAGTAAGGCACTGACTTCCTTTTGTTCTTTTGTTTGCTTACCACCAATGATGTAAAAGATTCTGGTTCTTAAGCTCAGAGTTCTTTCCCTGCAATGCTACCGACTCACCGTGCATGCGGATCTCACCCAACCCTTGGGGGCTTGGAGAACCAGCTCAGAAATGCTGAGATTCTGGTTACTGCTAAAGTTGTGAGGAGTAAAGTGTCTTTTTCTCCTGACCCAAGTAGTTTCATGGCTTCTAACTGCATTAATGAAATGTGTTGGGCAAACTGGAGAATTTAAAAGTGGAGTGAAATAGCCAACACTTGACAACCAAATATGTTCCATTGAGGATGAATCCCAAACAACTAGTTTGATTTAGTACAAGTGAGGAATGAACCTATCACTTGATGGGGTTAGGACCAGGGGTGGCCAATGTTTTCTTAGAGGGCCAGAAGGAAAATATTTTAGGCTTTGCAAGCCTGATAGTGTCTTTTACTGCTGCTTACCTCTGCTGTTCTAGAACAAAAGCACCATAGACAATATATAAATGAGCAAGCATGGCTGTGTTCCTATAAAGCTTTATTTATGAATAATGGATCGTGAACTTTCTTTAATTTTACATGTAATCAAATATTATTTTTCTTAAAATTTTCCAATCATTTTTTAAATTAAAAAAAAAAAATTTAGGGACGCCTGGGTGGCTCAGTGGGTTAAGCCTTTGCCTTTGGCTCAGGTCGTAATCTCAGGGTCCTGGGATTGAGCCTCATGTTGGGCTCTCTGCTCAGTGGAGAGCCTCCTTCCTCCTCTCTCTCTCTCTCTCTCTCTCTGCCTGCCTCTCTGCCTACTTGTGATCTCTGTCAAATAAATAAAATCTTTAAAAAAAAATTTAAACCACATCTAGTTATAGGCTATATAAAAGTTGGCCTCAGGCTGGATTTGCTTTGTGAACCATAGTTTGCCACACTCTGGAATAGAAAAAAAAAAAAAATTGCCAAAAAGGAAAATTAAAGATATTAGTTTTCCTTTTGTTATCTTTGTTCTAATTCTTCTAGGGGAACCATAGGCACATGGGGGATTTGGGACAGGAAATCTTTTTAAAGCAGAGTATAAAAATTTTCTGTGTCTTCACTCCTCACTTTTGAACCTCAGATCCTTATGGTGTTCAGTTTGCCTGTCTTGTCATCTAGAGTGCTAAGGGACAGTTGCTAGGACTTAATATTTAGATTTCATTTGAGTATCAGTAATTTTACTTATTTTTGCATAGATTCTTTGCACCTCTTTTCTTCTTATTCTTCCATGAAACCCTCTCTCAGAGAAGCATCATACCTATGATTAGTTGGTCATGTCTCACAAAGGTTGGTACCCATAAGGAGTAGATTAAACAATGGACGATTTTTTTTAATTAACATATAATGTATTATTTGCCCCAGAGGTACAGGTCTGTGAATCGTCAGGCTTACACATTTCGCAGCACTCACCATAGCATATACCCTTCCCAATGTCCATCACCCAGTCACCCTATCTCTAAACCCCCACCCCCCAACAACCCCCAGTTTGTTTCCTGAGATTAAGAGTCTCTTATGACTTATCTCCCTCCCCTGTCCCATCTTGCTTCATTTTTCCCTCCCTAGCTCCCACGGCCCCCCAACCCGCCTCTCAAATTCCTCATATCAGAAAGACCATATGATAATTATCTTTCTCTAATTGACTTATTTTGCTTAGCATAATACCCTCGAGTTCCATCCACGTTGTTGCAAATGGCAAGATTTTGTGGGGTTTTTGATGGCTGCATAGTATTCCAACAATGGACGATTTCTTTGTTATCTTATATCATATTAAATTTTATAATTCACTCAAGGCAAAATTTTTTTTTTCTTTTCAGCATAACAGAATTCATTGTTTTTGCACTACACCCAGTGCTCCATGCAATATGTGCCCTCCTTAATACCCACCACCTGGCTCCCCCAATCTCCCACCCCCCCGCCCCTTCAAAACCCTCATATTGTTTTTCAGAGTCCATAGTCTCTCATGGTTCATCTCCCCTTCCAGTTTCCCTCAACTCCCTTCTTCTCTCCATCTCCCTATGTCCTCCATGTTATTTGTTATGCTCCACAAATAAGTGAAACCATATGATAATTGACTCTCTCTGCTTGAGTTATTTCACTCAGCATAATCTCTTCCAGTCCCACCCATGTTGCTACAAAAGTTGGGTATTCATCCTTTCTGATGGAGGCATAATACTCCATAGTGTATATGGACCACATCTTCCTTATCCATTCGTCCATTGAAGGGCATCTTGGTTCTTTCCATAGTTTGGCAACCATGCCATTGCTGCTATAAACATTGGGGTACAGATGGCCCTTCTTTTCACTACATCTGTATCTTTGGGGTAAATACCCAGTAGTGCAATTGCAGGGTCATAGGGAAGCTCTATTTTTAATTTCCTGAGGAATCTCCACACTGTTCTCCAAAGTGGCTGCACCAGTTTGCATTCCCACCAACAGTGTAAGAGGGTTCCCCTTTCTCCACATCCTCTCCAACACACGTTGTTTCCTGTCTTGCTAATTTTGGCCATTCTAACTGGTGTAAGGTGGTATCTCAATGTGGTTTTCATTTGAATCTCCCCGATGGCTAGTGATGATGAACATTTTTTCATGTGTCTGATAACCATCTGTATGTCTTCATTGGAGAAGTGTCTGTTCATATCTTCTGCCCATTTTTTAATATGATTGTCTGTTTTGTGTGTGTTGAGTTTGAGGAGTTCTTTATAGATCCTGGATATCAACCTTTCGTCTGTACTGTCATTTGCAAATATCTTCTCCTATTCTGTGGGTTGCCTCTTTGTTTTGTTGACTGTTTCCTTTGTTGTGCAGAAGCTTTTGATTTTGATGAAGTCCCAAAAGTTCATTTTTGCTTTTGTTTCCTTTGCCTTTGGAGACATATCTTGAAAGAAGTTGCTGTGGCTGATATCGAAGAGGTTACTGCTTATGTTCTCCTCTAGTATTCTGATGGATTCCTGTCTCACCTTGAGGTCTTTTATCCATTTCGAGTTTATCTTTGTGTACAGTGTAAGAGAATGGTCGAGTTTCATTCTTCTACATATAGCTGTCCAATTTTCCCAGCACAATTTATTGAAGAGGTTGTCTTTTTTCCACTGTATATTTTTTTCCTGCTTTGTTGAAGATTATTTGACCATAGAGTTGAGGGTCCATATCCGGGCTCTCTACTCTGTTCCACTGGTCTATATGTCTGTTTTTATGCCAGTACCATGCTGTCTTGGTGACCACAGCTTTGTAGTAAAGCTTGAAATCAAGTAACATTATGCTGCCAGTTTTATTTTTGTTTTTCAACATTTCCTTAGCAATTAGGGGTCTCTTCTGATTCCATACAAATTTTAGGATTATTTGCTCCAGCTCTTTGAAAAATACCGGTGGAATTTTGATCAGAATGGCATTAAAAGTATAGATTGCTCTGGGCAGTATAGACATTTTAACAATGTTTATTCTTCCAATCCAAGAGCATAGAATGGTCTTCCATCTTTTTGTGTGTCTTCTTCAATTTCTTTCATGAGTGTTCTGTAGTAGTTTTTGTACCACCTTGTTAACTTAAAAAAACACTTAGAACAATGCCTGACAGGAATGTTATTAATAAATGTTGGTTATTAATAATGTTGGCTATTATTGATATGATTTCTCAAGTTTGACTCAAGCTTGCCTGAACCAAGTCATCTAGGCTTTTCCACATCTTTTATTTATTTACCCAAGCAAGAAAGTAAAGCATGCAGTAATTTACATAATGCTTAAAGCTGAATTTGGATTCACACCTATGTGAAGTTTGCTGTAATGGAAATGGATAACTATTTTTTCTCTAGGAAGGAATTCACAAATAATTAGAAAACATAGAATGAGTGAATGAGTGAAACTGTCACAATCAACTTGACCTTCAATTCACTGGCTAAACCAGAGCACAGGCTCCAGAGGGCAGATTTCATAGACAGTTAAGCTGGGTAGCTATGTCTTACTTCTCTCTTTAAATTATCAAGCTGCTTTCTTTTTCATCCTGAACACACATAGAGAATGACCCAGCAGAACAAGACCCCACAGTTTGACCCTCATCTGTTCTAGATAGTATCCCTGAGTGAATATATTACTTAATTTGCTGCATAATAGCCATTGAGCAATACCCAAATCTCAAGTAAACACTGAGCTTTGCATTCCTCACACACACATTCCTTCTTTCTAGACAGTATTTTTAGTCAGGACTTAAGATTTTCTGCAGGTCTGGAAGAAACCTTTCTTTTGTAAGTCAGTGCTAGTCTAATAACATTAGCAATTTGCCAGGACAAGAGTGATAACCCTATTGTAGGTTGGTTGACAACAAACACTTTGGTAATTTCTTAGGAAAAGTATTTCCTGTTGATCATTAAAAGCCAAATTTTGAGTCACTTCCCCCTCTGGATTAAATAAATACTATTAGTTTCTCAACTGTGTACAGTAAATATAGATTTCAAGACTTGTTTGTCTGCATTTCTTAAAACATTTATGAACATTGAACAGATGAATTTGTTTTAAGCATATTTTTTCATTTGAACACTTTTCCCAATGGTTTTTAATATGGATACTGTTCATCACATATTGAATAAAGCAACTTTTACTTTATTTAATGTCTTGACCCAAATCACATTGTCTCCATAAATATTTTACAGTCTGTGTGCAACAAAAGCGTGATTACCAAAGTCATGTCTGCACTTGTAGGTAATATACCATAAAAAATGGATTATTTTCCCCTTCCCTTGTTTTTGAGAGAGGGAATTGGTGCTTGCATTTGCCCAAGTGGGTTTTTTTTCTTTTTCTTTTTCTCTTTTTTTACACTAACTAGCTCCTTAGGGGTAAGATGTTGGAAACATGGGCCTGTGCCAAGTTACTATCTCTATAAAATTCACAAAAGAACAAGAAAACATTGCTCACTTTACTTCTTTCCAGCTGCTTTTCCCTGAAAGAAGAAATTTTGAGACTTCCATTATCCTGATTAATAGAATGAAACTACTCCATGACTGATTAGGAAGAACTTACATTGCTATTCAAAGGAGTGATATAAAATAAAATAAAATTCAAAAAAAAATTTTTTGAGAGCTAGCGATCATCTTGCCTTCTTTTAGCAGTTAATTTGTCACACACTTTGAAATTAGAGTAGTGCGTATAAGCATCAATACTTTGGAAATGTATTTGAAAGGATTATAAAAAGAGAAAATGGTTTATAAATTCTATGGGTCACCTTTTGCTTTTATAGCATAAAAAATAAAGACACACTCTGATCTCTCAGTGAAATGCAACCATCTTGGACAATTAAACAGGGTGGGTTTTTGCATTAGTGTTCTCCCTCCCCCCCTCCCCCGCAGTGGTATAATCATTTTATTCCTCCTCAATTCTTATCTACTGAGATAAACTAAAGTGTGTTTATTTAATAAGGACTTTTCTAAGTTTCTAGGGACCAAGCAATGCTTTGGGGGGGGGGGCCTTTCAGCATTTGTCTCAATTGATGAACAGTCAGTCCAGCCAGAAACAACCACGTAAGTGGTTTTAAAAGGAATAAAGTAGTCACCAAATGAATGCATATTTACGTGTTTATGCTTTTTCTATCAGCTCAAAGAAAAATAGCTTTGTCACATTTATGTGAGATAATGATAACGTATGCTACTGCAAGTGTTTGTGTAAGTATGCAGAGGAAACTTGGGTATGAAATTTTATAAGTAATACAACATGGTTCTTGGAAAAGCTACATTAAAAAAAAAAATACAACAACTCAACAGCACCTTACAACCATAATTAGATTGGTGCAATGACTATGGTCTGTGGCCTTCTCAGCCCTTCCTCCCCACTACCTTTTTCCACTAATAGACACTGCCACTCTGGAATGTAGGTTGGACACGTAGATAAGGCAAAGTCTGGCCATAGTCAGAGCTCCAAGACATGGGCACCAGCATCCATTCAGCTTGATGGTTCCCCAGGGGAGTTTTCACACTTGTTTTGACAGAAAAAAATAATTTTTTGTTGTTGTTCAAGACACTATAAAGATGCAAGTTTGGAGTACCAATCACTGAATCCCTTTAATGGTTTTGGCGGGTCTGGGAAATTGAAACTGACACATAAAGGAACAAGAATGAGAGGTGAAGCAAAAGAAAGTTCGATGGCATTCAGGTCTCCACTATCATTTGTTCACAAGGCCCACTTGACTTCTGAGTGTCCCATAATCTGGTCGTTTGAGGCAACAAATCCCTCACATTCTGAACAATACTGTACAGCCAATGGATGAAGAAATATAATGGCAACTGTCCGCCAGATGTCAAGCTAAAAAGATTAAGAGTCCCTGCCCCAAATGTCTTCCTCCCTGTTTCCCATGATACTGGGAAAACTCCAAGATTCCAATTCAAGTATAAATGTCTCCTACAATGAACAAATACTAGGAAAGGATTTCTGACTTCTGGTTTGACGACGTGGGAGTAAATACAATGCTATCTTCTCCTCTTGGAAATCTTCCTGAACAATTAGACGGCTTTTTAAAAATATGCATGTACAAAGAGATTTTTATTTCCATAAGATTAAGGTTCTCTGGAGTGGGAACAGAAAAGAGCTCAAAATTAAGTGTTATGTGTTGTCCCCAAATACAGTAAGTGAGAAAGGTAAAGCTTAAGTAGAGGTACAGAAAGACCCTGGGAACCACTGATTTCAAATGAAGAAAAGGAGAACATACTTCTCTAAAAGAGTCAATGCACTCCAAAGATGAACCCAAGGAAATAAAAGTGTTTATTGGACCAGCCATATAGCCTGCATGGATTACAACCAGTAACTTTTTAATGTCCTGCTGGTATTGAAAAGTAGCTAGGTGTACAGAATGAGGAAATGTATGGTCAGCCTATTTTTTTAGGAAGCACTCTATACATGAGTCTTCTAGAAGATTATGATTCCAAAGTACAAGCATCCCTGGAGTTACATGTTTTTGTTGGCTGGGAATAAAGTATAAGACAACCCCTACCCCCAACACACAGACACACACATACATATACACCAGAATCTTCAGCACAAGCCAAGAACATTAGCCTAGAACACCCCAAAATTCAGGCCCTTCATCATGTTCCTATAAAAAAAGGTTCAGGTAGAATTCTTACAATTCAAAACTGACTGTCTAAAATTATCAGAACAGTATCTATATAAGAATACTACAAGTAAAAGGATAAACAAATGACAAAGAACAGTCAGAATAATATATATATATATGTGTGTGTGTGTGTATATAGTAAAAGGATAAACAAATGACAAAGAACAGTCACTTGTCATTTGTTTATCCTTTTACTTGTAGTATCCTTTTACTTGTAGTATATATACTTGTAGTATATATACATATATATGTGTATATATGTATATATATATACATATATATATGTGTGTGTATATATATATATATATATATACACACACACACCATTGAACAGATTAAAACCATAACTAAATATACTGACATGAACTCAGTAGAACTTAAGAAAGATAGGATAAAACAATAACTTAAGGATATATAAACAATGCAACAAAGGTTAAGATAAGAAATGGAACAAAGAACTAGAAGCAATGCACACATGAAAAGCAACTCAAGAGAAAGCAAACACTGATGATGGTACAGTTAGATACACAGAAATCAGAAATGAGAAAATTGAAGTAAGTAGAAATGAACTTGGATTTTAAAATGATTAAAGAGATAATAATAATAGAAATGAAATATGACAAAAGGGATTCAATATATGAATAATTCCTAAAAAATAAAATCTGAACAAATGAAATAGAAAAAGACATGTCAAAAATTTAAAACAAGGAAATGTTCCAGAAAAAAACGGTTTGAATTTTCAGACAGAAAAGGCAAACTATACTCCAGACAGGGTGGAGAAAGGTAATACAAATGGTCATTGTCTGATAAAGCTGGTGGATTTCAAATATAAAGAGAGAGCCCCTTAAGGATCTTCGCTGAAAGGTCAAGTCATCTATAGAGGTAGAAATTCAGGTTCGCCTTGGGTTTTTCCATAAGATGCTTCTGGTAGTGAGTGGGACCATGCCTTTAAGTTTTCAGAGCAAAATAATCAGCAACTGATAGTGGTTCTCCCAGTCTGAGGGTGGCCCCAGCAGTAGAGAGGGGAGACCAGGAGAGTTTGAAGGGTTAAGCCAGACACTGGAGAAGCCAGAGTCAGTTGTAGTTTCTAGATGACCTTCTTGTCATGCATTATTTTTCTCTCTCCATTTCTATCGTCTAACTCTAGACAAGAGTTTTCCCATGAGTTACAAGGAATGGGCAAAATGTACATATATACTCCATGTAAAACCAGTCCCTATAACCCTACACCAGATTCTGGACCTGCCCCTCTTATAAGCAAGGTTTATGCTCCTACAAAGAGAATATTTTCCTGCATCATCACCTTTCCTTTTCTGTTTGTTTATCTCACCATCATTAGAACACAACCATTTTTTCCCATCTGTATTTACTTTCTCACTCCTTTTCTGTCCTTGACCCGCTTTAGTTGGGTTTTTCTCCCCCATATCCCAAGCCACTGAACTGTTAATGTCCTTAACCACCTTCATTTTGCCAAATAGAATCATCTGTTGCTTACACTATACCCTTATACCTAACAAACATGACTGTAGAGTCCATAGGATTTATACCTTATTTTAGATTTATTAGAATAAAGAGACTTGTCTGGGAATAACCTGGAGCAATAGCCTCTTTAAAGACCCACAGCCTCCAAAATATTTCCTACGGGGTTTTCAAAATAATCTTTCCAACACAAACTTAGCCTTGTCATTTGTGTGCTTAAAGCTCATTAGCAAATTTTCAAGGCATTCTGAGATTACAAAGCACACCCAATGTTTTGCAATCTAAGCCTTGCTCCCCAATCGTATCATTGTTCAACACTCTGCACCGCATCACACACCTTGGCAACACCAGGCTCCCTGCAGTTCTGTGAGCACATCAGGCTGTGTCACGTCTCCACATCTTTGTGCATATCTTTTTTTTTTTAAGATTTTGTTTATTCATTTGACAGACAGAGGTCACAAATAGGCAGAGAGGCAGGCAGAGAGAGAGAAAAGGAAGCAGGCTCCCTGCTGAGCAGAGAGCCCAATGCGGGGCTTGATCCCAGGACCCTGAGATCATGACCTGAGCCGAAGGCAGAGGCTGAACCCACTGAGCCACCCAGGTGCCCCATCTTTGTGCATATCTTTAAGCTCCCTCTGCGTGGAATGCCTTTGGTGTGCCTGGAAAACTTCTGCTCATCCTTTAAAACGAAACTTGAATGTTAGCTCTTTTTTGGAAATCCCTACATGGTAACCTCTCTCTTCTACTGCTTCTCCTTCTCAACAATGGTTGAGCAGAATTAATTAATTACATTCTCCTCTGCATGGCAATAGGTGGATACTAGCAGAGTGATCACCTTTAAACATGTTGCTGAACTCCGCTGAACGGTGAGGTTCCTAAGCACCCACACTTTAAGCACTATACTCCCAGCATACAGCTCAAGTAGGAACCCAAAGCGGGGAGCAGGTGAAAGAGGGGACAGTAAAATAAAGGTGAATGAATGAACAAATGAACGAATGAATGAATCAATGGAATTTCATCACTATTGTTTCGATAGAAAATATTTTCCCGATTTCCAAAACTCATATTGCACGTAGGCATTTGAAACACAACAGACTAGGAGTGGCACCAACTAGATGGCAGAGTAGGAAGTCCTAGCCCTCTTCTCGTCACCCCACAGAACACCGCTCTAATAATGCTATGTGGACCCAATGCTTCATGAAATCCAGTTCGTGCCACAATTAAGAACTCATCTTCTATTCTTGAAATTTTTGTTGTTTCTTTCTATGTTTAAACCAGATGTTCTTATGCTATAGACCCCTTAAAAATTCATAGATGGTCTTGAGACTGTGAACACCAGCACCACGCCCCATGAAGTCTTATGCAAACTTTTGTATAAATTTACATATAAGTGTTATTTTTCTGGGAAGAAGACCTACAGGTTTCAAAAATTGATTTTTATGAATTATTTTTTTTAAGATTTTATTTATTTACTTGACAGGGAGAGGGTGACCACAAGCAAGGGGAGTGGCAGACAGAGGGAGAGGGAGAAGCAGGCTCCCCGCTGAGCAAGGAGCGGGAAGCCGCACTCGATCCCAGAACTGTGGATCATGACCTGAGCCAAAGGCAGATGCTTCACCAACAGAGCCACCCAGGTGCCCAG
The DNA here is from genome assembly GCF_963455335.1 of Martes martes. Lineage (NCBI taxonomy): Eukaryota > Metazoa > Chordata > Mammalia > Carnivora > Mustelidae > Martes > Martes martes. The sequence continues at coordinate 43,413,916 of NC_137891.1, forward strand.
ACATATACGAATGAAAGCAAGATCAGAGAGATACCACAGTGAACATGAGAATTTGTTTTTAAAAGTAAAAGAGGCTAAAAATACATGATCTTTCTTATAAACTACTTTGACCCTTTATGTTCAAAAGGAAAACTTAGAGAGGGATGACTTCTATAAATGAGACCTGTTGGTGGCCTGAGAAAGCGAGTTAGGTGAGGAGGCTCAGCAGCAGACTGCGGGGTGCTGTGAATGCAAAGGCACCGAGTGCTCCCAGCGGGCGGGGCAGGAGCCGGGCGGGGCAGGAGCCACGCTGGGCTGTACCGTTTCATCTCCTTCCCTGAGCCTGGAATTTGGAGATCTAGCAACAGTCCTCTGCCCCCTCTCCTCCCTTTCCCTCTCCCTTTATCTCAAACCATTATTTGGGAAATAATAGTTATTTAGCATGGAGAATCAGCCCCACTTCCCCAATCAATCTCTTTCTCTCTCTCTCCCTCTGCCAAGAGTGGGGGAGGAATTGCTTGGTTTGGCAGCTGTCAGCCCGTCATTACGGGCTCACTGTCCCATCTGCACTGCTTAGATTGGTGCAGTCACAGGGGGGTTTACCCAAACAGGCTCTCAGGGGAACAGTAACATACCTCTTGATTTGGCTGTGAAGTTATACTTGTGATTATTAATAGACAAGATAAGAGGCTGGTGCTCTATTCATCCACGTTAGAGCTAATTACTCAGTTTGATCTAAGCTGATTAGAATACTGATAGATAACCACACCACGTTTATAGCTACAGCAAGCAGTGGCCAAGAGCCTTGACACAGTGCTGCCATTTGGGTTTATCAGATAGGAAAGAAGGGCGGGGGTGGGGCGGTGGGGGGGAAGAAGAAGCTGCTTTGGTTGATTAGCAATGTGCTGCATGGGACCATTTATAATGAAGCATATCATTTAAATTTTCCTTTACAAATGAGTCCAACGCGCATTACAGGCTGCAGGCTCTGTTAATTGTCACAAACATTGCTTTTTTTTTTTTTTTTTTTAACATTATTAGCTCTTTGGCAGGATCTCCATTGTTGACTAAAAACTTGGCATGATCAGGGCTTGCTGAATAATTTAGGTGGTTGGCAGCTGGAGAAGGAGAACGCACACATCGAGGCAGACAGACGTGCTGCTTGAGCTCTTTATATAATAGGATTGTATACAAAGCAGAGTACAGTCGGCAGTGACTTCTGTGTCTGTTTATAGGTAAACACTGATGTTAGTTTTATAGGAAAACTGGAGGGCTACTTCTCACAAATCATAGGCAGCATATGAGACAGATGCACTGGAGGACTGTTGGGATGACTCGGATCATCTCTCCGGCTCTCCCGGAGCGTGACTGCGGCAGCTTCCGCACACCGGTACTTCCGCTGCCTGTGTAGGGGGGTCGATGAGGTCTCGGTGGCTGGCCGTGGCAGCTGTCCTAGGAAGGAGAGCCACCTGAAGCTCTGAAAGCTTCCAAGCAGCAGACCAGCAAGACCGGTGAGTCATGCAGTCCATGAAACACCTTCATTTGGGAAGCTGGTGTATCTGATTACGGTTGGGGGGAGGGGATTATCACTGCCACAGGTGGAAGAACACGGAGAAGGTCCCAGTTGAGACGGCAAATTCTTAGTGCATGCACACGACACTTTCAGACAAGAACCAGACCCACGATTCTCCTTCAGCTGGGCGTTCGGCACCTCTACAAGCAGATTCCTTGGGACAAAAACTCAACCCAAACTTGAAGTCAATAGGATTTATCAACCCACATAAGAACAAGCACAGGGGTAGAACTGGCTACATGCAGATTTAAATGGGGTCACAGGGATGCCATTTCCACCATGGGTCTTTCTTCTGATGCACTGGCTTTGTTCTCAAAAAAGCTCGAGTCCCCTTGACAAGTTGGCCAGAGGCCGCTCCAGCCTCGCATCCCTGCCTGTTCAAGGCCAGCAAGAAAGAGTGAGTGAGAGACCGCCAGCCAAAGCTCTGAGATTGGGTCTTGAAGTCCCAGCAGGTGCACAGAGCATGGACTCCTTTCTGAAGCAATCGCCACAGAGCTGGGGGCAAGACTAGGAGTGAGGAGGATGCCACCCCCCATAAAAATTGGGACAACCCAGCTGAAATAAAAATATAACGGTACAGTGACCCTTGACTAGTTTCACCGTAGGAACTGAGGTCAGTTTCTGTTTATCTGTCCTATTCACTGGCCCAAGAATAATTTTGGAGCAATAAAATATATTAAATATATGTGTATATATATTAAAATATGTTAATAAAATATATTAATGAAAGACCTGGACAAGTGTATAGCCATATTGCAGTCTACCTCAGCACAAGCAGTAGAGTGAGAACTGACCCCAGAAGTCTATAACAGCATGCGGTAACAATTATCTTCTAGAGTACTAACTTGAGCCCCTTGTGGACTGACATGGCTGTACCCCCAGTCTACAGGGAGTCAAGTCAGACATGCTTTGATCTGGTGCTTTGATCCCCAGCACCAGAGCAAATTCCTCTATGCTAAATACACTGATCACTGAATTTTAGGTGCGCTTCCAAGAGGAGAGGAAAAGCTATGTCCATTCTCGTGTATCTTTTCTTCCCCCTTCAGTCTGCTTGTTTACTAGGTTAGCAATAAACTGAAGTGAAACAGTGTTTGTCTGAGTCTGAGTCTACTCTTGTCAACCTTGATACTAGGACCGTCCTTTCTGGTCTGTCTAGCACATGCAAAGTACCACAACAAGACGGCCAGATGGCCCTCATCGGGGTTGCAGCCGGTCATGGTTCTACCCAAAAGCATGAATCCGCCATTTGTGGAGCTTTCATAGTACATCACACAAGCATATTCAAGTCATGTGACTTCTAATAAACAGATCTGTTGCACATTCTTATCAGCAGGATCTTTCTTGATCCTGGCTTTTCAACAGCCTGTTTTTTAGAGAACAATCTTTGGTGAACATGTGGATAGTACTGTCACTTACCTCTCAGTGATATCTCTCTCTTTTTGGCCCCTCTGTCTACTTTTTCACAGCCAGCTGACTCCACGATGAATTTTCCCAGGAAAGATTTAATAATTTGAAAAATAATTTTACACTAAGATTCACGTAGACCAACAAAGTGATGTGTAGGTATTGTAGAATGCTGACAGAAGATAAAAGTAAGGAATACTGCTTGCTACCTCTTTAATTACCTCAATGATAGTTTGAGCCCCATATCTGGATCAGCTCACCCACAAACATGACACAGTGGTATACTGGTTTATTACAAGGTCCTGTATTTTCTGTTTTGAAATAATCTGGAAACTTGACTATACACTTCTTCCTGAGCTAAGACATAACGGAAGTCCTAGAATATTAATATGAATCAGAAAAATTATTTCAGAAGAAAACAATGAAGCAATGCGACTGTTATCATGCTCATAGAATAAGTTTCTGATAACAAATATATGTATATTATATAAAATATAGTCTAGAAAGCAAAAGAAAGGGGAAAAGGGCTAGTTTTGATAATCTCAAACTGGTAAAGGACATGTAGGCAATATATAGGCTTTACCATGTTTTTTACCAGCTTGAAACCAGGAGAAGGATATTGTAAATGGCATGGCAGAATAAAAAATATTAAGAAATTCTAACCTAAGAAATTTAGGGGAGGGGCACCTGGGTAGCTCGGTCAGTTAAGCATCTGCCTTTGGCTCAAGCCATGATCTCAGGCTCCTTGTTCGAGGGGGAATCTGCTTCTCCCTCTAACTCTTCCTCTGTGCTCTTTCTCTTTCTCTCTCAAATAAATAAATAAAATCTTAAAAATGAAAGAGAAGAACTTGAGGGGAAAACTAAATCTTAAAAATAAACCTGTTCTTTCAAACATGTCGCTCTCTCTTTCTCTCTTTCTCTCTCTCTCCCCACTTCTCTCAAACCTTCCAGAAACTTCCTATTCCTGTCTGGTTCCTTCATCCACTCTTCAATTATTTATTTATTTATTTATTTATTTATTTATTCATTCACTCACCTGCTCATTCATTCTACACATGACTTCAAAGCAATTAATAGATGTCAAGCTCTATGTGAGATCTTGGTAATATAAGATGAATAAAACACAATCCAAGTCTTCAAGAGATTAAATCTTGTAAGGTATGACACACCAGTGAATAGATGACTAAAACATCCATTAGCAAATATTACACTAAGGTTGTACAGAGCTCTTATTGGAGGGATGGGAACACTTCCTGGAGGAAGTGAGGTCAAAACCACGTCTTGATGTTCTAGTCATATTAACTGAGGGTAAGGAGTCTGCAAGACTGGGAAGAAGGAAGCGCATCAGTGTTAGGGAAAAGTCCAAATAAGTACTCCTGAAGCTTAGAATGCCAGGAGCAGAAGAAGCTATAAAGGTAACCAGACCCAGATCATAAAGGAACCTCAGTGCACACCTAATGTATTGGGATTTTATCCTAGAGGATCACTCTGGAAGTAGAGTGTGGGGCAAATAAGACTGATTTAATACTGGAGTCAGCAAGAACAATTATACAATCGATAAAAATATGGAAGAACTAAAGTAGTGGCAGCAGGAGGTATGAGAGGAAACACACAGAATCAAGAGATTTAAGGAGATAGAATTGATAAGGCTTAATTCAGTCTTCTTCTTGTTGTCAGTTTCCAGCACAAGACATTCTTTTCCCTTGACTTTCTTTTCCATTTATTTTTCTAAAACCTACCAGCCTCTTTATTATCAAGTATGTCTCTTTTACACTTTCTCCAGTTAAACGGAGGAAATATGGTTCATAGATTTACCTGATAGCCAATTGAGTACGGTACAACATTTAAAAATACATTAAAACCCGCTCAGCAGGAGTGTGAAAATCTCACAGATTGGAATATATCACAGAAATCAAATGTTTTTGTGTAAGTAACACCATTGTGTGGCAGAAATGGGGGTATCATTCAAACACAGTTCATTGGAGCTGTATGATGCAATAGCCCACGCTTAGGTTCAGGTTGCTAGAACAGTGAGTAGGTATTATCATGACTTGCTTGGGCTTCTCTATTGAATGTCACTCTGACTTCTCAGAACCCCAGGAAGAAGTTTAAGTAGAAAGACAGAGAAAAACAAGATTTGCTCTTCCAAATATTCTGGACAGTGGTGTGGTTCTGCATCAGGAAAAACAACAGGCTGAGGTAAACATTTAGATATCATTTCCAACAATATCACTTCTGTCCTGTATTTCCAGAATGAACATCTGATTACCATTAAACTTTATTCTCTTGGAAAAATAATCCTTCCAATCGTGTAAGCATTCTTGAATTGTAGCCAAAGAAATACGTTTCAGTAGTTCCTTGCAATGTAGATTTCATTATGTATTAATGAATCAAGCAAATCAATGTTCTAATAGACCATTAGATGATTTTTTCATGCATGCATCCATCCTTCTAAACATGCAATCAAATAAAGTCGGATCCACATCATGGTTGCAGATTAAAAGCATCACAACTCGTAACTTTATCCAGATATAGTTTTAAGTAACATCCATGAAATGTACATACCAAAATGATACTGACAAATCCTCCAAATCCCACACTTTTAGCACAGTCATGTTACTCTACTTTATCATCTTATCTTTGTAGTAACTAAGTGATGACATTGAGGCCATATGATAAATTAACCAATGGACTTGGAAAACTATGTATAAAGAGTCAAGTAAAAGGGAAGTGTGAGTTCATAGCCCTTAGTTAATAATTGATGGCAGATACCAGAAATATTCTACTAGCAAAATGTTTCAAGGGAAGGGCGATAAAAGGATTGGCATCTATAGTTCAAGTGATTAAAAAAATTTCACTCTGGATATTTGAGACCCCTTTTCCTTATGCTGAAAAATTAATGTGAAGACCACATTATGCAAATTTCAAATTATGGCATTTATTTGAAATGAGGCACAAGTCCTTCAAAAATCTCTTTTTAATATCCCACTCATTATAAAATTGAAAAAGGATTGCACTCAATAATCTGAATAAATGCCTTGTTAAACTCAGTTTTATTTTAAGTAGCAGTTCTGAATGTGGGAAAATTGGCCTGAAATCAGGCCCCTGCTTCTCTATTGTGCCCATCTCTTACCCTCTCCCTCTTGACCACTATAGCCCAACCTCCTGATCTCCTTTTCAGACCCTCCAAAGTAGTCAGCTCCTTCTGTATCAGGGTCTTCATCTTCAGCCAGATGATTCTGATATAATTGCCGGGTGTCTGCCTTTAATAAATATATCCCCAGTGATTCTAATGTTTGGCCCACTTTGAGAACCATTAATAGCATGTAAAAGGCAGAGACTTTCCCAGTTTTATTGACCTCTCCAGCAAGACCTAGGACATTATAACATTCAAGAAATACTCATTGACTGAATAAATGAAATTGGTTAAAGAAAAGAAACAAAAGGAAAGAACTCTAAGAAAAAACTGGAATGACCCAACCAATTGATAAACTTCCTATGTCTTCTTTAGTTCTCATGAATAAACATGCATTTCTTCTAATGCAGTAATGGCAACTCTTAGCTCTTTGAGCTCACAAGAGCCTCTGGAGCACGAGAACCTTTTAATAAAGTACCTCCTCTTTGTTATAAATCATTCATGGAGTAAGAGACTCTTACAGAACTAGCAGTGTTACTCACTTTGATAAATCTCATAAAGATAAAGAGTTTAACAACAGACTCATAAAAAGGTCGCTTATGATAAAGTCCAAAGGCCTACAGCTACTAGTTCACACCGCTCTAGGATGTTGACGATGAAGAAATAAAGAAACTGATGAGGTTGATTATAGTGTTCAAATCATTTGATAAGTTGAGACCCAATAATTCCTCCCAAAGTGGAAGTTTGCTTTCTATACAGCCATGAGCTCCCTAGAACAATATTAGTGTAAAATGACGAAGGTCTCAGATGGAAAGAGAAACTTTAAAAAGCGTAATCGTATATTCTATTCCATTTGTGTTCCCTCCAGAAAAGCAAGTCGTTGCCTCCAAGAAGGAGCCCAATAAAGGAAAAAAAGGACTAATAATCATGTTGAGAGTCAAACCATCTCTTGAGTGTTTATCACCTGCCAGGGACATTGCTAAGAATGTCCACATGTAATCTCATTGGATTCTCAAAATAACTCTCTGAGATAAATGCTGCTATTCATCTTTGGGAGGTTAATTGGTCTGCTGAAAGCTTTATAGCAGTAAGTGGTAGAAGTGGCTCTCAACCCAAGCCTGCTGACAACAGGACCGCACCATCTACCTCTCTGCTCTCTGTACCACCCTCCAGCGATGTGTACACCTTACAGACTACAACACAAATCCCAAACGCATTGTCCCTTTCTTGTAGGAATTTTCCTTACATTCTTCTCTTCGTGCGCATGGGCCTGCTTGGTCACAAGGGCTAATTCTTTAGCAATAGCTTCAGTGCACACACAATCAAAAATGTTTTATAGAGTTGATAATAGGTACTCCTAGTGCAACCTGCTTTCAGATTTCACGTAGATAAACTTGCTCCTCTGAGTAACTCAAGTGTTTTGATGACATTTGTTTTGTGTTCTTTTTCTGTGAACTTAAAATGCTCTCACAAGCACCCGCAGCTCCACCGAGTGTCTGTTATTCCAGGTACTTAACGAGAGATTCTGTAGGTCTCGTTTCTCATTTTGTTTTCAGAATTGTTCTTTTAATTATTGCCACTTCCCAGATAAGGAAGTTCGGGCATGGAAGGGCTGTGTAACTGGCTCAAGGTAAAAGAGTTAGTAAGTGGCAGAGCTAGAATTCAAATACAGATTTGTCCTCCCCTATACCACCTGCCTCCCAGGGAAATAACTGGGTATTTCTGCCCTGGACAATAGTGTATTCAACTCTTTTCTTGGACTTGATTAGTTATTTAATAATCTTCTTTTATTCCTGTAATGGGTTCTTACAAACACTGCTCTTGACCCAAACAAGTAAAAAGTGTTATAATGGATGTTTAAGTTTCCAAAGAAGAATAAAATAATGGTAAGGAGCTGGGGGGGAAACTTCTGTTTTAAAATACTGATTAAATAGGGAGATGCCAAGGTGCTTGCACGGAAGATGATACTGTTCACGACCACTTGGCTCTGCCTGGAGATGCTTTTCAGAGAAAAGCCAGTACTGGAGTAAAACATTTTTCATCTGATCACAGCCAAGCGTTTTATTTTTTCAAGCAAAACCAAGTGCAAATTGTGTTTGTTTTTGAAATTATGATCTCTACTTTACAAGTGAAATTCCACACACCAAAGTGTGAGTTTATTTTGATAAAACCACATTTCAGATTCCACATGCAACTATAAAATCAGGACATGTGGTGTGGGGTTTTCATAAAAGTCAAAATCTGGTAATTAGCACCAAAACTGTCTTTGAAATCTGAAAGTATTGGAGATAATAGAAATAAAAGCGCATGGAAATGCCAAGAATCTCTGTTTGTGCTAAATCCTACCCAAATACCACAAAGCACCAAGGTGATACACATTTTGAATCCGTTATATCCTGCTTATTAAGGGGGGTGGGGAATGGGCATATTTTTGCAACATTTTTTCTTTCCTCTTTTTAAAAGATGGATTTTATTTATTTGAGAGAGCGAGAACAGCGCGTGTACAAGCGGCAGGGGATGGGGTAGAAGGAGAGAGAGAGGGAGAGAGAATCTCAAGCAGACTCCCCACTGAGTTCGCAGCCCAGTGTGGGGCTTGATCTTGTGACCCTGAGATCATAACCTGAGTAGAAGTCAAGAGTCAGCTCCTCAATGGACTGAGCCACCCAGGCACCCCAACATTTTTTATTTCTAGAGAGATTTCTCCTGGTTTTAAATTGTTCAAATTTCAAGTGGAGCTTTACCAGCTGGGAAACTGCACTACAGACCTGAACATATATAATGACCTTTAGCCAGGAAAGGAAACATTGCATAAAATCTTTAAAAGTAGTTCCTTCCATCGCCTTTAAATGGGTATCTTCGTATGAAGACAGAGAAATGATCCAAAGGGTAGTTGAGGACGGATTATATGAGAAAAAAACTGAAATGCGAAAGTTCATAACCCCCCGACGGGCATTCATTTTTGTCCCAACCGGTAGGGTGCATGTGTGCGGGTGTGTGCATACATTTTAATTCTGCCAGCTTTAACAGGAGTTAAAGAAATAAAAATAAAATCTACCTTGGCAAGGTTCCAGCCCAAATTGGTGACTGGATGCCTGATTCTGTTGATTTCAATAGCTGCATCACCTCCTGTTCTCCCGCGCACCTCCGGCCTATGTTATTATATAGTAGAGAAGTAGTAGGATTTCATGTTTCAAGAATTGGCAGCAGATTGCACCAGCAGTCCTTAAACAGCAGCATACTGTATTTATTTGTATACTGCATTTAATCCAATGTATGTAATTCTATCTCCAAATTCAACATTTGTTGGCCATTAAATAGGGAATGATTCTGTTTAAGTCAAAACAGCAGTCAAAACAGGAACAATGCTGTATTATAGCTTGGATGTGAACTAAAGAGTTGATACCAATTTTTTGGAAAACAACCAACGTCTTTTATTTTGAATAATACACTCTGTTTTTATAGAAAGTAAATCAAACCTTTAGTTATGTAGGAAAACCATTTTACATATTCAAGGGGAGTAAACTTGTAATGAAATAACCCCAAAATAATTTCTTAGAGGATAGTGTCACCTGTAAGACTAAGATTAACAAAATAGTGGCATTCCAATATATGTATGAGGAACCTCTAAATAATCACATTGCTTTTAAGACAGTTAACATTATTAAAACAATTAAATTTTTGTGTGTGTGTGTGTATGTATGTATTTACGATGTACAAATAGGGAATGGACAGAATTTTACTGGAGAAAGAAAAAAGGTTTTGAATACTGTTAAATACCCAAAGGTTTTAAATTGTTAAAAAGGTACTTAGATTTGAAGATATAAAATACAAAGTTGATCTGCACTGAGCCTTTGTATAGCAAGACACAAATGTATTTCATTAATTAAAGGAGCCCAGATTATTTATGTTGAAAGTTCCAAATTATTTGTCCCACCCAAATTGCATCACTTTATCTTCGTGATACTGAGTTTGGACAAAATGACAGAGCCAGGCACTGGGCATGTGAAATCATACTACCATCTGGGACTAGGAGAACAAAGTGTGGAGAGCCAAGGATCACCAGCCAAATGATGGTCCCACTGCCCAAAATCTCCTGTGATGTCTCCAAGTGGCCTCATATGGTTAATGTGTTCCTCTCTGGCTGAGTGTGCATAGCACTGAGTGAGCAAATAGTCTGTGGTAGAAAAAAAAAAATAAAAGCTGTTTTTTAAAATTCTTCTGCAGAGGAGGAGGACATTATCACTGACTATCTTGGAAAACTTTGGCAAAATCACTTTACCCTCTGGGTCTGTTTCCTTCTCTAGAAAAATACAGAAGTGGGGTCAGATCATCTCCTTGGGTTCTAGGAGCATTTCTCCATCACTTATTAGAAGAGGCACTAAGGGCACGAAGATGAGTAAGACCTAGTCTGGTCCTGGAGGAATTTATAGTCTAAAAGGGAAGTGATACATAAATACATAAGTACATAAATCATTGTTAGATAATATAAGGCTAAGGGAAACATATTCACAAAGCTCTATAGGAACCCAAGGTTTCTTTTATGAATCTTTGCTAATCATTTTTCTTGAGTACTTTTTCCTCAGTGAGAAGAGAACTGTGTGCTTACCGCAGGCAGGAGGAGAGAATGTTAAAAAGGTTGGGGGAAGGACACGGGACAAGAGCCATGGTTTTTCTTCCAAAAGGAGACAGGGGAAAAAATGGGAGAGAGAAGCCAGGAAAGCTCACATTCAAATGACTTAATTATCTCTCAGCTGGCTTGTACAATACTGAAGTGATCTATGTGTCCAACTTGGCCTCTGAGCAGCCCAAGAAACGCTCTGTCTCCTCTTCTAATAAATACAGCTTATGCACTCAACAAACGATCGGATAATTTTGGCAATCATGAAAGTGGTCAAAAAACCAAAAAGGTGTGCTTAACCCTGTTGCAGCCAAAATGCAATGGATGTTATTGATGCTTTTGTATGTTTAGTAAATTTTTCCCTTGCCAATCATTTCATTTTTAAAATTCACAAACCCTTGAGGTTGAAATGCTAGTGAAATGCAGCTTTTAATATTCTGTAATTTAAAACTGCTGCATCTGACTTCTTTTCTTTACAAAACTCCAAATAACTGTGAAGGACTACTCGCCTAGCTGTCCATGCATATACGTTTTCACTCCTCTGCGTTACTCCAAACAGCGATGTACTCACTGATCATTTATGCTGCCAAGATTTTGAAGGTAAAAATAATACTTTGAACAAGAAGATTGGAGGTGTTTCTGAAAATGGATTGGAATATAGCCTTTGTGATGTTCAATACCCTTTTCTTGCTGCGTGTTGGGTTCAGCTCTTCCAAATGGGAAAATACATATTTGTGAGTTGAAGGGAGAAAAGTCTTTGCCAAGCAGATGTTGGTAAATTGCCCGCTGAAACAAAGTTGTGATGTTGGTGACAACAAGATTGGTTTCTAGAGGATATTTAGAAAGCAGAGAGTCTGGCTTTGCTATCATTTCCCCCAGGAAGGGCCTGGATGATGGGCTACAGCACATTACCAGCTCGTATCTTGCTTCCAAACATCTGGATTCTGAGTCTCATCCATTTATAAATGATTTACTCATTGTAGCTTGTTGTTTGTTGAGAGCTTGGCCAAGTGAGAAAACATTCAGCCACCTCTTCTCCAGACATCTATTTCTTAGTTTGCTCTACCACAATCCTTTAAACAAAAAATTCAAGGATCTCACCTTTAAATTCTATTTCTTGGGGTGCCCTGGGTTGCTCAGTCAGTTGAGCACCTGCCTTCAGCTCAGGTCATGATCCCAGGGTCCTAAGATTGAGCCCCACATCGGCCTCCCAGCTCAACAGAGAGCCTGCTTCTCCCTCTTCCTCTGTCTGCTCCTCTGTCTACTTGTGCTCTCTCTGTATCTCTATGTCAAATAAATAAATAGAAATCACTGAAAGGAAGAAAGAAAGAAAGAAAGAAAGAAAGAAAGAAAGAAAGAAAGAAAGAAAGAAAGAAAGAAAGAAAGAAAGAAAGAAAAAAAGAAAGAAAGAAAGAAAGTTAGTTCTATTTTTCCTTACAAGCAAACCTACCATTTAAATTTCTTTCAAAGTTTGTTGTTGTTGTTGTTGTTTCAAGTGTACCTTTCTCAAATCAAGGGTAAAAAGGAAATTGGAGCAAGGAATGTTTTTGCCTCAGTTTCTCTCAGACAGTTAAGAGCAGAACACATTTAGGGCGTAATTTATACAATTTTTGTATTTTGTGATTTGTATTTCACATCATTTCACTGGTATAGAACAGTGGTTCAAGCCAGGCTTTTCCATCAGAATTATTTGGAAAATCCTTCAGAATAAAAGTGCTCAAGCCCTAGTCCAAACCTATGGAGCAGGTGAGACATGGGAATGGTTTTATATTTAATATTTACTATTAGGCATTGAACACGTGGTGTAAGTTAGCCTGCGGCCAAATTCTGTGTGTATGACAAGGGAAGGAGAGGCAGATTGTGCACCTGAAGAACACAAAAGAATTTATGGGTAAATTATTAAAACAATGGTCTGAATTTAGTAAAGTTATTAGACACAGTTTAGTATAAAAAACCAATAGTATTTCTATATACTAGCCAAGAGGGTTAGAATATGAGATTTTTGAAAATTTTAAAGAGCACCAAAAATGTCAAATACCAAATACCAAGGAATAAATCTACCAAGGATTTGAAAAAACACTTAAAGTATTATTTCTTTTTGCCTATTTTTATTTTTATGATTTATTTATTTATTTTAGAGACACACAGAGACAGAGACAGAGAGAGAGAGAGGAGGAGGGAGGGAGGGACAGAAGGAGAGGGAGAGAAGAATCTCAGGCAGACTCCCTGTTAAGTGGGGGTCCTACATGGGGCTCGATCTCATGACCCTGAGATCATGACCTGAGCCAAAATCAACAGGTGGACACTTAACCAACTGAGCTCCCCAGGTGCCCCTCTTTTTGCCTATTTTAAAATAGGCAAATTGAATTTATTTAAACAAATGCAAAAACATCTTACTTATTTCTCTGACCGCCTCCCCACCACATGCTTTTGGCAACACTATCTGTTCTCTGCATCCATAAGTTTGGAGATCATATATATATATATATATATATATATATATATACACACACACACACACACACACACACATACACACACACACACACACATACATATATACATGTATATACATATACATATATATGTACATACATATATATTTATTCCACATAAAACAGAGATCATACTGTATTTGTCTTTCTCTGTCTGACTTATTTCACTTAGTGTAAGGCCTCCAAGGTCTACCCATGGTGTCACAAATGGCAAGATTTCGCACACACACACACATATATATATTTCAATTTTATATATAAAATGTCATAAATAGCAAGATTCATTATGTTTTATGGCTAAATTATATCTATAGATATCTATATCTATGTACATATCTCAATTTCATCAGTGGACACTTAGGTTGTTTCCATATTTTGGCTACTGTAAAATAATGCTGCAATCAATATGAGGGTGCGTGTATCATTTTGAGTTAGTGTTTTCATTTTCTTCAAATAAATACGTAGAAGAGGAATTGCTGGGTCATATGGTTGTTCTTTTTTTAGTTCTTTGAGAAACCTCCATTTCCATAGTTGTTGCACCAATTTATGTTCACAACAGTGCTCAAGGGCTCCCTTTCTTCACAGTCTTGCCAACAATTTTTATTTCTTGATTTTTTGAATAGCCATGCTAACTGGTGTGAAGTGATATCTCACTGTGGTTTTAATTTACATTTCCTGATGATTAATGATTTGGAACATCTTTTCATGTGAGCATTGGCCATCTATATACCTTCTTTGGAAAATGTCTATTCAGATCTTCTGCCCGTTTTTTAGTTGGATTTGTTATTTTTTCCTATTGAGTTGTACACAATCTTTGTATATTTTGTATATTGGCCCCTTATCAGATATACGATTGCAAATATTTTCTCTCATTTAGTAGTTTGCCTTTTCGTTTTGTAAATGATTTTCTTTGTTGTGTAGAAGTTTTTTGTTTGGTATAGTCCCACTTGCTTATTTTTACTTTTGTTGGTTTTGCTTTTGATGTCAGATTCAAAGAATTATCACCAAGACCCATGTCAAGAAGATTACCTATGTTTTTTTCTAGGAGTGTTTTGGTTTTAAGTCTTATATTCAAGTCTTTAATCCATTTTTTTTCTTTTTTTTTTTGTTTAAGATTTTATTCATTTATCTGACAGACAGAGATCACAAGTAGGCAGAGAAGCAGACAGAGAGAGAGGAGGAAGCAGGCTCCCTGCTGAGCAGAGAGCCCGATGCGAGGCTGGATCCCAGGACCCTGGGACCATGACCTGAGCCAAAGGCAGAGGCTTTAACCCACTGAGCCACCCAGGTGCCCCTCTTTAATCCATTTTGAGTTAATTTTTGTGGATGGTATAACACAGTGGTCCATTTTCATTCTTTTACATGTGGGCTGTCCAATTTTCTCAGCATCGTTTATTGAAATGACTGTTCTTTTTCCATTGTATACTCTTGTCTCCTTTGGTGTAAGTTAATTGATCATATATGTGTGAGTTTATTTGTTGGTTCTCTATTCTGTTTCATTGATCTGTTTATTTTTATGCCAATACCATATTATTTTAATTACTACAGCTCTGTAATATAGTTGAAATTAAGGGCCATGATTCTCCACCTTTGTTCTTTCTCAAGATTGCTTCGACTACTCAGGGTCTCTTACAGTTCCATATAAATTTTAGGATTGTTTGTTCTATTTCTGTGAAAAATGGCATTGGAATTTTGATAGGGATTGCATTGAATCTGTATATTGCTTTGGGTAGTATGGACATTTTTACAATATTAATGCTTCTAATCCATGAACATGGATTTTCTAGTTCCTTTAGAGGCAAAGT
This sequence comes from Martes martes, assembly GCF_963455335.1. Taxonomy (NCBI): domain Eukaryota; kingdom Metazoa; phylum Chordata; class Mammalia; order Carnivora; family Mustelidae; genus Martes; species Martes martes. The sequence goes on from NC_137891.1 coordinate 43,428,926, forward strand.
TAAGCTGTTTATTTGAGACTTTTCTTGTTTCTTGAGTTAGACATCTACCACTATGTACCTCCCTCTAAGAACTGCTTTTCCTGAACTCCATAAATTTTGGTATATTACATTTCTGTTTTCATTTGTCTCCAGGTATTTTTTTATTTATCTTTTGATTTCTTCTTTGATCCATTGATTGTTCAGTAGTGTATTGTTTAATCTCAATATATTTATGAATTTTCCAGTTTTTTGTGCAATTAGTCTCTAGTTTCATACCATTTTGGTCAGAAAGATGCTTGATATGAATTCAATCCTCTTAAGTGTTTAAGACTTGTTCAGGGGCTTACCATGTAAATCTACCCTGGAAAATGTTCTATGTGCTCTTGAGAAGACTGTGTCTTCTGTTGCTTTTGAATAAAATGTTCTGTATATATCTGTTAAGTCTATCTGGCTTAACATGTCATTGACGACCAATGTTTCCTTATTGAATTTTTTGCCTGGATGATCTATTCATTGATGTATGTGTGGTATTAAAGTTCCCTATGATTATTGTATTTCTGTCTATTTTTCTCTTTAGGTCTGTTAATATTTTTTTATATATTTAGGTGTCCCTATGTTAGGTGCATAAATATTTACATATGCTATATCTTCTTAGGTTAGATTGACCCCTTTATTATTATGTGACACTCTTTCTTTTATGGTAGTCTTTGCTTTAAAGTCTATTTTCTGATGTAAATATAGTTACTTCAGCTTTTTTTGTTGCTATTTCTATTTGCATGAAATTTCTATCCCTTCACTTTCTGTATGTTTATGTCCTTCCATCTAAAATGAGTTTCTTGTAGGCAGCATGTAGATGGGTCTTGCTTTTTTAACCACGTAGTCACTCTATGTCTTTCAGTTGGAGAGTTTAGTCCATTCACATTTAAAATAATTATTAATAGGTATTTTGTTATTTATTTTCTGGCTGTTTTATAACTCTTCTCTGTTCCTTTCTTTTCTTCTCTTGCTCTCTTCCTTTGTAGTTTGGTAATTTTTTTCAATGGTATGCTATATTCCTTTATCTTTTGTGTATTTACTATAGATACCTGCCTTGTGGTTATCACAAAGCTTAAATATAGTAACAGATACATCACAGTCAATTTTAAATGGATAACAACTTAAATTTGAGTCCATTGTGAAGCTCAACGTTATTATTCTCTCCCCACCATGTTTTATTTTTTGGATGTAACATTTTATATCTTTTTACCTTGTGTAGCCCTTAACTAATTATTGTAACCATAGTTATTTTTACTACTTTTGTCTTTTAATCTTCATCGTAACTTTATAATCAACCCAATCCTTTTACCATATATGCACCTTCGCAGTGAGATTTATTCTTTCATATGTATTCTTGTAATTAATGACTGCCCTTTCTTTTCAGCTAAAAAAAAAAAAAAAAGTCTCTTTAACATTTCTGTTAAGGCCAGCTTAGTGGTGATGAACTCCTTCAGCTTCTGCTCGTTGGGAAAACTCTTTGCCTCCCCTTCTGAATGATAACTTTGCTGAGTAGAGTATGCTTGGTATTTTTTTCCCCAACACTTTGAATATATTGTGCCACTCTTCTGGCCTGCAAAGTTTCTGCTGAAAAATGTGCTGATAGTCTTATAGGGGTTCCTTTATACAAGCTGTTCTTTTTCTTGCTGCTGTTAATATCCTTTCCTTGTCTTTAACTTTTGAAATTTTCATTATAATGTGCCTTGACCTGGGTCTTTGGGTTCCTCTTATTTGGAACTCTCTGGGCTTCCTGAATCTGGATGTCTGTGTCCTTCCCCACGTTAAGGAAGAGTTTAGCAAGTATTTCTTCAAATAAGATTTCTGCTCCTTTCCCTCATATATCACAAAGATAGCACCTGCCTTCCAAGTTTCTGGAAAAGATTACAGTTGGTGCCAAGATGTACATTTAATTAGGAGTCTGACCCTCAGGCTGCATTCACAATGATTAGCTAACAGACCTCCTTCACTGAAAAAACTGGGCTCTGGGTCTCTTTCCTCTTATTGTACTCAGGGGGTGGCAGCTGTCTAAAACTCTTTCTCCAATGGTTACAGTTCTATTGGACCCACAAGCATAAGACTTACTCACCCAGAGCTAGGCAATGTAGAGGTGTCCCCTGGCAGCAACTGTAAAATTTAGGCTGCCAGACAAGGGTATGAGCTCCTTTCTAGGTGATACTGATTATTACAGTCCCTTGAGACCAGTAATGCAAATTCTCCTGATCTCCAAAACCAGGTGATCAAGAAACATCCCCTAGGTGGTAGCCACAAAAATTAGGACACCAAAGCGGGGTAAAAGATCCCTTCTGGAGGATACTGGTGCTCTGGAGTAGGAGGGAAAGAGCTCAGTCTCCTATATGTGTATATTACATTAGGGGTCTGTCCCTCAGGACCACACTTAGTATAAGCAGGTGAGTCCCCTTCAGTCTAAGTTTAGGCCTGATCAGCTGCCTCTGAGCTGGGCCCTGAGTCAAGTTCATCCAAACATACTTTAAAAGTGGTTTCTCAGATCACAACAGTCTTGTGGGTCTTGGGACATGAGCCCCATTGGTTTTCAAAGTTAGATGTTTGGGGGACTCATCTCTATGTGTTAAAACATGGGATACCCAGTGTGGGATTCAAACATGTTTCTCCTCAGGAAGAAGCTCCGGGTTTCAAGTTCCAGCCTGACTGTGGGACACTGTGCCCAGTGGACTTTATGGTGATATTATGTCCCCTTTTACCCACTCTGATGTGTTATTTTTTTCCTCATTTGCTCAATTTGTAGTTGCTTCAGGTTTTTAAAGCAGAAAAATTTTCCATATGTACCTAGAGATTCATGTGTCCATGGGAGGAGGTGAGTTCAGGATCTTTCTATGTCACCATCTTGAACTAGAATAGCCTATAAAGCATTATTGAGACTAATTAAAGAGATTCAAGTGAGGGAGAAGAGAACATCATATTCAGAGCCTGAACTCAATATTGGGAAAATGTCAAATCTCTGCAATTTCATAAATAAATATACAATCCCATAGAATCCCAATAGGTTTGTTTCTTTTTTAAATTTGACAAGCTGTTTCTAAAATATACAAGAAAATGCAAAGGTCCAAGAATAAGTAAGATATTTTAGAAAAAGAATAAAAAGATGGGAAGTCTTTCTCTAAAAAGTATCAACTTATTATAACGGTATAATATTTAAGATATGTGTATGTGTGTGCGCATCCTTTATCAACCAATGGAACAGAACTGATATCCAAGGAACAGACACTTGATTTATGATGAAATGCCACTGCAGAGTCACGGAGGAAAGAGAGTTGCTCTGGGGCTTTTTTTTTTCCCCCCAAGAAATGATACTAGATAATTTTGTATTCATATGGAGATGATGAAATTGAACTTACTTAAAGCTCAACTCCAAGAGGACGAGATCTAAATGTGAAAAAACAAAACAATAAAGTTTTACAAAACAGCATAAAAGAGTATTCTCATGATTTCAAGGTCAGGAACTTTTTAAAAAATTATAACTATAAAAATTGATAAGCTCGATTACATTGAAGTTACAATGTCTGTTCATCTAAAGCATCATTGAAAGAATGGAAAGGCCAGCTGAAGAGTGGAAAAAGGTATATGCAACATAAAGCTTTCACAAGCAACTTGTTCCACAAAGTAAGATTTTTTAAAATCATTTTTAAGAAAAAAGCATTTCTGTTTGAAGACAAACAGGACACTGGAAATCCATAGGGTTAATCAAAATATGTGAAGGTGCTGAACTTCACTGATAACCATTGAAATGCAAACAAAGTGCTATGAGATACCATGATATATCCACCAGGAAAGCTAACCCTGAAAGAGAAAACAAAAAAACTAATCATAAAAAGTGTTGGAGAGGGCACCTGCGTGGCTAAGTGGGTTAAGCCTCTGCCTTCGGCTAAGGTCATGATCCCAGAGTCCTGGGATGGAGTCCTGCATCAGGCTCTCTGCTCAGCGGGGACCCTGCTTCCCTCTCTCTCTGCCTGCCTCTCGGCCTACTTGTGATCTCTCTCTGTGTCAAATAAATAAATAAAATCTTAAAAAAAGAAGAAGAAGAAGAAGAAGTGTTGGAGAAAACCTGCAATTATAGGAGTTTTTATACCTTACAGGTGGAAGTATAAATTGCTGCAACTACAACTTCTTTGGAAAAGAATCTGACATTATCTGCTGAAGTTGAATATATGCAAACCTTATGAACCAGTGGTTCTACCCTAAGTAGTTATATAAAGGAACGTGCGCACATGTGAACCAAGAGGAATTTTACAGAAATATTCCCGTTGGCCTTATTCATAATAGTTACATGTCCATCTGCAATATAACGGTGCTCTACTGGTGTAATAGAATACTGCCCAGCACAGAAAACTAACTACAGCAACATGGAACAGCATGGGTGAATCTCATAAAAATGATAGTGAGCAGGAGAAGCCAAACACAAAAGATCACATTATTCTATTTCTATAGGATTTAAAAACAAGCAAAACTAAATTACAGTGTTTAAAGATGCATATTTTGGCATTTAAAAATGTAACTAAAAGTAAAGGAACAATTATCATTAAAGTCGGGATAGGGGATGCATCCAGGAGTGGAAGGTGTGTGATGTGACTAGAAGAGCTCTCAAGGACCTTCTGGAATGTTCTCAGTGCCATAGCTGACCTGGCCAGTGGCTACATGGCTGTTCACTTTATAATACCTTAGCAAATTTTACATGCTGTGTTTTGTACATTTCCATGTACCTGTCACATTTTACAATTTTTAAGTATAAGATCTCCTGCAAAAATTGGTGCTCTTGGCCACTAACCACACCATCATTTATTAAACTCTGTAAACAAAAAAGAATATATTATAGTTAATAAACACTTGTGGGTTTTTCTAAAGATTGATTTATTTATTTTAGAGAGAGAGAGAATGTGTGGATGGGGGAACCAGAGAGGGAGAAAGAGAGAGTCTTAAGCAGACTCCCCACTGAGTGCAGAGTTGGACACAGAGACCCAGGACTCCAACTCAGGACCCTGAGATCATGACCTGAGCCAAAACCAAGAGTCAGCAACTTAACCAACTGTACCACCCAGGTGCCCCAGTTAATAAACACTTGTAAGGAGGTTGATCACCAGTGGTAATCAGAAAAATGCAAATAAAATTATGCTAATAAAATATCAGACTTCCTTGGTGTTCTTCCTCCTAATCAGTCATTTTTTTTTTCTCAACCTCCTCCACCCTCCTTAAATTTTTTTGAACCTCAGATTTTATCTTTGTACAATATGAACTCATTATTTTCCACCTCCAATCTTCTCCCTCTTCCCATATACCCTCTGGCACCGGACTTGTTCATCAATAAACTTATGGAGTCTTATATTTTAAGTACATCCTCAGAGTGTTTTGCTAGACTATTGAAGAAATAAAGATGCATAATACACACTTCCCTTCACCAGGCAATGTACTGTAGGTACCTAACAAAAACTAAGTGAACTAATTCATTCATTATTATATCCTCAAAGTATTTACAATCTAATGGGTCTGTTAGCTCATAGTTCAGAGCACAGCTCCAAAACTTGGGCAAGAATTCCCAAGATATGATTAAACAAATCTCATGTAGGTAGAATGAAATGGACTAAGTCACTTTAGGATCAAATATTACTCCTGTGATCTGAACTTTGGATTGATCTAGGTTGTTGATTATGTCAATGGAACCAAAAAATCCCGAAGCCCTCCCTCCCTCCCTGCTTGACTACCCAAGATATAGGAAGTGACTTTCCACTTTTATATGATCTTAATATTCTACTCAGCCAACAGATATTTATTAACAGGCTCTGGAGCCAGCCTGCCTGAGTGCGAATCCCAACACCACCGTTCACCAGCAAGTGATCTTGGTAAGTCACCCCACTCTGTGCCTCATGACTGGATTCTGATCTCGCATTCTGAGGTCATGAGTAGCAGTGGTGGAGACAACATAAGGACTGAACAGGATCCTGTGTGCCGAGTTCCTACACCCACACCTGACACGGAATCTTTGATGGAGAGATGTGAGCCATCATCAGCCATCCAGCAAATACATATTAAGCGCCCTCTACTTGATAGGAACTAGGAAAACACAAATGAACAAAACGAACATGGTTGCTACCATCATGAAGTTTCTAGTACAAAAGAACAAGGCAAAGAAACAAGCAAGCAAATTACATTCCTGAATAAATTATTAGTTTTGGTTTTGGTTTTGGTTTTGGTTTTGGTTTTAGTTGGGGAGCTATTTCGTTTCTCTGGACATCATATGACCACCTTTCTCCTCCACCTCCTATGGAAGTATCTGAGCTGGCAACCAGAGGCGACCTTCCGCAAAGGTATTCTGGCCCCCAGTCTGGAGCTCAGAGTTAGAAATGACTCTGAAAAGCAGGCAAAAATTTTCCAAGTTCTGTTTGGAAGCTAAGCTAATGCCACCCTTTCCTACCTTTTCTAATCCATGTATTTTTTTTCTCTACTTTTGTAAACAATAAATACATGGAAGACAGGAGAGAAGGATGGAAAGATGTTTCTGAGAGAGACAAGGAGAATGACAGAAAGCAAGAGAGAGAAGCTGTCCAGAGTGGAGCCAGAATATCCACGGCATAGATTTGTTTTAAATTCTGAATAAAACTGAATTTTAATTACCTTAACATATAGACCTCATTTTTCCTTTAAAGGAGATCAAGTCAAACTACAATGTCTCTACAGATGCACTGGTGAAATAAAAATGTTACTGTTTTTAAGACAATAAATATTTCAGCAGAACAGAAGAAGAAAGAGAAGAAGGAGGAAAAGGAGGAGGAAGAGGAGGAGGAGGGGGAGGAGGAGGAGGAGAGGAAGAAGGGGAAGAGGAGGAGGAGGAAGGAGAAAAAGCAGCAGCAGCAATATAAATGTGAAAACCAACAGTGGGCTTTGATTATCTTGGGTCTCCAGGATTCTTTCTTCACCGAGAGTATTACAGAAAGAAAAGGAGCATTCTCTTACACTAGTCATTTATTATTTATTTTTGCGCTTTAATTATTTGTGGAAATTCCTGACAGCTTCTTATTCAGCTGGTTCTACTGACAGTCAAGTTTGCACATGAAGGAGAAGGAGGACGAAACACTGGCTCGAGAGGAGAAAACTTAGCCAGCTGCCAAGTGGTTATGAAGTGCGTAGCTGCAAATTTAGAAATCATTTGATTTAAGAAGGATGATAGAAAAGAAGAAAGAAACAATGATGCTAATGACACAATTTGACCTCTTTTCTAAATGTTGTGAAAGTATTTTCTCTAACACTGCAACTCGGGTCTGTTCCTTCCCTCTGCTCCAAGGGCCAAGCCCCAGCTGGCCAACTGTGATGACAGGGGACACCTGGGTCTCCCTGGAGAGAGACAGCACGTGGTTCTAGAGCAAGGGCATGGCCGTGGGATAATAATAATGAGGAAAATGAATCTCCTAGCATGAGGAATTTTTGGAGTCCATTCATTCATTCACATATTCCTTCCTTCATTCACAAATATATAGAGTGTCAAGCACTCAATTAAGGATTAGATTAGGAGGCTATTTGAGTAATTTGTTTTGCAAGAGTGAACATTTGAACCAGAAGAATGGCTCTACAGCCTACCTCATCCCTATAAATGTATTCGTCTATATCAGAAAGAGTGTTTGTGTGTGTGTTTGTTTGCTTCGATCCTGGCTTTAGTTTGGGCTTATTAAAATGGTTTCCATCTTTGCTGTTGTCTCTCTGCGCTTTTGTTTGTTTCTTTGTTTTTCAGGTATGGTTGATGATGTTCACCTATCCATATATGGAGACTCATCCTTTCAACTTAAAGATCAATAGAACTCATTTGAGTCTTTGGTTGTTCAAGGTAAGACCTATTTTGAAGAACTCATCAAGGATTTTATGCTTCTGTTGTTATTTCCAGCACCCAAATGATATCTACCATTGCCGGAGGCCTATTCTGTTCCTGACTGTCCTAGCCAGTAGGTACTTTAAAGCCAGGATCGTCACTCCTTATAACAGAATATAAAAGGGATTATTGTTATTCCAATTTGACAGATTTAAAAACTGAGGCTCAGTGAGATTAACAATCCCTCCCTCACTGGTTAACCGTGGTGCAGGGTCTTAACACGTCGGACTCAACACATTCTTCAGAGTTTTCCCTATTTTGTTCTTCCTTTCATAAAAACTTGACCTTAAGCACAATCGCAATTACAATTCCTCTAAATTTATACCAAAATGGGAAACCACTCTTGGTTTTGCCTTCTTTCATAGCAGCTCCCAAGAGGGTTTATTCCAGCAGCTTCTGACAATGCAATGAGCACACGAGACGGGCATTATCTGCTCCCTGCGCGCATGCCCCGAGAACCCGAGTTTCCTCATTGCCTTGCATATCACACTCTTCTCTTTGAAGGGAATCCCATTTTCCCACCTGCATCCATCATTCATCTGTCATTCCATTCAACTGGTGAGGTTTTTAACTAGATGATTTTTTTTTTCTTTCTTTCTTGGCTAACCTTGTCTCTCAAGGTCTTTGCTCTGACTACAGTTTTAAAACTCAGCTCATTTTCTTGCCCCCAGTTCACCCCCTTGGGAGTAGCAATTAACACAGGCACCTGTTTTGTTGGGTTTTGCTTTTTACATATTAAAGGGCAGAGGCAACCTGCTTGGGTTGGTCTGAGCTTCCTTTTGATCTTACACGGAAGCCACACAACAATATCCATCTGCACAACCGGAGCAGAGTAATTTAGGAATGGTGCATGGAGGAAGCGTGGAGGTGCTATTGCTTGGGTTTGAAGAGGGACTCATACAGTAAGAGCATGACCCCTTCTTAGACACCTCTAGGAGCAGCAGATGTACTGTGCTGGGATCTCACCTCCCTCTTCTGATGCAGGGGATGAAAGTGCCTCTGAAGAGGAACAAAGACCTGTGCTATCACAAAGCCTCGCATTTTCCCATTGTATTTGAGCTGAGTATATTGCTCTTTCGGTTTTGCTAAGATTACACAAAAATGTAATTACCACGACACTATTCACCTGGGAACTTAAGAAATGAATGCCAGTGCAGCTGCACTGGGGGAGGAAAGCTTCCAAACAAGGCAGACACTCCCCCCAAAGCCAGAAATTCCACCTCTGTCTGCTGCGACCAAGCCAGGCAGAGCAGGGAAGGGCTGTGCGGTTCGCTCTGTTCTAGAACCCCACAGATGCTCCATACAGATGCACGTGTGGGTTCATTTTATAGTGTGGGTTTTTGTGAACTCGGTGTTCTCCTTTCTACTTTTTCCTTATTTAGTCTGCCAGAAACCTTGTGAATACCCATGTATTTTTTGCACATACAATTTGGTCTAGGGCTAGGTTTCTTTTAAAATAGAAGTTGAATCAATGTGAGTTTGTGTCCCAAATGAGAACTTAATATTTTGATTAATATGGCCTACTTACTATTGTGGCCCCATGCCTCAAGCATTTCTTAAATGCTTCAGGCATACAAGAGATATTGTGTTTTTATTTGTTTGTTATTTATTTATTTTTTTTTTTTTTAGTGAAGAGATACAATTAGAGTATGTATAACTCTAGTTATTTAACAGCTGACTTTACCTCAATACTCACATCTACGCACTGGAAAGTTATGTGTGTTAGAAAAAAATCAAGACCTTTATGTGGGTTGTTCTAAAAAAACAAAATGAAAACAAAGCTTGTGCTTGAGATTGGCAAGAACGACAACAGGGATAGAGAATGAGGGGAAAAGAAAATAAAATGGGAATATTTTAACAAATATTAGCGATGATGTCTAGCAAGCCAAGATTATAGAACCAGGCATGAAAGTTCTAGTTTAGGAGAGAAGAGAGAATGGGTATTCCCATCACTTCCACCTTCATCATTCATTGTGTATCCAAATTGCAAGGCACTTGAAGATATGATATGTCACTGCATTTGAGGCTAATAACAACACTCCATAGCTAGGTAGGGGAGGTGATGATAGTATTATAGGGAATGTGGGTTGGGGTCAACAAAACCTTTATCGAGAGCCAACTATGTACCAGGCACCACACTAAGTGCTGGAGATGCAGTGTTCAAAGGAAAAATCCCCAGGTCTGGGTTGTGAAGGCAGTTTGAAAAATACATGCCTCCAATCTCACTCAAACCATAGCAAGGAGTCTTTTCTATAAACAGACATAAGTCACAAAAATGCGGGGACCTAGAGAGAAGAGATGAGCAGTACAATGTGGGAAGCCAGGAAGAATGTAGACCAGCAGTCTGTGACCTAGGAGACAGACAGCCAAGTCCTTACCTGAGAGTGGGCAACTTGACATTGATCTTTCAAATGGGGCATGAACACACATATCCATAGGTTTATGAGAGAGAGAAGACATCTCTTTTTCTATGGAACAAAGAAACATCCTGGCCTTGGAGGGTAGCTTGCAGCTTCCAGAGTCACCACTGAAGCCGCCTGAGGACTCACTGTTCTTTAGTGAGCTGAACAAGTCCCATTGGACCAACTCTTCGTCCGGGGCCTGGAAATGGAAAGGAAAAGGAGCCAGGAAAAAATCTGTCCCTCCTTTTGAAGATTGCCAAAAGTTTAAGAGAAATTGTTAGATCCTTCTTACAAGATGGCCACCCTCAAAATACTGGAATGTTACTCTCTGGAGGGAGTAGAGTATCTCTATCACAGTGCAACAGACGGCAGCCATACTGAAAAGAGAGAAATTAAGTGCCCATACAAATGTTAGACAGTAAATGAAGCCCTCTTCCTCTGCTCAGTTGCTAGATCGTTTGCATTTAGACTTTTACTCTCTAAGAAGGAAAGAGGTTACTTCTTTGGAGGTTTTACCCACCTCCCCTTCGACCCCACAGAACGACGAAAGATATTGAAGCTGTGAATTCTTCAAGCGGTGTCTTACTCGCATTATCTGGCAATAAAGCTCAAAATCAGAAAGCTCTCCTCATGTCCTCAGGGCTTCCAGACAGCTCATTAATGCTCCATTCTTAGTCATGAGCAGACAATCAAGAATAACCAGATAGCTGAAAGAAACATAAAACTAAAACAAACAAAAAGAAAAGTAAACAAACAAAAAAGCTACTTGGAGAAAACAGAGACAATGCAGGGAGAAAAATGCCAAGAATAACAATAACAACTATTATTAAAACCCTTTGAGAGAGAAGAGAATATATCTTGAAACAAGAAGTGGATGTTATGAGAAAGGACGGGGAAAAATCTGTTGGAATTTAACAACATCACAGCAAAAACAAAACAAAACAAAAAACTTCACAGGGGGCTGAAAGAAAATGTTGGAGTCATTGTCACAAAAGTAAATTGAAAACTTCAAAGAGATTGAAAACAGTAGACAGAAGCTATGAATATTATTTTAAGAGGTCTAGTCTTCAAATAATTGGTTTTCAGAATGAAGCACAAAAAAAAACTGGGGAGAAATATCATCAAAGAGAAAATGCAGGACAATATTTCTACAACTGTAAACCATATACCTCTGGAGTGAGAAAGCCCAAGGAGGACTCAAAAAAATAAGATGAAAATAGATCTATATCAAGGCAAATCATTGTAAAATCACAGAACTTTGGGAACAAAGAGATGGTTCTCCAAACTTATCAAAAGAAAAAACAGGACACATATAAAAGACCAGTAATCTGGTTGGCATACTGGAAGTAAGAAAACAGTAGAGCAATAAATTCTAAAGTCTGAAGTAAAGTGATTTCTAACCTAAAATTCTATGCCTAGCCAACCATTCAGTCAAGTCTCAGGGTAGAATAAAGGCATTTTTAGACATGCAATATGGGAAAAAAAAAATGTACCCCCCTCGCAAAGAGTGAAAACTGTCACGAAATCTGGGAAGAAAAAGAAATCAGAAACAGAGAGAGAGAGAATCCAAAACGGGATGGAAAAAAAAAAAAAAAAGATTATCTATAGGGCAGGGAGAAGCCACAGAAACCACTCATTCATGCTGCCATAGTGTAATTCAAGAGGATTCGGGGGCTGTCCCCATACTTTTATCATCCTGCTAACTTTTTCATCTGACTGAACTACTGAATGATGTGCTATTTTGAACAAGAGAGTAAAACAAGAAGGCCTAAGTCCAAGAAACAGGTCAAGAAACTTAGAAGGAAAGTAAAGGGAGTTCCAAGTATCGAAGAAAAATAGAGAAGAAAAAATTCAAAATATTATGTGGGTAGTTCAGATGAAAGACTCTCTTAAAGAGGGATTTCTAGAAAAGAAAAAAAAATGTAACTCTAGGTGTCCTAACGTTAAAGGAAATGATGCTTAGAGGCTAATAAAAAGTAGGGGAAGAATAATTGCAAATGGAGAAATTATTAACCTTAGTAACAATAAAAAAAATTAGAAAGGAAACATAATCATGTCACCGTGCTCATTTGTGAATAATATTTGCATAGACATAATAATGAATAATAAACAATGGATAATGATGTAATCAAAATTATAATATTACTATATGGGGAGGATGGGGTTGCAGGGTGGCTAGTCTGAGAAAATTAAATCTAGGATTCCGTAGAAAATACGTGGAACAAAGATAGCAATAGACACATGTTATTTAGAAATACAAGGCTGTGTAAATGCCAACAGAAACAGCTGAAAAAGACAAAACCAGCTGCCGGTCAGAAGGGGTCTGGGTGATAATAAGGCACGGTGGGTGGGGAACCCCTGTACTTTATTGGGAACCTTGAAGTATTAGCTTTTTAAACCATGGGTACACATTATGTGGATGAGAATGTTTTAAATCATTTAATGTCTAGCTTAATCACCATTGTATCTCCAGCACCCAGTACTTTCCTAAGTATTTGCTGAAAATGAAAACGAGGACAAGTCCTAGTCCTATTCCAAAGGAGTCTTCATCAGAAGAAATGAATCCCATGGAGAAAATTGACAGAAAATGGCATAGTTGTAGCCACCTCCTCTCAGAACCATCAGGACCGCTGAGTAGAGCTGAACCCCTTCCTTACTCGCCTCAAGTTTCCGAGGCTCTGGAAACAGCCACTTTAGTAGAGAGGTAAGAAGTCGTCACAGTCATGGCAGAGGCCGGAGTGCATATCATCGTAACATTGGCCAGCTTTATGTGTCCTGCCCATCATCACACTATTAGAAACCACAGTGTGTGAAGACATGCCCTAGATTTCTCTAGGGCCGTAGCATGAATGGGAAGGAATAGAGCTTTGAAGCAAGACAGACCTGCATCATCATGGGAAAGCCATTCAACCTCTTTTTGCTCATTTTCTCAACTTTGGAATGAGAATAGCCCCTGCATGACAGGAAGTTCTAAAAGAGAAACTCTGTGAAAACACCTTGGTGTAGAGCAAGATTTCAGGATTGGTGAACTGTTATCACTCCGGTTCGACCGGAATGAAAGCTCCCCGAGATAGACAGTTTTGTCTGTTTTGTTCTCCAGGACCTAGAACAGAGCCTGGCACATAGTTGCAAGGCAGTGAGTATTGGCTCACTGAACTATTGTTTCCAACGGAACAGCATTGTTGTACACTGGACACACAGCTCAGCCATCTAATACAGTGTCCTAGGTAAACACCGTTTGGGGGGAATCAATTTTCCTCCAAGAATCACACTGGTTATCTGCAGAGAAATGCCTTGTCCGATCATAAAGCAACTCATTTCGAACATTCCAACTTTGAGGGCCTCTGACTTGCAGCATGGTAGGGGCTGAGGCAAAATGAAGAGCTCACCAAACCGCCATCTGAGATGTGTCCCCACGTGTCCTGGTGTTCTGTTTTTCAGGTCTGTCCCCTTTGCCCTCCAATGCAGTTTCCACAATCTTTAATGACAATCCTCTATTAGTAAGACGTTTCTTATCCTCGATACATTTTTTTTTCTCAGCATCAATGTTAAGATACACATTGACTTATACAATTATGCCAGCCAAGCATGTTGTCGCTCTAACAGGCCCCGTGTCCCTGTGTTTCCTCCTCCCGCGGCAGGTGTCTGTGCCAGGAAAGCATCCTTTTTGACAAGGAAACCATTCAAGATGTTTAGGCACCTTTAAAAGAGTGGAAAGCATTTTTCTCTGGAACAGTTACTGTATTACTCTACCCACAAAATCAGATTATAATAAAGAAAAGACAAAAGCAGCTTAGCTACTTTTCTAACTCTTTTTTGATCCCCCTCTGTATTCCTTCCTTTTAAATGTATCCTTTCTGCTGTCCATGACCATCTGGAGAACATAAACAACCATTTTAGAACCCAGATGCCCAGCCACTGAGAATTCCCTAATTGAGTTATGCTGCAGTCAGCTGCGCGGAACCACACCCACAGCCTTGGCACGCTCCACGGGCCTGCTGTAGAAACTCACAAAGATTCTGAGGTTTCCAACTGGGAGGTGTGCTGCTTCAGGAAATATCTGTTCTGCCCTCCCTCCAATTTCCCATTTGCTGGCATTTTTCATTGATCTTGGAAAACACATGGCCAGCATCTGTCTGTGAATAACTATTTGTCATTGTGTAAAACATCTACGAGACGTTCTGCTTATAGAGATTTCTGCAAAACAAAACACAGACTATGCCTTTTTGGTGGAATCGTTTTTCTGAGCCAAGTTGTGAAGCAACTACCATGATATTAGGGTGGGGATAGGTATCTTGATCTCACCCAGAGTAGAAATGTTCTTTGTAAATAAACTTAAATGCGGAAATAATTATTTCTAGCTTGTCGTTGTTGTTGTTACTCACAGAGAGAATTCTTAAGCACTGCCTCATTAAATTCTCATTCTAACCTTTAGATCTGGGCATTATTATCCCACTTTACTGTTGAAGAAACTGAGGTCTTGTGGGGGGTGGGTAAGAGAATGAGTCTGTAATTAAGATATTCTAAATCCAAATACATAATTTACTCTTTTTATTTTTTTTCTTAAAAGATTTTGTTTATTTACTTAACAGAGAGAGCGAGCATGAGCACAAGCAGGGGGAGGGGCAGGCAGAGGAACAGGGAGAAGCAGGCTCCCTACTGAGCAGGGCTCTATCCCAGGACCCTGGGATCATGACCTGAGCCGAAGGTAGGCGCTTAACGGACTGAGCCACACAGTGTCCCTAATTTACTATTTTTACTCTTTTTTTCTTTTTTTTTTTTTTTAAAGATTTTATTTATTTATCGGACAGAGGGATTGAGAGAGCACTAGCAGGGGGGACAATGGGGAGAGAGAGGGAGAAGCAGACTCCCCGCCCGAGCAGGGAGCCAGATGTGGGGCTCCATCCCAGGACTATGGGATCATGACCTGAGCCGAAGGCAGATGCCTAACCATCTGAGCCACCCAGGTGCCCCCTAATTTACTATTTTTAAATTGAAGCCACACACTTTCAATAATTTGTTTCTTTTTTATTCATACGTCTATTCATTCAACAAACATATCCCATAGAATGATGTTCATAGAATCAAATTTCACAGTGAGGCTTTCTGATGGTTGTAATCGCAATAGGTGAATTCTCAGAATATTTTATGTATGACCAATTTTGAGGGCAAAGATGAAGAGAAATAATAGCAATACATCATCTGATGCTCATTTAGAAGTAGTTCACAAATATTCTTTCTTTCAGTGCATTCAATAAGCATTTTTAAGTGCTTAACAGGTGTTTGATGGTGGTTCTAGATGACCGTATGAGAAACAGAATCATCTGGCCCTTGTCTATGAGGACTTGTTGGAGTTGAATTGTGATAATAACAAATATAGATTGGGTCTTCATCCACTATTGCTGGCATATAGCTCCGAAAGCCCTAGCCATTTCCTATGTAAGAACCATAAAGGCATCTTTTGTTATAATATTTGGTCTTTTGTCATCAGTTCCTGAAATAGCTACAGAGCCAGCAAGGTGAAAGGAACATCTTGTTATTCACACCAAACCCCTTTCAAACACACCTGAGTTTATGTTAATAAGGCAACTTTTGCAAATCTCCTAAGGATGGGGGCTGCTTCACCAGGGGAAACAACCATGATTAGAAGACTGGGACTCTCAGTCCCACCCCAACCTCCATGCCCTCCTACTGCCTCTCATCCCAGCCTTCCCAGCTCAGAGGGAGAGAAGAGGAGCTGGAGATCCTGTCAGTTGCCAATGACCAATGATTTAATTAACCATAGCTATGTAATGGAGCCTCCACAAAAACCCAAAAGGAAGGAATTTGGAGAGTTTATGGGCTGGTGAACATGTGGAGGTTCTAGGAAAATAGTGTGCCCAGAGAGGGCATAGAAGCTGTGTGCCTCTCTCCATATTCCTTGTCCCATACATCTCTTCCATCTGTTATTCCTGAGGCATATCCCTTTATTGTAAATCCCTAGTCTAGTAAGTAAGATTTTGGGGTTTTTTTTTTAAGATTTATTTATCTGAGAGAGAGGGAGAGAAGAGGAAGAGAGTGACCAGGGGGACGGGGACAAGAGGAGAGAAAATCCTAAAGCAGACTCCTGCCAAACAGAGTCCAACGTGGGGCTCAATCCCAAGACACTGAGATCATGGCCTGAAATCAACAGTGGAACGCTTAACCAATGGAGCCACCCACCCGCCCCTAGTAAGGAAATTTCTTTCCTGAGTTCTGTGAGTTGCTCTAGCAAATTATTTGTACCTGAGGTGATATGTGTTGGTCAGACACAGAGGTGACAACTTGCAGTTGGCATCTGAAATGGGGAGGTATTAGATAACCTAAGTATTCAAATATTTAAGAGTTTATTGGACAAAAATCAATCCCAGCCGGGCAGTACCAAACCAGAAGTGGTTAGAAGCACTCATGAACAGGAGATAGAGGGAAGACTTACACAGAGATGGTGTGGGAGAAAAGAAAGGAAATTATTTGATTGGCTATAGTTTAAATCTTAGTTGGCTGCTGGTGATTGGTTGCCCATAGGTTTCAATTTCATAACCTTGAGACATTTCCAGGCTTAGATGTTGATTTGCTTACAGGCCGCAACAGCATTAGGCCTCTTTATTTAATTAATTTAATGGGGACAGGGGACAGTCTTGTTGGAGTGAGTCCTTACCTGTGATATCTGGCTCTTATCTGCAGGGAGACAGTGTCAGATCTGAGCTAAGTGGTAGGACACCTCGTCAGTATCTGCTGAGAATCACACGGTGGTGTTGGAAAACATACTGGACTAGAATAAGAGACAGGCAAGAAAACTGGGACACCCACCCTGTAAATCTTCCAACAAAGTGTCAGAGGCCAGAAGTGGAAGGAACCAGCCGCCCATGCAATAGGGAAAGCTTCACAGAGGAGGTAAGACCCGAATGACTTTTTAAGGGGTGGTTAAAAGTTCTGCACACTAAGAAAAGTCAAAGGATCTTCAAGGATAGAAAAGAGTTTGAACAAAGGTGCAGAGATACAGAGGAACCTGGTGTTTGAGGCAGGGCAAGAAGTCTGATGGAGCAAAGTTCCTGGGGGTTGGGGGCAGACTCTGGCAGATTAGGTCAGATGAATCACCTGGAGGTTATGTTCTGTGCCATGAAGGCTGGACAATCCTAGGCAAAACAGAGAGCCACACAAAGGTTATAACAGAGAGGCACCACAATGAGATGCATTGTTCCAGAGCTACAACCCAATGAGAGAAGGAGGCAAAGAAAAGATAGAAACGAGGAAGTAGATGGAAATAGAGAAACTACTTTGATGGAAGATACAGCTTTGGCAGTTGTCATGGAATAAGTAAAGAAAGAAGGTGCTGGTCATTTTCCCTGGTTACTTATTGTGGTCTATAAAGTCAATGTGAACACAAAACTAGCAAATACCAAGACGTTGCTCCTAGGGGAAACATGTGGTTAGGTTCCTTCGAGCCTCTTGTTATAACATTTTTCAACCAATCAGTACATAACCTTGTTTTATGTGTGTTTCTAGTAAAGATACCTTATTTAATATATCCTGATGATTTATTAACATCAAGCAGCCAACAGCATTATGCCTCATGCCTGAATGAAGCTTATCTAACACACATATTTTCTGTGAGACACATGACAGCCTTCTTGTCTAGAAATACTAGACAGAACTTCAGCACTCAGCACTGTGCTTGGGACCATTATAAACAGAGAACTTGCCAACAGAAAGCACAAAAATACAAAAAGCAGCAATAAGTAGACTGTGGAAAGGACACTTGCACACGGTACGAGAACCAAAACAGGAAGACAGAGCATTGCTTTGTTCCACCTCAGGTGGAAACATAGGCAGGCATGCGGGTGACTCACATTTTTTGCCACTCCACCGTGCATGTCTGTCATTAACCCTGAAAGCACCACAAGCATGTATTCAGCGGGGCGCGGGGGTGGGGGGCGTTATAAATAAATTTTAACAAGAAGGTAAATTCGCAAATATGAAATCGGTGAATAATCAATTGTACTTTAAGTCACCCAAGAGTATAAGAAAGCCAGAAGTGTAAGCAGAGAACCCTGAAGGACAGGGAGGGGGACTAGGTGATGAATGCCCAGGAACAGGTAGAGAGGGGAAGTGCCAAAGTTTTAGAGACCAGGTAGGAGAAGAGACTTGAGAAGTAGGATGTGTTCAACAATATACAGGGCTACAAACTGTATGATAAGTCCAGAAAATGGGATTCAAATGTGTCTCTTCTACCATGGCAAACTTCGTGGGGGTGGTTTCAGTTGAAGGAACAGCGGCCAGTGTAACGGGATCCTTGTAACGGGAATCCCTGCTTGGTGCTGGTCATAGAAAGAGTGGTAAGACATCCATATTTGTAAGAGGATTTCTGACTCTGGAGACACTAGGCATGCAGAAGAGTCATTCACTCCCTCACAAATATTTATTGAGCATCGCCATGTGCCAGACATTATTAAAGCACTGGGAAGAGAATAATATGCAAAGTAGGCAAAATCCTTGCCCGCATGGAGCCCCCATTCCAGTGTGGGAGATGGTCAACAGAGAAACAAATAGATAATCTACTGTCAAATGCTCTAAGTGCTATAAAGAAAAAGAGAGCAGTATAAAGGGAGAGATATCAGTAGAGCTTGCTATTTTAGCGAAAATGGTGAGGGATGAAAGCTGGGCAGAAACCTGAAGGCAGTGTGGGAGCGAATTACACGCAGACCCCGAGGAGGAACACACCAGGTAGAGGGCCCCATGAGGGTGAAAGCCCTCCCTCCTGCAGGGAGTTCCTCCATGTGCTCCAGTAACAGCCAGGAACACTGGGGTGGCTAGAAAAGCCGAGCAGAGAGGAAGGTGGTAGAATCGATAGTCAGATAAGCTATAACTACAGTAACTTAGTCAGCTCTGGTGGCTATAACAACATGCCATAGACTGGGCGGCTTAAAGCGCAGACATTTCTTTCCCGCAGTTCTGGAGGGTGGAAGTTCAAGATCGAGGCGCTGGCAAATTCAGTTCCTGGTGACAGACACTTCCGGGCTTGTAGACAATCACTTCTCTCTGTGTCCTCACACGGCTTTCTTCTATGCATGCAAGTGAAGAGAAGAAGATCTCTCTCTCTCTCTCCCCCTGCCCCCCGGCCTTCCTTATAAGGGCATTAATCTTTTATAGACTCACTGTCATGACTTAATCTAAACACAATTACCTTCCGAAGATCCTTGCTCCAAATACCATCACACTGAAGCTAGTGTTTCAGCCTAGGAATCTGGAGGCGAGGCAGGAACAGAGACATTTCGTCTATAACATGCAGCAATGCAAAGAAAGGCAAGTGCTAGGTGATAAAGGAATCACAGAGAGCGGACACGGTTGGGAAGACTTCAGAGAACAAGTCAGATTTAAGCCAGGCTTTCTAAGAGGGAACTAAGCTATATGCATAGGAGTGAAAGCGCAAACAACTGGAATGGGGGGACAGGAGGGATCCTGAAGAGAAAAAGCGAAAGTGAGAACGTGCATAAAGCCAGTCAGCTGGTATGGAACATCAGTGCAGGGTGATTGGGCAGGAAATGTTGGGGGTGAGGTGGCCTGAATATGGAAGACCTCTAATGGGCATCCAGAGTTTTCGGAATCATGCCATGGTTAGATGGCAAGGTGCTTTGGAAAGTTGAAGATGGCAGGGACGTGCGTCCAGGGTGAATGGAAGAGAAGATACTCAAGAGGCAGGGAGACAAATTAAGAGATTATTACAGTAACCCAGTGATGAGCTGCTAAATTCTGTGACTAAGGTCCTGCCCCAGGAGTGGAAAGAGAGCTTCTTCCATTACGAGAGGACCATGGCCAAGTTTAAAGACTTGCCAACAGGGATGGTTGACTGAAAGGACGGTGGCATCACTGACAGGAAGCCAGAAAACCAGTGGAAAGAATCAGCTTAGGGAATGGGTGAGGGCGACAGTTACGGTAAGATGAGAAAATTCTAGGACATGGAGGTGGAGATGCCTGCTTCAGGTGAAGGGGCAGGATGGAAGTTCAGGAGCTAGTTAGAGATCAGAAGATAGGGTGAACATCTGGTCTGATTCACTTGAAATAAAATCCCACCCCGAGCATAGTAACTGAAACTCTGCAATAAATGACTGCCAAATGAATCAGAAGAAATCCCACCACGAGCTGGTGCTTACTGTGAGGAAGAGAAGTGGGGGCGGGGGGAGTCCTGAACTTCGGAACGTGACGGTATTTGGTAGAAGTGGAAACAGAAAACCAAAGGAACAATCACAAGGTAGTCTAGACATTTCACAAAATTAGGCTAAGCTCATTTTAGAAAAGAACCAAGCGGACAGGAATTCCCAGAGGAAATGGAAACTTACAAGTATAGAAGCTACACCTGGGTCCACAGAGAACACATCCCGTTCACCACCTGGCTGCTTGGGACCCACGAGTACAGGTTGAGGAGAGGTCACTTTGGGAACACAGGAGGCTTCGCAGCTCCCGGGAACAGGTGAAAAGGGTGAATTCTTCTTAAGAAGGGAGTCTCTAAATAGCACCAGAAGAACCGCAAGCTGTCTGCCCCGCCTCCCCCCCGTGAATGCAGGGAGAATTCTACATAGCTCTTACACAGCTTTATTTAGGACTGGAGGGGAGCCAACTGTCTATTGTTCAAGTTCACATTTTAGCTGATGATGGAAATTCACACATTCTGTACGAGGCCATCCTGAGGAGCAGTCCTCAGTGTGGGACTTTGGCAAAAATACTACATTCTAGGACAAACATGCTTTCCAGAGAGGCAAAGATTTTTAAAAACAAACAAACAAATCAGCCAGCCAGAAAATGGATCTTTGTTTTAAGTGTTTACCACAGGGAAGATGTCTGCTGAAAAGTTTGAGAGTAGCGATAAGCATTATTTCTCCCATTAATTATTGTGTTAGATTAAAAGAGAAAACCCACCACGCTGTCCCGGCATTTTCCTATGATTATAGGAGGGGTCCCACCTTGCTCTCCATAAGCTGTGATTTCTTTAAAACCTCAGAATCTTGAAAAGAAAAAGAGAAATCTCCACTATCAAAGTGTACTAAAACATCTTGAAGTCCAACATGAATTTGGGAAGGAAAAGGTAATAGCTATGTGACCTTTGACAGGTGCTTAACCTCACACAGCTGTGTGAAATAAGGCCCTCATTACCTCCGGGGGTATGGCAAAGATAAAATAAAAGGTTGTACACTGTCATCTCCATAGGGAAACTATCCCTCCCTATTCCATCTGCAGTAGATGGCTAGCCACTCTGTATAAATCATTCCGCTTCAAGGCTTTACCGAGCATTTATTACAATTTATTACTATTACTATTTATTATCTTTGCTGACTTATCTGTTTAACATGTGTATCATCTGAGCAGATATTCCATGAGAACAATGACTGCGTCTTTCCACTGCTCTATCCCTAGTGCCTACGACAGTGCCTGGCATAGAGTAAGTGTTCAATAGATATCCAGTGAATAAAAGAAAATGGGTGGCTCGTTAAATACTGGTTCTCTTCTTTCCCCCCCCAACCCATCCCAAACTCACATGGAAAATATACGGTTTATATTCAGAAAAACAGATCTAACCTTCCAAATGGGACCATTACATAACTGGGAGACACAGAGGAGGATCCAGGGGCTGGCACCCTTGCCACCAACATTGAATTTACTGTCTTATATTTGCCTTGTGTATCGTTTGAGTTGCTGGAGCAACTCCTCCCCTATTTATACTAAATGAGCTAATACTTGCACCCAGGATGATTTGGAGCCATAATATATTTTGTATTAGAAATCAGAAGCTAATAAGAAAAACACTCAGAGGAATCTCAAAAACTCTTGATTCCCACAAAAATAAAATAAGAAAAAGGAACCAGAACATTCCAGTGGACTTCAGGGCTGATGCCTGATTTCATTAAGCATGACCTGATTTCTCTGAGTTCCTAGAAAATTACTATTGTCATAGTACTTCTAATATCTTTTAGTTTCTTCTAAGAAAACCTCTGTAAAATTCTATCAAAGATTTTTTAAAAGTAAATCTTTGAGATGACAGCTCATAGGGTATTGAATTCAAAATATTCTAATCTTTTCCCAAACTCTGCTTTGTGTGAAGGGGTGGGGGAAGCAAAACCTTAGACTCCCAATTCAGTATATAACATTTCCCAACACTTTATTCTATGAGGATATTTTACTAAAACTCATTAGCTTTTAAAATATTATACTTGTTCTAATTTCTATGCAACATACTGAACTATGAGCCAGTTCAAATAAGATTTAAAATAGGACTCCATTTTCTTTGCACATAACTACTCTTAATTGTGTAGAACAAATTTTACTGCTTTTGCCCAATTAAGACAAAAGGTAGAAAGGATAATTAAAAATAAATCAAAACAATCAAGTGTTACATTTGTAATTTCCCTTTACATGGTGTTTGGGGTTCAGTTTTGTTTTTGTTTTGTTCTTGTTTTTAATTCAGCATTGGTGGAATTGTGAATTTAAAGGAACACTCTCAGGTTAAGAAATGTTACACAGGTTTCTCCAGAGAAGAGAGACTGGTTTGTCTCAGAGAGTGAACCCTGCACACTGGGAGGAGAGGAAATCTGCTTCTCTTTTCAGCTCAATTTACAAGTAGCTGGGGTTGTTTCCTCACCTGTAAAAAGAGTTTGGTAGACAATCACAAAATTCCCTATACTTTCTAAATGCTATGAGTCTACATATAAGGATTTTTAGTTAGCCTCAGTTAGAACTGTAATTTTGATTTGTAACAAATTCTTCTACAGGATTATTACTTTGGGTCATTTCAATATTGAGAAATGTAGTCTGAAACATATCAGCCATTAAGACTTTGGAGTACAACCAGAGTTAAGACTGTTTCCTTTAAACAAAGTTAAATAAAGAATAATGAGAGACTGGGAGATCTGAGAATTCACTTATTAATTAACCACTCCCAATAATTTTATATGCTAGTTTGGGTCTTTACATTTCTACTTACTAAAATTATTCTCCCATGTCAACAAAATAGCTTCATAATATTTTCTAGTGATGACTTTAAATCTTTATGGACTCTCCCTTTTCCAACTCTGAGTATTTAGAATGATTCTTCTTTTTAAATCTTATAAACAATACAGCAAAAAACATCTTTCCCACAAATTTTTAGCTTGCATTTCCATATATTTCCATGTAATGACAAGCATGAGGGGCAGCTACTCTTATGTAAAAAATCTATTTTCACTACTACTCTTTGGAATGAATATCATTAAAAACATATTAGAAATGGAAAAAGACAGTATGAATTACAAGTAGATTTCATTAGTATAATAATTATTTAGAGGAGGACCCATCGCATGTAAGACATATTTTATCTCAGCCTTACGCTTCACTCAGATGCCCAAAAGATAGAACCCAGCCCGTCCCCTGATCTCTTTTACTCTCTCTGGATTTTTTGAGATGAAAAAATAAGTTTGGATCAAAACATAATATTTTGAAAGAATTGTGTTCTGAGCAGAGTCAATGACACACACACCCTCAAAAATACATTGGATTCTACAACTATGTGAAAATAGTTTTTGAGTATATATATACATATATATATGTATATATATTCATATCCACTGAATAAATACCCTGAGTAAATTAAATTAGGCTGGAAGCAAATACTACAGAGGTTCAAGTGTATTTTTTATAAGTGGTTAAATATGTATGTCCCTGCTTCATAGTTAATATTCAGAAAGGATCTGATGACATTTATTCACAAAACAATTACACAAAGTAATAAACACATGTTAAGAAAGAACTTTTACACAATTCCTAATTGTTGGTAAATACATACTAGAAATTTCCTTGAAGAAGGTTATAATAAGCAAGACACCCAAAAGATCCAGAGGTTACCTACATATAGCTTCTATTTTCCATTGAATGGATTCATCTTTCAGGGTTTTGCTTGGCCATATATCTGAATACCACTGTTGTGACCATCAATAACATCAGTAATCATTTCAAAAAATAAAATATCAGAACTCATATTTTGTCATCTCTTTCTGAACTCTAACCATTTCTATTGAAATTGCTATTCACTTTTTTACACTAAAGTTTTTTTCTGATAATAAAAGGAGTAAACTCACATTTAAAAATTTGTAAATTGTAGAAATGCATAAAGAAGAAAAGAATGGGTCACCCACAATAACACTGCATAGCGATACCCTTATAAATGTTGTTTCATAATTACTTCTTGTCTTTTTTCCGCAGGTTTCTTCTTTTGCTATTTATATGGAAGTATGTCTTCTGATTTCTTTCCTATCTATTCTTCTTTTAATATTTATAATCACACTGTACATACAATCTTGTGTGCTGCATGTTGCTTAACGTTACTGATTATTAAAAGCATTTTCATGTCATTAAAGCACTCTTCATTTTTAATTACTACATAAATATTCCATTGTGCAACTGTACCATAATTTACTTCCTCCAATTCAGGATATTTAAGGAGATTTTGTTTTTCACTGCATAAATAATTCTGCAATAAACAATCTTGCTTCCAATTTTTTCTTTTGCAATTCTTATTATTTCCTAATGATAGATTCCTATAAGTGGAATTAATGGTCATAAGGTATAAATGTTTTAAGCCTTCTCAAACAAATTGTGGTAGCTACTAATTTACATGATTAAATTTTAATGAAAATATTGATTATAAAATCTATACTAAATATAAAAAATAGTAAATGTTAACAGATGTCATTTAGTAGTTTGTGCAGTAAGGAATCCCTAGATACCAAATTTACAGAAAATTTCAAATATTCCTCCAATTTGCATCCCAATAAAATACCTCGTGAGTGACAGCTTTCATCTTAAATAAGAGATCTCATACCCATGGATGGCCCAGGTTGACATAATATGTCCGATACATACAATATGTCCAATAAGTTGGTTGCTTGGAGTCCCTTGAAAGATTAGAAAAAAATAAAGAACAAACACTTGCCATATCTCATCATTAAACTGTTATATTATATAAACTGTTATATAAGGCATACTTATCATTTTGGAGAGATATATTAGACACATTCAGTAAAGTCAATTGTTTCAAGATTTTAAAAAAAAAAAAAAAACTTCCAGTTTTCTTGTGTTTCTCCTCAAGCAGCACAGAGCTGAGCATGGAGGACAGAACAAGAGTGCACTTTTATGGAGGGGTTGGAGGGCTAAGGTAAGCAGTGATGCTTAGGTACTGGAGTCATCTGGATATTGATTCAAGTCCAGATAAAATTTTATACAAATAGATGCATCTTTATTCCTTTAAGAAAACAAAATGATGCTCATCCCTAAAATTTTATCTATGAAGAAATGCCTTTTTTGATTTAAGTCTGACCTATTTTAGAGTGGCTCTTCTTCTCATCCTGCAAAAAAGATTCAGCTCATAATTACAAAATTGTATGCCCTTTTCTTCAGTAATCATCAGCATTGTGTATTACTTAAGTGGATAGGAGTCAAATCACCTGGGTTCAAATCTCAACTCCAACATTTATGATGTGGGTGGCACAAGGTGAGTCACTTACTGTTCTCTGCCTCAGTTTTCTCATCTTTTAAACAGATATAATAATGGCACCTACCTCTCAGATTACTGTGAGAGTTAAATGAGTTAATAATTATAAGGTGCTTAGACCATTTTGTTTACCTGGCACATGGCATTTGGTGTTAGCAATCATCATCGATGCCACCAGACATTACAGAGTATAGGGTTCTAGGGACACAACACATGTGACATACACAAAATGTGGAAGCACAGTGGTTAAGGCATATAATAATATGGTACGGCATGTACTAGGCATGAAATGGATATTAGAGGTAAAGGAAATTACAAGACTGCCATGGAGGAAGCAATTATTATTATTATTATTTTTTTTATTATTTATTTGACAGAGAGAGATCACAAGTAGACAGAGAGGCAGGCAGAGGGAGAGGGGAAAGCAGACTCCCTGCCGAGCAGAGAGCCCTATGCGGGACCCGATCCCAGGACCCCGAGACCATGACCCGAGCCAAAGGCAGAGGCTCAATCCACCGAGCCACCCAGGTGCCCCAGAGGAAGCAATTATTAAAGTAGGGTGTTCAATGAGTGGTCTCAGAGAAAAGGTGGAACCCATGCAGTACTTCCAAGAAGAGGGAAGACTTGGCAGAAGAGTGGAGGAGCCTTTTACACAAAAGATAAGTTGAGAAGCTGTTGATATATTCTGGGAACAGTTCTGGGAACAGTCAAGCTATCATAAAAATGGTTCTTCTAGAAAGGAACCAGGAAGTGAGGGGTCTTAAGTAGTAACCTCCTCAGAAATTTGATTGCCTATAAGAACCTGGAAACTACTGAGGATTCAGAGAAGGACAAATGAGAGCAAAATGAGAGATTAGTCCATCCCCAGTTTTCAAGATGATTTATATTGGGAAATATCAGAGATTAAAAAAATAAAATAAAAACTTAATCATGAGGCTATTAAAATAGTTCCCCTTGCAAAAAAAAAAAAATCTAGGATATTGCATACTAATAGAGATCTGATAATTCATACTCTTCCTTTCCAGTAATTCTTTTTTCTCTTTGTGAACTGAAACATAGAAATAACCTTGCCTGGCCTAGTCAGTTGAGTTTAGTTTTTAAATTTTACTGTTTTTGTTGAGAGTAGAGTTCCAAAAACTTGCTTAACTCTTCATATAAATGAAGAGCCCTTATTCTACCAAGAGAGAATAAGAACTTAAGGGTCTTGACATGTGTGATTTGAGAATTCAGACATCTAACAATAGATATCTGGTGTGGTTCATCACATCAGATGATTTGTGGTTCAGTGGTTATTGGCACAAATACAGTGAGTCCAGAGTTATAAGAGTTCTTTCTAGGCTTGTCAAAATTAGGGGAGGTTTAGATAAACAGAGTCTACTATTTGATTAGCAGATGATCCACAATGCTAAGATACTGGAGGTTGATTTTTATTTTTCAGATGTCCTTGGGAAATTTGAAACATATCTCATGATATTAAAACACATCCAATGGAGAGATAGTTCCAGGAGACTATGGAGCATTTGTCTTTGCGGATCTGAAGGAAACAATGAGCAATCAATCATCTTTTTCTAAAGATTTATGTATTTGTCTTAGGGAAAGAGAGAGCATAAGCAGGAAAGCAAAGGGAGAGGGAGAATCTGAAGCAGTCTCCTTGCTCTGCTGTGGGACTCGACCTCATGACCCTGAGATCAGGGCTTGAGCCAAAACCAAGAGTTGGCCGCTTAACTGACCACACCACCCAGGTGTCCCCAAGTCTTCTCTTTCTGATACAGAGGATGTGGTAGGTGAATGTGACCTTTTATGACAATTCTGAGAATAAACTCTGGCCAATGTACCTAAACAGAAAAAGGAAAGTAAAATATTTATGGACATAAGAATATTAATTAAAATATATATAATATGCTCTGCTTGTTTTTATGGGGTTGCATAATGGAAATTGCCTTTTTGTGAGTAGCATGAAATATTTTTTCCCTGAAAAGTCTATCATCTTAAAAGTATAAAGAGATCAGCATAAAGGAGGTAGGGAGACATGTCTATTTTCAAGCCAAAAAGAAGCCTGTAGGTACAATTCATTCTGTAAATGAAATGAAAGATTATTTTTAAAATCTGTTATTGTGATTGTGTGATATTCTGAGACCTAACTGTTGAATTACCAACTGACCCTGGCAAGCCTCTCCAAGCCACTGAACCTCAGTTTCCTAATCTATAAATGAAGGTTAAAAACAACAGGAGTGTGGATGAGGGCACCTTCCCTCAAAAGCTTATAAGGCTTTTTGCAAAATGTAAAATGTTGGTAATCACTTCCCTAGCAAGGACTCACTTGCTATAAAATGATGTGGCTTGCTCAGTTCTTGGGAAAGCGCTCCGGCCAAGTGGCATTTTCTTCCCCGAAAGCACTGTGTGTTGAACAGCATCCTCCCTTCAACTAGCAGAGTCTGAAACCAAACGCAAAGGTTCAATTACTGTGACACTTCTCTTCTAGGGTGAGCCCGTATTGGCTCCGATAATAGGAGCCCCAATTAAGCTGCAATCCTCTAAGGATATATTTATGTTTTGCTAATATGGAAGAGTCTGTGAGGGGCTGTGGATGCCAGCCATTGCCTGAGTCTGAGGGGACTTAATCTCTTAGATCACTCTCTTTATTTTCCATTTCCTTTTCTCCCCATCTAGGGTTTTTCATCATTCTGCGAAGCCCCCCTCAACTCTACAAACTAACACCAAGCCCCAGAGTTTCCTCTTGATGAAAGCCCTGATCGTCCAACCTCGCTCTACATTTTCAGTCTGCCAGTTGCTAACATATTACATGACCAGCTGAGCCTCTGAGCTAGAATAAACAGAATGCACTTTAGCATACAGGGATATTTTGCAAGAGATATATTCTCAAGTCTTGGAAACTTAACTGTGTGTTACCATATTGTCTTCCTTATGCTCCTTCTGTTTCTTAATTTCACACATCACTCCATTCTTTGAAGAAATTTTCCCCCAATGTGTTAAGAAACTGAGTCATGTCCTAAATTCTGTGGGGAAAAAAAAAAAAAAAATCAGGAGGGTGGGAGGAGGTTTCTATCTGCAAAGAGCAATCTTGTTTTCTCTCGATAAGTTAGTCGACCTGGCCATTTCACATACGGGTTCATGTACATAAAAGCGCTTTGAAAATTCCAGAGCCGCACAAATAATGTGTTATTCCAGGATTCCTTTTCAGTTTGCGGGCTAGAAATGGGTCATACGCCAATCCCTTTGTACTCACCAGTCTCGTTTTAGGTGAAGTGGTTTCTCTGAAGTTCTCCAGCTGAAGACATTTCAGCTTTAATAGGTCACTTTTTGCTTCAAGTGGCACAGAGGTCCTCGTTTGCGGGGAGATGACCCCCTCGAGCCTTGTTCAGACTGCAGGAGTAGGGGATGATCCACTAATCGGTGGATCACAAAATGCATCTTAACATACATTTGCTTATTCTAAATCAGTGGCTTTGCTAGTCATATGGCAGGCCGGCCTTTCAGACTAATAGTCTCTCTCACTGGAATGGCTTTTTTTTTTTTTTCCCCCTAAAGAATGAAGTCTCTCTGATCTCACAAGTAGAGGACTGAGCTATCACTAAAAACTGTTGTGGAAGCCGGTGATTTTTTTTTCACCTTCATAATTCTGTGTTTCTCAGCTACACTCAGTGCTGTCCTGACATATGTTAATCAATGCATTTGTTACTACACAGCTTGACTATTGCATTTCTCTGGTAGTTGGCTTATCATCGGCTATAATTATTTCAACTCCAATTAATTCTGAACTTCTTTGCAAGGTTATTTACTTGCTTTAAGCAATAAGACAACATGACACCTCTTTGATTTCTAAGCATCTGGTCAACTACAAATTGAATTCAGTGCCCTCTTCTTTGCTTGAACAGTCTATTTTGGCGACCCTTCTCATTAGATCCTGGTATTAGTGGTCATTGACCAGCTTGCTTGAAAAACAAGCGCTAGTGAGAGAAATCCTCTCAACATGAGGGTGTTGAGGCTTGTAGAAGCAACACTCAAAATAACGCTAGAACCCATGAGGGGAACAGAGGAAACCCACTGTGGTGGTGTGGTCATCCACGAGTATGAGAAGAGAACCAGGCAGTCTTGGTGCTGAACCCTGCTGAGGGAAAGAAGAGGCACTTGTTACATTCCAGGTATTATTTTAGGTGCCCTATTACCATTTAGATCCTTTGCTAGTCACTACAAGTCTTTTTTTTTTTTTTTTTTTTTTTTTTTTGACAGACAGAGATCACAAGTGGGCAGAGAGGCAGCCAGAGAGAGAGGAGGAAGCAGGCTCCCTGCTGAGCAGAGAGCCCGACGCGGGGCTCCATCCCAGGACCCTGGGATCATGACCTGAGCTGAAGGCAGAGGCCTAACCCACTGAGCCACCCAGTCACCCCAAGTCACTACAAATCTTAAGAAGGAAGAATGATTAGCTTTCCAAAGTAGATGGGGAAAGGGAGCCTCAAAAAAGTTAAGGACAATCTGGCTCAAGGCCACACAATTAGTAGGTGGCAGGACCCAGAATGGAATTTCGGCTTTCTAACCACAATACCACTACAGAAAGAGCTGGAAGTAGCAAGCCAAATTTTAGAACTTATGTGTATGGCGAAGTGGGAATAGCGCACCCAAGAGGTGGGAAATGCAAGGAATCCGAATCAAAAAGAAACGAGCCCTAAAACACAAATCCTAAAGCAAGAGTGTTAATTGATAGGCAGAATGATATATGAAGATAGATCGAGATGGGCCCAGAGTCTTTTTCTGTAAAGAACCAGATTGTAAATATTTTCAGCTTTGCACCCCGTACAGTCTCCGTCTTAACTGCTCAACTCTGTTTTTGCAGTGCAAAAGCAGCCATGAACAATATGTAAACAAATGGGCATGGCGATGTTACAAGAAAGCTTTATTTACAAAAACAGGATGTGGCTTTGGGGCTCTCGTTTGCAGACCTCCTAGTCTATAGATCAATGTCTCCAAACGCAGCCTGGTGCCATCCTCCAAGGGGTTATTTGAAAATGGAGGGGAGCTCTTTTGATTATCACAGTCGTAGGAGCTCAGAAAGAGCTACTGGCAATTAGTAGATTCTGGCCAGGGACGCCGAAGATCCTGTGCAGATCCTGGGGCAGTCTCACCTGAGCTAGAATTTTCCCCACCCTAATGACAATAGCATCTCCCTCAAGAAACACTAGATTAGGCACAGGTGCATTCAAAGTCAAAGCCCTTATTTTCACTCCACTTCATGGGGATCAGCAATAGGACATGGAAGACATAAGATCTGGAAAGAAGAGGGCCTTTGGAATGAAACCAGTCTGCTCTATGTACAGTTTTCCTCCCTGGTACCTGTATGTATTAAGCAAGTTCCCTAATGTGTGTGACGCTTGGCTCCTGTCAATAAAGAGGGAATAGTCTTAACTCCCTCATCAAGTTGCTATAAAGATACAAAGAAAAAACACTTGTGAAAGGACTGACATAGGGTATGGATAGGATAGGCTCATGCTATCCAGTAGAAATATAATGTGAGGCACATAGATAATTTTAAATGGTCCAGTGACTACATTTTAAAAAAGGAGAACGAAACAAGTAACAATTATTTTAAAGATTTTATTTTTTATTGATTCATTTGACAGAGAAAGAGAGGTCACAAGTTGGCAGAGAGGCAGGCGGAGAGAGGGGAGGAAAGCCAAAGGCAGAGGCCCGACCCATAGTACAGTGTATTTAGCCCCATATATCAAAAATGTTATCATTTCAAAATATCATCAATATCAAAAATTATTCATGAGATATTCTGCAGTGTTTTTTCTATTTAAGTTTTCAAAATCTAGTATGTACTTTGCAATTACAGCATTTCTCAGTTCAGAAAAGCCGTGTTTTAGGTGCTAGCCACACGTGACTGGTGGCCACTGTCTTGGTTAGCTCAGAGTTCAGGTTACGTCCTCTCCTTTCCTTCCATTTTCAAAAAAGCCACTGACTCCTAGTCAATGTGGAGAGTCTTCATTGTCACATACCCCTTTCCCAAACCTACAGTTGGAGAGTAGCCCCCAGCCCTTGTAGAACAGGTCTTCCCAGATTTTATGGATGAAGCACTTCCCAGACCAGAGTGCCCACGTTTAACTGAAGGCAAAATTAAAATAGCAGTACCTGCTTACCATTAAAATCCCCTGATGTCCTAGGGGTGGCTGGGTGGCTCAGTGGGTTAAAGCCTCTGCCTTTGGCTCAGGTCATGATCCCAGGGTCCTGGGATCGAGCCCCGCATCGGGCTCTCTGCTCAGCGGGGAGCCTGCTTCCTCCTCCCTCTCTCTCTGCCTGCCTCTCTGCCTACTTGTGATCTCTGTCTGTCACTTAAATAAATAAAATCTTAAAAAAAAAAAAAATCCCCTGATGTCCTAGAAACAAATACCACCACCACAAGGCCTGTATTTGGTGGTGCCTCTCTTGCAACCTCTATCTCGGGCAATTTTCTTAATGGCAATGTAATCAATTCTGGTTACCCAGGAGTATCCTATAACTTCAACATTCCAACTCCAAATAAAGACAGGCTTCCAAGAAGTCTAGCAGAAGGGTAGTCACAGAGTCACACAATGGGTTCAGCATGATTCAACAAAGCCCGTTGGTGGCCCAGCGAGGTTTATGATTAATCTAGGTCTCTTCATCAGCACGCTCTAAGGATTCAGCTCTTCTATTTTTCCTTACTGAATTAAATGAATTCCTTCCCTGTTAGTGTTTTGAATAGTACCAGTCCAAAAACGTCAGGGAAAGAATATACATGTCTATGGGTCCATGTACATCCTTAATGTCTATATCACACAAACGTACCCCCCTTATGCTCCCGTGACCCATGCTTCCTTAGGCATGAATGGCTCAAGACTAAAAGAGGGAAACCCAGAAGTTCTCCCTCTCTTCCTTCCTCTAATTATTTGGAGCTGAATCCACCAAGAAGGAATAGGAATTCATTTCCAGTGTGTCGTATTATGAAGGCGCCTACAGCTCGCCTCGCCAGGACTTTCATTAAAGCAGAGGCTCTCGCCCTAGCGGCTCGACTCCGCAGCTTGCAAGCCACCTGATGGAAGCTGGCCCCACTCGGAAAGACTCGGGTCTTTTTGGGATCAGCAGTTCAGCAAAAATGTTGTTTTGTTTAATTCACTTTTCTACCCTAGAAAAATCCCGCCTCCGCCTCTCCCACCGCCCCTCCCCACCCCCCAGCCCTGAAGACTTTCCTTTTTATCTTTGTGTCTGTTTGTTTGTTTGTTTGGAACAAAAGGCAGGATGAGAAAGGATACTATTTGCTTAGTTAAAAGGATCTTTGTTCAAAAACTTGCTCCTCTCAATATAATGGTGGTTGTACCACTTGAAGCAATTGGGTCGGACTCTATCAAGGTCCCCAGCCCTCGCCCTGAAACTGTCTTTGTCACACATGCGCACGTGCTCACAGACACCCCAACAACCGTTGGTCGGGAGATCTAAGAAACGAACATATTTCTAAACAATGTACTTTGGGACAGTTCCCGGAAATATTGATCTGGCAAAAGGCAGGAGAGGCTAATGAATTTCAATCCATATGGTCTCCTAATTAGGGTCTTGTGAAGGCTGGAACACCTATCGATTAACCTGTTTAATATCTTAAAGCCAGTGCCTCAACACGGATAATGCCCGCCCCGCTGCTCTCCAGAAGAATAATGTCATTGTTTGTTTTGCACATGCCAGGAGGAAGTCTCTGCTGATTCCCTAGATGACAAAGGTGCAGCAAGGGCTTTCTCTCTCCTTCTTTGGCAACAAGAAAGCTGCCCCTCCAGATGATAGGGTCCTTCCCCCTTCCTGCAGGTAACTGTCAGTCAGGCGGGGTGTGAGGTATGATAATTCCATCTGTGCCATTGGGATTGTCAGCTGCATTGTTCTGCTCAGTGTGCTGTGGATTGTGAAAAACAACCAGGACGGATGATTTTAAGTAATTGCTCTGACAGAGACTGATTACTACAGTAACAACAGTCAGTTATAGTTAAGGAGTAGCCTTGGCATATGGTCTACATTTGATGTGGGAAGGAGAGTGGGGGAGAGGAAGGAAAAAGCTTTATAATTTTACAGATTGCTTTATGTTTTATAATGACTGAGTTTTCTTTTCCTTTACTTGATTTGGAAAATATCACCAACAGAAGCCTGAAAAAAAAAAATCTAAATATTGTTACAGATAAAGGAATTCAAAGAACATATTTAGCTGCTATTAAGATAAACCATAAAACGATTAGGATTTATAAGACCAATAATTATTCACTGCCACAGCATTTATTGTTCTGTGTATTGGGGTTTGTTTTCAACTTTGTGCATTCAGTGATCACCCTTTGTGGAAGCTTGGCCATTCACTGATTGCATAAAACCACTGCATTCATTTTGAAAGATGAATCATTAACATCAGTGGCTAACCTCCAAACTAGTCTGATATTTCATTCATGAAAAATACTTGAACAAAACATACTATTTGATTTATGTATCTTTTACAAAATACTGTATATCCAATACTTAATATAATAAAATAGACTTATCTGTTTTTGCTTAATAAAAGAATAGTAAAAACAATCACAAATGTATTTCACATCCATGCAAAATTATATACATTTGCCCTAAACAAACTTGAAAAGCGAGATCTATTTACTTTACCTTTGTAGCTACACATAGAGAAACAAAGAAATTAATAGGTTTCTGTCTAGCTGGGTTTTTAATTTTTATACCATTCTTATTTTAAATTTTTTATAATACCCAAGAAGTGGCACATGAGATTATATGCAGAGCAATGAACTAGAAAGCTCCTTCAAAAATAATAGAAATGATAGTGATTTTTTAAAATAAATGGTAATATGCTCAATAAAATAATTCAATACCAGATAAATAAGAAAGTCTTTGGAATAAAAATTAGGGTAATAATTTAACACTGTGAAAAGTAAGTATGATAAAGTACATCTGAAGGACATTAATTACTTATACGTGTGTGAGCTATTGTTGGGCACATAATGGCTGATCCATTTGCCAGCAGAGTCACGCTGCTCCCAGTATTTTAACTCATTACTTTGTAAATCTCTTCTGTGATACCTTGAGGAGAAAAAGGTGCTATTTTAAACCCACTCCTATTTAATATTAATTAGTGTTAAGCCAAATAATTTTCACACCAATTATTACTTAAACAAAGGAAAATGCTGGACTAACTAATATTTTCTAATATGTTCAGGACTAGCTTGTGTTTGAGATTTTTCCAATAGGGTTGTGAATATCACCTTCATTTCCAGAGGAGAAAATGAGAGGCTGTGATTGGACCGCTCATACGGTCAGGCTTTCCAAGCTATTTCCATGTATTAAGAAGTCTGTGAGTCCCAGGAAGTTTAGAAAAATGGAGAGTCTTTTCTTTTTTCTTTCTTTTTTTTTTCCCCCTCCAGTGATTTGGGTCATGACCTGCCTATGAAAAAATGCAAGTCACATTGCAAGTTGAACTTCCAGCTATTACAAACCATCCATACTAAATAAAATTTTCTGCTGGGAAAACTGGTTATTGCTCAGGAACACTATGGCAGTTGGTTCTAAATAGCGCAGTTACTTGGGATTTTTTGCTTCCTAAAAATCACTCTTCTCAAATATGCTTGTCATCCTCTAAACATCCATGCTTCAAAGAGCTGACTGCTTATCCATTCAGTTGAATAAGCAAATTGGTCATAATAAATTCAAATTAAATTTCTTCCTTTAAGACTTTTGGAAAATCTTTTTGAAATAATATAGTACAGAGATTTTTTTAATGGAAATTCTCTTAATGAATTATGAACTAAGTAAACATTTTTATACCAAGGATAACATTTTACAAACTCAATCTAAAACCTGATTATTTTGCCCTGGATGTTAAAGTTCATAGTCTATTTTTTAAATGTTGCAAAAAAATTAACATTTTAATAAGTATTTCTAATGTTTTCTCAGATTACACTCTTTACTTTCTATTAAAGTCCAGTCTTTTCCTATAATTTTTTTAATCTAAACTTCCATTTTTGGATAAAAGCAGGGAATTAAAAACCAATTTGAGAAGCAGGTAACACCTTTGGTAACCTGAATTTTGATAAATTGTATTTTAATCTCTTTGAGGATCTTAAATACATATACAGATCTGCAGAATGTAGTTAAGAATTTAAATCATTCTATATTCTTTAATTCTTTTAACTTGGCCTTTTTTTCCCCCCAATTATCTATGACTTTGTAATTCATGCCAAAACCTAGAGGCTTTAAACAATAACAATGGATTCTTTCTTGTGATTCTGTGGGTCCAGAATTTGGGCAGGACTCAGTTCTTCTGCTCTATCTGCCATTAACTGAGGTCACTCACTCAGCTGGCTTTTAGCTGCCACTGGGCTGAGTGGAAACATCTAAGAAGGCTTCATTCACTCTGGCATTTCATTACTCATTTACTTGCCCCCCCCACCTTGTGTAATATTTCTTCATTCAGTAGTTTTGCTCAACTTTCTTTATATCATGGTGGTTGAATTCCCCAGAAAGATGTTGTCAGTCCTCTTAGAGGTTAGACCCAGACCTATCCCAGTTTTATTTTGGGTACATTCTGTCTAGCAAAGCAAGTCTAAAAGCCATCCCTGATTCAAGAGGAGAAATATTCTACCCAAATGAGAAGCATGGCCTGCACATATAGGGAAGGGACAAATTAATGGAAGACAACTTTAGAAATCATCTCCACACCTCCTAAGAAACCATTGTTAATTTGATCAAGATGAGAAAATATTTCAGCCACACAAAATAAAACAGATTTCCTTAATTTCATTAGTTACCTATCATAGAGAAAGATGGGCTAAAAAAAATATCTGCTTTATGTAGTAAATTTTGGTCCCTTTATACATATCTCTCTATATCTCTTAATGGTTTTTTTAAATTATCAACTTTACAAGATGTTTCATGTTGCAAAACACATTCTTCTCTAAGACTGTTCATTGTGTGGGTTGATAAGACCAGAGTGCATTTGTTTTCTAAAAACATACTTGACCTCATCCTGTTCTCATTATTTCTCAAAAATACAGATTTAAAACTTATTATTCTAGCATTAGGTCTAGTCAGTGGAATCTCAGAACGTATTATACAGGTTAGGTTCAAAATACATTTTCTAAATACATTAATAAATAAATGATTTGTTTACAAGTTCTCCTCTGAAACAATTTTTGGTGCTTCTTCAAATAAATGAAACCATAGAAGAGAGTATTTCTTTGACACTGGACTGATTTGTGTTTACATTTTCCTTTGACCAGTTATAAGGTTAATGGTTTTTATTCATTTTTAGAATGAAGATGTGCTCACCTACTATGCAGGCATGTGGGAAGGATCAAAAGATGGTATCTGTGAAATTCTTAGCTCAGTCAGTGGACATAACCCTCATCGAGTGGTAGCTTTTAATATTAAACTCTTTCAAGTCAAGAGTTTTGAAAAAATGACCTATTTTTAATTGGTTTGTTTGTCAAATATGTGGATCTTTAAAAGATGATTGTTTCAACTTTTCTGAACCTCAAGAAAATAGGAGCTTTGATAAATTTTATTTTTCATTGGAATGGATATGTTCATGATCACAAGTCTCCCCAAAGGGATTATTATTGGGGTGCCTGGGTGGCTCATTCGGTTTAAGCATCCAACTCTTGCTTTTGGCTCAGATCATGAACTCACTCCCCCACCCTCAGTTGGGCTTCAGGCTCAGTGGGGAGTTTGCTTGAAGATTCTCCCCCTCTGCGCTTCCCACTGCTCGTGTTCACACAAGCACGTGCTCTCTCTCTCAAATAAATAAATCTTTAAAAAAATAAAAAGTAAAAATAAAAAGGTATTATGATCAAATATATTTGAGAAATATTATATGCTCCTAAGTGTCTCTTAGAGAACAATAATATATATGAAAGGATACAGACTATTTCATGTAAAATTGAAAATATCTTTAAGCTTTTTAATTCACCATTATTATAACCTTTTGTAAAATCTAAATACATAATAGTTTAGCCAAATCATGAGATTGAAAATTATCAACCCACTGTACAGGGAGATATTACGCCGGAGATATTGTAGCTTCAGCTCCAGACCAGCACAATAAAGCAAATATTGCAATAATGTGAGTTAAGTGAATTTTTTGGTTTCCCAGTGCATATAAGTTACATGTACACTACACTATTGTCTATTAATTGTGCAATAGCATTATGTCTAAAAAGTATACATACCTTAATTATAAAATACTTTATTGCTAAAAAATGCTGACCATCATCTGAGCTTTCAGCAAGTCATAATCTTTTTGCTGGTGGAGGTTCTTGCTTCGAGGTTGATGGCTGCTGACTAATCAGGGTGGTGGTTGCTGAAAGTTTGGGCAGCTGTGGCAATTTCTCAAAATAAGAGAACAGTGAAGTTTGCCACATAGATTGACTTTTTCTTTCACAAACCATTTCTCTGTAGTATGCGATGCTATTTGATAGAATTTTACCAAGAGTAGAACTTCTTTCAAAATTGAAGTCAGTCCTCTCAAACCCTGCCATTGCTTTACCAACTAAGTTTATATAATATCCTAAATCCTTTGTTATCATTTCAATGAACTTCACAGCATTTTTACCAGGAGTAGATTCTATCTCAAGAAACCACTTGCTTTGTTCACCCGTAAGAAGCAATTCCTCATCCATTAAAGTTGTATCTTCAGAGAGAGGCGATTCATGGCCATCTTCAAGCTACACTTCTGATTCTAGTTCTCTTGCTATTTCCCATGTCTACAGATACTTCCTACATGGAAGTCTTGAAACTCTCAAAGTCATCCATTAAGGCTAGAATCTACTTCTTCCAAATTCCTGTTCATGTTGCTATATCGACTTCTTTCTATAAATCATGAATGCTCTTAATGACATCTAGAATGATGAATCCTTTCCAGGTTTTCATTTACTTTGTCCAGATACACCAGAAGAATCACTATATACAGTAAGGCAGTGATAGCCTTACAAAATATATTTCTTCAAAATTACTCCTGGATCCACGTGCTGCAGAATGGATGCTATATAAGTAGGCATAAAAACAGCATTAACCTCATTATGCTTCTCCATCAGAGTTCTTGGGTGACCGGGTACCTTGTCAGTGAGCAACCACATTTTGAAAGGAATCTTTTTTTCTGAGCAGTGGATCTGAACAATGGGTTTAAAATATTCAGTAAATGGGGCACCTGGGTGGCTCAGAGGGTTGAGCCTCTGCCTTCGGTTCAGGTCATGATCTCAGGGTCTTGGGATCAAGCCCCACGTCGGGCTCTCTGCTCAGCGGGGAGCCTGCTTCCTCCTCTCTCTCTCTGCCTGTCTCTCTGCCTACTTGTGATCTCTGTCTGTCAAATAAATAAAATCTTTAAAATATTCAGTAAACCATGTTGCAAATAGATGTGCTGTCATCCAGGCCTGGTTGTTCCATTTATAAAGTACGGGCAGAGTAGATTTAGCATAATTCATAAGGATTTTCAGCCCTAGGATTTTTTGGAATGGGCAAGGAGCGTTGGCTTTAAGTTCAAGTCACTAACTGCATTAGACCCTAACAAGAGAGTCAGCCCACCTTTCGAAGCCAGGCATTAACTTCTCTTTAGCTATGAAAGTCCTAGATGACATCTTTTTCCAATATATGACAGTTTCATCTACATCAAAAATCTGTTGTTTAGTGTAGTCATCTTCATTAATGATCATAGACCTTCTGGAGAACTTGTTGCAGCTTCTGTATCAGCACTTGCTGCTTACCTTGTACTTTTCTGTTGTGGAGATGGCTTCTCTCCTTCAGTCCTCATGAACCAACCTCTGCTAGCTTCACACTTTCCTTCTGCAGCTTCCTCATCTCTGTCAGCCTTCAGAGAATTGAAGAGGGTTAGGGCCTTGCTCTGGATTAGGCTTTGGCTTAAGAGAATGTTGTGGCTGGTTTGACTTCTATCTAGACCACTCTTTATCCCTGTCAGCAAATAGGCTGTTTCTCTTTCTTATCACATGTGTGTTCCCTGAGTAGCACTTTTAGTTTCCTTCGGAACTCTTCCTTTGCATTCCCAAGTTACCTGTTTCGTGCAAGAGGCCTAGATTCCAACCTATCTCCACTTTCTACATGTCTTCCTCAGTAAGCTTAATCTTTTCCAGCTTTTGATTTAAAATGAGAGATATGAGACTCTTTCTTTCACATGAACTCTCGGGGGTCATTGTATGATTCCTAACTGCCTTATTTCAAAATTGTACTTTAGGGAATAGGGAGGCCCATAGAGAGGGAGGAGAAGGCCTAACACAGGAAAATAGCCAGTCCGTGGAGCAGTCAGGACACACACATTAATTACGTTCACCATCTTGTATGGGCACAGTTCACGGTGCCCCAAAAACAATTGCAATAGCAACATCAAAGAGCACTCTTCACAGACCACCCTAACAAATACAAGAATCAGGAAAAACATTGAAATATTGTGAGAATTACCAAAATGTGGCACAGAGACAGGAAGGGAGCAAATGCTGTTGGAAAAATGGTGCCCACAGACTTGTTCTACACAAGGTTTCCACAAACCTTGAATTTGTAAAAAAAAAAAAAAAAAAAAATGCATTTCATGTGAAGTCCAGTAAAGTGAAGTACAATAAAATGAGGTTTGCCTGGATGGTCTCTGCACTTTGAGGACAGTTTGATTTTGCTTAACAGCAACAGTTCAATTTGGAGATACCCAATAAACTTAAGCTCATACTAAATAACCAATGAAATCGTATATATTTTAAGAGGTTCATAAGAACTCAGGGTCATTGCTAAGAACATCAATTCTTGTATTCTTCTAACAAACTTTAATGCACTGTGTAGAATTGTATGCCCTTAGACTAATAGGTCCCAGACTACTATGCTTTAATAGTTGAGGTATATCTATATCTATATCTATATCTATATATCTCACTTTAACACAGAAGATATAGATAGACATATAGATACATAGATAGATGGGCTTCCTCTTCAGTTCCTTCCTGGAATTACTGAAATTTAAGTAAAGAGACAAGATTTACAGGGGAATCCAAT
The DNA here is from genome assembly GCF_963455335.1 of Martes martes. Classification (NCBI taxonomy): domain Eukaryota; kingdom Metazoa; phylum Chordata; class Mammalia; order Carnivora; family Mustelidae; genus Martes; species Martes martes. The sequence goes on from NC_137891.1 coordinate 43,469,808, forward strand.
GATCAATTTTGTTAAATCAGTAACTTCAATTTTATCCTCAAAATACTTCTATAAATTCTGCCCAGGGCGTAGTTGTCTAACCCATAGAACAAAATCCTGATGTTTTATGACAGCTTTTTACTTTAATTCTATATTCTCTTTCCCACCGCGCATTCATTAATTTGTAACTGCAAAGGCACAAATGCCCTTATATTCCGACATATATCACAATACGTATCACAGAGGAGCTGCCGTAGAATTGGACAGAGAGCTGGGTAACAGTAGCTGGTGGATGGTAGATAAACAGAAGGAAGAGAAAGAGGGGCAGAGAAAGGAAGGAAAGCAGGGAGAAAGAAAAAGGAAAGGAGGAAAAAGGACAAATGTACACAATCATAATTGTTCTAAAGAATCATGTACAAGTCCACACAAAATTAACCAATAGTCCTTTTAAGTTAAGAACCAAACACAAAATCCTGTGATGAAAACTAATATGCATAAATAAGAACGAAAGATACACACATTAATTAGTTATTTGTTTGTTTGCTTTTCTCATTAGAAAGAAACTCTTTGCTAGTGGGGTCAACGTCTTCCTATAACGCCTGGCACGAAGGAAGTTACTCTTCATATGTTCGTTCAAAGGATAACTTTATTAAGCACATATTATAAAACGTATGGTTTCATCTGAAAGAGGTTTGTCAAGCAATCCAAAAAAACATTTGACACTGTTCTTATGTAAAGAACAAACTTCACATATGGCTGATGCTTTAGGACCCCATGAAGCTCTGTTATCTTGAATTCCCCGTCCATGCTTCTGTGGATGGAGCGGCGCCAGAATGGGGAAGTCCTTTAGGAGCGAGTCTCAAACATTGCGACATTTTGCTCCCCAGAGCAAACAAACTTTTCTTTCAGGATGACAGAAGACATCAGTTTTAAGGAAATATTTGGGTGAAACATTTCATCCAAGGAATCAATTTAGCTGTGTAGAAATAACTACCCGCAAATGCATGCATCCATTTATTCTTTTTGGAGACATTTGTCTAACACAGGTTAAGTCAGAATAAGTCAATGAGGGAGCGTGTAAATTTGAATGACAAACAGAATACATGTCTCATTTTGTTGAGATTTTTCCAGAAGGATAATATTTGGAAAAACAATAACCTATACTCTCCACTTCTACACAAAGACCATAGCTACCTCACAAACTTCATGCATTAATTCTGCAGGATTTCTTGTGAGATAAAGCAAGATCAAAACAGCATAAAAGGGAAGCAGTAGGAGCAACATGATTCTTTTCAACCTCAGATTTCCTTAAAAAAAATTTTTTTTTAATTTTCCAGAGATGAAAGTGTTGTCTTCCTTAGAGAATGGGATGCTTAATACCACTTTTGAAATACTATAATTTAGCTAAAATAGGGAAACAAAGGGGAAATGATTGAAAACTTCTGCATGGTAAAAGAGGGGAGAGGAAGAGAAAAATCACAGGCGGTATACTAGTTACAAGTTAAGTCCTCTTAACTGATTTATTTTACCATTTTTTGTTCAAGTAACCTATTTAAAAACTCATCCATGCATAGATTGCCCCTATTATTAATAGTAAATGTACATTTCAACCTGTCAAGTTTTTCTAGCCCCACTTCTGCAAGGTTTTTTTCTGGGTGTTTTTTTTTTTGTTTTTTTTTTTTTTTAGGAAAAAAAAAATTTAAAAAGCAAAGGCATTTCCTAGGGCACATGCTGCCAGACACCCAGCATTTATCTTATCTCAGTTGATGACTTTCCTTTTATCCTGAAATGATTTGACAATGACTCTATGATTTCCTGTACAAATTACCCTTTGAAAGTGGCAGTGGCGCTTGGCAGCGATCTTCACTTAATTACTGAGTGGATTATTAGCATACGGCTCCCCCCCCCTTCATTTCTTTATATCTTCTAGATTGCGTTGACAGTTCCCTTTCATTGCCTGCTTTAACTCACTGAATACTAAACATTATGCAGATTGCAGCTGAGAAGTACCCAGGCTACTCCAAACCCCTAGTCTGCACCAAAACCTTTTTGATGGAGAGTAATTTACAGGTCAGAAATCAATAGTGTGTCTGGGAAGTGCATTTGTGGGTTTTCTTAATTTAGATTAGGGTGGGGTGGCGCAAAGCACTAATGTTCAAAAGTGAATATTGCTCTGTGATCTTTCTGAAAAACAATTAGTTTTGTTCCTTCCTTTAATATCCTTGTCTTTAAATAGACTGAGATCTTGAGATTCTATTTCTCTTATACTCATTACTGCTACCTGACTGGGGAGGGGATTAAGGAGACCCGGTTTTGAGAAATGATAAGTTTCACTCCTTATCAGTCTCTGAAGTCAGCAGTCCGATAAGCTGACCTCCTCAGCAAGTGTGAAGTGTTATTTATTGTTTGCCAGGCAAGACAAATGCAAATGATAAATTGCAAAGATCTCTTCGGCACTCTCAGAAGGAACCTTCTCTTCTGTCTTGGCTCCCATCTTTTGGCACAAATTTGCACATATGTCGGGCATTCTCCATCCAGATCTTTATCCTTTTTTTTTTTTTCCCTCCCTGAACTGCATTCTAAAGCATCTTCCACATTTCCCAGGGTGTAGCAGGGACACGAACCCCTTCCCATTTCAGCCTTATGGTATAGCTTAGTGTGTGTTTTTGTTTTTGTTTTTTTTTCTCTCTGTGTCTCTCCTTGGGAGGAGAATACAATACATGAGTGATTTCAAGACTTGGTGGAGGTGACACCAAAGCAATAGGAGACCGCGCGGGTGGGGGGAACAGCTGGGTGCTGACTATGTCATCTCCATTCCAGGACTATCAACCACCAGCTTTATTCTTCTACTGTTACATCTGCTATGAAATTTGGGTCTTCCAGGTGGCAGCCCAACATGCTGTCCAGTGCTATGAGGCCATTTAAATGCTTTGAGCTAATGCTGCATATCCATTTTCTAAACAAGTTAGCAGATACCATATGCAGCAATTAAAGTTTTATTGAGGGGCGCCTGCTTACCATACTGAATTTGGATTGGCTACCATCTGTCTCAAAGCCTGTGGTACCATCCCTGTTGCTTGAGAGAGCATTTGTAAGGATGGGAGATTTTTCTCAACTTCTGAAGAAGCGGCTTGCATTATTTTTTACAGGCAAGCCCACAAAAGTGGAAGTGGTGCAAATGAAAAGTACCAGACAATTAGAAGTTAGGATGGAGTACGTGTGTTTGAGTGGTATGGGCCACCACGCCAAGAACACAGAATCCTGTAACTTCCACCCTGGCAATTTTTAATGGGTAGGTCTTGCTGAATATGCTATTTTTCAGAGATAGCTTCTACGGGCAACTCGATGAACCAAAATTAGGACTAGGCGAAGGACGTGGGAATTGTTTTGCCTCTGTAAGAGCAAATGCAATTGTTCTCATGGCCTAAGAAAATATTACCTGGAACCACAGGGAAAAATTAAAATATAAATTTACATTTTCCTCCCTCTACTGGTAAATCTCTATGGAGACAAAGCTGTTTAAGATCAATCGGAGCTGAACAAAGGATTTTGAAGAAAGCATTTATTAAAATTTAAGTAACGCCTAAATACTTGAGCTATGATGGTTTACTAATATGTTGTTAATGTTTGATGTTTTCTCAGACATATTTATCTTTATACCTTTGACCTTCATGAATACTCAGAGGGAAAAACATCTGATAGTGCAATTCAAAACCTCTTTGAAGTTTTAAAACAACGGCCCGAGTATTAGTGTAGACTAAGAGAATAAGGACTAGAGACCAAATTGGTTCACAAACCCTGGGTTGCCACAGATCTTGGTTATATTCCTCAATATTTCTGTGGATCCTATTCCACAGGGGGGAAGAATATTGATGTTATCAAAGCCTTGTTGTTGATTGTGTCCCTTTTGATCCTAATGAGAATTTCTGAGCTGAGGGTCTGAATCTTGAAAATAGCTGGTAAGTGAGAAGAGAAATAGCTCTTTTTTCCCCCCTAGCTTCATTGTATCATATGGTGATGCTGTTCATTAGGGCTTCCTCACTATTCAGGTCCTGGTGAGCAATGTCAAATTTCGTGAGTGACAAGTTCATAGCATCATGGTCGTAAGGCTCATCTACTTAGAAAATGCGATGCGCTTGAACGAAAACACTGAGTATGATTCAGGAGACCCGCATTAGCCTCAGAATTGCTATGCGCCAGCTAGGAAAATCACCAGCCTCTCTGAGTCTTTTTTCCTGTTCTGTAAAATGGAGCTCAAAATCCATGTCCACTTCTCTTTGGATCACTGTGAGATTCCAAAGAGTCTAGAAGATTTTTGTAAATAATCATTGAAGTATGCATTGAAAAGTAATTTGCAAATTGTAAAGTAATGTCACAGATCCTACACAAACCTCCAACTGAAGGCCAAATGTCATGTCTTTCACAAAGCCTTTTAAATAACACGGATCCTCTGTTTCTCCTCTGAACCCAAATAGTAATGTCTTTGTACCTGTCTAAAGACATTCTTTCTTCTCTCGGGTAACCTAAGAGAGGAGATCCATGACAATCATCTAAACTTTTGCTATTTCATTTGGGTGGTCTATAAAACTAAAGCATTAGCATTACATGGGAGTTTTTAGGAACTCAGAATTTCAAGTCTCTCCCAGACCTACCAAAGGAGACTGTGTTTCACAAGACCACCAAGTGAGGTGTAGAAATATTAAAGTTTGAGACACATTGCTCTATACAATGACTCTAGTTTTCTCAGGAAATTTCTCATTTTTTTTTCTATTTAAGATACTTACTATGGAAGAGCTTGTGGAACTTTAAAGACTGCTAGTACAACCCCATACTTCAAGAATAAGAGAAAGAATATCCAAACTAGGATACATATAAATTGGGATTCGCATAAGATTAAATGTCTGGCTTGCTTATTTGTTGTTTGTTTATCAATTATTGAGTGCTTAGTATGAATTGGACACTGTAGTAGGCATGGATGATTCTTTCTGGAGTAAGACATGATGCCTAATATCAGAGGTCATCTAGCCTAGAGGGCGCAGATGAAAGTTTTCTCACTCCTATGAGGTGTTGCTTGAGCCATCCCACAGAAGTCTTCTTTAAGGGGTGTCTGATTCAGCCTGGTCTTACGTTTGTCTTACATTTCTTCCAGACTCACATACTTATTTATCTTCACTGCTGTAACATTGGAAAATCTCTGCTTAATGAATTTGGTAAAATCAAATGTCATTCTTTGCTTACTTGTATACACGAGAAAAATGGCTCATTGGCCAGCATTGCACCATAGCATTGGCAAATACACCTTATCTGTGCTTCTCATCCATTCTCTAAACCATGCCCACCCTAACTTAGAATTACTATTATCATACAACAATTATAATAGTTAACATATATGGGGATCTCCCCACATGCCAGGCATGCTTCCAAGCATGTCACATGTATTTCCTCACTTCATCCTCGAAGCCATCCTAAGAGACAACATCATCTCCTTTTTACAGATGAGCTAATAGAGGAACTGAAAAATCAAGCAAGTTTCGCCTGTTTTCGAGCCCTTGGCAGGCGGACTTTAAGACCTATCATTGTATATAAAGCCTTAAAGTAATGATTGTACTTTTGCAGTGATTTCCAACAGGATAGGTTGTCTCTAATTATGTGTTTTTTCTATTCCTTCTGTCCTTAAAGTGGCAGATCTGCCACCAATGACAATGGGAGTTCTAGACATATTAGCCAAATAACTCTTCCAAAAGAATTAAACAAACTGATGAAGATCTTAAGTTTAATTAAAGTACTTTCATTTTCCTGACTGAAAGGTCAATAGAAGCCAAGAGGAACTACAGTTACAATTATTTATTGACTGTATAGTGTTCTTCCTCCATGAACAGTAATTCTCTAATTTTTATAACCCTAAATCTCCTGTAGTCATTTTGTCTATAACACAACATTGGACAAATGCCCATGTTGCTCCCTTGCATTTTCACTCTAATGGTTTCTTAGAGTATGTGCTTCTTACCTTCTCTGTTATAGATGCTCACCATTGAGTCATCTGCCTCAAGTAGTCTGAAAATGTATTTAGGTCTCAATACCCTATTAGAATTTTAGATAGAGGTCTGGTCATTCAAGTCAAAAGGGTGACCCTAACATCAGTCTAAGAGTTTCTGGCACCCATCTCCTTGCTCATTACTACCTCACTTTTACACTTGGACTTGTCTATTGCATGGACAGAAGCCAAGTCTACAGAAGAGTAAATGATCTGACTACAGTGCGTTACAGATTAAAGTACCTCCTTCCATGTGTTCTCACTCTGGAGCAATGTACTGGTCACTCAGTGTATGCTCTAGTTCCTAACCTGCTTCTGTTCATCTTGGCTGGCTCTTCCTCCGCTTCTCTGATTGTTAGTATCCCCAGAGAGGGTAAGAAACTCTATTAAATAATATGGGTGTTCTAGCAAAGTTCTGTAATGCTGAAAATATTGATGGAAAGTAAAACCTGGGGATTACACCTTCAGTTTTCCTATTCTTCATGATCTGAGGCAATCAGTGCTGCATGCTCTATTGTCAAGGTCTTCTCAACATTGGAACACACTAAGGATATATTCAGCACACATTGTTTTTTTTGAAAGAGACACATTTCTAGAACCTCACTATAACACTGCCAACTCTTGAAAAATTCCTCTGCAAGCCTGGACTAGTTCCAAGAAGATTATGCAATTAATTAAATACCAAAGATCTCCTTATAAGTCAGTTTTACCAAAAATGGTCTCATGGTACAAGCCCCAAGGTCATGTTGCATATAGAGGCTCCAGGCAATTTCTCTCAATGAGCTCAAGATATCAGTCTATAACCTGTAGTCATTTCCATGCCTTGGCCTCTGCTTATAGGACTTGTCATTGATTGCAATTTTGCCCTTGGCTCTACAAACAGCTTTGCTCAGACCTTTTGTTGCTAGCTTGATTTGCAGCTGTACAGATCTCTCAACAGTCCATAGGTGTGTTGCATTACTTCAGAATCTTCTTTGGAGAGTTTTGCTAGCACTATATGCAATCTCATATTCCTTCAGCATTAATTTATTAAACATATGCTCTAAGAAATACCAGAATACTCATGACCAAAATCTTCAACAAGGTCCATTGACTAAAATATATCATCAGGGCTCCTTAGGGTAGAATAAGGGATTCTTCAGAACCTGGAAACCACCTGTTTTCTGTTGTGATTCCAATTTCTTCCTTCTGCCAACTCTCCCCTTCAATCAATCTGAGTTACTTAGTCGCTGTGATAATAATAAAAACAAGTCAGACCTGAGCCTGTCAGGATATATTAGTGGTTCTCACACACTAACCAGCAAGGTTGGGAATTAATCTATGCCTGTGTCTCCTCGATTGTGAATGCAGTATGGTGAGGTCTGTGAACTGGTGAGTATGTGCCCCTACCTTACTCCCTTTGGGTGAGATCGGGTGAACGTTGGTCTGTCTTCCAATCATTGAACTCAGTGTTTCCATCAGCATTTCTAAAGGATGGAATACAAAAAGGAACTTCAGAAAGTAGACTTGGGTCTCCTTGGCTCATAGCCTCAGTCCCTCTAACTTGACCTTGATTTTCTACTAAGAATCTCTTAAATTTCCTCATATAGATCCTTTCTATGAATTCAGATAGTACCTAATAATAGCACACATGCCTTTCACAGAATACTTATTACTGCAGCCATGATTAGGCATGAGTTTGATCCATGTAATCATGATTTGTGCTCTTGGATATGGCGTTCTATGCATTTCAAATCCCACCCTTCTGTGCCACTCCTTGCAATTTCTTGGTTTGTTTCCTCTAACCCCCACTTGCACACTATAGGTCAGTCTCCAACCCAACCCTTTCCCACTCTGTTTCCAATGTCCAGCTTACCAGTGAGTGAGTCATGACACTTAGGGCAATAAGGAACGTATGTGTACATCAAAATCAACACGTCTACTATCAAAGTATCTGCTTTCCCACTCCTGCTCCATCTTGATAAATAGAAAAATGTTCACTCACTTCAAATTAGAAGTTTTTTCACCTTTATGAATTATATTCAAGTCTTATCAATTCTTGTCTGAGAAACTGAAGCAGAATCCCAAGCTCAAAAGAGGAAAGCAGGGGGTGCCTGGGTGGCTCAGATGGTCAAGTGTCTGCCTTCAGCTCAGGTCATGATCTCAGGGTCCTGGGATCGAGCCCCACATCTGGCTCCTTGCTCTGTCAGGAGTCTGCTTCCCCCTTCCCCCCGTGTCTGCTGCTCCCTCTACTTATGCTCTCTCTCTCTGTGCCTGATAAATAAAATCTTTAAAAAAAAAAGAGGAAAGCAGAAATAAATCTAAGTCTCTGTTAAATACATATTACTGTCAGACAATATAATTTTTAGACAGTATAATTATATGAATTATACCCAAGTCCTATCTGTACTCCCAAGTATCTCTTGAATTTGAATTGGTCACTATCTATCTCACCACAGCTACAATTAGCATACCAGGTATATATAAAGTCTCTCTTCTGGAATGTTGTAAACATCATCTAATTTGCCTCCTTGATTTTATTCTTTTAGAATTCATGTGCATCCTTTACCCAGATGGTTATCAGGAATCTCTCTAAATCACTACTATAATCATGACTCTCATCCTTCTACATTATCTCCTTTGTGAAATGACCCCTGATCCCATCTGCTAATATTGTCTTCTCCTTCTTTATATATACTTAAAATATGTTTTATGTGTCCCTATGTCCCTGTGTATAAGCAAGGGAAGTTACACAAATACTGGGTTGTCAGATTTCCTTACCAGTGACATCTTTAATCAAAGAATACATGGTTAGAGTTTTGGCAATAGGAGAGGGCTTTCACGGCCAATATTTAAGACCTGCTGCACTGCAAGCTGTCTATTTTCATCAAAATTATGTCTTCCTCAGACAGTCATCTGCTCAGGTTCCAAGATGTCCTACCTGGGAAGTATGAGCCGCTTGGAAGAGAAGAAATTTGGAGTTTCTCCAGGTGGACACAAAAAAAAAGAACTTCATTTGTTATTGATAACCCAAAACTTACATGCCTTCCATAGAGAATGTTCAGTTTTCCTCTGCTTTTCTTTTGTTGAGTTTGGGATTCTGCTTCAGCTTCTCGAAACAGTAATCGTCATCCACCAATGGAATTAATTATTGCAGCAATTGAGCACCTTCCTATTTACCAGGTGCTGTATAAGCTCTATAATTGTCCTCGCATCCCCCCTATGAGGTAAGCAATATTAGCCATAATTTTGGGGTGAGGAATAGGGAACTCACCTAGATATTGAATAGCAGTAGTGAATGATGAATGGTGGATAATCTAACTCCAAAGGCTTTGCTCTTAACCACACCATCATGGTACTTCTCTGAATCAATAATTAATTAACTAATGGTATTATTAGTATTATTATTATTAATCTTGCTGGGTGAGTGTCTCTTGTCCCCTTTGTCTTGATAGCAGAGACCCAGTGGCAAGAATTCTCAAATTCTTGTAAATTATATCACATTGACTTGTTATGTTAAACAGGGCTCATAAAAGACACTCAAGATACTTCTACAAAATCCAGTATCATTTGAAGCTTCACAGACATTTGAACCATCTTATCATTTTGTAGCATTTAAGTCAGTTTGAGCTTCAAGCCAGCCTGTCACTTTGTTGTCTGCTAGTATATTTGGAATAATCCTAAAATATGGTCATCAGACTTATATAATCCGGCAGCATGAGGAAAAGGAGCATTTTAATGGCACTGTCTCTCTTTTTTAAGATTTTGTTATGGATGATTTCAACATATACAAAGGTAGAGAGAACAGTGCAATAAATCCCCTCGTTTCTATCCCCCAGCTCTAGCAATCAACTTTCATTTCATCTGTAACTTCCCATTTCTCCCCTCACTGGGTGATCTTGAAGCAAATCTCAGATACATCATTTCATTCATATATATTTCAGATTTCACTATTAACTTTCTTAAACAATCACAATACCGTTATCTACACCAAAAAAAATCCCTGTAACTCCTTATTGACATTAAATACACAGTCGGTGTTCCAACTTCCTCCAAGTTTGCCTCTTATGTATTATTTTCACAGTTGCTTTGTTCAAACTGGAATTCAAACAAGGTCCATAATTTTCACTTCATTGGTATGTATTCCTAAATCCATTTTACTCTCCAGCCTTTTTTTTTTTTTTCAATTTATTTTTTTAAGAATCTTAGTCTTTTGTCTTGTAGGGTTGCCTTCGTTCTAGAATTTACCGATTCCTTCCCTGTGGTGTCATTTAGTGTATTCCTCTGTCCTTTGAATTCTCTGTAAACTGGTAGATAAATCTAGGGACTTGAACTGTCAGTTTGATTTTTGTTTTAGAAGGTGGTAATTTTTTACTTTCAAATTTCATAGGAGGGAGGATATTTTGTTGTAGTTATTATTCTCATTAATACCTTAAATTATCCCCTTTTTGTCTAGTGCAAGACTTTTCCAGGGTCCTGAGTCCTTGTGACACAACCCCAAGTGTTTTTGTTAGAGTCCTTGTTTTCTGGTACTGCGTGATGTTTCAGGTTCATCTGACAACTTTCAGGGTTCAGCTTGGAATCAGCTATTTGTTCAAGAAGCCCATTTTGACGTGGGAAGCCATATGTTTAGGCCACAATCTCAGGGCTCCAGATAGTCATGTTTCTAGATTGGAAATTGTTTCCAGATCTTTTTAAAAGACAGAAATTTTTTTAAGTTTTGTTACTCAGATTTTTTTAAGCTGCTTACTTGATTTATCTGTTATATATGCAGTAGTTTTGGAATAACAATAACCATAAGATTATTAAAAACTATGTAATTTTTCTTCTAATTTCTTGCTTAGGCTATCCTTAAGATGTATACCACTAGGGATAAAGATAAATAGTCAAGTTACTGAATTTTAAAGTTATCTGAAGCAATTTCTTAGGTCTTCGTCAAGCCATTAGCTCAACATACAGTTCATTTCATTTGTTTAATCTTGCTTTTAAATTTTAGAGACTCCTTTTTATTTTCATGTTAATTTAACTGTGTAATATAGTCATATAAAATATAATTCCAAAATTAGATCAACCAAACAAGGTAAATTCAGAGAAGAGCCTGTCCTTTCTCCCATGTTCCCTTTCCCCCCTTAGAAGTAACTGTTGGGTTGATTTTATGGTTTATTTTTACAACCTTAAATTTAAGAAAATAGATATATGTTTATAAATATTCTGAGATAAATAGCAGAATGCTGTATGTATTTTTCTCAATCTTTTTTTTTTCACTTACCAGATCCCGAATATCACTTCATAACGGTTTATAAACATATCCTTCCTCTTTTAATAGATGTACAGTATTCCATTGTGTGGATGTGCATGGTTTCTTCAACTGACCCCGGTTACAATAAACATTTAGGATATTTCCATTGCTATTGCAAATAGCATAATAATCAATAGTTCTATGTACATATCATTAATATTTTTCTATTGTATCTTTGGAATATATTTCTAGAAGTGGGCTATCTGGGTCAGATGATACATGCATATAGCAATTTTCTAGATATCATCAAATTCCCATGAATAACATATGAAAGTACCTTTTCCCTTCAGCTTCCCCATCAAGTTATGCTGTCAATTTTTGGATTTTTTTCCCTAATTGGCACTTCTCTTACTATTAATAAAGTTGAACATCTTTTCATATAATCCAAAATTAGTTGTACTTCTTTTTTGGCCCATTTCTCTATGAAGTTTTGGATTTTTTTCCTCTTTATTGTTTTAAAAACTCTTATATTTTTAGGAATATTAACCTTTTAATGGTGAAGTGAGTCCAATTCTTTTTTCAGTTCATCATTTGTCTTTATACATTACTTGTGTTTTATTTTTTATGCCGTGTGGAAGTTTTTGTTTCTTTCTTTGATTGATCAATTAATTGAATTTTGCATAATAATATGTATCAATCTTTTCTTTTATTGGTTTTGGCTTTTGAGTCCTAACTAGGAAAGTTTACCCCATTGTCAGTTTGTAGATGAAATCCTCACATATCCTTTTAGTATTTATATGAGTTAATTACTTAAAATTACTCCTCTTAATCCATACAAATTTAGCATAAGAGGTAGTATGAGAATTAGATCCAATCTTACTCTTCTGTATGGCTATCCAGTTATCTTCATTCACTTAATAAAAATTCCATTCCTTCATGACTAATTTGAGATAGTGCTTTATTGTATGCTAAGTTGAGCCTATTTCTGGATTTTATAACATGCCATATTAATTTATCCGTCTATATTCATCAGACAACATATATTGCTTTAATTATAGAGGCTTTAAAATATATATTTAATCTGGTAAGGTTGGTTCCCCCTCATTGCTCCTATTTTTCAGGGTTTTCCTGAATGTTCTTGCTTTTAATACTCCTCCAAATAAATTTTATAATCAAATTGTCTAGGTCCATAACAAAACATGATGGTGTTTTTATAGAGATTGCATTGAATTTATAAATTAACTTAGAGAGAACTGACATTTTTACTGATGATGAGCCTTTCAGACCAAAACCATGGTTAAGCCTGTCCATTATTTCAAATCTACTTTGTGCTTTGTAGTTTTTCCTCACATAGGTCTTGAACATTTTTTTGTTAAATATTTTATTTTATAATTATTGGATTAGATAGACATGGATATAGATAGAGCTCTATAAAATGTCAAGGAACTTAATGTCATTTTTACCTGCAACACATTTTCGTGTGCCCCCATGCCCTTTTGCCCATGGTATTGTACTACATTTGATATTGCTGACTCTTTCAGATGGCATATTAACCAAGTCTAGAAGCAATCCTGGTAGGAAGTGAATTGTCCAACCACACAGTCACAAACATTAAAGTTCCTAAATTCCAACAATATCTCTAATTCTTAAGTGAAGTGTCAGGATGTATGTTTATAATTTGATGAGACACAACATAAACTATGTGTGCTTCATTTTCATTGTCCTTTTTTAAATTTATTCAAATTATCACCCACAGTGTGATTTAGAAACCCTAAATATGGGGCGCCTGTGTGGCTCAGTGGGTTAAAGCCTCTGCCTTCGGCACAGGTCATGATCCCAGGGTCCTGGGATCGAGCCCCACATCGGGCTCTCTGCTCAACAGGGAGCCTGCTTCCTCCAATCTCTCTCTCTCTCTCTCTCTCTCTGCCTGCCTCTCTGCCTACTTGTGATCTCTGTCTGTCAAATAAATAAATAAAAATCTTAAAAGAAAAAAAAAGAAACCCTAAATATATTAAGGAACTGTGTCTCTGTATACTGAATGTTTAAAAAAAAAGAAAGAAAGAAAGAAATTGGGATTTTTATAACCTTAAGATAGCATAAATTTGCAACTTTGTTCAAATTAACCATGACTTTACTGTTATTTCACCAAATAAATAAGTTTCAACTGGGGAACTTGAGAATTCCCTCTTAATGGTTTTCTCACTGAAGACTAAATCCCACAACTCCTCTCCTGATATTTAGTGACTGCAAATAATTTGCAGGGGATGGGGGGTTGCTTCCTGGAAGCAATCCAGTGCAAACAACCTAGAGAGTTATAGTTCTTCATTAAAAACAGGCTAATTTAAGCTTAATTACCCTTTGGCTGATCTTCCTGGCTCCAAGCTTATTCATTAGTACCCACAAATATAATACAAAAAATATAACATTTTCTTCATTGTAAAGATTTATTCCAAAACTTTTTTTTTTTTTTTCATTTAAAGTATGATGACACCACAGTGTGGTAGATTGCATTGTTGTTCCCAATTCTTTACCATCCTAACATCAACACTCTTCTCATGGCTTCATTGTGAGTGGAGTGAACTTTCTTAACCCTTGACTTTGGCCTGGTCTATATCACTTCCTTTAGTCAGTGGCCTGCGCCAAGAAGTGACAAAACATCATTTCCGAACCTAGAACTCAAAAAGCCTCATGTCCTTCCTTGTGTCCTCTAGTAGCTCTGCCATTGCCATAAGAAAAATATACTCTAACTCAAATTGTGATACCTAATTATATTTTTGATCACCAGTTCCAATGTGTGTGATATTTCCCCATACCACCAAGCAATTCTCCACACCACCAAGCAATTCACTAGCTGTGTATCCTACAATTTGACTCAATTCTGGCCCCTCCTTCCATTAATTTGCTAGAGCAGCTCATAGAATCCAGAGAAACATTTTACTTACGAGATCACTGTTTATTATTATTTTTTTAAATGTAACTCAGAAATAGCCAGATGGAAGAAATACATAGGGCAAGGTATGTGGGAAAAGTATGTGCAGAATTTGCACACCCTCTCCAGACATGCCACTCTCCATGCATCTCCATGTGTTCACCAACATGCAAGCTCTCCTAATACCATCCTTTTGGGGTTTTATGAAGGATTCATCACATGGGTATGATTGATTAAAGCATTGGCCATTGGTGACTGATTCCACCTCCAGGCCCTCTCCTCTCCCAGAAGGCTCAGGGGGCTGGGACTGAAAGTTTCAACCTTCTAATCAACGGTTGGTTCTCCTGACAATCAGTCTCTGTCCTTAGATGTGGTCCAAAGTTTACCTCATTTACGTAATAAAAATAACCTTTATGGCTTTCATCACTTAGGGAATTTCAAGGGTTTTAGAAGCTCTGTGCCAGAGAAAAGATGAAGACCAAATGTATATTTCTTATTATAGATCACAGTACCACACTAACACATTGGGACAAGGAGGATGAGACATATGTCAAGGAGAATTACCCCAGCTGCCCCAAAAATCCATAATGATAAGTAGAGCTGTCCAAGCTGCCTCAGCTTGAAGAAAGACCCATAAATGAACCTAAACTAGCATTAGGAAACTTCACTAAACCCACAGATTCATGAGGTTATGAAATGATTGTCATTTAAGTCACTGAATGTTAGAGTTGTTTGTTACACAGCAGTAAATGGCTGATACAACAATCACTCAAATCTACAAACAAAAAACTTAGAGTTGTAGACTTTTTTCTTTCACCCTCCAAATCCAATCAGTATTAATAAGTTCCTTCTGCCCCTGTTTCTGCCATGCTACTCCTTTCCATTTTCTCTGTCACTGCTCTAATTCATGCTGATCACTGCATATCTGAATTATCACAATGAACTTCAAACTAAATTTTGACTTCCTTCCTCTCTAATCCATCTTTCTCACTGATACCAGAGTGGTGTTTTGTCTGTTTTGTTCTTCAAATTATAGATTTGGTTATGTCCATCCTTTGCTTGGGAACCTTAGATTAATATCTGCAAAATCACAGTTACTCTTTCCTCACCTCTCTCATAATGGATTGTAGCCATAAGTTTTCCTCCTGAATCCAAAAAGGGCCTTAACAGGACGGTTCCTGACAGCCATTCCCCATCAGTATAAAATGTCTTTCCTAATCTGTACTAGATATTTTGTCATTGTCCAAACATATCTCTACCATCAAATTCAGACTATTACCCTGAACTATATCGCCGGCCTTACCTTTTATTACTCTTTCTCTACCCTCCACCGAATCCCATATGTTAACCTCACTGAGCAAACTTCCCTGTTCCCCAAACAGGCTGTTGATCTCCATAGTAATGCCATTGAAATATCCCTGACTAGATCTGCCTTTCAGCCCACTGGACCTCAAGGTCAAGCTGGGATATTTGCTTCTCTGTGAAGGTCTCTTTGACATCTTCTTCTTCTATTTCAAGGTTCCACTCCTCTGGATGTCGGTAGGACTTTAATCTTGCTCTGTTGACATTACAGCACTTGTATCATAGTCACCCCTGCTGACATGTCTCCTACTATAAGTAAAGACCTTGTCCTACTAACCAAATTGAGCACCTAATAGGCACACTACAGATTGGATAGATAAAACTACTCCTATGAAATCATTCAAGTGACACTTGCAAGTCTGTGATGCAATGTTTTCTTGCTAAATATGATTATGAAAAGAACTTTAGTTTTTTTTAATTAAAAATCCTTTTTACTTCAAAATTATTTAGAAATCAGAGACTTGATGAAGCTCCAGGGATACTATCATGAAGTAGTATAATTTGTAAAATTAAATGAGTTTTCAAGGTAGATTTTACACATGTTAATTAATACCATTTAAGGAATGCCTGATCTAATGAGAGACTATTGCACATACAAAAGCATTTTAACAAATTAGAGTAATAGAAAATTGATACCAAAAATGTGAATGCAATTATCATTTGACCATACTTATCCAAAAGCCATGGGCATTCAATAATTTATTTACGCAACAGAATAAAGAAAATAATTTCCAGTTTTTGAATTAATATAATCACTTCTAGCAAATGTGGTCATTACTGTAACAAATTAAATTTATGAAAGAAAGGAAAAAGTATAGGTGCATCATTTAGTAGGTTAAATATAAAATAAGAACAAAATAGTCTCACTCTTGAATAGACACATGAATTGATAGATACTGTTTATACCAGAAGTATTGGTAGAGTTTGGAAACACAGGAAAGTACTACCTGTTCAGTTACCAGCACAGTTTACGCTTCAGAAAACAGCACACATGAGCTCTCAACATGACATGCTCTCCGTGTCACCTCTAGACCCTTACAGAATGATCCGATTCCTTAGCTCAAAGATTCAGGCGCCTGCTTTTCATTGCAAGTGACAGATTTGAAGATAAAATGGTGTCTCTTAGATAGAACATTTGTCTGTTAAACTTGAGGTTCTGGGTTTTGATAAGAGCCCACCAGGAGCTTGAGAATTCAGATAAGGACAGAACCAAGAGAATGGAGGATTCCAGTTCACATCTCTGAGTGCGATTGCTTTTGGGAAATTAGGGAAAGAAGAAAGTCTTAGACATGATCACTTATTGTCGTCACTTCTTTTTTCTGAATCATTCATATTTCTTCTCTCTTGCTTGATAGCAAAGTGTAAATTTCCACCAACAAGTCTTCAGTCCCTAGTAAAGTGTTTTCCAAAATGGTGTGCACAAAACAAGCCACAATGGTGGGAAAATAACAACACTAGAGTTTCTTTTTAAGTATATTTTATCTTCTCCTCTTTAATTTTTTAAATATACTTTATCTTCTCCTCTTTAATTCAAACATTATATTCTCATATATTTATAATGAATGTACATATTTTATGACAATGTGATGTGTATTTTTTCTAAACCAATAAACAAAAATTGGAGTATGCTAGTGTAGAATATGTGATCCTAAATTTGGGGGAGGAGTGTACAATATAAATCACTTGGGTCCAGAAAAAAATTATAGGGCCCTTATTTATATTCATTTTTAATCTATAAATAAAAAACGCATTAAGTTTTACTTTATTCCACATGTGACTATCACTGGAGCCCTCCCTTGATGCCTCTCCTTAGTCCTTTGATTCAGAAGGTCAAGTTTCCTTGAGAATACTAGGTATTCTCAGGAAGGTTGGGGAGACTGTGCTTGCTTTTAGAACATATTGCAACATACTATAGGCTTGATATGTACAGATGAGTTGGTTTATAGATCATATTAATGGCTATTAATTAAACAAATCCTCACCAAAATGGACAAGTGGCTTCTTCCCAAATATACTAGGGGAAAAAAACAAGAAACTGACAGACTTGATGGTTTGCCAAGTATGAGCAAAATTAAGAAACTGGCAGATTTAATACTCTTTTACCTATGGCATGATCGATCTTACCATCTGCTCCGTAGCAAGGTATAGATGGTGGCCACTTAAGCAGATTTGTCAGAAAAGATCTAGGTATTCCAACCTACTGATAGAACTATTTATTATAAATCCATATCACTAATGAAAAACTTTGTCCTAAATTTACATTTCACCCTGAGATACTATCTTTTTCATCCTCACTGTATTTTTTTTCTAATTTATAAATTATATGTCTCAAAATGTACATAATTATATACATGTATAAATAAATATGTAAAATGAGTGGTTATGATTACATAAGTAGTACGCATCAAAATTTATTTATTATTGGAAATGTACACACATTATAGTAAATCTGTGTATTTTATGATACATAAATAAAGATGCATAAATAAAAATTTGGATACCACAACTCTAGATAACATAAAACTGTACTTTAATTTTCTTTAAAGAGCTATTATATCAGTTAATTATCTTCATAAACCATGTAAGTATATGAATTATAGAATATTCTACAGTTCCCCCAGCAAGTACGCTTTTGACTTTGATTGGAATGATTCTTACTTACCTTTGCCACCCAGTTGTTCTGTAGGATTGAATAAGTCCTTTAGCAAGTCCAATTGACATACATTGAAACCTACAAAGAATCTAGCAGTAAGAACAATGTGAGTATAGTTCTTGATCTCCAAGAACAAACAGTCATGTATTTATAAAGAGGAAAAACATAAGATCATCTTTAAACATTAAAATTTTATTTATTTATTTATTTAGTATGTTTTTTGGTGGGCAGCAAAGCAAAGTCTATTGAGCAATAGTACAGAGCTCCTGAAGAGGGAGGGAACCCAAGAATGTTGCCCTAGGGGCGCCTGGGTGGCTCAGAGGTTAAAGCCTCTGCCTTCTGCTCAGGTCATTATCCCAGGGTCCTGGGATCGAGCCCCGCATCGGGCTTTCTGCTCAGCAGTGAGCCTGCTTCCCCCTCCTTCTCTCTGCCTGCCTCTCTGCCTACTTGTGATCTCTGTCAAATAAATTAATAAAATCTTAAAAAAAAAAAAGAATGTTGCCCTAAATATTAAAATGTCTAACCATTGCACTCCTGGGTGGCTCAGTTGGTTAGGCAACTGCCTTCGGCTCAGGTCATGATCCTGGAGTCCCGGGTTCGAGTCCCACATTGGGCTCTGTCCTCAGTAGGGAGTCTGCTTCTCCCTCTGACCCTCCCCCACCCCATGCTCTCTCTCTCTCAAATAAATAAATGAAATCTTTTTTTAAAAAAAAAAAGTCTCAGCAATGGCCACAATCACCAAACTGTGGAAAGAGACAAGATGCCCTTCAACAGACGAATGGATAAAGATACAGTCCATATATACAATGGAATATTATGCCTCCATCAGAAAGGATGAATACCCAACTTTTTTTTTTTATCAACATGGACAGTACTAGAGGAGATTATGCTAAGTGAAATAAGTCAAGCAGAGAAAGTTGATTATCATATGGTTTCACTTGTTTGTGGAGCATAAGGAATAACATGGAGGATATTAAGAGAAGGAAAAGACAAGTGAATTGGGGTAAATCGGAGAGGGAGACAAAGCATGAGAGACTGTGGACTCTGAGAAACAAACTGAGGGTTTTGGAAGAGAGGGGGGTGGAGGTGATGGGTTAGCCTGGGTGGTGAGTATTAAGGAGGGCACATATAGCATGGAGCACTGGGTGTGGTGCATAAACAATGAATCTTGGAACGCTGAAAAAAATAAAATAAAATGTCTAACCATTATTTTATATGTTGAGGAATTCTTTAAAATAAGCTAAAAAGAATAAAATTATATTAAGATGACAGACTACAACTGATGACTTTTAATTTTTCATACTATAAAAAGAGAAATTTTAATGACATCTAACTCGTTCTTATTTCACATGAAATTAATAAAGATTAACAAGATATTACATAGATTTCTTTCTTTAAAAAAACAAACACAAAACTCAAAGACCATAAGCTTTTACTACAAAATACTCAAAGAATTTTACTACCAAATACTCAAAAAAATTTGTCAAAGATAATGATACAATGAATGTTGCTTTGGAAAAAATGAAAAAAGAATTGGCCCAGGAAATGAAATGAATTTAAAAATTATACTACTGAAGAATAGAATTCTGCCATTAAAGTAAACTTTTTGTAACTCAAAAAATTTTTTGTGAAGACCTCACTCTGTTTAAACAAATTCTAATTTTTATTTTCTTCAGTGGCAGAAGTGTTTGTTCAACAAACTAGAAAAAGAGCATGATAAAAATCTCAATAATATTTCTCAAATATGTAGACTTTCTAGACACTATTTGGGTTACCAAATCCTTTGTGGCCTGCCCGAAACCCAGTCCCGCATGGTC
The DNA here is from genome assembly GCF_963455335.1 of Martes martes. NCBI lineage: Eukaryota > Metazoa > Chordata > Mammalia > Carnivora > Mustelidae > Martes > Martes martes. The sequence continues at coordinate 43,489,800 of NC_137891.1, forward strand.
ATAAATCATTTCCATTTTGAACATAGGCATTTTTCACTTCTACATAGCCACTCTACTCTAGTGGGAAACTTTTTATAATGTTTCCAGTGTGTGTTTTTATTCTGTGTTATGTGCATATGTAATATGGGGCATGAAGTACTGTTAGGAAAAATGAAATGATGACATTCTCTTATATCAACAACCTTTTCTTGAAGTACTGGCAATTAGTACCAAAGATTACATCAGCTTCATAAAATTCAGACAGTTAAAGAAAAGCACAATATACAATGAGCCACATTACTGAAGGAGCCAGTTATAAGTTAAGGAGAGCAGTTAACTCTTTATTATTTAAAGTTTGACTGTTCCTTAGTGGAACATTCCCACTTTCTTAGCCTCCTTCTTTATTTAAAAGCTCAGAGTTGGATACTTCACTGCATATTAGCACCTATTGGAGAAAGTAGGGGGAAAAGAGTAAAGGAAGTAAAATTCAGATCAATAAATATATCCATTGGCATTTCTCATAAAAAAGCATGTTAAGAAGAGATACTGAAATATTGTGCTAAACAGAGATTTGAATTTTACCTCATTATTCATGATGCCCAACTCCTGTTGTCTCAAATAACAGAAATCAAGCCTTCTCAGTTACTTATGTGATATGATTATAGTGGGAAAGCTTTATATTATTAATCACAATATACATGTGTGCTAGCTTCCAAAACCATGTAAGATGGCAGCAAACCCTAGGGGAGATCAAGTGAAGGTGAGGGACCAAGTTTAGAGCTTAAGCAGAACCCAGAGGAAAATATTTCTAACACTAAGAAATAACTATGTTTCAAGAGCAAAATCTCTGGCAGGTGGCTTGGTCTGTCTCTAATGTTGAATGTGGATTTTCCACCCTGCCTGGAAGACCCAGCTGCTGACTCCAACAGTACCAACTGCTGCCTCCTGATTCTCTCATCACCATTCTACCATCAAGCAGACATTAAACAATCATGCCAAAAACTTTTGTCTTTGAATTCTATGAAGAGTGAAACCTCAATTCTCCATCGTCTTCCTTGTTTCATTTTCCTTCTTGCCACTTAATACCAGGTGTTGTACTCAGTTTTTCTTTGTTCACAGTCCCTCTTTACCTCTAAAATGTAAGCTTCAGAAGGGTAGAGAAGTTTGACTTCATATTCACTGCTGTAACCCCTGCTCCTGGTAAAAGGCACAGCACATAGTAGGTGCTAGATCAATATTTGTCAAAGGACTGAATAGGGGCCCTGTTATCCACTTCCCTGTCTGTGAGCCCAGAGAGTTACTCAGGCTGCACTGACATCACAGGTGTCATCAAAGTACCTTCACTACAGCTACAGTCTACAGAGAGTTAGCTGACAGGAAATAGTGGCTAGGAATCTCCTCCCCTTCCTACTGTCCTAAATTTCAATAAAAGGGCATGGGAAAATGGAGGAGGAGAAGTTAAAGATTCCTCCAGAAGCCATAAGTGTCTGTTTACTCTTGATCCAGTGTTCATTGGTCTTAGTGTAAAACAGTTGCCTACAAGAAAAGTGAATGGACCTTGAAAAAGGGTTGGTCGTCCAAACCCAACACTGAAGGCTCATGATGATGCCTTGGTTCGCACTACCATATCCTTCAGGGCAACACATGAAAGGCTGATGTCCATTCAGGGGTGCTGTTTTATACTGCCCACCAAGCTAGAAGCACTGCTCCCTACAACTGCTAAGGCCTCATCTGTCCTTGAAAGACACTAAGGTTAGCATATATCATTTTGTGTACCCAAAGGCATGGATACTGTCTCATTTAGTTCTCACAATACTACTAAGTGTTACTTTCAGCCAAGGAAACCTATGTTTTAGAGAGGCTGGTTGGAGCTGGAAGTTAAATCTTGCCTCAACTCTCACTGCCCCTCCCCTCGCAAGTTCCACTGATGTCTCAACTACTTACAGGTGCTAAACTCTGCTCTTCTTTCCATTTTACAGAGGGAAATCAAGTTCCATGAAGCTCAAATTACTTGACCAGTACAACACAGTGGGGACATCTCAAACCTACACTCTTAGTTACTTCACTACAGGACTTCCTAATGTCTTCTCACACAGAAGCTAACCAAAAGAATACAACAAGTACTTGTACAGAATTTTAACATTCTAAAACCTTTGTGCACACATTATCCCATTCCATTTGAACAACTTCTCCTGCAGTCATTATGTTAGGCCAAGGATGAAAGTGAATATAAAATGACTATGCAGGAAATATCAGACTTACCCTTTCATAGCATAAACAGAAAAAGTAGCTGAAGTAATCATTACTATTTCCCTCTTTCAGTATGGACTGGTAGAAGCGGGAGACCACAGTGAAGCAAATGGAAAACTTTTCCAGTCCCTCTTTAATTACTCTCTGCCTTCTAACAGTTTCACATTCATAGTTGACCAATTTGTCTCCTGAGTTCCAGATAAAGTGTAATTTAAGTGGGGAACTCCCAAACACGCACTGCATCCCTGCATCACATTACACTAGGCTAAATCAAGGCTATACAAACGACTAATGAAAAAGTTAACCTTGCCTAAGGACTTTTCAGCTGATGTTTTTCAAAAATGCCATCACACCTGCTGTTTCGATTTGGAAATACTCTCAGTGTAAAAAGTACCTGACTTTTCACTGACTGGGTGCTGACATTGATAGTCAGGGTTTATTCTTATAATCACAACCCTAAGATTCACCTTTTGGAGAGGCACCACCAGAAAATGTTCATGGTACCCTAAATATTCAATCAAGGCTACAGAAAGTCTTAAAATACCAATTTCTTCCACAATTATAATTCATTCCCTACTATAAAGAGGGGTTCAAAATGTGTTAAAAGTCTTCTCTGGGTGGCTAAAGCCCATCTGCCAAAGCACAGAGCACTGAGCCAGTGTATTGCTTGGTTCTTCTCCCCCATATGTACAACTCTGCAGAAAGACAATTGTGTTATAATCAACAGATACTAGTTTAGCAAATGATTTTTATATCTATTTCCCAGACCATGAGGAAACTCTAGGGCAGACAGTGTCAAGTCCACTACAGAGATCCTTGCAACAGCAACAAAAATGTGTAGCTGGTCCTGGAATCCATGGGTACCGATTAGGCTGTAATGAGGCTTTTGGAATTGGTCTCGTGGACACTGAATGTCTAACAGAAGAGATGTGTGGGCTCTAAGGAGAACACCCATGTAACTAAGCTGTCAGGCTATGATATTAAAGAACAAAAATATAGACATTTCACTTCTAAGGAATCAGAGCTTGGTTTAAAACCACTCGTGAAGTGTCTGTTGTGCAATTTTTGTTTTGCATAGGGGATGACCATGTGGGACTTGCTTACATTCCCACCCTTGAACATTAGACTCCAACCTTTTCTACTTGTAATTCCCAGAGAAAACCAGCTTCCCTTTGCTTCTTGACCATTGCATATGTGAGTTTCTCTACATGGACTGGTCTTTTCCACCCCTCTCCATACTCTGAGTAAGGCTAATTCATTCTACGGGTCTTGGCTTTGAGATGATTTCCCTCAGAAAGTCTTTCAGGGCCCTGTTAACCCCACATCAAGATTAGAGGACAATGACTTACATTCTGTACTCTAATAGTCTTGTTTCATTGTCTCTTTCCACCTGTAAGCGCTAACTGAGGGGTTGTGTCAGGTTTACCATTACCTTCCCAGAGCCTAACACAGTACCTAGCACATAGTAATAATTCACCAAATAATTAAAAAACAAATAGATAAAATAAAAGACAGAACTTAACTGATTATAGTATTCATCGTTCTTTCTTGGGGCACTAAGACTTTTGCTAAAGCAAATAAGAAGTCAGTTGATGAGCTCTGTGTGGTTGAAGCAGAGATCTATCCATCTTTTGAAGTCTCAACTCAGAACAGTAAAGCTGAGACCTCCGTGTGGCTAGATCACTATTGAAACAGGAAGCAATCAGTCTGGAGTAAACTACAGCAAGAAGCCCAACTGGGAAATGCAAGTTAGGAAAGCAGAACTTGGTTTCTGGACAAAGGATGAATTCATACTAACTTGGAAAAAACTTAGAGCTCATTGTTAAGAACATTACTGAACACAGAAAAACACTATTATAATATATATTTTGTAATAATACACATATTCCAAATACATTTATTCTTAAAGTGACAGTGTAACTGAAATTGATGTTCATTTTAGTCCACTATCAAAAAATTGTTTTGTTATCCTTATAAAGTACCTGGTGTAATGACCACATTAATGTTTTAATAATTATCCAAACCACATATATTTAGCAGATTAGAACTTTTTGTGTGCCAATTTCTAAGCCAAGCTCTATGTAGACATCTCGTTCAACCCTACTGACCACTCTGTAATATCAGTTTAACTATGACACACAAGTTAAATAAATTCCCCTTAGTCATTCAGTCAGTAAGTAGTAGAATCATGATTCAGGTTTAAATAGGTCCGAGCCAGGGGCATCTGGGTGGCTCAGTTGGTTAAGGCATCTGACTTGGTTTCAGCTCAGGTCATGCTCTCAGGGTCCTAGGATCAAGCCCCTCTTTGGGCTCTGTGCTCAGCAGGGAGTCTGCTTGAGGATTCTCTCACTCTACCCCTCCCCCCACTCACTCTCTCTCTCTCTTTTTCTTTCTCTCAAATAAATAAACCTTTTTTTTTTTTTAAAAGTGTTTGACCCAAATGATAAGATTTCATTATTTTTTGTGGTTACATAATATTCCATCATATATACCATACCTCTGAAACTACTATCACATGGTATGTTAATTGTGCCGGAATTTTAAAAATAAATAAATAACTGTATCTAATCCAAACCCCATGCTCTTAATCACTGCATTATACTATCTCTACCAAAACTGGGATAATGGTCCCTATTTATATTAAATATTTAGGTAAACCAGGTAAGCATGTCCTACTACATGGTGTCAATATTTACATGAAACATGCTTTATACATACCCACCATAGCCACTGAATTTATAGTGTTCAAGGGCAATGTTATCTCAATCAGAGTTCTAAGCTAAAAAAGTAAAGGGCAACCTTCTGGCCAAATAAGAGAGATGATTTGGTTTCGATGTCTGTTTTGACTGAGAATCCAGATCCATGTAAGTAAATTGGTGAAATCATACTCATGCACATTAAAAACTCAAGAGGTTACCTTAAGAGAAATCAAATTGTAATAATAACAGAATTCTTCGTTAGGGTCTCTCAAAAAATGTACGCAAAGTTCCCAATTTGATTTAATACTCCTTTTAAGGCAACCCTATATTGACCATTATCTGGTTTCCAGGAAGATTTAAAATCTGAGGAACTATATCTCAGTATAAACATGTTATGCTTCTACTCAAGATGATTATTTGTTTTTTCTTAGGATTTTTAAGTATACAGGGTGTCACTTGCTTCCTCAAAGTACCATTGACCACAGAAAAATTAGACCCATATATTCAAATTCACTGCTTAGCTCATCAGTTAAATTTAGTAACTCTCCTGAGAAATGGCTAGTAATACATTCCCAGTTACCAGATGTTTTTTCGTTTCTTATGATGTGATCCTTTTTTGAGTCCTAACTGGTTACCGAAGAAGATCTGTGATTAGCTGCATACTTGTATCTCACTAGTTTTTTACTTCCTTCTGCTCTCTCCAGAGCTCTAAGATGAGTTAATTTCATGGAACATTATTGAACGCAATCAGATAGAAGGATCCTTATGGGGAAAGGATTAATAATAATACCTTCTCCTATTTATATGTCAAGCCATCAAAGTCAAAAATCATCCTCATCAAAGAATACAAATTGACTACTTAAGTAGCATGCACCATCTCATATAACTCAAGCTTGTAAACCAAGGTTCCCCAGAGATTATATTCTAAAACCAATAATATACAGTATTTAAAAAAAACTTTAGAAATCTATCGGCTACTTTTACAGAAGCCTCCTAAAGGGAGGGTAAAGTAATAGGGTGACATTGAATAATATGAATCCATTAACTCTTACATAGAACACATTTAAACATCCTTTAAAAATTGGTGCATAATGTGCCAAAGTCACAATGGTGTTTATGTAGTTTTGTACAGGACCATAGGGCTATCAAGAGTATCACCTTAGGGGGCACCTGGGTGGCTCAGTGGGTTAAGCCTCTGCCTTTGGCTCAGGTCATGACCTCAGGGTCCTGGGATGGAGCCCTGCATCAGGCTCTCTGCTCAGCGGGGAGCCTGCTTCCCCATCTCTCTCTGCCTGCCTCTCTTGCCAACTTGTGATCTCTCTCTGTGTGTCAAATAAATAAACAAAATCTTAAAAAAAAAAAAAAGAATATCACCTTGGTGTTGGAAGATTGATGGGGGCACTTATATCCCAACTATTTCTCTTTGACCCACAGGCAATGTTCAAAAGAGCCTTAGGAAGGATTCCTGCCTGTTAAGGAGTTCACAGAATTCTACGAAGCCAGGTCAATTGATTAAAATTTTCTTCCCCAGTTAAAGGTAACCCTTTGAACTTGCCTTCTAGTGGAAACCTTGTTTCTTGGCAATTACTGGGACACAAACAGGGGTTCACCTCCTCCCAGGATACACCAAGAAATCTACTCTTGGGGTCCCTGTTGCTAAGGAGAACCATGGCCTATAGTTCATGGTCCTGTCGTCTCCAGTGACTTCCCAAGATTGGCGATACACAAAGAGCTGAGACCACTGCTATGTAGTGAAAGATCATTTATTGGGCCATGTTCTTCCAACTCTCTGGTCTGATACTAAGCATATCCTTCCCTTTCCAGTTCCAAACTTCAGCAAGTCCATACAGAGCCCTCTCTCTATAGTTAGAAAATACCAGTATGAGTCATACACCTCACACACACCATGAAGCGTCAAAAATGCCATGTCCCCCTTCCCCTAAAATGCGGTTCCCCTGACATCATCAAACACTATCCTAAACAGTCAAAAATTCTCGCCCATACAAAAGCCAACAAGATCTCTACAAGCAAATTGTATCTACAGCCATACACTGTCTTGTCGTCTTGCTCCACCTAATTCCCTAAAAGAGTCACACATCATCTGCACTTGAGAACAAGACCTTATCTGTCTGACTTGTCCCTCGCTTCATCACTCTGTGCACATTGTTTAACACAGGCCAGGTACTGTGGATACGATCTGCAAGCAAGTCTGATGGCTTTCCAGAACTTCTACTGCCACCACTACCACCAAGACAATATACCGTGAAGGATGACAGTGAAGTTGCTGAGGTCACCAAAGTCCAAGAAAGGGCAACAGAAATGTATCATAGAGGTCTCCTAACTGTGGGTGAATGCGACACTTGCTTTATTTGCACACCACTGAGCCGTGCACTGGTGGGAGGACGCCAAAACTATACTTGAACCTGTGGGTCTTCTGCCCTGGGCCTGCCACGACCACAGTTCGGAGGGACTCCAGCCGACTACTATGCTTGAGCTCCCTCCCTGCTCTCTTGCCTGAGCGAGTGCCCGCTATAAGTCAAATAGTTCCTGCAAGATAGCTTGCCCAGGGCGCCAGGGCACCACCAGGGTTCACAAAATGAGTACCTTTCCAATGTCTTATGGTGGAAGCTTGTAGGAATGAAATGAGATGCTTAGACATCTGCGTTTTGTTAGGTTCAGCGGGTCAGAGTATGAAATGTAAGCGCTGTCAGCACATGCTCCTATAAAGGAGTGGCAGTCTGAACAGCTAACATTTCCAGCCCAGCCCAGTCCAGCATATATTAAGTAAATGAATGAATGAATCAATGAATGAATAATGGAATGAGAGGGCCAGTGTGGCCAAAAACAAGGTAAAAATCCTTTGCTATTGCTCTCTTTGCCTTCTGTCAATCTTTATGTCATATTTCTGCCTTGTAACCTCTTTATAACATCCTCACAACTGGCCTACAGAAAATCCCAAATTATCTCCCCAAAACTTGTAAATGCCAAGCTTTGGTTAGACCATATACCATTTATCTTCCCAGGAAATGGAAGAATCCCCCAGGGCCATATATCCGCACACTCATGACAGAGGGGCAAACCTTCCAGGAGATCAATCCATATATCTGACTGCATTGTAAGGGATTTACTAAGTGCAAAACAAATCATTCTTGGCGCCTGACTTTTGAAACATTTCCCTTTGTGTTTAGAGAGTGCAGTCACCCGGTCACTTGCATTCTGAGACGTGAAGTTTTGCAGATGGTTTACTGTGTGCTCACTAAGATGGTCTTCCCCATTAACTCCTCAGCTCTCAGCACATGCTGTTTCCGAGTCTGTTCTGGGCGATAATCTCATGGCCTAGCAATAGCCTAGTAGAATTAGTATTAGGTGCTTGGCTTAGCACTAAAAGATTTAGAAATATATTAACAGAAGTTCTACTAAAATGGCCCTTCTGCGGAGCCTGAATGTACAGCCTTTCAGGAAACACACACACACACACACACACACAGGAAAAGAGCAGTGTTTGCAAAAGAGAAAGTTTCAGGAAGCGTCTTCTGCCTAGCGAACTCTCTCGGACTTTGTCTTCCTCTGCTGTTTTGAATTCCCTGAGAGCAGCCTCCGAGTTAAAAATTGGGGGCCAGCATTTTGTAGGGAGTACTCTCAGAACTGATAAAAGAAGGAGGAAAGCGGGACTTGGTAGAACAAGAAGTTGAATTAAAAAAAAAAGCAGTTGGAACCAAGATCTCAGCCAATCCCTGAAGAACACTGCAGCTGGATAGGCCTTCTGATTTGTCTGCAATGAGGCAAAAGGGGAAGGCCGTTTCACCCTTGCAATGTGTGCTGAATGTGTGCTGCTCCTGGAGAGAGGCTATAGCGTTAGGGAAGGCAGGAATCTTTGGCAGAGGGTGGTTGCTGGGAAGGGACTAAGCTATGAGTGGACCGGGCTAATTAGGGCACATCCCAGTCTCGTATGTTGGCATCAGAGCTACATCAGCATTCCTGGCAGCTGAGGGGATGACACAACCTTGTCCCTGAAAGGAGAAGCTGGGCAGGGCCGTACACCACAGCGTCCCCTACATCTGCCGCATCCACAGTCAGAAATGAGACCATAAGAACTAGCTGAGAAGTATTCTCTTCATTTTTTCGATATAATAATGGTTTTCTTCCAAATATGACAGGAGGAGAACAGTATTAGAAGAAAACTGACATCCCTGAAGATGTCGCAGCTATTGACTTGTACTTTCTAGAAACTCTTTGCCTAAGCCAAGAACCCCAAATATGAGCCACCAATCTATCACTGCAGAAAGAAAAGCTATTTTAACCATGGTTTAGGTACTAATAACCATCATCTCTAGTTTCCCAGCATTTCTTCAAACTGAAAAATGTATGTCTAAATGAACCTGATGTATGTCTAAATGTACCTGAATGGTTTCAACAACTCTTGGTGTTCCTTCAGCCCACGGACTTGGCATTTTATAGATGGAGAAGCAAAATTCCTTAAGGGTTCTTTTATCAATATGGACAAAAAATTTATCTGGCAAAATTACTTGTCTAACCATAGGATGTCAGAATTAAAACCCAGGACTCATAAAAGTTTGTAGGACTAAGGCACTTAGTTGGAATTTTTAGATTGACTTGGCCAGACTTCAAAATGTATGCACTGAACTCACAATGTCAAAATTGCCAGCACACTGAATCCCTTGGAAATGTCCATTAGTGTTATAAAGTTTTATGTTATATCTATAATATAGTGTTTCATAGAGATATGGGACACTTACCATTAAAAAAATAACACTTACTTTGGAAAAGAAAAGGGTTTTATCAACATTATAGCATCAGCTGTGTCTGTGCCATTATCCTAATTCAATATTATAGTTTAAAAGATACTTCTTCAAGAAGATTTAGACATAGTAACAACTACTTAAATGGTTTTTGAAGATTTCGAGAATCCGTAAAAATCTCTTGTGTTACTCCTCTTGAATATTATAAAAATCCTGTTGAAGCCATCACCGGCCATGGTTCCAAAGCCAGACAGTTTCCTCTCCGGCTGCTAGAAGTTGTAAGGAAGACGTGTGTCCACTTAGCAACGTCTTTAAGACATGATTACCAGTAAAGTTGTGACAATCCTGATTGTTGAACTTTAACCTCAAGGCCTGTATCAAATTTCCTTATTCATTAGTTTGCAATGCACTGAAGAAGCTGGGGAAATCCTCGTAGGTCTTAACCTGTCCTGCCCGATCTGTGCTCTGCTCTGTCCTCTCAGCCAGTGGAAGGCAGGTCACCCAGGAAGGTTAGAAGTCAAACAGTTGGGAAACAGCCATGTCTTCATCCTTTCAAAGTCTGTTGATACTAGCTTCAGTGGTCATGAAATCACAGCCTAAGGCAGAGAAGGCAGTACCAGCGAACCGTGAGGCTCTGCCTCGGTCTCTCGTTCTGCACTGTCAACCCCCCTCCGCTCCCCTGCAGCCCACCGTTCAAGGCAGCGCTGTCTCTCTCCCTGCATGCCACACTGCATCCCTTTCAAAACAGTGCCATGAGATGTCACTGGCCTGCTAGGTTCATCAGGAAGGCCACCACTTCTATACGAACTCCAACGCATGTATTCAGTGCTATGGGGAAGAACACAGGACAGAGAAATGAGAATTTTGCAGATCAACCCTTTCCCAAGGACAGGAAATAGGACAGGGAACGGGGAGTGGGGCAAGAGATGAAAAAGAAAAAATGTAAAAGATGCTTGGTTCAAACGGTTCAAATGACCCACAGGCCACAGTTTCAACATCCTCTGCTTCATTGGGAAAAGTGTCTTTGGCAAGTAGGTACTACTTCAAAGGTACTGTGCTGGGTTCGAAAGGTACTAATTGTAAACTGGAAAATACAGCTGGGCTATTAAAAATGCGTCTATGGGCAAAAATACTGCAGTTGTGAACCAGATGCTTCTGTAATTCCCTAAGTCTTGTTTTCACTTGCTAAATTTTATATAAATATATCGTGATCGTGATGAGGTGCCTCAGATCATGGCTCTTTGCCATAAAACAAAACCTTTTCTTTATCCCTTTAACAGCCCTTGGCAGGAAAGAGGCTTTCCATCCAGGAAAGATAATGGGTGGCATCTGTTCTTTTCAGGAACCACTTAACAAGGATCTTGTTTTGGTTAAAAATATGTTTATAAATGTCCAGATTAAGTCTGATCTAGTGCATAGAAATTATATGTTGTAACACAAAATGCAAAAAAATGATAGACCACGGTAAGTTCCACCACAAATAAGAGATGTTTGTCAAATAGTATCTTTAAGAATGGGGCAGCTTCGGGGCGCCTGGGGGCTCAGTGGTTTAAAGCCTCTGCCTTCAGCTCAGGTCATGATCTCAGGGTCCTGGGATCAAGCCCCACATTGGGCTCTCTGCTCAGCAGGGAGCCTATTTCCCCTCCTTCTCTCTCTGTCTGCCTCTCTGCTTACTTGTGATCTCTGTCTTTCAAATAAATAAATAAAAATGTCTAAAAAAATAAATTTAAAAAAAAAGAATGGGCAGCTTCAAGTGTTCGGGGACCTCTAAGGCAGAGGCCCTACTTTGCTTAGGCAACTTGTTGTAGGTGGTTTAAGCCCACTGTTAGCTACAGGTGCAAACATTGCACTTATAGCTAACTGCAGCCACAATTAGACCAAGACCATTGTGGGAACAATTAGTCACTTCATGTGGACGATGTAAGTGACTAGCCCACAGTCAGCCCTGGCTGAAGTGTTTGCACCCATATGAAAGGACACTGTGCCCAAACCAGTCATTTTTTTTTTTTTTTAACCATGCAACCTCTGGATAATCTGTTTTTCCTTTGCAGACAGACAGAACTTAGAGAAAATAACCATTCATGGAATGGTGAAACGTGTGATAAGAAAAACCACACAGAATGAAAATGAACTTGTGTTGCCAAAGACGCAGAGGGACAGCAGCAGGCATATAAACACAAACCAGTAAAGAAACTCTGTCGAAAGAGTTGCTTCAAACAATGAATTCCTTCCCTACCTCTCCCTTGCCAAGATAGCAATTTGTGATAATGGTGCAGAGAAGATTGCTGTGAGCTTGAAATCATTAGGTGAGGGTTCTTCACCTGTGATATGTTTATCCTCTTGAATGGAGAGGTTCTTAGAGACTTATGCCTTTATTGAAGTGACATCCAAATGGACTCTCTTTCCAGACTCCGACCTTGTTTTTCCCCCACTACCCTTCCCCTTAGAATCCTCCCCAGTCATCTATGTCTTTAAAATATAGATATTTTCTACTTAGGCATAAGCAAAGCTGGCGTTTTCTGTCACCAGTGCAAAAACGCCTATAGTTAATCCAATAACCTTTCATAAACCACAGCTAAGGCTTAAGAAAAGACATGTTTTTGCGGTTTCATTTATATTTGATTTTTACAAAAGAAAAGACTTGTCTTTGAAAAATTAGAAGTCTTTCAAGCACGTTCTCTTATGGTTTACTGAGTGATATATAAAATCAACATTCTGTTTATTGCTCAACTAGAAAAATACAACTGAGCCAAGTTCATGTCATCAGTGAAGTAACCCTTTCATTATAAGATAAACCAAATATTCTTCATTTGTCTTCCTATTCCTATTTCATCTTCTTGGAAGGCTTATACTTCATATCTTTTTTAACATATTAATATGTCTTAAAATGGAGGGGCACCTGGGTGGCTCAATCTGTTAAGCATTCGACTCTTGATTTCCACCCAGGTCGTGATCTCCAGATTGTGGGATCAAGCCCCGTGTTGGACTCTGCACTCAGCAGGGAGGGTGCTGGGGATTCTCTCTCTCTCTTCCTCTCCTCTGTCCCTCCCTCCCCATGCACGCACACACACACTCTCTCTCTCTAAAATAAATAAATAAATCTTTTAAAAAAATATATGTCTTAAAATGGAAATTTCCACAAAGAAGCGCCTTGCTTGTGTTCAGAGACAAGTCAGTCTAATGCATTCTGCTGCAGACTTTTTAACTAAATCATTAATTGGTTTTTCAGAGCTCCTGAATTTACTGGCTGAAGTTTAAATGTACCCTTAAAATCAAGGGAGAGGAACTATAATAACTATAATAAACATAGAAACTCTATCATCCCTTCTACTACAAGACCACTCCTAAGTTAATGCTGTGCATCATAACTGCCAGTTACATAAGCTCTGTTTATAAATTATTAAGCACTTTAGGTAGTAACACTAAAGCTTGTCCAAACGGAAAGAGGCAGTGAAGATCAGGCATCTCAATGACTACAAACTAGCAATCCTTCCTTTGTTATGGCCACTGCACAAATGTCAGGAGGATGCTGTCAGGGATTTCCTATCACCCTGAACTGCAACCTTTGCATGGTACCATCCATAACCAAGTGACCTGCTGCAGCTCATTAAAGGTAATGTAATGGATCATTCCCTCCTAATTGTAATCATCAGCAAATTAGACTCCTTTCTAGGCTAGCCAGGCAGCAGGGAAGTATGTGACTGAGTAGAATGCATGAATAACTTTTCTTTTAGCCATGTGCCTTTATTCAACACAAAGGAGAATAAGGCAGGGGAGAGGGAAGGATACAGAAGATCTCATACACGCTAGGATGTGCCTTATTTACATCATTGCAATATAGCCACAAGGTATTTTAATGCTCTTCCAGAGCTAGACCTTCATCCCAAAGTAGAGACAGAAGTAGAGAAAAATGGTGTCGGTAATTCAGGTGAGGCTCTTTTTTGGGTAATTTTGCAATTATTCCCTTTTCCCTTCAGCTGACCTCTGCTAGTAATTCTCAACATCAAAGGTAATATTATCTAACTACTGGTTGTAATTGTGAACTGTTTGGAAAGTTCAATACTGTTATATTGATTTTTTTTTTCATTTAAAAAATGATATATGGAAAAAGGAATGCAGAAACACATGTGAAGGATAAACCGCAAATTCTTAGAATTAATCAAAATAATGTATCTAGAATTCTTATTCTATCTAATGGCTCCTACTTCAAACACATTTGTCACTGAAAGATCATTAGTATACATTTTATGATTGCACTGTGGTTTTAATAGTTCCCTACCATTTGGGATGTTACTGGAAATTGAAGGTTAAAGAGTAATCTCATTAGATCATGACATTGTGTGAAGGTTTTTCTAATCTATTGGGCTAAGCAATCTCTAGAGAGAGCAATTTTAGCCTAAACATGAAAGGTGCTGGACTGTAGTGGCAGGATTTATTAACCCAGTTAGCATTAGGAGCCCTCTACCACTCCACTGGGTGAAGGTTGACCAGCCATCATATGGACTAGGCTCATGAGTTCAACGCGTATCCAGCAAAAGGACATGGAAGAACTAGGAAGCATCCATAATTCCTACAGTATATAAATAACACGAAATATGCCTTAAACACAGTGACACACACAAAAAATATCTTATAAGAGCCATGGTTCTCAAGATATACTTCCTGAACCAGCAGTATCAACATGACCTGAAAACTTGTTAAAAAATGCAAATTCTCAGCTCCACGACCCTCTCACTCCTTGGAGCTAATGAATCAGAACCCCTGGCAGGGAGGCCTGGCTATTTAGGTTTCACCAAGCCCAGAAGGTGACTTGGATGCATGCTAAAGTTTCAGAACCACCACATTAGAACTACAGTGACTAGTCTACACACATTAACATTATATTCCAAGAAAATATTTTGACATCACAATTTGGAGACGTAAGTTACTTACAAATGGAAATGGTGGGAGGAGCTGGAGACTCCAGCTGGACCTTAGGCGACCAACTTGCAAGGATCATAGGAACTCAGCCTTTCCGGAAGTGATGGGGCAGAGCAAGGGCCAAGGGCGTGAGAAACAATAAGGCCAAGGTAGCCTGAGGCAGCAGATGAGATGTCTAATAAAACAGCCAAAGCCCTGACTCACCAACTAGATTTGAGTCCTTGAGGAATCATTTAATATTGCTGGACTTCCCAAATTACAGTGGGACTGTATCTCCAAGGTCCCTAGAAATTGAGCTAATAGTAAAATTCCTTTTATCCCTGTCCTGTAATCTTTGTCCTTATCATTATTAGAGAACATACACTACCCTTTAAAGCATGATTTTGCATCGTCTATTGGATAACACCATCTACTGAGGCAAATATTTACAAGTTTTATGATATTCAGAGTCTACGTCTAAAATCCCTTTTTAGGGCACCTGGGTGGCTCCGTGAGTTAAAGCATCTGCCTTCAGCTCAGGTCATGATCTCAGGGTCCTGGGATGGCATCCCGCATTGGGCTCCTTGCTCAGCAGGGAGCCTGCTTCCTCCTCTCTCTCTCTCTGACTGCCTCACTGCCTGCTTGTGATCTCTGTTAAAAAAATAAATAAAATCTTAAAAATAAAATTAAATCCCTTTTTAAATTGAAACCGGACAACTAATACTTGCATTCTCCCTTACTTAATCTTCTGAGGTAGGAGGGGGAAAAAATGTTTTCAAATAGTTTTTCCAATTGACAGGTTATCATGATTAAAAGTAAATTTTTGTGGACCTGGTTTAACCCCTGCCATGTATTAAGGAAGTAACATATAAATAGCTCTTCTTTCTCATTCTGTGTGAAGGGAGGGCAATAATTGCATTGCTCTGAGGTTTAAAGATACAAAACAGAACCTCATATCTTTAAAACGGTGGGGCGCCTAGGTTAGCTCAGTCACTTGGGCATCTACTCTTGATTTCAGCTCAGGTCATGATCTCAGGGTGGTTGGATCAGCCCTGTCAGGCTTGGTGCTCAGTGCAGAGTTTGCTGGTCCCTCTTCCTCCCCCTTTCTCTCCCCTCTGCTTCTCCCCTGTGCATGTGAGAGCTTTCTCTCTCTCTCTCTCTCTCTCTCTCTCTCTCTCTCTCAGATAAGTAAATAAATAAATAATCTTTTAAAAGATCACAGTGTTGGTTTGTAACTATAATAATAGAGTTGGCAAAACCATAATTGCTGAAGGATGAGAGTGATTTTATAAAACTAGTATCTCATTTTGTGTGCTTATAACTTTCTACCATCCTTTTCTCCTTACATTTTAAAATAATCCTTAAAAACATGAATCCTGGGATGCCTGGGTGGCTCGGTTGGTTAAGCATCTGCCTTCCGCTCAGGTCATGGTCCCAGGGTCCTAGGATCTAGACCCGCATCAGGCTCCAAGCTCAGCGGGGAGCCTGCTTCTCCCTCTCCCACTCCCCTTGCTTGTGTTCCCCTCTCGCTGTGTCTCTGTCAAATAAATAAAATCTTAAAAAAATAAACAAAAAACAAAACCATAAATCCTTTGATCTTAAAAATAAATAAATAAAGAAAGAATCTTTAAATTTTAAATTCCAAACCTTGCTGTCTTATATTTGGCAACCATGGTTTACCACTTCCTGACATCATAATGTAAAATTTGCAACACTAAGTAAACCTACCAAGGAACAATTATCCATAGATGCCTATTGGATTTTCGTGTCTGAGCTGCCTACCAGTTATTATTATTTGTATTTTTCACAAAATGTTAGTTCTAACATGCTTGCACTTTTCTGTTTTTGTTTTTGTTTTTTAAGATTTTATTTATTTATTTGACAGACAGAGATCAGAAGTAGACAGAGAGGCAGGCAGGGGGGCATGGAGAGCAGGCTCCCTGCTGAGCAGAGGGCCTGATGCGGAGCTCTATCCCAGGACCCTGGAATCATGACCTGAGCTGAAGGCAGATGCTTTAACCCACTGAGCCACCCAGGTGCCCACTTTTCTATGTTTTCAATTAGCTTTATCAGATAAACAGTTTTTCGTAGTCTTAGTCTTTAATTTTTTTAATCTTGTGGTTATATCATATTCCAATAAATTGTTATCCATAATTTACTTGACCATTATTCTAATCATGACTCTGTTTATTTCAATATTTTTCATATTTAACATTTTGTTTCTACAGACATCTCTGAGAAAGCAATGTCTTTAAAATTTCATTTTCAATAAATTCCAAATAGTGGTGTTACAAGTTTCCAATAGTTAAGGTTTTCACTTATTTCACTTGTTTCCTGGTAAATATTTTTTTCTTAAAATATGCTTTCAAATTTTTCCCCTTTGTCTTTTTTCATCATTTTTTGGTATGCATTTTACTTTACTTTAATTTACTTTTTTTTTTTTTTTACTTTTACTTTACTTTAATTCTTTGTATTTCTTCTTATCTCTTTAGGTTATAGATGTCCCTAGAGACTTGCCACCATTTCCTTCTGTCTGTAACTAATTTGTGTCCACCAATTTCTTTTTGGCTTTGCTGTCATTTTAAGTTCAATTTTTGTTCACATTCACAAGAATAAAGCTACAACAACTTGCATAAACTTTTCAAAACACTGCATGCAAATACCTACCAATCTTCAAAGGAATGGCCATGGAAGGTTTTTGTTTTGGTTCAAATAGCCCACCATTATGTAAAGCAGTTTTCGCATTTTGGAATTTCCTTGGGAATCAACTTGTTTTCCTTATAACCACAACTAAGATGTATTATTCAGAATGATTACCCTCTTTGTTTTCCAACAATTAGCAGTGCAATACTTTTAAATCCTTCCTGTTATATCATCACATGTGACCACTTAAACATTGCCACAAATTCTTTGACACTCCTTCCATCAGAAGTTAGGGTCTGATGGGTGGGCTCTCTAACTGCTTTGTCCAGCAGAATCTGGTCGAAGTGACAGACACTATTCCTGGTTCCAAGAAAGGCCTAAGAAAGCACAGTTTCTATTGCTTTTCTCTTATAAAACTCATTATTGAACTCCCAAGTTGCGATGTCAAGTGTTCAGCTATGCTGAGCCCACGATGCCCACTCTGCTGTGGAGAAGCCCAAACTGGCTACATGGAGAAACCATGTAGAGAGAAAGAGAAATGCCCAGAGAACCCTGCTGTTTCATCCAGCCCCTAGCTTTTGAGTTAACATACCTGAGGCCTTAGACATTGTGGAACAGAGACAGCACATCCTTACTGTGCTCATGGGATATAATAATACATTTTTTATTTTAAGCCACTGTTTGGAGGTAGGTTGTTACATAGGAATGGAAACTGCAACGGGGAGTAATAATTTATTTATCCTATTTTTGAAAAAATAAGTTATTTCCAGTTTTATACCATTGCCAATGATCCTGTATTAAATATATTTGTACATCAATCTAGAGGAATATTTGTTTATTTCCTCAATATAAATCCCTCTAAATAGATCACTAGGTCAAAGGGGATAAATAAATACTTCGAAGGTTCCTAACACACACTTCCAAATTTCATTCTGGAAAGATGATGATACGATATTCTACAAGCAATGAAAAAGGTGTCTGTATATTCACATCCTTTCCAACATGTGTTATTAATATTTTAGAAGTTAGTTGTCAATATGGTGGCCAGAAATGGAAACATGTATTTTTTGTGCAATGAGTCAGGATGAGCCTTTTACTTTTAGATGATCCTTTCTTTTTCCTCTTTCATGAAGTGCCCAGTGATATCAGAAGAAACTACCCATAAATCAACTTAGAATTTTTATTTAATGTTTATTCTTTGAATACAGAACTTTAACCATCAAAATTAAAAATAATCTCAAACATAACATCAGACCTAATGGTATATCTAATAAGAATATAGGAATAGAAAACTCAGCTTCAATACATTTCAAAATCAGACTCGTTGAGAATTCAATATGTAATATGTATATATATGTATATAAATATAAATATATAAACAACATATTTTACTTCAAAATGTGAGGAAAATATTTCTTTACTGAGAAAATTCTATTTTTTATTGTCAAGCTGGGAAGACAACATAATTACACAATTGGCATTAAAATACTTCTTCTCTATTTTCTTTTTTCCACTTCTTTATTTTAAGCACATTTACTTTTACTGAAAAATATATCAAACACCCAAGAGAATGAATATGTCTATTATAGTCACAGAATAATAATACAATATACACTTACTGTAGTGTGTTGAATATTGGACCCCCAAGGAGACACATTTACCTGGAACTTGTGAAAGTGAACTTATTTGGGAAAGGGTCTTCATAAATGTAATTAATTTTTTAGGGATCTTGAGAGGAGATCATCCTGGAGTAGAGTGGGCCCTAAATTAAATGACTTATGTTTTTATAAGAGTTAGAAGAGGAGAGCACAAACATTCAGAGAAGACCATATGAAGATAGAGACAGAGATTGGGTTGAGGCATACACCAGCTAAGCAATGCCAAGAATTACCCCTAGAGCTAAAAGAGAGGTATGGAACAGATTCTCCCCTAGAGCCTCCAGAAGGAAATAACTGTGCTAACACCTAGACTTTGGATTTCTGACTGCCAGAATGGTGAGAGAATGAATCTCTGTTGCCTTACACCATCCACTTTGTGCTAATTTTTTAACAGAAATACTAAAATAGATTAAATTGACAATACCAAATGCTGGTGAGGATGTGGAGCAATTCTCATTCATTGCTAGTGGAAATGCAAAACAGTGTAACCACTTCGGAAGACACTTTGTTAGCTTCTGACAAAAGCAATCATCCACTCACCATTCAATCCAGCTATCATAGTCCTTGGCATTTACTCAAAGGAACTGAAAATTTAACTCCAAAGAAAGACACAGACATTTATAACAGCTTTACTCATAACCGCCAAAAGTCGGACGCAACAAGGATATTTTTCAGTTGATGCATGAATAAATAAAATGTGGTACAACCAGACAATGGAATATTATTCAGTACTAAAAAGAAATGATCTATGAAACTATAAAAAGACACAGAAGAAACTTAAAGGCATATTACATAGAGAAGCCAGTCTGGAAAGACGGCATACCATACGGTTCTAACTATATGACATTCTGGAAAAGGCAAAACTATGGAGACAGTAAAGTGATCAGTGTTTGCCAGGATTTGAGAGAGTGGAGGACAGAAAGGGATAAATAGTAAAAGCACAGAAGAATTTTTAGTGCAGCGGTAATACTCTGTATGATACTATAATGGTGAAGACATGTTATTATATATTTCTCCAAACCCATAGAATGTGCAACACCCAGAACATGAACTATGGACTTTGGATGATTATGATGAGTTGATACAGATTTACCAATTGTAAAGAATGTTTCACTGTAGTGAGAGATGTTGATAATGGGAAGGCTATCTGTGTGTGGGAGCAAGAAATACATAGGAAATCTCTGAAACTTCCTCTTAATTTTGCTGTGAACCTAAAACTGCTCTAAAAAATTAAGACTTTTGTAAAAATGAAGGGAATAAAGAGCTTTTTTTCAGATAAAAAAGGAAAAAGGACTAAAACCAGTTTCTTAAGAAGTTATCTCTGTGTCCCTTACCAATAGCATCGCCTTCCTTCCCTACCAAAAGTTATCACTATCCTCAACCTCATATTAATCATTCCCTTGTTTTCCTTTATGATTTCATCATAGATCCATAGGTAAAAGATAGATGATTAGAAAGGTAGATAGATAGATGGATAGGTAATCTACATTATGTTTTTTGGTTTTGCACTTTATATAAAATGGAATGCTGCATGCATTGCATATTTTTCTAACTTGCCTTTTTGATCAGTATTATGTTTGTGAGATTCTTTTATGTTGATTTAAACAGATGAAGTTCATTTTTATAAAACTTATTCATTCTATTGTTTATCAATCTGTTGCTGATAGATGGATTATTTATAGTTTTCTTTCTGTTATAAACAATGTTGCAAAAATCATGTTTAAATTATGTCTCCAGGTACACATAACCAGAATTTCTCTGGTTGAGGAAGTATAACTAAAATCAGAACTACTGGACTATAGGGTAGTCACATTTTTTAGGTAATACCAGAATATTTCCAAAGTGAACCAATTTTCACTCTCATCAGCATTAAATGAGTGTTCCTGTTGCCTCATAGCCTCCAGTAATTATTGTTTGCATCTAATTTATTTAGATAATTTTCAACTATGAAAATTTCAACTGAACATCAGAGAACCATTTTTTTTTAATTTTTAAAGGCATTATGATCTATAATCATTTCTGATTCCCAGAATACGTTTTCCGAGGACCTACTATGTTTTACACCTATATTATTCTACTTAATCCTCACAACACCATGAGAAAGATAACTTAATTGCAAATTTACAGTTGAGAAAGCTGGGCTTTAGAGGAATTACTAATTAACTGATGCCCACAGTTGTTTTTTTTTTTGTTTGTTTTTGTTTTTGTTTTTGTTTTTGTTTTGATGCCCACAGTTGTTAATAGCAAGTCTTCTAACCCAAAGATTCTGGACACTCTTCTTTCTGTGATACCCATCTAATTTTCAAAATTGAAAATTTGTAGAGCTATTGCCATGTCACAAACCAAGTTCATGTACCAACTTCCTCAAAAAAAAAAAATTCTGAGAACCAAATTAGAGTGGAAAACTGCCACTCATTTTAGATATACATGATGTACTGTTGACAAAGAAGAAATCCATTTTTAATGCTTCAGCATATCATTAGGGAGGCAAGCTGACTGAGTGAACTGAACCTGGCATTTATCACTGAACCCAGATAAAGAGTCACTGAGTTGTGGTATTCTCCGACCTTCTTCCTGACAGCCACTGACAATGCATCCAATTACTTAAGCAGTCTTTCCAGCATCATTTAAGCAGGTCTAGCTTTCCCTGTTCCACTTTAATACAGGGGGGTGGAGGGGGGGAGTTGAATGCTCCAATAGTAGCATCTCAGATGAAGGATTCTTCTTTTTTTTTTTTAATTCCATGATCTCTGAGTGTATCTACACCTTGACAATCCATTTTTTAGCATGTGATTATGAAAATGAGATGAGCATTCATAATCCATTTTAATATATCATCATAAAAGTAATAAATGATGCCTTCTTCATGCTTCTTGTCCCTTAAGATTTCAAGGCAGGTAATAAAAATAAGGAAGCCCGTAGAAGGGAACACCTACCCTCTGAAACCCATCTCTACCCCACCAGACACTGGTTAAAGGAGGTGCAATCTTGAAGACAACAGAGAGCATTGACTGGGGGAGAGAATTTGTTCTCTGTGCTGCTTCGTAGATCCCATAGGTATCCCCCGACAACTGGCAGTTCTCTGTGAACAGATTTCATCCGGTCCCTGCACATTACTGGGCACATACTGGATTCAGAGCCTGCATCCACTAATCTGTTGCCCTCACAAGACCAGCGCTAGGTCATATGACTAGAGAATTGCCTTTGCTGAGACAAAGATGCCCAAATGGTGCTTCAAAGACACATTTTATTGGGCAGATGCGATTTTGCTGTTGAGATGATCCTACTCCAAGTATATCCCAACATAATTCTCTCTGAATATCCTGACATTGTACGGATGATTTTTGTTTTCCATGAAAATAAAAAGAGTTGACCATGAAATTCTATATAGAAAAAAGGCCTTCGCTGTCCACCATTCCATGTTAGGAAAATCTATTGAGTAACACTTCTATAAAGGGACCATTGATATTCTTACTGATCGCCCTAAGTTTCTGTGTTTCTGGAACATTTAAGATTTAGTGTTTGTTGCTATATGCATTATTGTGGGGTTTTTTAAAATACTCTTAAGCCTTAATGTAATTAACAGAAGGAATAGCTAAATAATTAAAAGTATTTGCTGCTGGGGCGCCTGGGTGGCTCAGTTGGTTGAGTGACTGCCTTCGGCTCAGGTCATGATCCCAGACTTCCAGGATCGAGTCTCGCATCGGGCTCCCAGCTCCTTGGGGAGTCTGCTTCTCCCTCCGGCCTTCTCCTCTCTCACTCATTCTCTCTCAAATAAATAAATAAAATCTTTAAAAAAAAAAAAAGTATTTGCTGCTAAAAAAAAAAAAAAAAAAAAAAAAGTATTTGCTTCTGGGGAATGGTGCCTGAGGCAGGAGGTGGCTGGGGAAGGGGTATCAAAAGTGGTGGGGAAGAGTAGAAAAAAGAATAGCTGGTTTTCATTATAAGCCTTTCCATGTCACGTGGTTATTAATCATTTTGCCTTTGTTACTTTTTTTTTTTTTAACAATTATTGAAATTAAAAGATGCCTCAAAACTTTACAGTTTATGAAACATCTCATCTTATCCTCTCAGTTGCCTTCTGGGACAAACTTTCTTCCTTATTCAATAGATGGTTATTGGACTTGGGTGAGTCATTTAAATTTTCCAAGTATTCACTCATCTATGGTATGAGGGCTAATTTTCCTGTCTTGTTGATAGCATAAGCTTTTATATGTAAACCTAAGTAATATGGAACAATTTAAACACCCACATGCAATGGATCTTTTTATAGCTATAGTAATAATCATTTATTTTAATGCCTATTCATAATTTGTTATAAAAGCAGACTCATAGCACAGCTGTTTTGTCATCTTACGTAGAAATCCACTTACGTTAATGTAAGGTTGTTGGTGCTTTTATTGACCTCATCTCAAACTTTGATCCTATATAAGAAACTGCTACCGTCATTGATAGTCATGACATTTCTCATATCCTGACTATAAAAGGAAATCACTACATTTTACGTATATGCAAAAATAATTACTTTATGATTACATATTTTGATAACTATTTTTATATATAATTTTGTGGCTTTTGTAATTACTTAACATTGTGATAATGATAATCATAATAATTTTATTAGCAATTTGAAATTTGGAAACAAGATAGAAATTGATGGCTGAATTATATACTTAAACTTTATTAATCATACTTTCCTTCTCTTTAATTTGAACTAGACTCTTTCTTTTTTTTTTTTTTTCAAGATTTTGTTTATTTGACAGAGAAATAAAAAGAACACAAGTATGCAGAGCAGCACACAGAGGGAAAGGGAGAAGCAGGCAGCAGAGAGCCTGATGCAGGGCTTGATCCCAGGATCCTAAGATCATGACGTGAGCTGAAGGCAGATGTTTAACCCACTGAGCCACCCAGGCACCCTTAACCAGACTCTTTATTATTGAACTTGAATAGCTTTCCCATGTTTTACTAATCTAATTTCATGATTTCTGCTCTTTATTAATTTATTTGAGAGACAGAGTGTGCAGGGGGCGGGGCAGAGGGAGAAAAAGTCTTAAGCAGACTGTATACTGAGTGCAGAACTGGACACTGGGCTGATTGACCTCATCGCGCTGTGATCAGACCTGAACTGAAGCCAAGAGTCAGACAGTTAACGCACTGTGCCACTCAGGTGACCCTACTTTCTCTTTAATTTTGAAGTGCTGAACAAAGATTTTCTATCTCCTATTCTGTGAGAAACTTTCTTCTTGTATATAAATATAGCCCATTTTTCAGAGCATCTGTCCCCCTTAGGTTTCCACATACGTGATTGTATTCAAATTGGAAAAATAACCAGAATATTTTTCTATACATGTTCATTGGATCTTTTGGAATCTAGGCCAAAATTGGGATGTTTTCTTCATCCCCCAAATGATCCATCTCATTTTTTTTTAAAGTATAATTATGAGAAGTAGCATAAATAAAAGGAGAAAAGGGAAAATTGAGCTTGAAAACATAAAAATCAAGTGAAAAAAAATAAAAATTAGGACAATAAAAGAAATATAATAAAGGCAAAGCATGTGAGGTAGATAAATTTATCCTCAATTCTTACATGTTAATTTTAGAACTTAAAATTATTTGATTTCAAAACCAAGACAAAAATAAACAAAATAATAAATACAAATTCTAAAATTTCATGTCTTTTTTAAAAATGCTAAAATATAACAACATTAGATAAAGTTATTAAGGACATAAAACAATCCCACTATCATGTTTTCAGCTTTCATTTGCATTACTTTATCCAACTATAACCTGGAAAACATGCAGAGTAAAGAGCAATTGTCTGAACACTGTCAAAACTTTACTTGGCAACTAATTTCCTTTAGTTCTAAAATGTTCTCATTTGAGGATATTTTTTTGAAATTTCCTTTAAGCCATTTGATTTTCTAATAATCACAACAAAATATTATTACAGAAATTAATCATTTCTTCTGTTCATGTTAATATGCTATAAATAACTTACTAATTAAGTATATTTTTAGATTTTTTTTTAAGTAAACATTGGCTGCAATGAAAAACAAGTTGTTTATTTTTTTAAACATGAGAGCATGTACCTCGGAAATTAAAAACTGAAGTCAGTGCCAATTCATAGTTATTTTTGATCTATTGTCATATATTAGTTCCAAATTTCTCCAAATTTTCTCGTTCTATTTATTTATTTATTCAGTCATTCATTTATTTAATTATTTATTTTGAGAGGAGGAGAGGGAGAGGGAGAGGGAGAGAGGAAGCCTGGAGGGAGAGGGAGAGAAAATCTCAAGGAGACTCCACACTGAGCAGGGAACCAGACACAGAGCTCAGTCTCACAACCCTGAGATTATGACCTGAGCCAAAATCAATAGGCAGACACTTAACTGACTGAGCCACCCAGGTGCCCCTCTCATTTTTATTTTAGTGAAAAAGTGTGGAGTTTTTATTCTTTTATTTCCTTGCTTCTATTCGTTTATTTGTTTTTAATAACACAAGTGACTACATGGACATTTTTTAAAGTTTTTTAAAAATCCAAACTACACAGAAGTAAGTAGAACAAAAATTTGAAGTATCTCTTCATGTGCTTATCTCATCCCCTTGCCAGAAGTTACTGATGCTGCTAATTTATTCCAGACTTTTTCTATCCATGTACAAATGTAGAAAGTTGACTGATATTTCACTGTTTCTCAAAGCCACATATCTCTGCAAAATAAGATAATAAAAGAAAATTAAATAACATTAATTGAATAATTACTATGTGCTTCTACCAATTTATCATTCTAAATTTTTTTTGTTTATTTATTTGTCAGAGAGCACACAAGCAGGCAGAGTGGCAGGCAGAGGCAGAGAGAGAGAAGCAGGCTCCCCGCTGAGCAAGGAGCCTGATGTGGGACTCGATCCCAGGACCCTGAAATCATGACCTGAGCCCAAGGCAGTGGCTTAACCCACAGAGGCACCCAGGCGTCCCCCAATTTATCATTCTAGAATGGTATTTCTACTTGAAATTTTTTGAAGAAATTGTAAATTAAAAATTATTTATTATGGAAAAAAAATAAAAAAATTATTTATTATGGTATAGAACACTAAATATTCATCTCTTTAAAAGATGACATAATGGCACTTTAGAAAACTTTCTTTCTTTTTTTAAAGATTTTTATTTATTTGACAGAAAGAGAGACAGCAAGAGAGGGAACACAAGCAAGGGGAGTGGGAGAGGGAGAAGCAGGCTTCCTGCTGAGCAGGGAACTGGAGGTGGGGCTCAATCCCAGGACCTGGGGATCATGACCTGAGCTGAAGGCAGACGCTAAAAGACTGAGCCACCCAGGCACTCCAGAAAAATTTCTTGAGTATGGAACATTTTGGTATATGACCTTAAATGCACTGTCATCCTTCCCCCCCATCACCATTGTTCTCAATCTGTAGGGTCCATTTATTAACAAAAAAGCTATCTTTATGCTAAGTACATGTTTTTTGTATCTAATCTACATAATAAAAGTGTGTGCTAAGTAGATATTACCATTCCTATAAAAAGATGGAGTTTTCATAGGAAGGAATGTGCATCTACAGGGACAGAAAGTAATGTTAATATTAGTATTAATGTAACAGCCAACTTTACTGAGTACCTACTATGTGCCAGGAACGGTTCTTGGTGAAGGAGATAGAACAATGAACGAGACAAGAAAAGCTACTATTGTACTTGAGCTTGGATTCAAGTGAGGGAAGGTAAGTAGTAGAAATAAATCAGCAAAAGTAACACTGAAGATGCTATGGGCAATGAAAAGAGTTTCAGTAAGTTGATGTGTGTGACAGGATATGGATTTTCAATTGCTTGGCCAAGAAAGTCCTCTTAGATGAAGTGACAGGAAGTGGCATGAAGGTGAGCCTTCTAGGCAGACAGAAGAGCTATTACTAGTGTCCTTAGAACGAGCTTGGAACCCTCAGGTGAGAAGTGTGACATGAGATCTCAACCACTAAAGAAGCCGGAAACAGAAGGATCTATAAATAAAGGTAGAAGTAGAGTTTAAATGTGTTGGGAAGTCACTGAAGGATTTTAAGCAGAGCTATATTATGGTGTGATTAACATTTAGAAGATTACTCTCCTTTATGGAAATGAATCACAGGAGATGAAGATAGGTGAGGAAGTGGGTTAGGAGTCCATTGTGATACACCAGACAAAGATAATACTGACTGAACTTGGGTACCCAGAATAGAGTCCTGTGGTTTTCTAATCTCAAACTGAGGGCCAAGCACAGGAGAATAAGGACCAAAAATGGAGATCTGGGGGTAGGAGAAGGAAAACAGGAGAGAGTGGAAGTTGAGCTATGATTATTATTATTATAACCTATTATTTTTATAAGCATTCACTGAGTGGAGCCAGGAAATGTCCTGAACATTGTTCATTCCTTATAGCAACCCATGAGGTAGGTACTATTATTACCACCTCATACAGCTAAGGACACTGAAGCAGAGTGGTTAAGTAAATTGTCCGACCTCCTAGTAGTACTGGAGAGAGACAATTCACATCTGCGCAGTTTGCCACAAGACACATATTCTAAAACTCTCCCCGAACCATCTCTGAAAGGCAATGTAGGTGGGTCATGGGATGGGTGCAATGCTTTCTCTACTCTCCAGAAGGCATATAAAGATCAGAAGGATAGGTGTTCCTGGGCCCAGTGTGTGTCAGAGCACTCCTGCCATGGGAATGGAGGTATATGTAAAGAGATTTGTCTGACTAAAAACACACACTCTGGTGGCAAAAGAGTCTATGGAAATTGAAAGACACCAAAGAAGGAAAACTTGCTCTTCCACCCTGAGACCTAGGAATTCTGTCAGGCAGTACCTCTGAGGGACTCTTAAATCAGTCAGACACTTCTCTTCATACTGGGTCACTAGTTTCAGATGGTGATGCGTGCCCTGGGCACTGCAGGTCGGTTGGTGGACAGACAAGGAAGCTAAGACAGAAGTGGTCATGATTCTGCGTGTAACAGTGAAACTTTATGGTTGAAATCCACTGAGTGTGACTCTTCAGACAAGGTTTTCCAGTTTTCCTGTGCCTGGAGCAAAGAGTCATAGCTGAACATTATCACTTCACCAGTAACAACAATTTAAAACCCAATTTTTAGCCAACAAAGTCTGGCGATTTTCTTCACTACAGCATACTACCTCTCCAAAGAATAAACACATGCCATGACTTGAAACTATTCAGATAATGTATTATCCCTTAGGTCATTTTAAAAGAGAGGTTCCCACAAATACACTGAGTAAAGTCAGCATTACTAGAGTAAGAATTTGGGGGACCCCCAGGTGGCTTAGTCGGTTAAGCGGCCGACTCTGGATTTCCGCTCGGGTCACGATCTCAGGGTCGTGGGATTGAGCCCTATGTCAGGGTCTGCAGCCAGCATGGACTCTGCTTCTCCCTCTCTTCCTGCCCCTCCCCCTTGCTCACTATCTCTAAAATAAGTAAATAAATAAAATCATCTAAAACAAAGAATAAGAATTTGATTTCCTATACCTCAAAGGAGAGAGAGCAGGGATTTTAATTTATAATGATCAGCATTTGTCTTAATACATGGCAGTTTCTTTTAATCACACCACCAATACCTAAACCCAAAAAGATCATCAGAAACCAACACTAATGGAGGCATTCTTCACTGACAGTAATCTACTGTGTTGTGAGTTGAGTTGTGTCTCCCCTCCTCGAAAGATACCTTGAAAGCCCAACCCCTGGTACCTGTGAATGTGACCTTGTTTAGAAATAAGTCCAAATTTTTGCAGATGTACTTAGGGTATATATTATGATGAGAACATGCTAGAGTAGGATGGACCTTTAATCCAATATGTCTGGTGTCCATTTAGAAGAGAAGAGACACAGAGAGAGTCACACAGGGGAGGAAGCTTCATGTGAAGACACAAATACACAGAAGGAAGAAGGTCCCACGTCATGATGCAGGCAGAGATTAAAGTCATGTTGCTGCAAGGAAAGAAATGCCAAGGATGACCTGAACACACCAGAAGTTAGGAGAGAGGAAACGTGTCCTGTCAACATCTTGATTCTGGACTTTTGATCTCCTGTGAGAGAACAAATTTCTGTTATTCTGAGCAACTTGAGTTCACGGTAATTTGTGACAACATTTTTAGAAAACTAATGCATCCTGCTAAAGAGATCATCGGAGATTTCACCAGACTTCAAGCCACATTGTGATTCACATCAGGATGGAAGTCACCATGGCTTCCATTTTCACCAGTCTTGGAGGATAAAAATGAAATCCGTTGACTCTCTTTTTCATAATGTTAGAAATGAATTTTCTCCTTGTTATTTCAACCCACACAAAGCCCTAAGAAATATTACTTAATTTATAGTTGAATCAGTTTAG
This sequence comes from Martes martes, assembly GCF_963455335.1. NCBI lineage: Eukaryota > Metazoa > Chordata > Mammalia > Carnivora > Mustelidae > Martes > Martes martes. The sequence continues at coordinate 43,519,067 of NC_137891.1, forward strand.
TATCATGTATCCTATTCATGCTGGTTTGGGAGCATGGTTTCCTCCTAGAGCCTGTGAGAGGTTACCTTAAATGTTTTCAAGTAATAAATTATCTTCTAAGTCTTACAAAATGTTTAAATAAAACAAAATCAATAAGAAAAAATAAACGCAGTCTGGGATCTCCCATCTCCAGGCTGCACTTGAGCTCTACAATAAGACAGTGGTACCCCATCATCCAGAGTCCTACGAATGAAATGGTGTTCCGAGAATAAACCGTCTAGATGCCTTCAAAAGTGTGTTTGGAGAAGAAGAGGTTATTTTGTCCTGGAGAACAGAGGGAAAGTGGAGAGAGAGGTTCAGAAACCTACTTATTTAGAAGGCCTCAGAGGAAATTTGTGAAGCTGAACAATTTACCTAACCACTCTCTGCTTCAGTGCACTCAGCTGTATGACGTGGTAGGTAATAATAGTTCCTACTCCCTGGGTTACGATAAGGAATGTACAAGATAATATTCAGAACATGTTTAGAATTCTCATACGTGGCTGGTAAAAATACAAAATGCCACTTTGGAAAAACAGTTTGGCAATCCCTCAAAATGTGTAAGAGTTACAATAGGACCTGGCAATCCACTCCTAGGTAGATACCTGAGAAAAATGAAACAACTATGTCCACACAAACACTTGCACAAATGTTCATACCAGCATTATTCACAATAGCCAAAGTGGAAACAACCTTCATGTCCATGAGTTGATGAATGAATAAACAAAAGTGCTTGTGTCTATACAATAGAATATTATTTGGCAATACGTGTTACAATATGGATAAATATGGCTGATACGTGTTACAATATGGATAAATCTTGAACACATTCTGCTATATGAAAGAAGCCAGTAACAAAAGACCACATATTATATGATTCCATTTATGTGAAATTTCCAGAATAGGTAAAGCCGTAGAGACAGAAAGTAGGTTTGTTATTTCCAGTGTCTGGAGCAGAGGGGAATGAGGATATATGGGGATGTTAAGAATGTTCTAAACTGAGACTGTGGTAATAGTTGTACAATTTGTCAATATACTAAAACCTACTTAAATGCATTACTTTTCTTAAGGTGTACAGTGTGATGTTTTAATATACATATACATTATAAAATGATTACCACAATTGAATTAATTAACGTATCCATCACCTCACTAAGCTCACTTTTTTCTGAGCATGGGAGAAAAACTAAAATCTACTCCCTTAGCAAATTTCAAGTATGCAATACAGTATAGTTAAATATAGCCATCATACTGTACATTAGATCTCCAAAATCTATTCATCTTGCATAATTGAACCTTTATATCCTTCGACCGCCCTTTCTCCCTTTCTTCCACCCCCAACCCCTAGTAATCACTGTTCTATTCTCTGTTTCTAGGACTGTTACTTCTTCAGATTCCACAAATTAGTGAGATCAAGCAGTATTTGTCTTTCTATTTCTGGCTTATTTCCCTTTGCATAATGTCCTCTAGTCTCATCCTTATTGTCATCAATGGCAAGCTTTCCTTGTTTTTAAGGCTGACAAATATTCCGTATATATACATACCACATTTTCTTTATCCATTCATATGTCAGCACTTGGGCAGACTACCTTTCTTCTTGTTATGAATAATGCTGCAATGAACATGGGGATGCAGATAACTCTTGATTTCATTTCCTTTGCAATAGACTGAGAAGCGAGGTTTCTCGATTGTGTGGTAGTTGTATTTTTAATCTTTTGAGGAAACTCCATACTGTTTTCCAAAATGGCTGTGTCAATTTACATTCTTACCAACAGAGTATAAGGATTCTTTGTTCCCCACTTTCTCATCAACACTTGTTAATTTTTTTAAATTTTTTTATCTTTTTTTTTAAGATTTTATTTATTTATTTGACAGAGAGAGATCACAAGTAGGCAGAGAGGCAGGCAGAGAGAGAGAGAAGAGGAAGCAGGCTCCCCACCAACCAGAGAGCCCGATGCGGGACTCAATCCCAGGACCCCAAGATCACTACCCGAGCCAAAGGCAGAGGCCAAACCCATTGAGCCACCCAAGGGCCCTTGTTTATCTTTTCGATAAAGCCATTTAAACAGGCACAGGGTGAAGACTCATTGTGATTTTGATTTGCCTTTCCCTGATGATTAATGATATTGCATACCTTCTTATATACCTGTTGGCCATTAGTATATGTTCTTTTGAGAAATGTCTACCTAGGTCCTTCGACCATTTTTTTTTTAATTGGGTGATTTCTTTTATTCCTGCCACATTATTTCAGCTCCTTATTTATTTTGCATGTTAACCCCTTATCAGATGTATGGTTTACAAATAAATATTTGTAGGTTGTTCCCTCCCATCTATAGGTTGTCTCTTCACTCTGTTGATTTCCTCCTTTCCTGTGTAAAAGCTTTTTCATTTGACACAACCCAATTTATTTTTGCTTTTGTCATCTGTGCTTTTGTGGCCATATTCAAAAAATCATTGCCCAGACCAATACCAAGATTTTCACCTACGTTTTCTTCCGGTAGTTTTAGTTTCCAGGCCAATGTTTATTAATTGTATGGTTTAAATGGGTAAATGTTATCACATGTGAATTATACACCAATAAAGCTAGATGTTAAAAATCAATGAAAAGAAAGACTAAGTCGATGACTTATAAAAGATCAGATTGTATTTTAATGTAATGGAGAAAAAATCATTTAAAATTGTGTATTCATTTCCTAGGGTTGCCATAACAAAGTACCACAGACTGGGTGGCTTACAACAGAAATTTATTATCTCACAGTTCTGGAGGCTAGAAGTTCAAAATCCAAAGGTTGGCAGGATTGTTTATTTCTGAAAGCTCTGAGAGAGAACCTTCTCCTTGCCTATTTCCTGGCTTCTGCTGGTTGCCAACAATCTTTGGCTTTCTGTGCCTTGTACAGGCATCAACTCCAGTTTCTCTCTCCATCCCTATATGGTCCTCTCCCTCTGTGTCTTCATATGGTCACCTTCCCCTCGTTGTCTCTGTCTTGTCTTCATTTAAGGACACCAGTTATATTGGATTGGGGCCTATCCTAGTGATGTCATTTTCCCCTAGCTACATTGGCATAGACCCTCTTTCCAAATGAGGTCACACCCACAGGTACTGGAGATGAAAACTTTACTATATCTTTTTTTTGGGGGGGGGGCGGGGGAGACAAAATTCAATCCATAACAGACTGTAAGTTTTCTAATTGATTCTCTTTTCTAATCACTTCTTTTCAATAGTTCAATGCTAAGAACAAAGTAGGTACTAAGTAAATATTCATTGACTGATTAAACTATTCAATCTATATAGCTGTCTACTTTAATTTGAGAGACCTTTAGGGATAGAGTCTATAACCTTACTTGAATTTATGCCCTAATGTTTAATTAAAGGAGTACTTCCTTTTAATCAAAGGCTTTGCATTTGCATTCTTTGCCAAAATAACTGGCTGATGGATTGTTTGCTGAATTGATCCGATCAGTCATTTAAGTAGAACCCTATTAACTGGTGAACTCAGTCAAAATGTTGAAGTTATAGTCATGTTGACTCACCTTCTTGTAAAATAACTTAAGCTCATTTCCTCTTGTTTTGTCCTCTCTGGAGGTGGAGAATATTCTTCTCATAATAATCCTTTATCCTTCCAATTTCCAAGCCAAACAATCCCAAATTCTATAACCTTTCCTTTGAGTCCATACATAGATTTTTTTCAAGACATGCCAAATGCATAAGAAATACTTATTTGATAATTTTCATTTTAAAAGTAACTAATCACAGGGCCCTATATACCTACATTACTCTACATTAAAAAGAAAAACAGACAAAAATCTTAATTAGAGTCTTCAAATATTGGATGCTTGTTGAAAGAATTTTACTATGGATCACGAGCCTTTTGCTGTTTTTTAACCTATACTACCCCCCTCCAATTGTCTTGAAATGTATTCTATGATTAAAAGGTATAATCATACCAAGGAGAGCACTGCAAAGGAAGAGCTATGAGAGGGAACTAACCTCATCAGATGGATAGTAAAATATACTGAAAAATATAAGAAAAAAATAAAAGGCATAACCATCTTCTATGATTAAAAAGCATAACTGGACTACCAATAGTAAAATATTTGGCTTCAGAATTTCCTGTTTATCCTTATAAACATATATTTTTTTAATTCCAGAGGTAATTGAATAAAACATACTTTCACATTAACTTTAATTCTTAATTATCTTGTGAAAGGAAAATATATGTGATTTCTCTGTTCATAAATGTTGAAAGTTGAGTGGATACAAGAAAACCCATTCTGAAACATATCATAGATGGTCCTTCTACTCTTTGTGTATTTCTCTCTCTCCCTGGGTCTTCATTACAGCTTACATTTCATTTTGAGTAGGTTGGATGTTAAATAAACTTAAATATTAGGTAGAAGTGTATGTTATTTGGGAGGAACCATTTCACAGAATATATTCAGAACTATAAAGTGTTTTATTGATTCTGGTTCATTTACAGAACAGGAAGTGTAAACGGAGCCAGTCATTTTAAGGGCTGTAAATGGCTTTTTAGAGCATTCCAGATGTATAGGAAAATATCTGAATGTATTTCATATTGTTTCTCAGAAACATTTTATTTAATTTAGACCAATTAAACATGAGAAAGAATCAATGTTTCTCTAAATAAAGAGGAAGATTTTCTTGTAAGTGGCATGAAGGGAAGGTGTAGAATGACTTTTTTCTTTTCTTTATCCCTTGCAGTCCTGTGAATTGGGAGTTTCTCCAGGACTAGGTATCCTTTTATCCTGTCTCCACCTCTGCCTCCTGGATTCTGTTCCTAGCTCCTACCCATCCTGCCTTCCTCTGTGATTCTCAACTTAATTCTCTTATGGTAACAAGCCAATTATAGGTTGATTTCACTAGGGTAACTTTTTGTACTGAATACCCAGGCCATTTGCCTAGATTAAAAGAGGGGTTGGAGGAGTAATGATGTCTGTTACCCATGGGCTGATGGTCTCATAAAGCACAATATTTTATAAGGAAGTAGACTTAAGATTTGTGTTTTTCTCCTGATATGAGCAACAGGCAGATATTCTATGTCCATTTGTGTTAGTAATGCCTATATTTGCTACCCAGATCTCTTAACAGTAACAACAAGGGACATATGTGGATCATTGAGTAGAATCATTGTTGTGGTAATTTAGATGGGAATCAATGAGGGCTTTCCTTATATTGTCTATTTTAGATGCAGTTAGGTCCCGTCTCCTGAAATGAGAGTATTTTGAAAACAGAGATCATGACCCATTCATCCCAGCATCTTCAGTGCCTTGGAAATGTCTCCAAAAAGGAGAACTCAATAAATACTATTTGTTGTGGTTTGTTTCTGATTTTAATTGTATATATTGCAAATAAAGTTTAAACCTTCTGCATACTCTCCTCTTCCTAGAAGTAAAAACTATTATTAATTTAATGTTTATCTTTCCTGAAGATATTTTTATACTTTTTCAATATAACATTATGTATATCTATGTACAGAATTATACTGATTTTACAAGTAATTAAACTTTACATAAATGATATAATAGACGTTATTTTATAACATTTTTGTTCAACATCACATTTTCAAAATATATCCATGTTGGAATGCTTTCAGCTCTAGTTAATTGACTTTAACTACTGCTTAGCAACATTATTTGACTATACTTAAATGTTGCATCTTGTCAAATGCTTATATATCCATCATATACTAATTTTTTCCTTCTTTAATTTGGAAATACGATATGTTATGTTATTGCATTTGTTTCTGGTGGTGAATCATTTTTGCACTCCATACTAAATGGTCTTTTTCTGATATCAATATTGTTAAAATAACTTTATTTTTATTATTTTCAAAGTATATACCCAACTGTTTATTTTTCCATTTCTTTTTTTTTTCTTCAAATATGTATTTATTTGAGAGAGAGAGAGAGAGAGAGAGAGAGAAAGTGCACACCTGCATGGGGAGGAGGAGGGACAGAGGGGGAGGGAGAATCTTAAGCAGACTCCCTGCTGAGCACAGAGCCTGATACGGGCTTGATCCTCTTCCCAGGACTCTGAGATCATGACCTGAGCAGAAATTAAGAGAGGATGCTGAGTCAACTGACCCACATAAAGACCTCTTTTCCATTTCTTGATTATCACCTGTTCTATATGTTCTTAGTAACACATTTTTAGTCGGGTTTGATACTAGATGTCTTTTAATAGGAGAGTTTGATATGTTCATACTTGTGATTGACATATTGGGCCATATTTTTGTCTTTTCCATTTTTTGCTTTCCAATTACCATTTTGAGTTTTCACCTTTCTTCCAACATTCTTCCTTCTATGGATTGTTAATGCTTCCTAATGCTGTTTAGTTTCTACTGATTTGGAAGCTTATGATTTCATTTCTCTTAGTAGTCACTTTAAATTTTTGACAGAAACACTTAGTTTAAAATTTTCTTAGGTGAAAAGACAAGCCACAAACTTGGAGAAAATATTTGTAAAACATATCCAAAAAAGGATTTGTATTCAGAATATACAAAGAACTTTCTAAACTGAACAATAAACTATAATGGTGAATCCACGTCATGAGGCAAATTGTCTTAAATTTTGAATAATTATTTAAAATTGTTTATTTATTCAAAACCCATAGAACTATATAATGCGAAGAGTGAACCCTAATGTAACTACTGACTATACTTAATATTGGTTCATTTATTGCAGCAAAAGTACCACATTAATGCAAAATGTTAATAATAGGCCAAACTCTATATGGGTTTGAAGTAAAGTAAAGGGTAGAAGTAGGTAGAAGGGTAGGAGTAGGTAGGTATGTGAAATTCTATGTATGATCACTTCAGTTATTCTGTAAATCTAAAACTATACTAAAAACAGTTTAATTTTTTTTAATTGTTTTAGGTCATCTACATACATGTGTTCTCTTTTTTGATAAAGGTGCCAAGTTAATTCAATGGAGACATAATATGGTTTCCACAACCCCAAATACCCAAAGGAATGTTGAAAAAGAAAACCAAGGCTGGTAGCATCACAATTCTGGACTTCAAGCTCTATTACAAAGCTGTGATCATCAAAACAGCATGGTAATGGCACAAAAACAGACACCTAGATCAATGGAACATAATAGAGAACCCAGAAATGGACCCTCAACTCTATGGTCAACTAATCTTTGACAAAGCAGGAAAGAATGTCCAATGGAAAAAAAGACAGTCTCTTCAGCAAATGGTGTTGGGAAAATTGGACAGCCACATGTAGAAGAATGAAACTTGTCCATTTTCTTACACCATACACAAAAATAAATTCAAAATGGATGAATCACCTAAATGTGAGACAGGAATCCATCAAAATCTTGGAGGAGAACATAAGTAGAAACCTCTTTAACCTCAGATGCAATAACTTCTTGCTAGGCACATCTCCAAAGGCAAGGGTAAAAAAAAAAAAATGAACTTTTGAAACTTCATCAAGATAAAAAACTTTTGCATAGTAAAAGAAATAGTCAACAAAACCAAAAGATAACCTACAGAATGAGAGAAGATATTTGCAAATATCTTAACAGATAAAGGGCTAATGTTCAAAATCTATAAAGAACTTATCAAACTCAACACCCAAAGAACAAATAATCCAATCAAGTAATGGGCAGAAGACATGAACAGATATTTCTCCAAAGAAGACGTCCAAATGGCCAACAGGCACATTAAGAAATGCTCACCATTTCTCGGCATCAGGGAAATACAAATCAAAACCATAATGATATACCACTTCACACCAGTCAGAACGGCTAAAATTAATAAGTTAGGTAACAATAAATGCTGGTGAGGATGTGGAGAAAGTGGAACCCTCTTACACTGCTGGTGGGAATGCAAGCTGGAACAGCCATTCTGGAAAACAGTATGGAGATTCCTCAAAAAATTAAAAATAAAGCTATCCAGGGGCACCTGGGTGGCTCAGTGGGTTAAGCCTCTACCTTCAGCTCAGGTCATGAACCCAGAGTCCTGGGATCGAGCCCCATATCGGGCTCTCTGCTCAGCAGGGACCCTGCTTCACCCCTCTCCCTGCCTGCCTCTCTGCTTCCTTGTGATGTTTCTCTCTGTCGAATAAATAAACAAAATCTTAAAAAATAAATAAATAAAGCTACCCTACAATCCAGTAATTGCACTATTAGGTATTTACCCAAAGAATACAAACATAGTGATCTAGTGGGACACCTGTACTCCCATGTTTATAGCAGCAATGTCTACAATAGCCAAACTATAGAAAGAGCCCAGATGTCCATCAACAGATGAATGGATAAAGAAACACACACACACACACACACACACACACACACACACACAGGAATATTACTTAGCCATAAAAAATGAAATGTTACCATTTGCAACAATGTGGATGGAACTAGAGGGTATTATGCTAAGCAAAATAAGTCAGTCAGAGAAAGACAATTGTCGTATGATTTCACTCATATGTGGAATTTAAGTAGCAAAACAGAGGATCTAGCGGATGGGAGGGAAAAATAAAGTAAGATGAAATCAGAGAAGGAGACAAACCATAAGAGATTCTTAACTAAAGGAAACAATCTGGAAGTTGCTGGAGGGGATGTGGGTAGAGAGATAGGGTAACTAGGTGATGGGCATGAAAGAGAGAATGTGATGTAGTCAGCACTGGGTGTTAGCAACCGATGAATCACTGAACTCTACTTCTGAAATTAATAATACACAATATGTGTTTTATTTGAATAATATGTGTTTTATTAATTGAATTTAAATAAAATAAATTGAATTCAAATTAAATAAAGTTAAATTTTAAAAAATACTGTTTTCAACAAACAATAATAGAACACCTATATGACAAAAAAAAAAAAAACCAAGGTGAACAGTGAACATCAGCCCTTACCTAATACCATATGAAATATTTAACTGAAAAGAATTATAAACCTAAATGTATAACTTAAAACCATAAAGCTTTGGAAGAAAACATGGAAGAAAAATGTGATGTTAAGTTGGGCAGTAATTTCTTAATTTGCACAAAAAAGTATAAATCATACAAGAAAAATGGATAAATTGGACTTCACCAGAATTTAAAATTACTTTTCAAAATACACTAAGAAAATGAAAAGATAAGGAATGCATCTGGAGAAAATACTAGCAAAACATATAACTGATCAAGGTCTTGAATTCAGAGTATATAAAGAACTCCAACAATTCAATGATAAGGAGACAAAAAAAATTTTTATTAGTCAAAAGATTTGGACTTCACCTAAAAAGAGATACAGATGACAAATAGGCACATAAAATGATGCTCACCATCATCATTCATTACAGAAGTACACATTTAAAACACAATGAAAAAGCACTACACCTCTACTAGAATGACACATATTTTTTTAAAATCCGACCATACCAAATCCTAGCAAAGTGTGAAGTAACTGGAACTTTCATATATTGTTCTTAGGAATGCAAAATAGTACAGTTACTTTGGAAAACAATCTGGCAGTTTCCTATGAAGTTAAATATTTGCCTACCCTAAAACCCAGCAATTACACTTCTAGACAACACTTCTACCCATAAAAAACAAAAACAGGGGTCAACATAAAGATTCATACATGAATGTTCATAGAAGACTTCAGGTAATAGCCAAAAATGGCAATATATTACAAATTATGCATATTACAGTATTTTACAACTTATAATATATATCCATACAATGGAAAAATATTTTGTCAATACTTTTCATTGCTTTACCAGCTTCTGGGTGGGGTAGAATGCTATAGGATTATGGATCTTGCGGATCCAAAGGATCCCATGTGCCACACCCACATTTCACCTGTTACAAAATGGATGCATTGTCATGAGCTGATTTTTTGTGATATTCTGTGTCATTGAACCACACAATCTGTATCATCTGAGACTCTAAGGGCAGGAAAGACAAACTCTGCCCAGAATATATGTCCACTCTAGCCAAAATGAAATGCTGCCCTTCCCAGAGAAGATAGGGACCCATATAACAAATTTGCATTCAAAAGGTTGGTCTCTTTGAGACATAGCGCAGTAGAGGACTCCACTTTGGTCTCTGTGGTAGCAGGTGAGACATTTGGCAATAGCAGTAGCTGGATCAGGCTTAGCAAGTGCTGGCTCCTTCGAACTCAACCTCCACCACTATGGCTGCTCCATTCAGAAGCCCATTGTTGCAGCAGGGGATTAACTCAGGGCAACAGTTTACCAAGACCAGATTGCTGAGTCCTTCTGTCTACTTGACTATTTGGTTCCTCTCATTCATGCTGGATATTCTCTGTTCCACACTGTGATGTAAAGATGCTCATGCCAATTTCCATAAGTCCAGCCATGTGCCTCTTCTCCAGAATTCCTTCTCAACCCTCCAATCCTTCTCTTCCCAGATTCCTGAGAAACTAGCCAAACCACCCACCACTGCTCATGAGTCCATGTGTATTCTTTGTTGGGCTACTTCACTTTCTACAAAAAATAGTGCACCACCCAAAGCTTTTCTCATTGGGAGGATTTCCTCACATGACTCTCTTTCAGGGCCTCTCCTGAGCACTCCATTTTTAACTTTAACCCCACGTGGAAAGTTAACTCATCCCTAAATTATAATTAAACTTTCTCCTTCTTCCTCATCTGGTAATAAGAAACCTGCTATGTAGCCAAAAGTAATAGATGACATGGAGTCCTGGGCCACTTGTTACTGAAGTTTTCCTACAGTTCTGGTCCCAATCTTTTCTAGTACCACTTCCACATTATTAATGGATTGCATCAAGCCTCCCTGACACTATCACATGATGGTTCCGGCTGAACCTAGCTATGAGGGTCAGCTCTGATCACTCCATTATTTGAGTTTCCATGATCAGACGCTTCTCACCAGGCCTCAGAAACATGCTTGACACTCTTTTTAAAGTGGACTATACTTCACTCCAGCAGATGTCATGGACTTACTCTGAAATCCTTGGAATCTTGGTTGTGGTCTTCCTATTGGGGCTTGCCTTATATTCTAGAGTCTTTTCCCACCACCATATAACTTTAGTACCACTGTACCTGCAAGGCTATATGGTCCAAGGGTCAAAACTGCTTGACCTGCAGCCCAGAACTGCTGCAGAACTCAGTCTTTCTCTGGACCCCACTGGGCAAATAAATCAGGACAATATTCTCAAGCATGGAATATGCTTCCTCCAGAATGCCAGAAGGCCTACCAAGCACTGTGCTTCCTTCTCACTGATGGCAAAAGCCATCCAGTTCCATGGTCCATAGGGTTACTACCTCCCTTAAATCTCTTAGTGCCTGAGATGGTATTCTTGACAATGTGTTCTTTTCTACTAGGATCAAATCCAGTGTCACCACTGGTCATTCAACTCTTTCACTGCTACATCGTTTCTGGAGTTACCAGGATTCCACCCACCAATGATGGTGGCATTTGTACTGTCAGCTGGTCAGGAAAGTGAGCCAGCTCTAATACTCCACTTTAGAATCTGCTTCCTGGGACCACTTCTGGTTCCCAATGGTCCTAGCAACAGACTCTGAGAGACTTGTATGCTGAGGATTTTTTGAGAAATGCTATAAGGAGAAGGAAAAGCATCACTGGGCAGGGGGAAAAGATGAAGTGAGACACAGTTTCAACAGAGACTTCAACAGATCCCACGAGATGTTACGGAGTTGGATGACCCTGCAGAGCTGTCCAATTCTGAGACAAAAAACAAACAAAAACAGACTTTCATATTCCCTCATCAACTAGTTATTGGATACAGTCTCCCTCAGAAAAAGAGCCTAAACCCTTGGAGCAGTGATGGAATTTTTTCTTAAAAGTCTAAAATTATTATTTTAAAAGTCAAAAGTATTATTTTTCCTCAGATCATATAGCCTTTAGCCTACTCTAGCTACACATTAACCACCTCTACTTTGTTCTAAACACACACACGCACTTTATTTCCCAATTAGTATATTACCGAATTTACTAATTTGCTCAAAATTTTTGCATGTATTCTATCCCTATCTGTTTAGTGGTTCTTTTAGTGTCTGATTGTTGCAATCTCTCTCAGTCTTTATATGTCTGAAATGTCTTCACTTTGACCTCAATATTAAATGGTAATTCAATTAGGTATAAAATTCTAGGTTGGCAGTTGTTTTTCCTAAGCTAATTATATTGGTGCATCTCTGACATACACGATTTCTGAGAAGTCAGTCTAATTATTCGTCCTTTGTATTGGCTGCAATGCACTCTTTTTCTTCTGAAACGGTTATTGGATATATACAGAAGTCTGTCCATATATCCTCCAGGTATCTTAAATGTTCATTCATATACATTCTCCTGATCTCTAACTGGAGTTTCTGGGCAAATTATTTATTACTCTCTTCCAGTTTACTAATTCCTCTTTGCCTGTGTCTAATCTAGAGTATATTCCACCTTTAGAGCTTTTATTTTCACTGGCCATTATATTCACTTCCAGGATTTTTAACTAACTCTTTTTCATACCCAGCTCTTGTTTCCTTTCACCCTGGGTTTTATTTCTTTATTTGTTCCTTATGGATGGTATTTCTTCATTTATCTCTCTAAACATCCTAAACATATTTATTGTAAGATACTTATCAGGTTGTCCTACTACATTAACTATTAGGTGTTGGATTAACATACAAGGTTTTTCTTTTCTTTTCTTTTTAAAGATTTTATTCACTTAAAAAAATTAAAAATTTTAAAAAGATTTTATTCACTGACAAAGAGGGAGAAAGAGAGCACAAGCAGGGGGAGAGGCAGGCAGAGGGAGAAGCAGGGTCCCCACTGAGCAGGGAACCTGATGCAGGGTTCAATCCTAAGACCCCAGGACCATGACTTGAACCAAAGGCAGATGCTTTATGAACTGAGCCACCCAGGAACCCCCAAAGTTTTTATTCTCCTGACTATTATTTTAGTATTAGGGGTTTTTTCCCCTATGATTTTAGGAGTTATCATTGATCTTCAAGATTCTTTTCTCTGTTTATTCCTCCATGTCTTATTTTATCATGTTTTTACCCTATCCCCCATGTTCTTCATACCAAAGCCATATCTTATATTGAAGACTAGATACTATGTAACAGTTGCTGTCACAAAGTCATCTTGGGGCTTCGTTCCTTTTCTGGTCACAAAGTTGTTTGCTTCTCCCATCGCCCATAGTTTCATATGAACCTTATTTTACCCCCTTTAGCAAGAGAGCAACTTTTCACCGAGCCCTGATTTCAATTACTGAGTTTGGTTCTTCCCTAACACTTCACAGAGAGCAATTTACTCCATGAGCAGGAACTACCAGGCTTTGTGCCCATAGAGAGGCAGCCCTATTCTTTCATTTGCACCTCTGCTGACTACCAAGCATTTCTATTTTGTATCTGTTCCACAGAGATACTTGCTTTATTTTATTTTTAGCACAACTGCATCTTTTAAAATTTTACTTTTAAAATTTTATCTATCACTGTTTTACATTTGGAACAGAGGAGTGCTTCAAAGCATAAGTTTACAGAGCCACTTATATAAAAGTTGACAAACACTTGTTTTCAGGGGCGCCTGGGTGGCTCAGTTGGTTAAGCAGCTTCCTTTGATTCAAGTCATGATCCCAGGGTCCTGGGATCAAGCACTGCTTTGGGCTCTCTGCTCAACAGGGAGCCTGCTTCTCCCTTTCCCACTCCCCCAACCTGTGTTCCCTATCTCGCTATCTCTCTGTCAAATAAATAAATAAAATCTTTTTTTAAAAAAAATTTGTTTTCAAACATTTGTTGAATGAATAAATAAAATGCTCTTTGCATTGTTAGGAGTCCCTCAGAGCCTTTGTGCTATTCTCTCAACCTTGAATGAACTTTGCCTCTTTTCAATCCTACTCATTATTCAAATATTATTTCTCCTACAAAGATTTCCCTGATGACCATACGCCCTACACAACATTTATTATTTTCACTGTTCTCTCCTCACATTTATTACAAATCTTTTATAGCATATTTCATACCATATAACAATTATCTTTATGTCTGTCACCTCAATTAATTGCAAAACTCCATCTTATTTAACTCTGCATTCTTTGTGCCTCACATAGTAGACTGCATTTTCATGTTTTCAAGCCTTTACAAATGAATTGCTATGAACCACTGAGCAAGAGTATATATTATTTTAATCACTAAACTTTCTTTATTCTAATAATATATGATCTAAGATGTGAAAATACTTTATGCTAATTCAAGCAGTGCTGGTCCCATTTTATGGGTTACACCAATATGTTGGGAAGAATTTATGATTTAAGTTCTGTAATGACTGATAGAACTTTTAAAAGCAATAAAAGGGTACCATGAAGAAAACTTTTCCTTGTGTAACTTTAACATCCCTGGCTTAGACTCTCAAAGGAGAAGGACTATGTCTTAAGTATCTTTTGATCTCTAATCCCTGGCATGGCAACTGGCACAAAGTAAACCTTTAACGAATGTTACTGAACTAAAATGCAAAAGTTTTGCTGCCTATTGTGAATAAATTGTCTCATTGTTATTTATACAATGTTTATAGAGCAAAATAACAACTATTATTTATAGAAATCTTACTCTGTGCCAAGCACTGTTAGCTATTTAAAATCAGTATTGTGTTTAACTTTTAAAATAATTGAGAAAGGTATTTAATAATGGAAAGTATTAATCAAAACAAAAAAAACCCCACACACATGAAAATTAAAACCACAATGATATACCCCTGTACACTGACTAGAACAGCTAAAAATGAGCAATATTAAAAATATATTAAGTAATCTCATTTTGCAGATTAAAATTTTTTAGATCAGAGAAGGTAAATAACTTGCCTGAAGTTACCTAGTGAATTCCAGCAGTACTGGGGTCTTAACACAGGTGGGTCTGACTGCCAAATTCTTGTCTTTCCTCTCCACATTCTTTCTCTAAACCATGTATACTTATTCATCTTTCCCTATGTCTGCTCAGTAACATCTTTAGATTCTATTTTATTGGGGCATAAAACTCAGCTATAAATATGAGTGAGGAAAGGAGAAGGAAACAAAACTTCTCATCGCTTTAGGAGGTTGGTTCTTCTGTGGGTTTTGGGTTTTTTACATATGTTTAAATTATCATTTAAAGTTCCATCTAAGGGGTGCCTGGGTGGTTCAGTTGGTGAAACATCTGACCCTTGATTTCAGCTCAGATCGTGATCTCAGGGTTGTGAGATTGTGCCCCAGGTGGGGCTCTGTGCTCAGTGGGGAGGCTGCTTGAGGATTCTCTATCTCCCCCACCCCTCCCTCACCTCCCCACTCTCTCTAGTGTGCACTCTCTCGCGCTCTCTCTCTTCTCTCTCTCTGTAAAAAATTGAATAAAACAGTTCCCGTCTAGTACAGGTACTTCCACGGGTGTCCCTGAGCAATAGATGAAGTACCCTGAACATCTGTGAAAAAAGGAAGTGAAAGCTACACATAGAATCTGTCTCAGAAATGGCTCCACCCCCTCACAGCTGCAAAATCACGTCGGTGAAGAGGCTTCATGGAGACACAAGTCATTTCAGGTGGAGCCACCAAATCACTCATCTGAGACAGAGAGAGAGAACAAGCTTGCTCACTGCTGCTGGAGAACAGCAAATCAGCTAGAATGGACCCTCACTAGGAATTATGACGAGAAGGGGTGTCATGTTAAGCAGAATAAACTTCTTTATATTACTCCACTAAGGACATAAGAGGATTAAGTCTTCACTAGTTAACTTGTTATCTCAGTGATAGACTCTCCAATTGAGGGATTTTAATTTTTACAAATAAAGGGATGGTTTCACAGAATGGTCCACCAGGGTGAGAAACGAGGCCACCCTTCTGCACAGCTCTATTTTCCGCACCACCGTGGAATTTAGCAAAAGCCTCGTTCTGCAGTGAAAGGTTAGCCCTTATTCCGGCAAGCTCCAGACTATTTGAGCAATGAACATTTTAAATCAGCATAATTATATTTCACATGGCAATAAACACTTTCAGTTTAAGTGCGCATAATTTGTCTCTTTGTCTGATTCTCTTTGTTGCATTAGTTTTCTCCATGGTGAGCATAAAATAACAGGATTTGTGATGATTCCCTTGAGATTACTCTTTTCCCTCTCTCTTTCAAAAATGCTCAAGATGTTTTGTTTATTAAAAAAAAGAAAGGAAGGAAGGAAGAAAAAGAGAGTTGAATTTTATGAGACCAATCTCATCTCTAGCCTTTTGGTTTGGAAATAATCCGGGCAGGTTACAAATGTGAAAAGTTGTTCTCCACGGCAGGCAACCGGGGTTTTCAGTTTTTTCTGCATCTCTCCTGATTCTCTGTTGCATGGCCGGGCCTGAAGTTGGTCTGCCTCAAGTTTGGTCATCTGGCTTTGATTGGTATTCAAGTGGAGTGGTGAGTGTGTAAGACTCTAATCCCGGCAACACATGGTAATCTTTTCATTCTCTCTCAGCCTCCACCTGTTCCATGGTCCAGTGGAGGACTGCAAATCCTATCAAGGGAGGGCAACCCGACTAAGCCTGCCTCCCTGGCTTCAGTCCATCACATGTGCACTCGGGCTGCCCAGCGCCCAGCCAGCTGCAGCCCAACGATCATGTTATCAGATGACGGATGGCTTCATATCAGGTGTTTAAACTGACAAGCTGCCCCATATGGTAAATGATTCGGGAAGTCTGGCCTTGCTTGATGAATGGGGAAAGTGACAATGCCAATCAGAGTGACCCTGAGAGCCTCCCTGCTGCTGCCCCAACAGCCACCATCACTTCTATCCCACTGGTCGACTTTTTTTCCATTCTGTTGTCACTCAGCTAAGGTTAGACCTACTGTCACTAAACTGTCGCTAAATTATATCATTAATCCAAATATTTTCCTTGCAAGAACTTTCATAAAATGGATGCCAGGCCTCCAGCAGCCTTGTGATCAGAATTAGAGGGCAAGACACAGGATTCAGTACAATAATTTTAGAGGATGTTTCACATCGCTTTTCACAGTCTGTTTTGAAGTAAAGGTGGTTATTTTGGAGGAAACTGTATGTTTTACGCTGGATCAAACCAGGATC
Source organism: Martes martes (assembly GCF_963455335.1). Lineage (NCBI taxonomy): Eukaryota > Metazoa > Chordata > Mammalia > Carnivora > Mustelidae > Martes > Martes martes. The sequence goes on from NC_137891.1 coordinate 43,536,104, forward strand.
CACTGTATCAAGAAAGGCAAGGCAGCTCAGTGTGTTGTGTGTGGATCTGTCAGATGTAAATCTCCTGGTAATACTGGTTGTCGAGTACCGATTGGTGTCTGTGAACGTCTGAAGGGAATTCTTGGCATGGCTTTCCCAAACTATCCTGAGAGGGTCTGTGATTTGATAATCTGGTTTTTAAAAATTCAAGTGTTTAAGAACCTGTAATGTGTGTTAACCGTTGCCCACTTTGGCTCAGTATGATACCGCCTGTAGGGAAAATGTGTGCTTAAGGCTAGATTTACCAAGCACAAGACAAAATGAAAATTTCTATCAGTGGAATCGATGGCACATCAGCCCTCCATGTTGTATTGTGAAGACGCCGTCTATTTATAGATTGTATATCATATCAATTACCCATCATGGCAAATATCAAATAATGGAGATGAAGCAGAATGCATGAACACTTCAAAACAATTTTCTATGCAATATTTATTTTCATCAACAATTCCAAATGACTGTGAAAGACTCATGAGCCAACCGCCGATTGTTTTATTTTTAATTTAAAAATATATTGTCACCCAGGTCTTTGATGAAAGTGTTGCTTTGTCCACCTCAGTTATAAAGCACATCATTTTTTGCAACCATGAACAGTGAATAAACAAAACAAAGGGGGAGTTTAATGGGAATGACAGCACAGCAGGTACATTCATGATTTAGTATCATTTCAGTTTCATCCAGGAAAATTGTCAACCATTCCAGGAATAAAAAATAAAATGCTATGTACTGTATAGTATAACCTCTTTAAATTGGCAATTTGTAGCTGTTTGATAATTCATTCTTAAGCAAACCTCAACTGCTTGCTACCTGCTGTATTCATTAGCCTGTCCATCTTCCTATTCCCTGTAGAGCACGCAGAACTATGATTGTTAGAAAAATGTTGTGCTGCTGTGTGTATTTGCTACTTAATACATGTATATATGTTTGCCACATATTTTTATGCAATTGTTTTAGAAAGATGAGCAAACATTTTTTTTCCCGGCCTGGAAGATAGTTATTAATGTTTTCTGGATGTTTTGCAATGGATCCATTTTAGATAAATAATGTATTACACACTGTGTCATATGCAGTAGAATTTTTTTTTATTCATCTATTGAGCATAACATGCAAAGCTCAATATAGAAACTACCAAATTTTAAGAGCAACAGCTCTCTGTATGTGGCACATTTGCAAATATGGGTATTTCAGGGTGCAAATTAAAATAGTTTGATGCACCATATCACACTTTCTCAATGAAAGGGAAACTTTCCTTGTGCTTACTATAAACACTTCATTTACACGTTTATTTGAGACTTTGTTAAATTAGATTATGTAAACACAGGCTGGATAGCAAGTCAGATTTAATACACATGAGTTTTAAAACTGACTTGCATGCTGAACATAAAAAGTATAAAGGACTTCACCAAGATTTATTGATTCATGTCAAGGCATCATTACTTTTCAAAGTGTGAAAAATGATCATATATTTATGACCTGCCGACTGAAGCTGTTTTGTGAATTAGCAAAAGCTCTGGAGAGGAGCAACCTAATTGCATTATCATAGAATCAGAGATGGTTGTCAATTTCCCCCATTTAGCTTTTCTCCTTTAGTTTGTTAAAATGAAGGTGCCATACGTTGGTTGAATTCACTAATACCCTGATGAATGAGGTATTTTCCCAGTAGGCTCGCTACCAGTATAAACAGTGAATTAAGAATGATAGACCATCAATCATATCTCCTTCAAACAGATATCTGCCCTGAGATTATTCATCATATATTAGGGCCACTTAAAAAGTTTTCACACCAGATTCACTGATGAAAAGATTTAAATAGTCCATAATCTTCAATGTCTCTTTCGGAAGCAAGAGTATGTGAAATAGGCTACTTTCTTCATTAACACAGTTTTCATTGTCTCTTTCATTTCAATTGTATCATCGCTTTAAAAAATAGTAGTAACACTATTCACCTTATATTGGTTCCTGTGCTTTAGTAATATCCTAATTATGACTAGAGTCTGTTGCTTGGTAGTCATTTCTTCTTCATGTTATCACAAAGTAAAGGTAGTTCTTTGACAATTCCACAACTGAATAGAAAATTCAGGCTTAAATAAATGCTCACTTACCTCTTAGATTTTTGGCATCTACAAGTTTAAGATGACCGGGTGATTTGTGCAGGGTTTTTTATGCAGAGGGTCAAAGCTTGCCCTCAGGCGCCCATGTATGGTTCCCCTGAGGTTTTGTCCCTTTAATGGAAATTACGAGTATGCATCCAAGGGCAGGATTCCTCCCAAAGGGATTTATCCTGCCTCAATGTGCAAGCATAATTCTCATTAAAATTAATAGGAATCGTACACATGCATCTAGGGAAGAAATAGACCCCTAGGTTCAGATCACCTCATTCTGTTTCATGCCAAGGATGACAGGGTCTGCCCTGAAGGTGGGCATGTAGCCAAAGGTTGGCGAGCTCAGATAAGCAATCGGAACTTCCAGCGCTCACCTACTCCCTGTGTGAGGTGCTGCGATTTTTTTCTTTCTTTGCCAGAGTTTGTACAGGAAACCTAGCTAGCCTCTTATTTGCTAAGCTTTTCTCCAGCATGACAATTATTTCCATTATTTCTTCTCCAGGGAGTTCAGGAAAACTGGGCATTGCTTATACTCGATTCTTGGATTGAAGGTTTTGGATCGTTTGTATTTATCAGAATCACTGGACCATAATATTTGTCTATTCTCTCCTTTTGTAATGCTTCAAAAATACCTCTTATTTGACTGGATAAGTGGTATTTAACTCCTGGTGTGTTTTAGGGCCTGAGAAATCAGCTCTTTATTCAGGGGAAATGCAGCTTTAATGCACACATTGCTAAACTGGTGTAAATTCAACCAAACAACCTTTGTAGACCAACTGAATCTATGTAGCATGAAGAAGAGAGTAAACCTAGCATTTGATTAATCTGATCATTTCTGTTGAAAACACATAAATCAGCCCATAAAAAAGTATAACCCTACTTTTCTGAAAAAAAAAAATGTGTGTGACTGAATTAATTTCAAAAACTGAATTATTCCAAAAACCCTAATATTACCACTCGGAAGCATATTTGAATTTCCAACTCTTCTCACTTACAAAGGCAGCTTAGCGTATGAGAAACACTAGTGCTTTTATTGATTCAGTTTCATCAATGTTAACAATATATTTAAAGTTAAGGATTTTTTTTATCTCCCTGGGAGCAGATTATACAAACCAATTTTGACATCAACCAAATAAAGCACAAATCTGTATTAATGAAGGATATGTGTATAAAATCAGTAAACTTGGCTAGAAGATATGATAGATGCCAGTTGCCATGTATCCTTAAAAGAAAAAATCTCACAGAAAAGTAGGACACTCAAGTGACTACATAAACAGCTAAATTAAACCTCTTCAATTTTCAGTTGCAATCAAATTGGCCAAGTAGTTCACTGAATCATAAAATATTTCCAAGCAAAACCCATAAACCGATGTTGAGACTCAATTAAATAATTGGCAGAGTTGGATCTGGAACCTTTGTACATCGAAGTAAAGACTTGGCATATAACAGGGGGATCTAGAAGATAAGTACAGGTGAATACCAAGTTGAACCCTTCTTCCTGTTGTCAGTGACACCCCTCTTTCCTGATCCTGTCTATTTTGCTGAATATGCCTCCTTTTACCATCCCGTTTCCATCATGGAGCCCGTTTTGCTAACTACAGATGTCTTCCTCAGTTATCCTGTGTTCATGTCCAGGTTTCAGCTACCATTTTGGTATCTGAGACTTTCACTTGTTATAACACATCTAAACCACTTTTCTGAGTTCTAGATCCTACTAAATTGACTACCTGAAACTCAATACAGGCAAAGAAGAACCCCCTTTTTCCTTCAGAGTTATTTTTATATCTACTCCAACAATTCAGATTAGTAATGACTGGCATGAGAAAACAGAAAGGCCTTGGAAGTGCTCTTTTTTTCTCTCCTCCGATATTCTGCAGAATATAGGCTATAAAACTAACTCTATATACTCAGAGCACATCATTCTGAAAGAAACTAGATAAATTATAAATGTTGTATAAACACAGGTATAATTACTTGTTTTGAATGAATATGCATCTGCTTAAAATGATTTATTTCAAATTACTTGTGCAAGCTCTTTCTTCCTCCTCAAATTAAAGTATCACCCACAAAATATATTTTTTGCTGCCATATATGCCCTAGTTAAAGAAATGGAGAATTTCTTTGAAGTTTCCTAACATTATACGGCCTTTCAGATAATGATTTCTGGAAGTGTCTGAAATTGTTTCCCTTCATAGTATATATGAAAGCAAACTACATCTTAACCCTAGATATTTCAGTATGTGTATAAACACTATTTTAGTCCCTTGCTGGTAGGTAAGTCAGCAAATGTGAAAGCAAAAGTATCTAAATATATAATTATCAAATTAGTTAAATTCAATTTCATGCCAATAGAATTAAAAGATTCAAATGGACAAGAATTACATGTGGTTTTGTTTTCTCTCATTTTATCTTATATTTTAGACTCAAAAAAGTAATATGTTAATATATATCAGTAAAGAAGAAATCCAAATGATATAATAACATATAAGATAACAGTGTAAGTCCCTCTTCACTACCCAATCCAACACCATACAGAGATAAAATAGTCTTTATCTGCCTGTTTTGTCAGAGCCATAAGTCCAGCACCTTAGAACAATCAATAGTACATGTTAAGGATTCACTAAATATTTGCAACATTGGAATCCTTCCAGTTTTCTGTACATTTGCATATATATTCAACATTAATGTAAACGTAACGTGCTTCCTATCCTTTGATCATTGTTGTTACAATTCCATCTATCTCTCCACCAGTTCTCTCCATCTATCTACTTTTAACAATTATATCATTTTCCACAGTATGGAAGAATCATAGTTTATTTCACCATTCATCTTTATATTGTGCCTAAAATTTTACTAATGCAGCCAAAGGTGCAATGTTTATGTATGCATGGAAATATATTTACACAATTGATTTCTAGAGATTGAATTTCTAGGTAACGAACACACAAGCATTTAAAATTGTCCCAATATATATTCTCACGAGTAGCAAATAAAACTATTAATTATATAAAGACTTTGAGAACATTTAACTCTATGACTATGATGGATGAGAAAGAATACTTACAAAATTGTTGCTTTAATTTACATTTCCTTGGTTTCCACTTACGTTGAACAACTTCTGATATGTTTATTATACATATGTACTATTTGTTTCTATATACATTCTCAGTTAACCAATTTTGGTTAATTTTTTCTCATTGATGCATAACCTCTGTCTGTTATGTATGTTAGAAAAATGTTTTTTCCTGATCTGTTATTCAACCTTTACAAGAGATTAAATTTTGTATTATAGGAAGAAGAAAAAATAATACAGCTTTATCACAGATGATATGGTTACATACATAAATATCTAAAAACACCAAAAGGTAATTTCAGAATTATTGAGTAATTTAGCAAAATTACTGAATCCAAGATCCAATACAAGATTATATATATCTATTACATATATAGATATATATAATAAAACACTGCTTTTTAAATCATTATTATTGAACTGTAATTGATATACAATACCCTACTAGTTTCAGGTGTACCTCAGAGTGATTCAGTACTTTTACATTTCATGAAATGATCTCCATAAGTTTAGCTGCTATCTGTCATCACACAAAGTTATTGCAGTGTTATTGACCATACTCCTTATGCTGTACATTATAGTCTCATGACTCCTTTATTTTATAACAGTAAGTTTATACTTCTTAATCCTCTTTGCCTTCTTCACCCACCCCCAACCCCCCCTGCTCCATTAACCAACAGTTCGTTTCCTGTATCTGCGGATCTGTTTTTGTTTTGTTTTGTTAGTTTACTTATTTGTTTTGTTTTTTAGATTCCACATATAATTACAATTCATACAGGATTTGTCTTCTTCTGTCTGACTTACTCACTTAGCATAATAGTCTCTAGGTCCATTCACGTTGTCACAAATGGGAAGATTTCACTATTCTTGTGACTGAATAATGTTCCATTGTATATATAAACCACATCTTCTTTATCCATTCATCTATTGATGGACACTCAGGTTCCATATCTTGGCTATTGTAAATAATGCTGGAATAAACATATGGTGCATATATTCTCTTTAAATTGGTGTTTTCAGGGGCGCCCGGGTGGCTCAGTGGGTTAGGCCTCTGCCTTCAGCTCAGGTCATGGTCCCAGGGTCCTGGGATCGAGCCCCGCGTTGGGCTCTCTGCTTGGCGGGGAGCCTGCTTCCCCCTCTCTCTCTGCCTGCCTCTCCGCCTACTTGTGGTCTCTGCCTGTCAAATAAATAAAAAAATATTTTAAATAAATAAATAAATTGGTGTTTTCATTTTCTTTGGATAAATACCCAAAAGTAGAATTGCCGAATCTCATGGTAGTTCTATTTTTAATTTTTTGAGAATCCATCATACTGTTTTCCACAGTTGCTGCACCAACTTACATTCCCAAAAACAGTGGGGTTCTCTTTTCTCTACATTCTCGCCAACACTTGATATTATTTCTCTTTTTGATAGTATCCAATTTGATCCATATGTACTGATATTTCATTGTGGCTTTGACTTGCATTTCCTTAATGATTAATGATCTTAAATTGTGTGTACATACATCTATGAATATTTTTCTTTGTGTCTTCTGGGTATTGTGTCTTACAAAGTTATACCTTTCTCTACACAGTTCATAAAAATATTACTTTTAGAGGGTTTTATTGTTTGTATTTTAACACTTAGCCCTTTGTTTCCTTCTACCCAATATGTTTGTCATTCTTTATTCTGTTAATGTGGATAGTATATTACACATGTTCAACAATCTTGTATTCTAGAAATATATTCTACTTGGTCATAATGTGTAATTCTTTTAATATACTGTGATATTTATTTTATTTAATTTTTCTGCCTCTATAATATTAAATGATATTGGTCTTCAATTAAACTACGCTTATCCAGACTTTATATCAGGATTATGTAAAGCACATAGACTATATTAGCCAATTTTCCATATTTTCCAGTGCTCTTCAAAGTGCTTTAGCATTTAAATAACATAACACATCTTTGATGTTATGGTTAGCTAGAATTTATGAAAACCTGTTATTTATATAAGTGTTAGATATTTGATTAATTATTTAATTTCTTCGATAATTGTTCACCCAATCATATAATATACTAACTCTTATTGGTCTTTAACCCAATGTCTTTTGTGTTTTCTCTCTGACACACCCTCATTATCTTATAAGACAAGTACAGAAGTTTTTTTTCCCTATTGTATTGGTCTTAAAAAAAAAAACTTCAGATATTACTGATCAAATCTAATATTTATTTTGCTTTTTATTTCACTAATTTTTGTTTTGTCTTCATTCATTTCTGTCTTCCACTTACTTAGGTATATCTTGTTAGATTTTATCTGGCTTCCTGAATCAAATACTTAACTCATCTATTTTTGATCTGTGCTTTTTAAAAATAAATTCACCTAAGTTTTTTTTTTCCCCAAGTAACTCTTAGAGTATAACTTACAGGGTTTTGGTGTTTTTTTTTTTTAAGATTTATTTATTGATTTATTTGACAGACAGAGAAAGTGCAAGCAGGGGGAGTAGCAGAGGAAGAAAGAGAAGCAGGCTCCTGCTGCTCAGGGAGCCTGACACGGGATTCAATCCCAGGACCCTGGGATCATGACCTGAACCAAAGGCAGATGCTTAACCGACTAAGCCACCCAGGTGCCCCAAGCTTATAGCTTTTGATATAGAACTATCAGTATCACTCATTTCTAAACAGTCTAGAAATTCCATTTTGTTTTTTTCTTTAACTCAAAATTCAGGTATATAAAATAATAAGCAAAAATAAAGGAAAAGTACAAAACTGGAGGAAAGACAGAATAGGAGAACAGAATGTCAAAGTAAGCACCTAGGGTGATGTCAGTACTTCCCTCATGAGGTAGGACTGTCTTTAGGTGAGTGCTCAGGATAAATTTTGGCTCAGTGTAAGAAAGAACTTTGTAAAAATTCAGGCTTGTCCAAAAAAATGAAAGGAACTGCCTTTTAAGAAATTGAGTTCTCTAGTACTGGAGGTGTTCGAGCACAACGTGGGGAAGAATGGGACGAGGATACTGCCAAAGAAATTCAAACACAGAGTGGATAAATTACTTTTAAGATCTTTCTCGCTTTGTTTGCATTCTATCTTATAATTTAGCCTATTATAAAATGCGACAAATGGCGCCACAAAACTATTTTTAATTCAAGTAAACCCCCCACTGTAATAAACTCCATAGGAAATCAAGAATGCTTTATTGAAATATAATTGTGTTAAAATTAATAGTTTGCTTAAAACCACATTCCTAATCTGCAGGAGTTGTAGAGCAGACAAAGATGAGACCCATTTTCTCTATAGTTTATTAATAAGTCAAAAGAAATAAGGCAAGAGGAGATGCATCATAAACCTTTTCTTTCTCCTGGTTTCTGGGTCATTAGCATAGTGTTTTCCCTTACAAGATAGTTTTGGACTCAGGGTTAGTGGCTGGGGTGTTTGAGATGCTGATGGAATTTGAGAGTGTGCTTGAAAACATGATAAACTGCTGTCTAGTCAACTATAGCTAATTCTAGGTAAGAATTGTCCATTTTTGCCTTTATTTCTGTTCCCAGGCCCTCACTTCACCCAGCGTAATGCACAGCTCATCCTTTCTGTGACTCACTAGCTTCTACTCTCAGGAATAGAACTAACGGACCACTTGAAGGACAGACTTCCCTGCTTACAAGTAGGATGCATATAAAAGACCTGTACCGGCCGCCTGGGTGGCTCAGTTGATTAAGCATCTGCCTTCAGCTCAGGTCATGATCCCAGGGATCTAGTCCCACATCCGACTCCTTGCTCAATGGGGAGCCTACTTCTCCCTCTGCCCCTGTCTGTGCCCTCTAGGGGGTGCTCTCTCTCTCTCCCTCCTGACAAATAAATAAATAAAATCTAAAAAAAAAAAAAAACTGAAACAAACAAAAAGACACACTGCACCAGGTGCTAATTACCTTTGTCTCAAAAACAAAGCAACTTTTCTCTTCTGTGCTGGTATCTTTTCTCTCTCAGAATTCTTACCCTCTGCCTTACTGTGTCTTCCTGTGCTATACTACTCTAAAATCAAATCCTTGAGCTCTGTACCTAGGGAACCTGGACAGACCTCAACTCTCACTTCTTATTCCCAGAAATTCTTGGCTCTCCAGGTCCTGTCTTCCTGCCCCTTCCCCATCAACCAGCACACCTATAATTCTGACTTAATACAATAAATATTATTAATTGCAGTAGATGATGTTATGGACTGAAGGTTTGTGTCCCTCCAAAAGCCATATGTTCAGTCCTTAACCCCCAATGTGATGTTTGGGGATGAGGCCTTTGGAAAGTAATTATGAGATTAGGTCATAAAGTTGGGGCCTTTGTTATGGGATTAGTGACCTTACAGGAAGAGGAAGATATCTCCCTTTCCTTCCTCTCTCTCCCTGCTGCCTTCTGCCTCTTTCTCTCCCTTTCTCTTTTTCTCTCTCTCTCTTTCTACTCCCACCCGCTGATCCCCTAATTTGCATTCGTTGAACAAATGCCATGTGAGGACATGGTGAGAAGACAGGTATCTGCAAGACAGGAAGAGTCCGCGTACAAGGATCCAAATCCCCTCCCATCTTGATCTTGAACTTCTCAGTCTCTAGAACTATGAGAAATAAATTTGTTTTTTAAACCCTTTAGACTGATATATTGATATTACAGCCCAAAATGACTAAGACAGCAGATGTGACAATTATATAAACTATCATCTTGTAGAGGTCATATGGAAGCATTTTGTTTGACTTTTTTAATCTTTTTTGAGATAAGTATCTTGACACCTACTAACCCTGTGATAACAGTAAATTGATTAGTAAATTGATGTGACTAAACATGTTTCTAAAGAAAATGATTATAAATAAATCAAGTTTTAAGATTATCTGAACTATTGAAATAACTCAGATATAACCCGAAGGTTTTATTTTTTGACACACTGCCTCTACCCCAAATGGAATCCCGAGTGGAACTTCAAGTGGAATTGCTCTCATCTGAGAGCAAAATAAAATGACTGATTGACTATGAGTTGACCAATCTATTTTGAAGATCTATGATTCCATATGACTAAAGGGACAGAACTGAAAGACCAGTGTAAGAAACCTCAATGGGAACACTGTGTCTTTGATTCTTAAGCAATTGATATGTAAATTTCCATGTTTACCACTCTGGAATCTAAGAGAACTCAGAAGACAGGAATCTTTTCCCACACATCTTTATAACCATGGTACTCAGCACAATGTCAGGCCCATCATAGACACTCAGAATAGGTTTATTGAATGAAAGCACTTATACTTTCTTTGGTACTTGAAGAATAATTATAGTACTCTGCCACCATTTCTAGCATTCTGTGTCTATTCATTCAATAAGTCTTTATTAGGTACCTACTCTTTTGCAAAGCCCTGTTCTAGGCACTGAGGATGCAGTGAACAAAATAAAATCTTTATTGTCATGGAACTTATATTTATTTTAATTTATTTTTTTAATTTCTTTTCAGTGTACCAGAATTCATTGTCTATGTACCACACCCAGTGCTCCATGCAATATGTGCCCTCCATAATACCCACCACCAGGCTTACCCAACCTCCTACCCCCCGTCCCTTCAAAACCCTCAGATTGTTTTTCAGAGTCCACAGTCTCTCATGGTTCGTCTCCCCCTCCAATTTCCCCCAACTCCCTTCTCCTCTCATGGAGCTTATATTTAATTGGGGGAATGAGCAACCATCAAACAAACATATTAGAAAGTATAATACAATGTCAAGCATTAATAAATACTGTGAAGATAATTAAAACTGCTAGAAGGATAGAGAATGACAAGTAGATGTTATTTTAGATAGGAAAGTAATGTTTGAGCAAGGATCTAAATGAAGCGAGAGAGTGGACCCTCTGAATAGTTGAGTACAGAACATTCCATCAGAAAGAAAAACAAATTCAAAGTCTTTGATATGTGAGTGAATCTGATGTGTTTGAAAAAAAAAATGAACAATTAAGATTGTTACAAGTTAGGTTAGAATGGTAGATAGATGTCATCTATCATAGGTCGTAGGGCTTTCTAAGTCATTATTAGGACTTGGATTTTATTTGGAGGAAGCCATGATAATATTTTTGAATCAGGGAGTAAGATGATTCTTATACTTTTAAAGGATTGCTCTGGTCAGTAGGAGAATAGACTGGGTCAGTAGAAGAGGGTAGTGGGTAAAGAGAAGGGGAACAGGACCAGTTAAGGAGTGACTGGAGTCTTCCATAAGAGATGGCATTGGCTTGGGCCAAGGAATGGAGGGTCCTGGGGGTAGTGATCAAAAGTGGTGGGGGTTGAGGGGTAGTGATGGGGGTAGTAATCAAAGAATACATTCAAAAAAGAGATTTTGCAGACACAACAGGATCTGCTGGGATAAGAATAAATGTAAAAATGAGAGAAGCAAATGGTGACTCTGAGGTTTGTGACTAACTGAGGTGGGGAACATGGCAGAGGAGCAGACTTTGAGAAGAAAGCCATGAATTCAGTTTTGAACATACTCTCTAAGTAGAAAAGTTAGGTAGGCACTTGGACAAATGGATCTGATCTTATATACAAGAATGAAGTCTACAAGGGGTCTGTTTACAGTATCTTAGTGGTGGCCCAAAAACTAGGTCAAGGAAATTTCAGGAATTATTTGTGCCAAAGGTCAAGATGTTCAGGTAAAATGAAGACTGAGAATTGAACCCTGACTCTGGCAATTTCAGAAGTCATTAGTGATTTGACAAGAGTCATTTAGTTGGAGTGAAATGGACAAAATCCTGATGAAAGAAAGCTCAAGAGGAAATGAGAGGGAAGAAAGTGGCAAAACCAACCACAGACAACACTTTCATTCCTCTTTTGCCAAACAGGGAGCAAAGAAATTTTAACTATTTTTTTTTCTAATTATTTCTTTACTGTAGGACTTTGCTGCAAGTCTGAATTCCATATCTTTATTTACCTTCAACTACTAGCAGGTACCCAGTGAAAAAATAGCCAAGTCACATGAGCCACCAAATGACAATGCACTCTTCTTAGAGAAAGAATACTAAAGAAAAAAAAAATTCTGGAGTACTAGACTTATGAAATAAAATATAAAATGCCGACAGCAATGATAGAGTTCTTACCATGACTGGCTCTTGGTAAATGTGATATAGTGATGAGAAAATTGCTTGGAGGTGACATGTTCTCAAGGAAAGTGTTGTGTCAGTGATGAGACAATGTCTAGAGATGAAAGTGTTCCATGATTTATTTTCTCCCTTTTGCTTTTTTGAAGAATATTAGGAGTACACTAGGAGGGGGTCTGGAGGTTAGAAGGGGAAGGAGAATGAGACAAGAAAAAGTGTACATCAGATTTGGGTAAAGTCTTAAATATGGAACTAATTTTTTCTAGAGCATTCTAAATGCTGGGTATTGGTTAAAGCATTGACTAAGTCAATATGGTGCATGCTTATAGAGCGAGTTTCTAGTCCACAGGGCAAAACGTTAGGAAAGCAAATTTATGTGATTTTAGTTCCTCTGGAAATCCAGGATGCTCTGAGAACATCATTTTATGAGGCATCTAACAATCAAGGAGGCTAGACAAACCTTGTGGGGGAAAAGGGTTTTTAAAGCTGAATCCAAAAGGAAGAGCAGGAGCTGGGAAGATATTAATTATGCCTCTGATGTGATTCTGTTGCCCATCAGTGTCTACCACCTTCAAAGACACTAGGTTGTTTCTTTTATACTTTTCTCTAGTGATGGATGTTTATAAAATGTAGTGAGAAAAAAGCAAAACAAAGGTTTAATGACAACTCTATGTTCCTTGAAAAGATGCACTCATGCTTAAGAAAATGGAAAACGCATTATTTTAATGTTACTGTGAAAACAGAACCTCAAGTGTGCTATTTCTATCTGAACCACAGGTAACCTTGTTTTTATCAGTTTATACTGCTGGTGCTTTTTTGTCTTCACTGAATACTTTCCTTTTTGTCACTCAGGTAATGTAATCACCTCCTTTTGTGTGATAATCATAGGTAATTAATTTTGTAACTGTTCCTGTCCTGTAAGACTGTTAATTGGATGTCTGTGAACCATATATCCCTCAAGTTCTTAAAAAAGTTAATATATGCTAGTTTTGAAAGGACATAGGTGCTCTCCTGATTTCGATGGTCAATTATTATCACAAGTACTGTTTGCCTGAACATACTAGTGCTCGGGTATAGGACAATGTCTTTTATTCTGAGATGAATTTCAAAGCCATAATGAAAAAAAAAATGTGCTATCCCTACTGCCACAGGGAATTTTTGGCACAAATTGGTATTATTCATCCCTATCTCTTTAGCATGAGGTCATGTGGATTGAAGCCAAGTTCAAACAGTTAGTAAGTAACATAGCTGAGATATGAACCCAACTCTAAATCTTCTGAATCTAAATCAAGTTCTCATTCTAAATCTGCAGTGATTGATTCCAGTATGGCTAGCATTTGGGAGTTCAGTTTCTAGAGCCAGACGGCTTTGGTTCAACTCCTGGCCAGACCGGTGGATATTGTGTAATGTTGGACGCTTTGCCTAACCTCCCTATGCCACATATATTTAAAAAAAAAAGAAAGGGGGGAAGTAGTAGTATTTAATTCATTATTTTTATAAGAAGTAATTTTTTAAAGAAAACTTAATATGTGTAAAACATTTAGAATTGTTCTGCCAAAAACTAACTGCCCAACAGATTTTGGTTATTACTACACTTCTAATTGGTTTATAACATAGAATATATACAATTGCTTTAACTCTTATCTAGTCTTATCTTATCTTGACCGTACACAATCATTTTATGCAACACAGATATACATGACTTTACATTGGAAAAACTACCTAAACTCTTACAAGCACAGATCTTTTTCTCATTATTGCCCTGTGAGATTTATTCTGAGATCTCTTTAGTCCTCTCAGACACAGATAGTCATAGAGTAACAAATTTCTACATTAAAGACTGGTCTTCAATACACTATTAGACAGAGGGGCCTGGGTGGCTCAGTGGTTAAAGCCTCTGCCTTCGGCTCAGGTCATGATCCCGGAGTCCTGGGATTGAGCCCCGCACCGGGCTCTCTGCTCAGCAGGGAGCCTGCTTCTCTTCCTCTCTCCCTTCCTCTCTCTCTGCCTGCCTCTCTGCCTAATTGTGATCTCTGTCTGTCAAATAAATAAATAATAGCTTTAAAAAAATTATTAGATGGAAATTGTGTTATATATATATTTTAGCACAATAAAACGTAGTAAAAAATGGACAAGAATGGCATTGACCCTCAGATACATACAATTGCACATTTTCTATATTTTATATTATTATATTAATATTATATTATAACATAATTACGTTGTATTATATAATTTTATATAAAAGATTTTATATTTATATTTGATATATAATTATAAAGAATTGCATTTGTTTATCTTATATAATTTATTTTTATTTTTAAATTGTAGATACAGCTATATGTAGATATATAGATACATATTAGATGCCCCTAAATGGAAATTATCCACCCCTAAATAAAATCTGACAATGAACCTAGGTGACTGTTAAACATCAAACATCCACATGAATACCATAAAGCTCAAATATCTGTATAGTTGGTCGACATGATGCCACGTGTACACGTATTTAGAAATACCTCTCTGATATAGTTTAAGTTTCACAACTTGTTTCCAAACATATAATACTGGTAGACCCAGTGTACCCATTACAAATTTCCCCAGTTTGTTTGTATATGTAATTGTTTAGCTGGGCTTGGCCCTGAAGGACCATAGAGATGAATATGAGAGTCCCTGTCTTCCCAGAGCCTTCAGCATAGTGAGAGAGCAGAGAGGCATCGAAATCACTGTAAGAAGTGTACGGCTGGAGTAAACATAGAAGGTATCACAAATGTATTGCCCATGCATTCTTTTCCCCAGTGCTCCTAAGGATTAGCAGTATCCAGGGGAGGGAGTAATAACAACACTGAGGACGTGAGGTTTGAGGGGATGAGTACACACAGGAGGAGGGAAGAGAAAGGAATCCCTCGGATAGTGGTGAAAGAGGTCCCGGAACCACTTCTACGGGAGATGCAGACACCACCAGCCAGGACGGAAGCAGGCAGAGGTCTCCAAGGTCATTCCCACAGAAGACGAAACAGACAGAATATCTGAAGTGCCTGAACCCGGAGCTTAGACAACAGGATGAGAGTTTGAGGGTAGATTTGTGATTAAGTGTACAAAAAAAAAAAAATCAGGCAAACAAACAAACAAACAAATGAGACAGTTATTAAGTCCAGGGAAGGCCAAAGTGTACAGGAAAGAAGAAATACATAGGGTTTACCCTATGATCAGTTGTGAATGGCATTAACAGAATCCTAACAACAAAAATATTCAGTACAAATGTCCACAGGGGAAGGGAATGAATGCTATGTGTGGTAAGCATAAGGAGAACCAAGAGGTATAGTCTCTGATCCTATAGTAGGAAGTCAATAAATAAAGAGTAAACCAAGAAATCAATGTAAGACGCAAAACAAACAAAGACATACAAAAAAACAAACTTAAATACAGAGAACAGACTGATGGTTGCCAGGAAGAGATGGGTCGGGGGCGGGGGGGGGAACTGGACAAAGGAAATGAACAGCACACCTACCTTAGTGAGCACTGAGTAACGAATGGAATTGTTGAATCATTATTTTGTACACCTGAAACGAATACAGCACTGTCTGTTAATTATCCTTGCACTTTTAAAAACCTAAAAAAATAAAATAATCCAATTTAAAAATAAAAAATAAAAGACTGGAAACCCATATGGTTATTAGCTATTGATTCATGCATGGTGAGCATATGAGTGAGTGTTTCATGGTTCTTTGAACTTCATCTCTTTTTTAATTTCTCCATTTGTTTTTCAAATAAGACAGCTCTATAAACCAGAAATGAAAACTGGAATTTTGCTGAATGAGAAACAAACAAAAAAAAGAGACCTTTGGTTTATGTGGCCTTGGGCAAAAGTTAGGCATTGGCAGAGGATGAACAAGCCAGGCTGGTCCTCCTTTTGAGTCTACTCTACAGTCAGATGGGTGATCAAATTCTTCTCTGGCTCAGGGTCTCTGCATATGTTGATAGTCATGCCCTCCACCGCCTCTCTTCACCAACACCATTCCCGAAGACACTCACGCCCACCTACCTCCATTCATCCTTCAGGTCCCAGGTTACCTACTACTTCCTGGAGAAGTGTCCTTGACCACCTGCCCCCAACCACTACCATCCCCCACCAGATGAGTCAATCTAATTCATTTAGGTTTACTTGTTCAGTGCCTTTCTCCCTCACCAGAGTCTATACACTCTGCAAGGGATTTTCTCCAATGGCTCAAATTAAAACCCTTGAGTCATGCCCGCTTTCTGTCTTCCTCTCACCTTTTTTTTTTTTTTTAAAGATTCTGTTTTTATTTATTTGACAGACAGAGATCACAAGTAGGCAGAGAGTCAGGCAGAGAGGGGGGTAGGAAGCAGGCTTCCCACTGAGCAGAGAGCCGGATTCGGGGCTTGATCCCAGGAGATGCGGGGCTTGATCCCAGGACGCTGGGATCATGACCCCAGCCGAAGGCAGAGGCCTTAACCCACTGAGCCACCCGGGCGCCCTCCTCTCACCTTCTTACACAATCTTCAGCAAATACTATTGACTCCACCTCGAAAACACCTCCCCATTTCTTTTAGCATTGCTAACGCAGCCCAAGCCACCAGCTCCGATCCCTGGGCTACCTCTCTGCTTCCGTGCCTGCCTCTTGCAGACCTTCCTCCACCAGGCAGCCACAGGGTTCCTTAGGAAATAAAAATTAGAAATGCCCTTCTCTGCGCCCTCATTTCCTCACAGAATGAAGAGTGCTCACCCTGGCTGGCAAGGCCCAGTGGGAACTGGCCCCACTACCTCGCAGTCCTCGTCCCCTCACCGTGCTCCTCAGTCACCCTTCTTTCCCAGCAGCCTCCGCGGCCGCCAAGCCAACCCAGTCCCGGCCCTCGTTCATGGCCCTTGGCCTCTCCACTGCCTGCAGCCTCACTTCTTGCAGACGCTCCTGCTCCATTCTGCTCGCTGCCCAAAGTCAGGGTTTCACACAGCACCCCCGCAGCGCCTCCATCCTGCTTGGTTCATCCTTCAAAGTTCTCATGGCTACGCGGCACATTTTAGAATTGGCTGTTAATTGATCAGTCAGTCTTTACTAATTAGTATTTCAGCTTCATGGGGGCAAAGGTTTTTTATTTTTTATTTTATTTATTTATTTATTTATTTATTTATTGGTACCCTGTTGTATTCCCACTGCGGAACACACTTGGCATACAGAAAACACTTAGTAAATGGTTGCTGAGACACCTTTTTAATTGAGTGAGAAAACATTTTCTCTGCTTCAGGAGAACTTGGTACCCATCAGAAGAGGGCTTGGAACATAGCAGAGCCTCAATAAATATTTCTGAATGAATGAAGCCAATGGCAGAGTAGAATATGAGTGAGAAAGAAAGTTTTTCTCTCCGAGATGATTAACTGCCAATGGCAGTCAATTATTCTGAAAGTGAAAAATATAAGAAAATCACAAGAATGGTACAGAAGGGGCATCAGAGAACAAATATAGATAAGTGACATTATTAAGGAAGAGAGAACGTATGCAGAACATTTAGGAAGGGAACTATCATTTAGTGTTATAAATGTACTCACTGTATTCCAGACACAGCATTAGATCTATAAAAATATACATTATTCTTAATTCTCGTAGCCCTTTGTGAGATGGATATGGCAAAGTCCCTTTTACGAAGAAAGAAATGCACTCAGATGATTTAACTAATTAGAGTCAGGTTACAATCTAACAAAAGGAGACTATCTGACCAGCAGACCGTTCAAAACCAGCCTTCGAGACTGCTCTGTGCACAAGCTTCGTTCTTAGTAGAGGTATTTTTAGCCTCCACAATGTTTTGAGAAGCACCCACTAAACATTTATTCAGTGAATAAAAGATCCCTTCAGAGAAAATGTCTTAAAGGTAGGTAGAATACCAATAGGAAAAAAATTACTTGGGTTGATGTTCTTCCAAGATCAAAACATACTCGGTAGAAAAATAAGAAAATAGTATTTGCCGAAAGATTAATGGAGGATGTGGTCTAATCATCTTCCGGAGCATTAAGCCAACCTAAACAGAAAGGTATTTTCAGCTTTGAAGAGTTGTTCTTACGCATGCAGAATTATAAATGGCCTAATTTTCCCTATATCTCCATAATTAACAGAATAATTATTGATCAGCACAAAGCACACAGTCTCTAGAGACATGATTTGTGTGAGCGCTTAGCTTTTTGAAAGCTTAAATCACTGTAGTCAGTATTAAAAAATGAATTGATAGTAAATGTGGTATAATTAATCCACCTATTCTATTTGCCCATGAACATCTTTTCATGCTAAATATCTCATTCATTTAGGAGAGAATACAAATGTATTACAATGACAGAAAAAAAATAAATTGGAACTTTTATTTTCCCTGCGATACTCCCTGTTTTTCATTTACTCAGACTTCCCATACATTGTGCAAGTTTAAAATATTTCTCAACTTTTATCTGCAAATTACAGGTGCAA
The DNA here is from genome assembly GCF_963455335.1 of Martes martes. Classification (NCBI taxonomy): domain Eukaryota; kingdom Metazoa; phylum Chordata; class Mammalia; order Carnivora; family Mustelidae; genus Martes; species Martes martes. Next base: position 43,554,872 of record NC_137891.1, read on the forward strand.
AGAACAGCCGAGGCAGAGGATTTAGGCAATATTCTAAATCCCCTAGAACGTTCGTGTGCTAATGCTGGGCTGCTTGTCCTCTTGGCTCTCCAGACTTCTCTGTTCGGCCCTGTATCTCAGCGGACAGTCCCCAGCAGGCTGTGCGCCCCAGGCCCCTTGCCAGCAGGTTTCCTAAGGGGCTAGGAAAACTAGAAGTAACTGGTGGGAGAATGGAAAGAAGAGAAAAGCCAAGATATAGTTTCCCATCCCTCTCTGTTCAGGTGGCCTCAGGTGTGAGGCAGCACTCCCTTCTCCCTCAGAGCCTCCAGCTGACTCCTGACAGACCTGCCAGGTAGGTGACCTTGACCCTTGAGCTCTGAGAACACCATCCCCCTTTGTGCTCCAGCCCAGGGGTAAGAGTGACTTGCTGTTGCTAATCTCTGGGTGGCCTCACTCTTGTGGCCTGTTGTCTTGACGGCCCTTCCACTTCCTGTGCAATCAATTCCTGTATTAAATTTTCTCTGTTCTGAATATTTAAAGCCATTCATGTTTCTCTGTTTAGACCCAGCGGATAGAATGTGCTTACTCCTTGACATGAGGGACCTAGTTTGCCTCGTGTATGGCTATATATCCCAGTACCTAGGAAAGTACCAGGACATAATAAGTAATCAATGAAAATGTGCTGAATGAATGAATGGAAAATACTTCCTTTAGCCTGGTAGTTCTCAAACTTTATCAAAGTATCAAAACTACCTGGAGGATTTATTGTAACAAATGCCTCCCCCCCTCCTCCCCCTTCGCCAAGTTTCTGATTTAGTAGCTCTAGGATGAGGCCCCAAAACACACAGTTCTAATACGTTCCCAGTTGATGCTGCTGTTGCTAGTCCAAGTCTCAAAGGACCACACTTTGAGAACCGCTGCTTTAGTCCAGGATCTGCCCTGTGTATCATCCAATCTGAACATAGATACGAGAGTCAACATCTGTATCAATGAGCACTCACTCTTCATATTCAAAGGCAATCTGGCATGCCTCTTTAATTATTGTAACCATACTATGTTTTCTATGGAAGCAAGGAATTTTAATATCTTCTAAACCTTTACCAGGAACGGTTATGACTAGTCAGTTAGGTCCTTTTTAAAAATCTCATCTTAAATTTTTTTACTTGCCTCTCTCTCTCTCTTTCTCTCTCTCTCTCTCTCTCTTTTTTAGGTTAAATACTGAAGGAAGAATGGCCAACCTTTTAAAACAGATTATTAAGTTGAGGACTTTAATTTTTTTTTTATTCTCTATAAAGAGCACCAGGAAAGTAAGTTGCACAAAATAATACTTGGAGATTCAACAGTTGTCATTTAAAGTAAACATCACCACCACCACCAACAACAACAACAAAGAAAAGACTGTCACTCATGATAATATAAACTAATTTGCTTACTCAAAATTTGGGAGGCCTGGTGGCTCAGTTGGTTAAGCATCTGACTCTTGATCTCAGCTCAGGTCTTGATCTCAGGGTCATGAGTTCAAGTGCTGCACTGGGCCTAGAGCCTACTTAAAAATGTATTTTTTTTCATATATATGTGGGAAAAAATGATTACTCAAATATCTTTGCCATCAGATGATAAATCTCAAATTAATAAAGATGAAGAATAGTGTAAGTCAAACACTGGAATTAACCAATATTTATGCAACCCTTCAATTCCCAGTAGTTGACTAACTACTACTCAGTAGTACTAACTATGCTATTAGGATGACTGTAAACTCTATGGGGTTAGCACATCTGTGTTGTTCTATTGTATATCCCCCAACACCCGCCAGCACAGGACCTATTGTGCAGTAGACATTCAAAACTCATTGAGAAAAAAAAAAAAAAGTGAATGAATGAATGAATGAATCATTACAAACTGGCTAAGTTTTTCACATAGCTCATTTTGGGGAGAACGTTCTTCTGTCAATGTTGGTAGTTCACATAGCTTCCTTTGTTCACGATACTTCCATTTACTTTCAGGAAATTCTTTATCTTTACCAAGAATGGAATAATTTGATAAGCCTTTAATGGACAAGCACGGTGATGACATAAATCTGCTAGAACGGGATGTGCCTTCCTAGGGCCTGTAGAAGAGCACAATTGTATCATCCCCTACCTAGATTTGATAAGATAAAATCTCGGAGTCATCTTTAATTTCTCTCCCTCACCCTCCACCATCCATTATCAAGTTCTCTATGGGTTCTGTCTTACACATTTATCTTAAATATCATTATTTCTTACTACCTATACAGTGCCCAGCCCAATCTAAGCCACCATGTTTGACCTAAGCTACAGTGACATCACTTTTGCCCCTCACTTTTGCCCCTCACTTTTGCCCCTTACAGTTTTTTCCACATGACAGCCAGGGTGATCTTTAAAAAAAAATTTTTTTTTCAAATCATATCACTTAGAACCCTCCAATGGTTTGCCCTTTACCCTAAATGACCATTCACCTGCCTCCCACAGACCCCTCCTCTCTTTCATTTGGGTTCAAGTTCCTAGAAGCCACAAGAGCAAAGAGCATTCCCACTTCAGTGCCTTTGCTCAGGTTGTTTTCTCTGCCTGGATTAATCTTTTTCAAAACTTTTTATTTTTTATTTTTTTTTATTTTCTCACATCACTCAAGTCTCTGCTCAAAGTTTACCACTACAGAAGGTGTTATCCAGCACCCTCCCTAAAATAATGTTTCCTTCTCTCTCCTGAGTCATACTGTGTTTTTTATATAGATACACTCTATCTGAAATTATGTATTTATTTATAGGTGTACTGATTTATTGTTTGTGTCTACAGTAGAATGCAAACTCCTTGAGGACACAGCTTTTGTCTCTCTTCTTTTTTTTCAGTTTTTATTGAAATACAAGCGACATACAGCACTATATAAGTTTAATGTATACAACACAATGACTTGACCTTCATACATTGCTAGATGATTTCTGATGACTTTAGCTAACGTCCATCACCTCATATGGATGAGTGGATGGATAGATGGATGGATGGATGAATGGATGGTGGGTAGATAGGAAGGAAGGAAGGAATAAAGGAAGGAAGGAAGAATATTTTTCCTTGTGATTAGAACTCTCGGGAATCTAGTGTCTTAACAATTTTCAAATACACCATACAGCACTGTTAACTATAGTCATCATGTTGTATATTATATTCTTAGTACTTATTTATCTTATAACAGGAAGTTATACTTTCTGACCACCTTCACCCAGTTATCCCACTCCAGTCCCCCACTTCTGGTAACCACAAGTCTGATAACCACAAGGAAATACCCTGGTCCCTCTTGCCCACTGCTGGATGGCAGAGCTTTGAAGAGCACCTAGAAAAGGGCAAGTTTCCCATAAGCATTTGTTAAATGAACGGAAATATCTACCACAAACCAGGCTTAGATTCAGCTTCGCAATAGAAGAAACAAGACTTTCCAGCTGTAGTATTTCTTCCCCCATCCCATCTCAGGTGTTCCCTTCCCACCACACGTCCATGCACGCATATGCACATGCCCACACACCCATGCCCATGCACACACATGATCATGTCCATACATGCCCACGTCGTCCCGTGCCCATGCAAGCACATGACCATGTCCACACATGCCCATGTCCACCCAGGCCCATGCACGCACATGCCGACACACACACATACCCCCAAGTACACGGCAACTTTCTCAGGTCTTCCCCGCGAGGGGGTATTGATGTATCATGTGCTCACAGCCTGATATAAATGATTGAGAGTCATGGCTTTCAAGCTTTTGCATATTTAGTCAATCATCTTAAGCTAAGAAAATCACACTTAAAATTTGGCGCTTAATCATTATAACATTATATGTAATTGCAAAATATGAGAAATAAGTGCCTGTAAGTAGTAGATTGCTTGAGTAAACTATCATTCAGGCACACCATGGAACATCACACAGCTGTTAAAAAAAAAAAAAAGGAGTGGGGAACACCTATATGAACTGAAGTGAGATGATTCCTGGGGTATAGTGTCTCAAAAAAAATGTCAAAAAGTGTATGTGGAGTATAGTGTCTTTTGTTTACAGAAAAAGAATTTTTTAAAATACCCGTATGTGTTTATTTTTACAAACAAACAAAAACCCAGAAAGAATAAATCGGAAACTACTGAAACTGATTTCTTGCAAAGAGTAGTTGGAAATGGGGAGATAGGTTAGCAGAGGGAGTCACGGTTCTCTAAGAACCCTTTTGTACAGTTGTGACCTTTAGAACCACATTCATGTTTTACATACTCAAAATTTAAAGTTAAACCAATGAAATGGAAGAGAAACAATGCCAAACTGTATAGACACAGAAACAAAAGACCCTAAGAATATTTCAGATAGCTATTACCACCTTGAAGGAGTTGTAAAAAAGAGCTAAATTGAATAGTTTTGAACACAGTGCTTTAATTATAAATCTTTATTTTATAAAAGTCCAAAAGAACTTCAAACAAAACTTGAGATCTACCTAGAATATTTGTTTTTGTTTCTAGACATGTATGGGTACAATGATTCTGAAACTATTTTTAGTATTTATTGAAAGATTGATGAAGGGACTAAGGATGCTCATATCCTTAGGAGGTAGGGCTCCCTCACTGTGAGAGATAGAAGACACAAATACGTAGTGATGGAAAATGAGGAAGAACCCTTTGGTTTTCATTTGGAATTAGAGTTATCATTAACTCATGATTTTATACAAACACATCTCATATACACACATATGTAATGTGTGTTCCAAAAATTTTGGTGATTTATATATGTCATATAAATAATGTATCATATGTATCACATACATATGTATCACACACACACATACACACGTATATGATTCTGATGCAATTCCTTTTTTCCCCCGTTCTTTCTCCTGAAAAGACCTAGAAGACACCTTAATAACAATGAAAACACCCAGGGCTCATATCTTGGTTAATAAGTCTCTTTCTCTGGGTAAAAGGAATAAGAAGTCCTTTGAAAATGGCCAAGGACAATGGCAGAAAAGCACAAGATTAGCTGAAAGAAATCTTGTCACACCAAAATGTAAGGAAGTGCTCCAGAGAAAGTTGGAGTATGTCAAAGGGACTTGTGAGTCGATTTTAATGTACAATGTCCTCAGAGGAGGCCTCACTCCTAAGGTCCTGTGTGAGGACCAGAAGAAGGTGAGAAAGAAGGGGAGCTGCTCCTGTAGGAGGAACATAATTCAGGAAGACAGAACACAGTGGGATTCTGGGCAGTGTTTAACAACAGCTTCTCCGTGGGGTGAGGAGATCTGATTTAGAGTTTGCCTATGTCCTTGGTATAAAGACTCCCACCTCGGTTGATTTCCAGCTACCACTGATTTAACAACTGGCTGTCATGGTCCATGACAGTTGAACATGGACTCTCACAAGCCAGTTGGACCCCACCCTCAAACATCACTAAAAGAATAAATAGTAGGTACAGAAGCCTCGAGGCAGGAGCTGGATGCTTCTGCCATGCCCTGTTGGAGGTCAGCGAGTGTGGAGCAAGAGTGAGCCAAAGCAGAGTGTAGGCATGAGTCTAGAAAAGAAACAGGAGACTCCATTTCGTAAGGCCCTGTAGGCCTGGTGAGGGCTTGGGAAACCGGTGGAGGGAGGAGTCTGAGCAGGAAAGTGACCCGGTCTCACATTTACTTTGACAAGGTCATTTGGACTGCTGTCATGAAAACAGCAGGCACAGAGGGCTCGAAACGGGGACACAGGAGACTAGTCCAACAACCGAGGAGACAGATGATGGTGCCCAGGACTAGACTCTTAGCAGTGGATGTAGAAAGGAGGAAGGTAAATTAGGCTATGTTTTGAGGTTAGAGCTCACAGAATCTGCTGGTGGAGTGGATGGGGCTGTGAGGGAAAGAGGCATCAAAGAGGACTTCAAGGTTTGGGGACTGACTTGCCAAAAGGGAGGAGTTGCTTTTTACGGAATAGAGGAAGACTGAGGGAGGTCCACGTTGGGGGGAGTTTTATTTCACACACCTTGAATCTGGGACCCAGATGGAGAGAGAGGTGCAGTAAACAGTATCAGCACAGATACAGAGGATCAGTAGGTTAGGAGGAGTGAGTGCCCAACCCAGAGGCATTTCTCACTGGAACCGCCGCAACGGGGACCCCTCTGCTTCAACGGACTTCTTTCCGATTTCCTTTTCTCCTCCCCCACCACCCCCGCCATGGAGTTCTGCAAATTTCAGTAGGGTGTTTATAAATGGAAACTAATGCATCAACTTGTTCTTACCACACATACAAAAATGGAAAGTTTAAAATGAATGCTCCCCCCTGCACCAGCTAATTTTCTGAGGAAATCAGAGAGAAAATATTTGAGCTATTTACATTTCTGCCATCCAAAACTGAATACAGAGGGTATAAATGTCAGCTAGAAATCAACTACCGCCACAACTAGAAAATTCTTTTTCTTTCAATCATGGTACCCTAAACAGTGTTTTGAAAATTTTAGCTGTAAATAGCATTTTTTTAAAATCAGTGGACATGGTAAAAACACAGGTGGCAAAATACTTACCTGTTAGAGTCAAGTGCACAGACATTTTCTAATGAAATTGCTAAACACATGCTTTAAAGAAGAATGTATGTTTTTTGACTTTTGGAAGTTAAAAAAAAGAAAAAAAAAAAGCCTCCTTCCTTCCCCAGTTAGGACGGCTTGAGACATGATCAGCTGTGACCAGAGAGGAAAGAATGCCAAGTTTCCAGTGTGCGTGTGCTCATTTCTTTTGCTCATAATTAATAGCCCCCGTGCTTGCTAAGTTTTTGGAAAGCAGCTCGAAGCCTACCCAGGTAATGCCTTCTGACAACGTTTTAAAGATCAGTTATGTCATATGGCTGCCTTTTAGAAAAAAAAAGTCACAATGCATAGCCGTGCCATATGGCATCTCTGAAGAATCAGCCGGATTGGACAGACATTCATTGGATAAGGTCCCACAGCACTTGGAAAAGAATGTAGTCCTGTTGCCAAAATGTGGCCTTTGTTAATCTCCTAACTATTATTGTGCAGAAACCAATTCATCTGTATTAATTATAAACAAATTTTAATTACTTCAGTAAAAGCCCATTATACCGATATCTGATGCCAAACAAGCTGTATTAACTCTTTGTAAGTCTCCAAAGCTAACGCTAGGTGTTGGAATGTAGGTATTTTATACAAGGTGGGAATCTCTCTAGCCAGGCGCAAAAACGCACTTCTGACATTTAGTTTCCCAGTTCTGTTAAGAGATCCCATGATGCTTTTGCTTTTCACAGCCGATATCAAAAGGCAGCTGATGCATGTAAATTGTTAAAGGCAGATTATTCCTAATGAGAGTGTTTAACTGTACTTTGTATTCTTTTGCATAACATTTGAAAGTTAAAAAAAAAAAAAAGAAAGAAAGAAAGAAAGAACCCAGTCCTCGTTGTAAAGTGATGATTTGCTGTGACACCAAACAACCTGACAAAATGTGACCTGATTCTGGTTAAAACATTCATCAGCCGGTCATTTGCGATAGCGCTCTGGACAATTTGAGACCGAACGTATACTGCGCCTCGAAGAGTAATATCCTTAAAATACATGAGAAACCAAATCAGTAGTGTGTTTTATGGCAGCAGCTTGGCCAAGAAAGCTGGCTGGTCTTTACCGCGCAGAAACGATCTGGTTTGCAGATAACACATGGTGGTTACAGTGAGCACAGCCGTTGGGCTTGGATGGGATCCAGCTACGGGGCTCATCTGTGCACAGCGGCGTTGGAATCGTCTTCAAATTCAGTTTCATTAATGTGTAGTTTTATTTTATTAGGCCAACCATCAAAAGTTTCTCTTCCTCCTGGAAATCATTCCTTTTGGTATTCATATCACTCCTTGGACCTAAAAAGTTAAACAGTTTTAAACAAATAGAACCACATCCTGCCTTCCTCCTCCATTAGACTTTGAAGTTTCTCATGTCAACCTCCCATTATTTTTCCCTCTTTTTATACAACGGAATAATTTATTTTTATAATCATAATGGGTAGATTCTAGAAAGCACTCTCCTCTGTAAATTTTCGTTAGTGGACACATGGCAAATAGCTTCAAACTATGACATAAACATAATATGGGGGTGGGCTGGCAGAGGCATGGAAATGGATGAACATTTAAGAGAAACCAACGGTCTCAAGATTGGGGATTTTCCGTGTGTGCCTGTGGATTAGATACATTACATAACGGAGAATTCGTCAAGTTTTTTCTTGTACTCAAAAAGCCACAATTATAAATATCTGTCATATCCCTGGAAATGCATATCTCATCTACAGCTTAAAGTCACAGAATTTTGAGTTGCGGATCTGGAAACACTGTAGAAGTTTTTTTTAGCCCATTTCCCTTATTTTACAGATGAGGAGGCACAAAGTAAAATGGCTTGGCCAAGGTCACCGAGTTAGGTAATAACCAATCAGGAACATACTGTCCATCAGCCCATCTGACATTATTTCTGTTATACTATACAGTCTCACTTTAGTTAATAGTCCTCATCAAAGAAGAGACTTCCCGTGAGCAATAAAAACAAAGTGAATAATTACGAACTGCAGTGGGTCCATGGATGTAAACTAAATACATATTTTTTTCAGCCACGATAGAGATTGGTTGTATTCATTTGGCAAATGTTAAGTGTCAACACACCTACCAGCATAACACCCGGTAGGGAAGGTGTTGGGGCAGGTGTGAATGTAGTTCGGAAGGGAGGGATGGAGGCAAGGTATTACCTACCCCAGGGCACAGGGCTCTCCAACAAGTTTATCATTAGGTCAGAGCTACTTTGGTTCTCCTCAGATTTGAATAAAAAAAAGAAAAGCTCAAGATATAAAATATATACATTTATCAGCCCTATATTCAAATATGATCATAATTTTTAAAATAGGAAATCCATAAATCTAGGCAAATAAATAAAGGAAAATCAATTCCAGAGAACATCTGTGCTCTGGCTGTGGATACTGTCCTATGTCCTGGCATTCACCGAGTTGTGTCTAGAGGATAAGCAGAACCCGCCCCCTGATGATTCTGTTAGCCTCCTATCAATAACCATTGTAGCCTATCCAATGAACTTCTGTTTACTCAAAGCAGATGTCCTACTACTCCAACCCCTTGGATTAGAGAACCACAAACTAGACCCACTTATAGAAATCATAAAAATAATGATGAAGAATATTTCTAAATAGATATAAGACTTTTTCATTTAATTCTCAAAAGGAATTATAAACACAATCTCTCCTGTTCTTTACAGTAACTCTGTCTAATTAAGAATTGAAATGATAAAGGTGAAATGCTGACCATGGTTTTACAATGAAATTACATTAATACTGAACAACATGTAGCCTGTGAGTTTCTGTACCTGAGATGACTGGCCAACTTTAAAATGTCACACACTGTCTCTTTGAAAGGTTTTCCTCTTTTTGGAACAACCTCGGAGAGGGGCTCTGTGTGCTCTGTGGGACACGGTATTGAGGAACAATGACCAGCGGTGAGGATAAGGGTGAAAATGAGGTCTGCTGAGCAGGGTAGGGGCAGCCCCGAGCACTAAAGAAAATATAAAATATAAATACGTGTGTGTGTGTGTGTGTGTGTGTGTGTATCTCAGACATAATACATACACACACACACACACACACACACACACACACACAAAGTGAGGTGCTCTTTGTCTTTCTCTTTCTTTCCTTCCCAGTCAGGATCTGAGTTACCAACTTAAGAGGTACTTTTGACTCCAGAAAACCAAGAGGAGCCATTGCAGGCTCCAAGGGAGTAATAGGGCAGAAAGTCAAAATTATACTGGGGCACCAAGAAGTTCAATGATTTCCTTTTTGCTTTGGAGATTTGGCTTTGCTTCTAGGCTTAAGGGGTGAGTGATAAATTGTCTAATTTTTCAGGAGAAAGCTTCCCAAGGGACTAACAGTAAAGTCTCTCAGGACCTAATCACGGTCATAAGCGGCTGGAGGTATAGAGGGCATATCAACTTCACCACTATTAACATTTTGGGTGAAATAATTCTCTGCTATGGGGTGCTGTCCCCTGCATGATAGGATGTATGGCAGCCTCATTGGCCTCTACACACCAGATGCTAGTAACATATCCCCCCACAGTTGGGACAAATACAAATGCCTCTGGGCACTGCCTAACATCCCCTGAGAGGCAAAACCATTCCCACTTGAGAACCACCAGTAGAGAGCTATAACCCAGAGAAGGCGTACACCTAACATAAGGAAGCCTGACCGCCATTCTCTGTCTTGACCCTTCTTACTGCTTTCAGTGGTGATCAATTCTCTCGCTCACTTTGCTTTACAATAAAGAGGCAGTGGGTAGTCGCCATCACTTCTGAGAGATGACCTCATCTGTGGGTGTCCATTTTTAAAGTTACTGACTGATCCACTGGGCTCCTCTCATAGAAGAGGTCTTTGCTTATGGGGGAGAGGAGGGAAAGGAGAAGTGTGTTCATTGAAAGACCCTCCTATTCTAAGAGTAAAATGGTCCATATTTGAAAGGGAAAGTCAGGAACACGGGTATGGGCACTGCTGAGGCAGCTGGAACCAACTAGAAGGTGATGTGCAGGGAGATGGCAGACTGCCTCTCGACTGGAAGGTAAACAGAAGCAAAGATTAAAGGCAGAACATTTGCCAAAAGCAGGCCCCATGGATTGCATTCCTTAAAAGGACAATCTCCACTGAAAAATATTCTTCCCATCCCATAGGGAAAGTGTTCGTTTTAATCAATTGACATCTGAATTGTGCAAAGACCAAGCTGATAGAAAAATGTGACTTATGCCTTGAGAATAAATTCAGTCTCCTTTCACATGTTCTCCACAACATGCCCTTCCCCCACCCACCGTATCCCTCCTCTTGGGTCTGTCCCACATGGTGTCTTACAATTGGGCCTTGGAAAGTGGAGAGTTACAGCCAAGAGCAGCAAGAAAAATGCCATGAAACTGGCAGTGTTCGCTGTGGAAGGAGCCAGAGCATCTGCTTTCGAGCAGGGCTATGAAACAGAGCCACAGGGGGAAGAAAGGCTATTAGGCCACGAGCAGCCAAGGGGGAAAAGACACAGGAACCCAGATTAAAAGTCTGAAAAGACTTGGAACCCTCAGTAAAGGATCAGTGGAAAGGGTAGTTAAGCCAGGGTTGGCATATGGAACCACTTGAAGGGTGCTGGTAGTCAACCCCATAAAATCCTACACAGAGCCCGGGGTAAGAATGGTTAGAAACGGGTAAAGCAGAGGTCCCGAAGCACCCGCCCAGGAGCTGCGGCAAGAATGAACAGAGGCGGCCAGAGTTCGCAGAGCAGACAGATCTGTTATAAACCCCGACATTGCATGCAGTGGATCCTGCATAAATTGCCACAGAGGCCAATTTAGAGAGGATGTCGAGCTTTTTCTTCACACCCAACCATTTTCTGAAACGTCCTCGGGATCCTTCAAGAGGTCCATTTCAGAGGTCTGCTCTGTTTTCCGGACGAGCTTCCTTTTCGGACTCAGTATTTCTCCCCAGTCCTGAAGTACTTTCAATCCAACACCTACCTCATGCTGAAAGTAACTTTGCCTGGTTCTGCATTGGTTTTCACAGGCCACAGGCATGTTTCTTTCCCCTTCTGTGTCAGTGAAAGGAGAGTATCCCAGGTCCAGTACCTGCAAAACAAAAGGAGTTATTATCGGTTCCACCTGCTTTCTACCTGTTGCTGGTCAAGTCACTGTTACTGACCAGTAGTTAGAGTACAGATTGGCTCAGGTTCTCTAAATTCTGATTCCTGGTGACTGTCACTCTGTTATCCTCAGTGGCTGATTCTCTGATGCTATCAATTAATCGAGTAGAAGAAAATCTCTGATTGCTAATTTGTAGGACTACAAGTCTTCTCCCTGCCTCCACCGTCACTTACGACGCCTTGCTTATAAATGAACTCGACATCCCAATCCAATAAAATGCAACACGTTTTTTTTTTAATTTAATTTCTTTATTTGACAGAAAGAGCAAGAGAGCACAAGCAAGGGGAACGGTAGAGGGAGAGGGAGAAGCAGGCTCCCTGCCGAGCAGGAAGCCCGACACAGGGCTCTATCCCAGGACCCCGGGATCACGATCTGAGCCAAAGGCAGAAGCTTAATCTGAGCCACCCAGGTGCCCAAAAATGCAGTAAATAGTTATTGGCTCTCAGAATTGTGTCTCAGGGTCTCGTGACTCCTTTGTCCCACCTGGTTGTTTGATGGGGGTGTGGAGTGGCCTATTTCGAAGTGAATGCAGAAAGATGGCAGTGGCGATGGAAACAGGTACTGAGGTCTTCTGGGAGGTGGTACTCATGAAAAGGAGGATGGCTGCCCTCTATTCTAGTCGTGTACAGTAATGCCCTCCTAGGTGTGTTCAAGTAATTTCTGTTTCAAGTGACAAAAGCTAGCTATGCCTTGAAGGGAAGGGAGAGGAAGTCTTTTCAGCCCTTTGGTGGTATGTTTTTTATTGCTTTCTACTAGTGAAAGGAGGCTAGACTGAGGCCACTATTCAGCTATTGTTTTCAAGCAGAACTTTCTGTGACCCATATTTTAAATATGGTGCCACCTTTGATATGTTCAATAACCTGAGGAGGCAGGCATGACCATCCTTGCCACCGTTTCAGAGGCCTCAGCTCCAGATCCTTTTCCTTTGCTTATAGCATCTGATTTCCCTCAGAGTCTAGCTGTCTCTTAGAGAACTCTCTTGAACAGACTCTACCTCACCCCTAGCCAAGGCTGAGACATACAGCCCAAGCTACATGGACTCCTTCTCCAGGGCTTGCATTTGAATGAAGTTCTGTGAGGATAGGGAAAACATCTGGAGCTTGTTCCTACACTAGTTGTGGCCTGTGGAGGCTCTCAATCAAGTCCTGCTCTCTGCTCCTCAAGGACTGATTTGATGCTGGTCAGTTTTTGAGAGTAGTTCTTCGACCCAAACTTCAACTCTTTGAGACACGTGATTATCTTCCAATAAGTCAATTTCTCGAGATGGATGCAAGGTCCAAGCCCAGTTTATCTCTTCCCAGTATGCTACAACAGTCCCCTTTCTTTTAGAAAATAAAAATTGGTCATCAAAATTATTTAGTGTTTTTGCAAATGGCTTAATTGCTTGGAAAATCTGGTTGTAATCTAGCTCATAGTCGTAGAGTTTGTTTCAGAAATGTTTAAATCTGCAACCACTCTGTCAACTCCCTGATTACTAACTCTTTTCAAGCCCAGGGGTGAGCTCCTTCTCCCTGATGTGGACTTCTTATACTTCTATTCTAACAGACAAAGTAAGAGGTAACTTAAAGTATGATTTATTTCAAAACTTCATAATATTGGGGCACCTGGGTGGCTCAGTCGATTAAGTGTCTGCCTTTGGCTCGGATCATAACCTCGGGGTCCTGGGATCGAGCCCCACATCAGGCTCCCTCTCCCTATGCCTCCCCATGGTTCGTGCTCTCTCTCTTTCTCTCTAATAAATAAATAATATCTTTTATTAAAAAGTACATAATATCACTGATAGACCTAAATAATTGAAAAATAACAACCACTCATTATTTCAGCGAAGCTAAAAGAATATATCACACTATAATTCACTAAAAAGAAAAAATATGTACTTTGAATTTCTCTAGTAATGTTTGAATTATGGGAAAAGAAGGTATGAATACTATTTAAATCTTTTTCAGGAAAGTTTGAAACTTTCCTTTAACTTAAGCAGATACTGAGTGGATATGTGAGACTATGGATAAACCATTCATTTCTTGTTCATAAAAATTGGTACATAGGCCACACCATTTCCTTTTTCAATTTCAAGCATTCATTAAAGATAGTCACAAATATAAGATATTTTTTTAAAATTCAGAAGCAGAGAAGTTCTAATATCTCATTCTCCTCATACTTCATAAGCCACTCGATCTCAGATTTTCCTTGTCTCTGACCGTGAACGGCAAGGCCTAAAATCAAGGGCAAAATCTCAATTGAACAGAACTTTTTTTTTTTTTTTTTAAGGAATTTATTTATTTGAGAGAGAAAGAGAAAGAGATAGAGCACAGGCAGGGAGAAGGGGCAGATGCGGAGGGAGAAGCAGGCTCCCCGCTGAGAAGGGAGTCCTCCATGGGACTTCATCCCAGGACTCTGAGATCATGACTTGAGACAAAGGCAGACATTTAACCAACTGAGGGACCCAGACGTCCCTGAACAGATCTTTGAGAAAGTGTGTTTAGGACTTCTTATTGCTATTTAGTACTTCACTTTTGGGCAATATTTTCAGGCAATATTTGTTTTTCCTCCCTGAAAATTAACACTTAATCATGAGTTGCCTTGGGGGGAATTCCACAAAGAGTAGCCATTTTGTGGCAACTTGCTATTGTCCTCAATTTTCTTTTTTTTAATTGTTTTTTTCTACTCCTTTCTGAGAAAAAATGTGCTACCATGTGTACAAAAACTAGGGATGATGATCTTACTTCTAATAAAACAAATAATGCACATTGAACACTTGCACTCATTATCATGTTTGATCTTGAAGATACAAACTGTAAAAAGCAGGCAAAGTGACTGGGAGTAATTCCCAGTTTATACATGAAAAGCTGAGGTTAAAAATTAAATGATTTGTGCCAGGTCACATACATAATGGGAGAGTCAGACCTCAAACTCACCTTGATTTTGATGCCGAGATTCCTTCAACTACATTGGAGGTTGGCAAGCATTTTCTGGAAAGGGCCAGATAGTAAATATTTTAGACCTTGAGGCCCATAAGCTCTGTCAAAGATACTCAACTCTGGCCTGTTAGCAAGAAAGTGGGCATAAAGGACTCCTGGGTGGCTCAGTGGGTTAAAGCCTCTGCCTTCAGCTCAGGTCATGATCCCAGGGTCCTGGGATCGAGCCCTGCATTGGGCTTTCTGCTCAGCGGGGAGTCTGCTTCCGCTTCTCTGTCTCTCTGCCTGCCTCTCTGCCTACTTGTGATCTCTGTCAAATAAATAAAATATTTTAAAAAAGAAAGAAAGTAAGTGGGCATAAACAATATATAAATTAGTGGGTGTGTGTATGGCTATGTTCCAATAAAGCTTTATTTACCAAAACAGGTAGGTGCAGGCTATCATTGACCAACTCCTAAACTGTATCCTAACTGCATTTAAAGATTTTTTTTTTTTTTAATTTGACAGACAGAGATCACAAGTAGGCAGAGAGGCAGGCAGAGGGAGAGGAGGAAGCAGGCTCCCCGCTGAGCAGAGAGCCCAATGCGGGGCTCGATCCCAGGACCCTGGGATCTGACCTGAGCCATAGGCAGAGGCTTTAACCCACTGAGCCACCCAGGGGCCCCCTAACTGCATTTAAATAGAAATTTAATACTCCTCCCTAATTGCTTATGGGGCATATGTGTTGGATACTTTTATCCTAAATGAAATGTCTCTGTCCTCTTGAACGACCAGGCACAGGAGTAGAGGAAGTGAGAAACAGAGAAAGTGGTGAGGGGCCTCATGGGAAGCAGCTGCTCTCTGGGCTTCCTGAGGAACCACCACTGTAACTGGACTGGGAGGACTAACGGTGATCATAGCTCCCTCCCTTGGAAAAACACACTGAAACTTACACACCTCCAAACACCGTACTTGAATTCTATGACTTCGTGAATGTCAAGCCCAATCAAGTGTATTCTAGATGTCAGTGGGCTCTGATGAAGAGTTCTGAGTTAGATTTGAAGTGTTTGTTAGTGTTGCTATTGTTGAGTTGTGGTTCTACTTTAGAGAATAGTTTTCATGAAAAATAAATTATTTGGCATGAATCTGTTTCAAACATCTATTCCCATGATATGCAGTGTGGGATGGGGGGAAGAGATGATCTTTGTTAACAAATGTGTAGGCTATAGATCTTGACAACTCTGTATCCAAAGTTCCTCATACTTACAGTGATTTTTCTTCCTGTCTGTGATTGTGACTAAAAATAATTCTCTGTGGCCATGTGTACACACCCCGCATTGTATGCCTGGCAAGGATTTCCTTTGGCTTGTGCTGAGACCATTAATTATAGATAATAATAGCATGGGTGATAGTGAGGAAGACAATAACGTGGTTGTTAAGTGCAAGGACTCTTGAGATGGAGTGAGTTCAAATCTCAGCTCTCTTGCTACCCTTTGAATGTGGGCAAGTCAGGGAAGCACATCCTCTGTCAGGCACCTGTCTGTTAAGTGAGGACGACAGTTGCTGTCTCGTATTTAGTGTTTACTGCTACCAGGTTCTGTGCTAAGCACTTTAAAAATTATCGCCTACAATCATCACAACTACCTTATACAACACAACTACCTTATACCACCGTACAGTTGATGAAACTAAGGCACAGAGCTGCACCCGTTACTGCCCAAGATCATAAAACAGCCATCCAAGGAGCGAGAAAGTCTAGAACCAGGTCTCTGCTCTTAATGACTGTGCTTCAGTAACCTTCTGACTTCCTATTTTGTCATAAAGATTCCTTAGCTAAGGTACCTAAATACCCACCACTGTGCCTGATACAAATGAAGATAGACCATCTGTGTGGAGACATTGGCCGTCTGCGTCTGACTCCGCCCAGCGCTTGAGTTCAGAATCATGCATTCACGTTACCGAGTTTCAGATTCGCCTGGCAGCTGCCGAAGTTTTCCAGGACACATGCCTAGTCTGTATCATTTAAAGACTAAAATACTCAGGGGCATTTTAGCATAAAAACATGATTTCAAAGGATCCAAAAAAACAACACCAAGAAACACACATAACAACTAAAGGAGGCTCCCAAGGGAGAGTCCCCTTTCTGGTCACTGGAGCGATGGCTCGCTTTGGATAGAATTGTTTTTGCAGTTTGCTGATTGCCAGAAAGCAGCTAGCCCTATCATGAAAAGGAGACACAAGAGGCATTTTAGGAGACTCACGCTAACCATGAAGCCTATTCATTTCCCTGCCCAGCGAGTCGTTATGCTCAGTTTTGTTTTTTTTTTTTTAAGGTGGGCAGAGAGCCTATGGCAGAGTACTAACACTATGGGAATTAAAATAAATGAGCATATTTACCCCTGATTATTGGTTTAAAAGTGGTCTAGTGTGGATTTTGTTTCTTTGGTCTGTTTTTGAGTAATTCTGCATTTCAAATATTAGCTCTTGCTACTAACCTGACAAATAATAGCTGACAAAACAAAACAAAACAAAAAAATTTTAAAAACAAAACAAAAAAGGAGGCCAGTGTTCTAAGTATACAGAAAAATTATCAGATTTATCCTCTTCGGTATTCCACACGGTATAATTCCTAATACAGCTTTATTATTTCCTAGTCCCTCAGAATATGTTGTAAATCTAAAATGCTGTGAAAACTGGTTTTATTTAAGTCCCAGCCGTGATTCAACTTCTTACACATGAATGCTGTTTTCTGGCAACGAAAACAACACAAGAAAAGAAAGCCAGATTCTGGGAGGCACAGACACAGGGCAAAAAGTTTTGGTGGATTGTACAGAGGTAGACCATAAAAACTGAAAAACTACAGACTGCCAAAGAAATTTCTTAGAAAGTTCTTTTCAGCCACAGAGCACTGAATGAGTGAACCAATTCCAATTGATCTTTTTTATCTCAGCCTAAATATCCATTACCACCCCTCAATCAAGGTGGGGTCCCTGGTGTGCCTTCCCACCCTGTTCTTGTTCTTCACATATTCATCACAGTTTACAACCACGTATTAATCAGAGTAATCATTTGTTGATTATCTTTCCTTCCAGACCAGTTGGTAATACATGACCCATGAGTGAAATCGGGCAGATCATCCTATCTTTGCACAAACTGCAAAAATCATGGTCATTACATAAGTAATTCAAGAAAATCAAAAGAAAGAGTAATGTTTTGTGACACATGGAAATGGTATAGAATTCAAACTTCAGAGTCCGGAAATGGAATTTTATTAGAATGCAACTACATTTATTCACTTCTGTGTTGTCTACAACTCCCTTTGTGCCACCATTAACACAGCCAAGAGGGTGTGACAGAGACTGTCAGGGCTGCAGAGGTGAAAACATTTGCCGTTCGGCTCTTTACCAGAAAAGTTTGCCAACCTCTAGTCTAGATCCTAAATTCTATGAGACTAGGAATCTGTCTTGCTTAACACTACCTCTTCAGATCTTAGCAAAGAGCAGGTAACAAAGAACCCACTCAGTGAATTTGTCAAGCAGGTGAGCACATGAGCCGTAATTAAAGGAATAAATCACATAGGTTCCTCGTTTGGGGCTGTCACCAAAATTAAATGTGAGGTTCCTCAAACAGGGTCTAACCCCTTAGGTTTCTTGTCTAAATCTCGGGAGGGCAAGAGGACCAGGAGACTCTTTTGTTTGGGAAGGGAGAATCAGGAGGAGGAAACAACTCCCCAGGTCATAGCCATAGCTGCAGCCATGGCGTGCCTCTCCCCACCCAGAATAACAGCACTAGTTACACTCTTCCAGTTACTGTCAAATGGCACCTAACACTGCCCCCATCCTCACTTCCTGGATGAGTTTCCAAGCCGAATGGAAAAGGAGCCTGTGTGGGAGAGGTGGAGAGTATGAGGGTGGGGTGGGCTGGGGAGAACGTGTGCCGATAAAGCGTTTTAGGAAATTTTATAGAACTTGCATCTTAGATCCAGGGCTCCATGGTTTCCTAAATTTGTGAGAGTGTTGGGGGAGGGAGGAGCAATAAGCAATTTTAAAAATCATGTTTGGCAGAATGTCTTCCTCAGGCTTCTTGGAGTTAGAGACAATTATAAAGTGAATGAGGGTTTAAGGGACTCCTGGTTGGCTCAGTCGGTTGAGCATCTGCCTTCAGCTCAGGTTATGATCCTAGGACCCTGGAACCGAGCCCCACATTGGGGTTCCCCGCTCAGCGGGGAGTCTGCTTCTCCCTCTCCCACTCTCCTTGCTTGTGTTCCCTTTCTCGCTTTCTCTCTGTCAAATAAATAAATAAATAAAATCTTTTTTTTTAAAAATCTCTGAACATGAATTATATACATATGTCTTCATTTGGGGGGGGGGTGGAGAATGAAGATTTAAGTGTAAAAAGGCCGCAGGTACAAAATTACCAAGAATGGCTTTTACTCAGCAGTCTATGATACTACTTCCCTTGGATTGAGCTCTGATTCTTACTAGTTATTCAATCAGGAATAGTGCTCCCAAGAATTTTTGGCAGTTCTTTTGTTGTAGAGAAATTGTAACTAAAGATGACAAAGTAGAAACTGATTCTTCCTTCTGAAACTGAACTCCTCCTTTACATTTGACTCTATCCATAACTTTGGTTTCTCTGTAGAAATGAATTCTTACATCTTATCTAACTCAAAAAGTTTAGGGAAGAGGGTGCTTGGGTGGTTCATTTGGTTGGGCGACTGCCTTCAGCTCAGGACGTGATCCCAGAGTCCCAGGACTGAGTCCTGCATCAGGCTCCCAGCTCTGTAGGGAATCTGTTTCTCGCTCTGACCTTCTCCCCTCTCATGTTCTCTCTCACTCTCTCTCTCAAATAAATAAATAACATTTTCAGAAAAAAAAAAAAAAAAAAGTTTAGGGTAGCAACTGGAATTCCTTTACTCTTTTTTTGTTGTTGTTGTTGTTCTCACAAGACCTATTATAGGAATCAGATTTTCTGTTAATTTAATAAATTTAAGTCATCTTAACACTTATGTGAAGACATCTTAATCAAAGACTGATTTTTAAGAAAAATAAATATAAACAAGTTAATTTATTTTTAAAGTAGGCTCCATGCCCAGGGCAGAGTCCAGTGCAAGGCTCGAACTCATGACCCTGAAATGGAGACCTGAGCCGAGGTCAAGGGTGGGGCACTTAACCGACTGAGTCACCCAGGTGCCCCAAACAAGTTAATTTTCTGAAGTCAATTAATCCATCTTAAGTGTCAGGTATTTCTGTTTGTGTATAGCACATTCATACCTCTTTTTAAGTAATTCATTAGCCTACACCCAACCAATAAGGCTTTTTCAAACTGCAAAAGAAGATCCATAAGTGCGTCTTGTGAAAGACGTATATTTAATCATAACTGAAATTTAGAATATTTGCATAATAGTAGCTAAGCAAATGAGCTCTTACTCTGAAATATTCTTAAGATTATGAAGCACAAAAGCAAAGGTATCCTTCAAGCCTTGAAATAAGTGAAATACACTTTGGTAGCATGAGTACCATGAGTCTGGCAAACTGGACTTCACTTGTCCTTATGAAAGACAAACTGTGGTTTAGAGAGAATAAGCAACCTGCCCAAGGTCACAAGCTGTTAGATGGTCAAGCTAAGGTAAAATACACAGCTCTCTAATGCCAAAGCTTACTCTATCACTACATCATTATGCCTCTGGTTAGTATCATTTATCTCAAATCAACTGTGAGTAGAAACTCTCCTCTGATTGTATTTGAATAGCTATTAAGACATAGGTGACAAAATGATCTGAAATTGATTTTGGAAATATACATAGAATAATGTACATGAGGCACAAATTTTGGAGGAAAGCATGAAAGTCTAGATAAGAGCACAGACTTGGGAGAAGGTAGAACCGAGCTCATTTCAAGCCATGTCAGTTCTTATATCAATCATAGTAATCTAACAAGAGTAAAGACATGCCAGACTAAAATTTTAGAGAAGATGAACCTTATTGGCTTACTTCAGAGCAAGCTTGATATTTGAGGCTGCTTTCTCCATGTGGGTATTAGAAAGTCCAAGGTGGCCTTGGTTCATAAAACTGGTTTCGGTTCAGAACCCACCACGGTTAGGAATCTACCACTCCCTTTGAACCCAAATGCTGAACATTTTCAATACAAGGATCAATCAGAAGTAAACTAGCCCTCTGACTGCCTACAGCAAGGTTTTAAGAGATGGAAAATGCTAAATCCTTAAACTGGATTAAGGCAATCCCAGACTGTGCCTCTCAGTGACTAATAAGAATAAATGAAAATTCTTTCTGGAGAAATGTAAGATCATATTGGTCCAAAATAGCTTCTACGAATAATTTTTCAAATACAACATTCAGCACACAATAAAAAATAACTAATCTTATGAGAAAACAAAACAAGGCAAGCAAGAATCAATAAAACAATAAGCAGGAAAGGACCAAAAATAATTTCTGATACTGAATTATCAGACAGGGGCCATAAAACAGCTTTTTTTTTTTTAATAAAATAAGGGTTCAAATGGAAAATTTTGGCAGATAGCTAGAAAGTGTAGTGTCATAAAAAATTTTAAAGAATCATAAATAGAAATTAACTGAATAAATGGGATTTACAAAAGATAAGAAACAGCTGAAAGAGAGAATTGATGAAATGGAATATGAATCAGAAGACATTATCCGGAATAAAGCATGGAAAGTCAAAAGAAAGGATAATACAGAAGAGGGAATATAGACAAAGAATGCTATAAAAGACATATTTTAGTTAGAGTCTTATAGAGAATGAAATAAAACATTTAATGCATGTTTAAATGGGAAACCAAAAAGAAATAAGATGGAGAATGTGGGGGAGAAAATGATAATTTAAAAAGTACTGGTTGAGACTTTTTCAGGATGAATGAAAGGAAAAAAAAAAAAAAAAAAAACAGCACCTTCCAGAAGTCCAACAAATCCCAAGTAGAGAAAACAAGAAGAAATCCGAGCTTAAATACACACAAAGTTAAGGAAAGAAAGAAAGTTTAAAAAAAAAATGAAGAAAGGAAAAAAAAAAGACAAGAGAAAGCGTAAAAAACAAAACAAAACAAAGCAAAAGAAGAAATAAAGGAGGAAGGAAGTCGAGGAAGACAAAGAGAACATTTCTAAAAGCAGCCAGAGAGAAAGGACAGATTGAGAGTTGATTTCGAACAGCCTAAGGAAGTCAAAGATGAGAAATATATTCAAAGGAAAGACAATATGAAGGAAAATAAGTGTCAACCTAGAATTCTATAGCCTTTATGAAGAGAGGTAGAAACCCAAAATAAACAAGTGAGACTACATCAAACTAAAATACTTCTACACAACGAAAGAAACAATCAACAAAATGAAAAGGCAATCTACTAAATCAGAGATTTGCAAATCATATATCTGATTAGGGGTTAATGTCCAAAATATATAAAGAATGAATAGAACTCAATAGCAAAAGGCTAACAACCCAATTAAAAATAAATAAATAAATAAATAAATGGGCAGAGGAACCAAATTAACTTTTCCAGGGAAAGCAAATCAAAACCACAATGAGATATCACCCCACATGTGTTAGACTGGCTATCATCAAAAAGACAAGTGGTAGGTAGGGGAGCCTGGCTGGCTCAATAAGTAAAGCATGAGATTTTTGATCTCGGGGTCATGAGTTTAAGTCCCACACTGGGCTAAAGCTTACTCAAAAAAAAAAAAAAAACAAACTTGATAGTAAGTATTGCTGAGGATGTAGAGAAAAACAAACTCTAGGGCACTGTTGGTGGGAATGAATTTAATACAACCACTATAGAAAATAGTATGGCCACAGTTCCTCGAAAATTAAACATAGAACTATCATATAATCAGCAATCTCACTTCTGGGTATATATCCAAAGAAACTGAAATCAGGATCTTAGAAAAATATCTGTACTCCCATTGCAACAGCAGTCACACTAGCCAAGGTATGGAAACTCAAGTGACCATCAGTGGGTGAATAGAAAAGGTGATGTAGTATATACATACAAGGGAATATTATTCAGCCACGGGGAGAAGGAAATTCTAGTCTATAACAACTTGGATGGAACTTGAGGGAATTATGCTAAATGAGTCAGAGAAAGAAATATAATGTCACTTATATGTGGAATCTAAAAGAGATAAACTTAGAAGAACAGAGAGTAAAGTAATGGTTAACAGAGTTGGGAGTGGGAAAAATGGGGAGATATTGGTCAAAGGGTACAAACTTCCAGTTTTAGGACTAATAAGTTTGGGGCTCTAATGGTCAACATGGTGATTATAGTTGTAATATTGTATAGCTAATAATACTTGACTGTTGCTAAAAGAGTAATCTTAAATGCTTTCATCACAAGAATGAAATAGTTAACTATGTGAAAGGATGGAGATGACAGCTAATACTATGGTGAAAGTTACCTGGCAATTTAAAATGTTTCAAACACATTGTATTACCCCCCCCCACCCCGCCTCTTTTTTTTAAGGAAGCTCTATGCGCAACATGGAACTTAAACTCCCAGCGCTGAGATCAAGAGTCACATGCTCTACCACCTGAGCCAGCCAGGTGTGCCCCGTATACCTTAAGCTTACATGATGTTATGTGTCAATTGTATCTCAATAAAGCTGGGGAGAAAAAAAAGAACAGAGATCATACAAGTTTTTTGACCCAAACAAAATAAAAACCCAGATACATTTTGCCTGCAGTAGACCTATTATAAAAAGAAATTCTAGGGGCATCTGGATGGCTCAGTGGATTAAGGCTCTGCCTTCAGCTCAGGTCATGATCCCAGGGTCCTGGGATCCAGCCCCGCATTGGGCTCTCTGCTCAGCAGGGGAACTACTTCCTCCTCCCCCTCTGCCTGCTTCTCTGCCTACCTGTGATCTCTTTGTCAAATAAATAAATAAAATCTTTTAAAAAAATTCTTAAGATGCTATCTAGGCAGAAGGAAAATAGAAATGAATAAAAAAGCAATTAAACTAGTAAATATGTGGGTAAATCTAAATGAATATTCATTATATAAAACAACAATAATTTCTATGGGTTTCTATGTACGAATGTGTTCATGTATCATGTGTGTGCATATATTCTCTATCTCTCTGCATCTCTACCTAGACCTACGTGCCATAGATACAGATAGAGATAGAGAGAATATTAAATTCAAAAGCAACAGCTTACAATAACCTTAAAGAAATGTTATAAGGCATTTGCTTTATTTTGGGAGGAGGTAAGTCAAGGATGATGTTTCATTTGCAGAGAAACCACTTGTAAGGTGATAAAATGATTATATAGTACACCTGAAAACTAATGCAACATTGTGTGTCAACTATACTCAAATAAATAAATAAATAAATTCTATAAATTATCAACTGATAGAGAAAAATCGAAAGACAATATCCATAATTTAAGAGTGTTACTAGCCAGAATAGATTAATTGCATAACAAACCACCTCAAAATCTCAGTACTGGTTTAACTCTAATGATATAATCCAGTAGGATTAATGAGGTTGGGACCGAGGATGCTCCTTATACTCACTGAAGGAGCCAGATTATTTCATGTAGCTATGCTATCTTCAGTTCTGGCCTCCTAAATCACCACAGAAACAGGAAAAAGAATGGATAATGGAGCATAGGGGTTTTTTACGAATCACCTTTGGAGGTAATGTATATCCCTCATACTTATATCCCATTAGCCAGAACTCAGTCCTGAGGCTTCCGTCTACAAGGAGGTTGGGAAATGTAGTTTAGCTGTGGGTCTGGAAAAAAGGGGAAACTATTTTGGTAAGTACATGGCAGTGCCTTTGTTGCCAAAGAATGGGTAAGGAAATGGGAGAGTATAAGAAAAACTCATCAACTGAATTGAAATACTTTAAGCCAATTTTGAAAACATAATCACCACTTGTTAAAATTGTGTTTTTACCATTGTTCCTGGAAACAGGTGAGACAAAAGTTGATCATACTGGTTTCGTATTGTTACTTTGTAAGTAACAATGTTATCTTTGTAAAATAAAAATGTATGTAAATATGTAACAGTGTCATCATCTGAACACCAAGATTCTGGTCTGACACCCACTTACTATTTAACCTTGAGGGAATCCTTTTATTTTTTTTTTTTTTCCTGAACGTGTTTTACCATCTGTAAAAAGGCCAGGATAATTCTTGTACTTTCTACTACCAGGCTCAGGTGAGATTTACAAAGTGGAAGCGTCTTAAGACGTGGAAGGGCTATTGAAATGCACATTATCACCACATCTCAATCTGATTCAGAGACACAAGCTTTTGAATTGTCCTATGGAGACTCATCACGGTATGTAGATTTGGAAAAGATTTTAAAGATTATCTAGAGCAACTGTATCACTTTACAGACAGAAAAATTAAGATCTACAGAGATAAAAAGAGTGACCTAAGACCACACTGTTGGTCAATGACAGAACCAAATCTTGAAGGTGGGGGGTGGGGCTTCAGGTTTCAGAGGTTTCCAGGGGAGAAGTGCCATGCTTGTACCAAAGGACTCACTGAAAAAGGTGTTCAAAATAAAGTTCCAAAATCATTCCCCTCAGATTTTGATTTAATAAATCTGAAAGGGGGCCAGTAAAGTTGTAAATTTTTCTAAAATAAATTAATTACCATCACAGCATAAATTAGGGGTTCAAAAGGAAGTGAATTGCAGGTTGTTTTAGCTGCCTTGAAAAGTCGGAAAATGGAGGGATGCCTGGGTGACTCAGTCAGTTAAGCCGCTGCCTTCAGCTCAGGTCATGATCTCAGGGTCCTGGGATGGAGCCCTATATTGAGCTCCCTGCTGAGCAAGGAGTCTGCTTCTCCTTCTACCTCTGCCCCTCCCCCTGCTTGTGCTCTCTCTCTCTCAAATAAATAAATAAAACCTTAAAAAAAAAAAAGATGAAAATAAGGGTATGACTCAAAAATTCTTATTTTAAAAGACAACTCCGGGGGCACCTGGGTGGCTCACTGGGTTAAATGTCTGCCTTTGGCTCAGGTCATGATCCCGGGGTCCTGGGATCGAGCCTCGCATCGGGCTCTCTGCTCAGTGGGAAGCCTGCTCCCCCCCACCCCTCTCTCTCTGCCTGCCTGTCTGCCTGCTTGTGATCTCTGTTAAATAAATAAAATCTTTTTAAAAAAATAAGAAAAAAAGACAACTCCTTGTACTTCTGAGAGAAGCAGCAGGCCAGCCCTCTACCCATCTTTCACTGAACAGCTTAATGACAGTCAGCACGTATTTAGCCAATTGACAGATTATGTGTGAAATCTGTAATTAGACAGCTAATCTTTTTTTTAAAATATGTTATATTTCTGACTGCTAATATGTACATTTTCAAGACTCTGGATGCTAGGTAATATCTGAACATATTTGAGTCTTTTAACTTTTTTCCCTAGAAAGAGCACTTTACCTAGAATGGTAATATAGCAGAAAATGAGTATGTTTGCTACTTTATGGAAAATAAATAACACTGTAGTGATTGAGACGTATAAAAAGAGAAAAAGCAATTGTAATAATAGTATATACATATGCAAGTTATACATCCTCTGGGTTTCTCAACTAGACTGAGTTTATGCAGTTAGCCATTGAGTCATGGCCAGGGGCTGAATGCCTAACTTTTGTGAGTGAATGAACTTGTCTCACCCCAGGGGAGAATAACGAGACCTGGACTTTTCTGTACTTGTCTTGGGCAGTTAGGGAGAACAAAGGGAGATGATTAAGGAAGTCAGAAGGGCTTTCTCTAGAGGGGAAGTAAATGTTTTGAAGGTGGGTTTCCTGGTGGGGGGTGGGGGGTGTTCAGAGTTAAACAATCTTACCTTGGATGGGGTGTGTTGGTATTTGCTCCACTCAGGCGGTGTGGTGACCAAAACCAGCAGCCACAATTCTCACACTGGCATCACTTTGCTATTTTTTTCCTGAACACCTGAGCAGAGATGATTTGGACCTTTTTTCTTTGACTTTTCTTTTCCTTTTTCCCTTTCCTTTCCTTTTCTTCCTTCCTCCCTCCCCCCCCCCCCCTTCAGTATCTCTCCCACCCTCCCTCCCTCCCTTCCTCTCTTCCTTCCTTTCTGAGAGTGGAAGTAATTGTAAAAACTTAATTCAGGGGTCCTCTTCCTAAAGAAGGCCATGAGAAAGAGCAGATGTCGCTTCCTCCCCTGGAACAACCTTGACTTTTCCTTCTGCCCAGGTTTGCAGCCCCTAGCCTGCAGTTGCTTGGCCAGCATTCTGCCCACTCCCTTTTAAGGAAGTAGAGACAGTTTCTGTGGGTTCTGGTGTTGAGACTGGTGATCCCACAGCAGGAGCTCAGATTTCAGAGGGCTGCCACAGCCCTTTACTATCTGATTTCAGATGGGCTTTCTCTCTGGGCTAGATCTCTGTGGAACTGGCCTTGAAGCCTCTCTTTAATTTTACTCTACCCTTGGATTTGCCCTGCGACGTTTAGGAGAAGAGAAACAAGATTTGTAATGGCGTTTACAACTCCAGACCCCAGAGATTTGAACTGTGACTTCTAGAGGGGGGAAAGGAAACCCTAGCAAGACTCCTGAGACTGGACCAGACTTATGTTAACCCAGACCACCAGGGTTCAAATCCTGCTTCTGCCATTTATGAGCTGTGAGGCCTCAGGCAAGTTACTCCAGCTCTGGGCTCATTTACCTGGGGATATAATGTACCTTTTTGCACTGTTGTTTTAGGAGTGCGTGAGGTAATGCCTGGAAAGTGCTACTTAGATCAGAGCCTGGCACCTAGTATGAACTACGGTGGGAGGAGCACTCCCCACCTTTGCAAATATTTTTGTTCTCTCAGAAGGGATGGGAATTGAGTTGTGGATTTCAAGAGGCCATTGCAACTTTGGTGTGAGAAACCTCAGTTAATACCAGAGTGAATGGAAGAATGAACTAACTTCTTCAATTGTCTTTTCAGTAAGGCTCAGCGACTTCCATAGAATACAAGGAGCATTGGAAAAGACCCCCCTCACCTGTATTTCCTACGGACCTATTGGAATGAGGACTAGGAGTCAGATGTAAGTTGAGTGAAAGAAAATGCAGACGTGAAAGAAAAGTCATACTCTGCTTATGTATAAGCATATGCATACATATAGGGTATATTTTTAAGTATGTACATGTGTAAATGTACATGTAATTACATACATTTTTGATTATGTGTGCACATGGGAGTGGATACACGTTTTTATGGAAAAAAAAGTTCTCTTCAAAGTGGCCATAAATCTATTAAATAGCTCTCAATTAGTTAGTAGTACTATTTTGCCAACTGTCAGCACAATGATGTATCTGGTGTATGTGCCATTAAATTTTGGAGTAAATGACTTTAAAAAGTGAAAATTGTAATTAGAAAGCACTGTATAAACCATGTATCTTTTTTCTAACTATAGGTCTTTCTTCCACTCCCACCAGTTACGTCTTTTTACATTTCCCATCTCAAAGTCTAACAACAACAACAGCAACAAATAATATCCTGCCTGTGGCTAATAAAAAAAAGAATCAGCTTTTGATATAGCACAAGCTGGGATAGGGCAAGACATTAAGGTATAGGAAGAGGGGTGATGGTAAGTGAACAGAACATTGTATTTCCTGTCCCATCTACTGAGCAAGGAAGTCCAAGGGCGCAGTAGTTAGGTTTCCCTTCCCTAAAAAGAAGTAGCAAATTATTTTAAAAACGCATCGCCCTTCATACTGAGGCCGAATACCTGCTCACATCTACTCTGGGGAGATAGGGAATGCATGTTGAAGAGGCATCCTGAGAGGTAAGCCCTTGCAGGTGAGGACACAGAAGCCAAGAGAAAGGGAAGTGACATTAAGGCCATCCAGCTCACCAGTGGAAGAAAAGCAATTCAATTCCAGGTGTCACAGACTGCAAAGCCTAGGATCTCTTTTTATATTGGACTGTCTTTACAGGCGCAATACTGGAAACCAGGATACAAACTCAGAAACCTTCCAGGAATGGTCAGAATTCCTAAGGACTCATTTCAGAATTAAACATCAATGTTAATTTACATTTTTCCCCTTGCTCACATCAGGCAAGTATCTACAATAGTTGAAAATAACCCTATTTTCCCCAAAGCCCCTTAGTGTTATTTTGCTGTATTAGAAAGGAGTCCAGGAGACTTCATGAGGCGCTTTCTTCTGAGGACCATTGCCCTCTGGACCTTGCCACCCTGACCGCAGCTGATTGGCTGGGCTCCTGATCCAACCTCCAGCCAATGAAATGGTCTGGTTCCAAAGTATAGCCCACGGTTGACCGATGCCATCACTCCGTTTGCCTGTCACTCTTTGCCTATCTCACTCTACATTTCAGAAGAATGTGTGCTAGCAAATAGGACTCAAGTTAAAAGATCCAGACATGACCTAAGTGGCGGTCATGAGTTATTAGAAAACACAGAACAGCCAAAGCATCCTGTAAGCAGAATCTGCGACATAGAGAAGACCAAGACATCAGTTAGATGGTAGTGAAAACAGCACTCGAAGAGGGATGAAGAGCACTGGGTTGTGATAAGACTACAACAGTGAGGCAAGGAGCCAATGGGGCACTAGGGTAAGCTGCAGAGAAAGAAGAAAGTAACTTCTAGAGAGTATTCTCTCCTGTGAGGTCTGGGTGTAGTCTCCTGCCTTCACATTTCCCCTTACCTCCTTAAAGTGAATCCCCATGAACCAAATGAAATAAGTTGAATGTAGTCCTGTTCTTTGCACCTTGATCAAATTAGTACATTGGCTTACAATTTTATATAAAACACTTACAAGGTCTAATCAACAAGTTACTGTCACTCATGAGGTACGTCTAAAGACAACTGCTCTAGCTGCTTCTGTCTTCAAATAATTCTTTGGCAAAAGTGGTTTCAGAAATGAAAAATTTAAAACTACATTAACAGAGACAAAAAGAGCTTTAATTGGGTAACTATCAGATTCTACTATCTAAATGAATTTCTCACTCTATTAAAATAACAATGATTTAAACTTCAAAGCAAGCTCAGCCTGGTTGTTTACCCTACCACTCTAAGTACTTCTGTAAGATATCTAGATCTTTTGTTAGACATATGTTACTGAGCTTAATTTGCCTTTGTTCCTTTTAAAAGTCTTGATTCACAGAGAACAGGAATGCTTTGACTCTGCTTTCTAACACAATACCTGTGTGAAGAAATGCCCAATCCTGACTGTGTACGAATGGAAGGAACACGCAAATGCACGGGAAGATGTTAAGATGAGGTTGGAGGAAATTGGAATGCCAAAAAGCTCCAAGGAATTGTGGAATATTTATGAAACTATGTGGTGCATTTTGAAATGCAGATGTCTCTGGAACTAGAAATGTAATCACAGGAATGAAAACTGTCTTTAATAAATCTTCTTAATTAAAATCTATTGTTCAGAAAAAATATATAAATCCTCCTCCAACACTAGAAACAGTAGCAAGAGGTGGGGAAAGTATGGCTTTGTTCTGATTGCAGCAAATTAATTGCTACTAAGAGTTCCTGGTTACCATACTTTGAGTTTTGTTGCCATTGCTGTTGTTGAAAGCGGAAGAAGGGCATTCTGGTGGAGTGAACATAAATTGTTCGCCATCACGGTACCCAGTGAGGTGAAAACAAAAGAGGCTCATAGCACACAAAAAAAATCCACTTACTGATAGGGAAAGAGTGTGTTAGAAAAGAATTTTTTTGTTTTCTGTTTGGTTTGGTTTTGTTAGCTTCAAGAGCTTCTAATGGGTGCTCCTTCAGCTCAAAAGGCTCAGAATGGGTTCCAAGAAACAAACTCGGCCTTCCACCCTTCCTCTCAACGGTCAAGTCTCCTACGTAAGACCCAAACGGAAGCCTGTAAAATGAAAATGTCTACATGACTGCATTTATGAAAAATACATAAATTTCTGTTTTTATTAGTCTTCAACTGTCATTAAACTTTGAAAGCATTAGACCTTTCAGTGAAACCAGTGCACTATGGCATGATTGTCATAACACGTCAGTAGGACGAAGTAAACTACTTTTCTAAGTGGGTGAGCTGAGGAGTGCCTGGGTGGCTCTGTTAAGTGACTGACTCTTGGTTTCAACCAAGGTCATGATCTCTAGGATCTAGCCCCGTGTAGGGCTCCATGCTCAGTGTGGAGTTATCTCCTTCTCCCTCGGCCCCTCCCCTTGCTCTCTCTCCCTCTCAGTCTCTCTCTCTAAAATAAATAAATACAGGGGTGCCTGGGTGGCTCAGTGGGTTAAGCCTCTGCCTTTGGCTCAGGTCATGATCCCAGGCTCCTGGGATCGAGCCCCGCATCAGGCTCTCTGTTCTGCGGGGAGCCTGCTTCCTCCTCTCTCTCTCTCTGCCTGCCTCTCTGCCTACTTGTGATCTCTATCAAATAAATAAATAAATTCTTAAAAAAGAAAAAGAAAAAGAAAATAAATAAACACAATCTTAAAAGAAAAATAAGTGGGTGAGCCGAGGCAATGAAGGCTGAGTTGAAGATCCTCTGTTCACCACAGCAAAGGACAGGAGGACAGAAATGGCACATGGCTCTGCACGAGGAAGTTGTAATCGAATGCACACCTTGAATTCATTAGTTTATGGTACCTTTTCTCAGTTACACATTGCATGAGGCAAATGCAGTCCTAGGCAAGGGATGGCTATCACTGACCCTTCAGGAAAGAGTCACAAGTGGCCTCATTATTTACCCACTAAATGGCTCAACTTTTGAAGAGCTTCCAGTTTTGTTGAGATAAACAGTGTTGTGACTTATTTTATTACCATCTTATAATGGGCCTCCGTGGTTGACTGCAGGTACCTTGCCCGCAGGTGTGGACGTTAGGAGCCTCTTCATATACGAGTGTGCTCTTCTGTTATGCATTCAGGGTCCTGGATGCTGTTCTATGTATTTTGTGAGCACATGAATGCTGTTGGCTTTTGTGCAAACAGTAAAAGTGGGGCTCCATGTGTCAAAGGAGGTTGGCAAGGTATGAAGTGCTCACTTCATACCTTTTTCCTGCCCTTTTGGGCCAGCATCATTGGCATTATCTGGAAGCCTATTAGAGATGCGGAATCTGAGGGCTCGGCCCGGACCCACTGACCCAGATTCTTCAATTGAACACAATCCCCCAGATGCTTAGTATATTAAATCTGACATGCATTGGTCTAAAAAAATAAATATATTTACCCTTCTCTATTTGAAAGGATCTATAGCTTCCAGTGTATTGGAGATGTATTAAGACCGCAAATAATTGTATATACACACATACTTTCATTGTAAAAAAATTAAGTAAGGAATATCTATCCAAAAATAGAAAATTGAAGATGTAGGGCAAATGTCAGACTAGAAGTGACATTTTTCCCCAGAAGAGGTGGCAAATTGTTACGAACAAAATTTTCCTATCTCGTAATTTTTTTTTCCCCTTCAAGAAGATTGGACCACATTGCAAAGCGTATAGGGCAAACAGGGCTGTTCACATCACTGATCCTGTGGTTTTTACAGGTGCCTAACGTAAAGGGTACATGAATCAAATAATTTCCTCAAAGGCACAGATAAAATCTGGGGAGAATTTAGGAAGGGGAATCTCATTGGTCCCAGACAATTGGAGACCCCTTTCTAGTGTCTTCCACTGAGACGCTGTGGTTTCTCAGTTGGTGACCAGCCCTGCGGAGAAAAAAGTAAGAACTTCTCAAAACAACTTCATGCCAAACATGATTAACAGCAGTTTATATTTACTACAGATTTGTTGGCCAAAAATTTCTTCTCTTCTCGCTGCTGTGCTGTGAGCCAGTTGGCTGCTGTTTTTCTCCCTAGAGGTGAATGCACTACAGTGATGTAGTGATTCCTGCATGAAAATAGTCTCATGAGGAGATATGGGGTTCGTCAGACTGGAGTGTTCAATGGAGTAAGTTGATATTTTTAAAGGATTAGGAAAAATAAGATGATTAAAATACTGTAACATATGCATCTTTTAGAGGGTAGATTTAATGTGGACATGGATACACTGATCCTGCATAAGTAAGGCATAAATATCCAAATAAAAATGACTCTTTACTTAATATAAACACCGTGTAAACAATCTGGATTATAGACACTACCAATGATACCATAAGTAAATGAAAGGGAGAGCACATGCCCCAGACATATGAGCCAGCTTGTGAATTTTTACTGCATATTAATGTGTGTACGAAAGAAGACATAGTTGAACTACTACCGTAGAAGGTGAGAAGGAAAGACTCACTTATCTCTAAGATTCCCCAGCTTTAAATTCCTTTCCATAGTATTTTTAAAAATTTCTAGCTTATCATAGAAAGTAAACTGAAATTTCAGAAACATTTGTAGTGTATTGCAGAATCTGAATGAATTTTATCAACAGCTTAAAACACATCAGAATATATATTTTCCACATCAAATTTGCCATTATTTCTAGAAGTATTGACATGCACATGTAAAACCACACAGGTCTTTTTCTTTGGTTGCCCACATTTTCTTCATGTGAAATATTGCTTATGTTAAAATCGTAGGTTTCTTAATGATTGAGTAAAAAAGGAGTCAAGTTGGTGGTGTTTTGAATCATGTAGATAAGACATGGATAAGTGATGGAGCTTTTAAATCTTACTCTTCCATTCAACAAATATTTACTGAGCACCTAGTATGTGCTAGTTTTGTTTTGTTCAGTGAACAAAACAAAGACGCCTACCATTGTGCAGTTACATCACAGTAATATATCCCTAATTGAGAACTACATAGAGCAACTACCAATAAAAAAAATACAGCAAAAAGAAAGTATAACTTCTCTGGGCATATTCCATAAAAAAATGGAGAATACAGAATTTCAGCACGGGAGAGGTGATATATGATTTTATTCTGGCTTATGGTATTTTAAAAATCAATCTTCAGAAATGGAGGTGGGGAATGTTCAATTCAAATTAGAAACATGTGAATACGATTTGTATTTGGCATCATTATTTTTCATGGATTAGTTATAAAATCTCACATGAGATAAATACTAGGTTACAGGTAGCTATGCATGTAAAAACACATACATGTATGGCATGTGTACATGTGTGTGTTTAATATGCAGTAAATGCGTTCCTGCAGTTTAAAGTGTCAAAGTCTGACAAATACAGGTATTTAAATATTTTAAAGAATAAGACTCATTAAAGAAATACTGATCTGAATTATTTTCTAAAACTTTCCAAAGTTAAAAAGAAAATTCTTTTGGCAAATTAAATAAGTAACTGAAATTCTGCAACCTTGGCTCTTTGGGTGCAGACTGGTTTTAAAAAAGCACTACAGAAAAACACACATGACTATCTGAATACATAGGCATTAGAAATCAAAATCAAACTCATTGTCTGCAGGCTTGCAGCTAAGTCATACTAAATGATCAGCTTATTTGCAGGGATGATTTGAGAGTCATTTTTGGCTTAACTTATAAATTTTCCATTAAAAAAATCTGTTTATTATCTTAGGTTAAAACTCTCCTAAGACCTAATGAATTTATACTGTACACTGGGTACTAAGAATATGTGGCTTAACTACTATAGAATAAAGATCTCTGAAATTTATTCTTTTATTTGTTGTCTGTGTCCTAAAATGAAACCTCAAACAATTTAAATAACAAAATTGCAAAGATTTGGACTAAAACTTGCTCATGCAAAGCTCAAAAAGTAAACTACATAAAATTACACAGGTAAAAAGAGAGATATGGCAAATAGTGGTTAAGTTCTAAATTTATGAAGCATAATTATTGCTTGCCATTCTTTATGTTTATCATACTCTATTTTTTCACAAATATAAGAATAATTTTTTTTGTTAGAAATAAGCAACATGGCAATTAAGGATTTTCATCAACCTACACAAACAGGAGGACTTTTTCAAGCCACAGAATATCACAGCTTGGGAGTCATTTAAACTTTAAGATCTATAAGCAAAAATTTTAAAAGTGCTAATTAAGTACTTGTTCACATTTTGCATAGGACTTTTTTTTTTTTTTTTTTGGTAAGAGGTGAATCACACATCTCTAAAGAAGGTAATAATCACTCATCTGAAATGTGTGTTGAAAGCACTCAGCTTTTTTTTAGGACTGGCTTAAGGGAAAACCAAAAGCATCCTTAGGTAACATTACTGAAAAAAAAATCTGTAAATTGAAAGAACTCGGTACCTTTCTAATAATGAAAATTTAATGATGTGAGAAAAAATCTTCTAAAGTGTGAGAAAAAGAAAATTGCCGGTAAGGACTTTTTTACAGTTTAACACATTATTGTGTATTTTATTTTTCGATTTAATGGTTTCATTAGGGTGCCTGTTTTTCTAAACAATCTCCTTTTTTGAAATTTATTTTATGGTTTGGGGAGGGGCAGCAAATTAAACAGTTTTGAAAGTACAGAAACTTGATCTCTCTTGTGAATGGCAGATAGGAAGACTTACTAATGATCCCCGTCTCCTCAGGTTGGTTTAAAAAAAATGTATCAGTTAATAGTTTCTCATGTTATGGATGTTATGTCATGTGTATCCCTTACCCCAAGGCTAGAGTAAGCAAATATTCTGTGGACCTGTACTGTTCTCAGTAATTCACACCCTCCCATCACAAATATCAATGAACTCCTTCTTTTTCATTTCATACATTTTCTTTTCCTACATTTTGCAATTCAAGAATCGCATCGTGCTTGAGTTGTCCCTATAGTTACCTATTTGCTCCAAATAAAGGAATTTGGAGATAATACAAGGATAAACTCTCCAGAAAAATACGTTCTACGTTTTGCAGAACACAGGCTTGTAAAGGGGGTGGAAAGTGGGATTAAAGTATATACTCCTCAGTTATTCTACATCAGTTCAAGGATGTATGTTCTTCAGCTGCTGTTATCAGAAATAAAAAGAAAATCTCAGATTTAGTGATATATTCTATCTGATGTAAAGCCAAAATGAGTAGAAAACATTGGCATTTCTTTAAAAAAGAAATTTAACTAGAACAATGATTATTATTTTTCCAGAAGTATGACTGGCATAAATGAAGATCCTGTAGGATTTGTAGAATCTTATAAAATATGATTTAAATATATGCTCTGGTATTGTGAATATAGCCTGGAAATGTAAAACTCCATTTTGATTTCCTGCAACTTACTGTCTATTGATTTTGAAGTTTAACATTTGTATTATAATTTCACACCTACAATGGCACACTTTATAGGCAGAAGAAAAACACGGCATGATATATTTTATTTCTCCCCTACTTTTTACATTCTAAAACTTGTTAATTTACTCTAAGTTTTAAAATATGATTCTAGAAGTAGTGCTATTTCACAAGAACCATTCCTGATTCAGAAGTCATTTGATTGATTTTAAATAAGGATAAATGTATAGTTCCATCGTTCGTTTTCAATTTGGGAGGCAGAAGAAATAATAATCCAAGTAAGAGGATAATAAAATATCACAATGTTTTTGCCTCTTTAAAGAAAATAAAAGCAAGCTTTGACATAATTTCCTACACAAAGGTATTATACAGTAGTGTCTTTACATTTTATATCTTAAGATTATTAATGGTGTTAAGATTTGCAAGGAGCACACACAAAAAAAGCTGTAGTACAGAAGTTACTATAGAATGTAGGATTTGATAAAATTTGAGATTCAAATTAACAGCATCATAATATCAAATACCAAGACTTAACATTACAATTCATTAATCCATTATAATTCATTAGTCAAATGTCCCAAGGAGAGGGCAGAATGTACAATGAGTGTTTTCTGGAAATGAATTGCTAAAAATTAGTAGAGTCTAAAAAGACTTCAGAATTGGAAGCTCCAGCTGGGTTTAAAAGGATGGGGGAAGGGATATTACTCACTGTTACACATTTGAAGCACCACTTTAAAAAATAAAATCCAGGAATGTCTCATCAGTTCCCACTGCATCAGGCCGACTCTGACTCTATCTTAAGCACTTTTTTCCTTCGTAAAGATGAGATTTAGAAACATGCACATAGGACAATTTGCATTGATTTAGGCCAGTTGGGAAAAGAACATGGTTTAGGGTAGGATTTCAAATTGTTGCATTAAATATAATAACATTTGCAGTAGTGGCACCGTTCCATAATAATTTTAAAAGATTTCATTTTACTTATTGCAAGCCATTATCTGATCATATTTGACCTACATATTAATATTTTCATTATTATTCAAGTCCTTTTTTGCTCTGTACAAACAAATTGTCAGCCCTGTTCACTGAGAGATTATTTATTTACTCTGGAAATATCTGAAATTCTTTCACCCTTTTCCTCTGGGACACCCCCCCGCCCCCTAAAGTATTGATATTAATGTCTGGGGGGAGGAGGACACATCCAAGGAAAACGTGAGATAGAGAGAGGCCCCTCTAAACGGTATACTATGGGAGAAGTAGAAAAACAAAGAGAAAAAAAAGAAAATGATAATTGTTTTCTCTAAGGCTATTATCTAATGCGAAAGCAAATAGTCAGTCTGGAAATCAGCTAACAGAAGGGGATTAGAGAGGAGATCTGAGAGTGGCTTGATTTCTAGCAGAGCTGTCTCTCCAGCCAGTGATGAGACACAGGCAGGGCAGCCAGGAGCGCTCCAGATGGCCGGGGAAAGTGGTCGTCTTGGGTTACTGCAGGGCACTTGGGCCGCCAGAGAGCAGGCGGCCCGGGAAGGCATCATTAGGGAGCCAGCCCCACGTCCAGCCTGCACCGGAGAGGGCGAGGCTGGGAGGGAGGCCGCCCGCCCGCGCGCCCTAGCGAGCCGGGCCTGCCCATTGTTAACATATACTTGACCTCTGTGACCCCTGCACGACACAGATGTCTCCCACCTCCACCTCCCCCCCCGCCCCGCCGCGGGCCCTCCCCCCTGCACCTGGTAGCGGCCGCGCCGCCGCCTCCCTCCCGAGCGGCCGCGGCGTCCCGGGCGCGAGCGCGCGCCGGAGCCGGCCTGGTGCGGGCGCTCTCTGCGCACAGCGCGCGGCGCTCCTGCTCCCCGGCGGACGCCCGGCCGCCCTGCAGATAAATGCGTCGCCTTCCTCGAGAGTGAGCGAGGGCGGGCGAGGCAGACGCAGACGCCGCCTGTGACAGTGGCAATTCCCTGCGCCCCACATCACATTTGTCTGCCACAGCAGCAACAACAGAAAAGCGGAGGGAGGGAGGGAGGCGGGAGGAGGGGAGCGGAGCTCCGCAAGTCTTGGGTTCTGCGTGGAGGCTGCGTTTGGCTGGCGTCCCCGACCCCGGGCTTTTTGCACCGCAGCTTCGCAGTGCGCAGCGCCGGGCGGCCGCGGGCGCTCCGCCGGCGACTCCGCGGCCTCGTGGTGAGCGCGCGTGGGCGAGTGGCCGCGGACACTCTGGCCTCTCGGGGGAAGGCGCGCCGCGCCCTCGCCCCCTCGCCCCGCGGGCCGGCCGAGACGACGGGAAGTTTTATTTGCAGCTTGGAGCCCGTGGCGGATGGTGGGACTCTCCAGCCCTGTGCAGTGTAAGTGCCCGCGGGAGGGCTGGGCCAGCGGGCGGGCGGTGGGGACCGGCCCCTGGCTATTACTGTTAATTATTATTCTGATGACCGTCATCTTCATTCGGGTTATTCGGCCGGGAGGCTGCAGGCTGTACTTGTCGCTCAACTAGGGTAGGACTACGCACCAGGGCCGAGAGGAACATCGCGGGTGACTCCACTATGAGATGACACTGAACTTCATGTGTCAGCTAAGGATGCAGTTTTCATTCCTAGATTCCCCGCGCTGTCTTTTACAATTTTTTTTTTCCTTTCCTCACCATCATCGCGGTGTGTGAACAGGAAGATGGTTCCGTAGTTCCCACCCCCCATACCCGACAGAACAACCGGTCAACGTGCCCACGGTGCGTTTGGCAGGTGGCCCTAAACCCGCATCGTGGGTTTTTTGTTTTTTGTTTTTAACTGAAAGGGAAAGGCACGTTTCGATAGTGGAAAACTTAGCTCTAGGAGCAGGAAAGGCGGAATGTTAACTTGTAGACTCGGCTGCGACTGGGGTCCGGGTCCTCTTAGCGGCATCTAGGCACTCTGCACCCGCCTGCGAACTTTCCCCATTACTCCTGGGCGTTTGGGGTGCCCAAGCGGGAAGCACCAGGGCGCACGAAGTCTCCCGACCGGGCGTCTCTGACCCACGACGGGTTCAGGATTTCACAGCCGGCGGTCGCTGGGCAGCGTCGCACCTGCCTCGACCTCCGCTCGGGGTCCCGCCACTCTGCCCTTTGGGGGTTCCCCTTGCGGCCCCGACTCGACGCTTGCCGCTCCCGAACGAGGAGACGAGCGTTGTGCTCGGCAGCTCTTGCCCCGCAGAGTCCAGACGGGGAGCCACGTTCGCGGAATTCCTTTCGTTTTCTAGAAGCCCGTCTGGTGAAGCCCCCGGGCCAGGGTGGAGAAGCGCCCGGGCCTCGCCACCCACGCTCGCTGCGAACCTTATTAAAGGACTCGGTGGGTTGGCGCACCCAGACCACTCTCCCGGAGCGGACCTTACGCTGGCCGGGACACTTTAAGCAAAGACGGTTGTGTCGGCTCAGAGCGCTTAAATCCATTTTATGAAACTTTTTTTTTTTTTTTTTTTTTTTTCTTGTAAGGTCGGTCAACCCTTGGAAAAGTTTGAGTACTACGATGCCGGGAAGTAGGATGTGAACCAAGACTGTTACTAAAAATAGGATCCACCCCCGCCTCGGGCCTTTCAGTTTTCAGGGTTCGACTGGGGAGCTTTGCAGCCCTTGGTCTCCTTATTCCTCGCGGAGCGTAGGGTAGAAATCTTTAGAGCATAGCCCCCCGCCAAGATTGGGCACCTCAAATCCCAGCGTGCCCAAGCCTGTCTGCTGCTTCCTCAGGGAACCTGCAGGATGTCCCTTTAAGGAGTAGCTAGTATTCCTCGAGGAGGAGGTCCTGTAGACCAGTCACCCAGGCCTGGGCGAGGGAGTAAAGACCAGGAGAGTTGGAGAGGTCACTTCAGGCCAACTTCATGTGCTTCATGTAACTCTGAGCCCCCTTGAATTTTTAACTTCGCTGCCCTTAATTAATCTGCCCAGGGCCTGTATATAAATGGCTGTCCACAGCTGCTGCAAATTGATTTATCCCGATAAAGGTGGCGTTGCTGACCAAAGCATTTTCTTTCTACCTTCTGTGTGAACTGAAATCTGTTTTACAGGGTTTTTCTTTTCTTTCTTTCTTTTTTTTTTTTCTCCTCTCCTAGTCTCCTTTTAAACATCTGTACGGTTTTTAAGTGCACTCAGTGGCTTTTATTATCACACCCCTCCCTTTGCATAGAACAGGAGTGGAACTGGGTCTGTGCCCAGTGAGTCCACACTCACCAGAATACAAATTGACCAGCTTCTCTGTGATGAACGGCTTGTTAGTGTTGGGGGCCTCCTTTAGTTTATTGCAGTGTTTTGCCTTGACCATGTGAGTCTGTTGTTGTGCCCAGTTTCTCCTGTCACACAGTTCCTTAGAAAAGGTCAACAAACTATTGTTTCTTAAACCATCATAGCCCAGACCTGGGTGTTTATGTTCAGGCTGTGATGTGGACAACCAGAAGCAAATCTATAATTCTATCCTTGAAGTCTAATTTAGTATTAACATTATGGGGGCTTTCAAATCACATAGGTAGGGCTATCTGATTTCTCTCTCTCTCTCTCTTTTTTTGCTTTTCTTTCTTTTTAGCGATTGTTGTTTTCTAAGAGAGGTCTGACAGTCTCACCCATTATTCATCAGGGAATCTTACTTTGACCCAGGCTTTTCTTGCAGCCAGGATGGATGCTGAGGAAGTTGAAGTCTGTCATTGCTTTACTTGTACTGTATTTCACATTTGATATTTCTTTGGTTTATTCTTTCAAAAGAGAAAATTCCAACCCAATAACCCAGGAATCTGGCTCATTCTGGGTGCATATTAAACACTGACTTTATCTAAGATTTATACTAAGAGATGAACTTTATATTAAAAGTCTTTGTTTAAGCATTAATAATTTTGTTGTAAACCGTTTAGACAGCACTTTATTTGAAAAGCTAAATATTGAGTGGGAGAATTTGAGTATGTACCTTCTCCAGTGTCTAGCTCATACCTAATAGAAGCATTGGGGGGGGGGGCAGTCTATTTTGTCCTTAATGTTTAGTCAACTCAAAGCAGACCAGAAGTCTTGAAATGATATTTTCCTTTGTAGACCTAGTCTCTGTGACCCACTAATATTTGCTGTTAATTTGGTTTTCAAAATGATTCTTCAAGGACCTTCCTAAGAAAAAGCATTATACTTGCAATACAATGCAGACTGCCCTATTTGGTTGCAAGTTGCTGGAGAGAGTAGTATGGTGTGTGTTGCAGCTATTGGAGTACAGCTTTTAAGTATTTTTTTACAATTTTTCTGTCCTGAAGAACAGTGAAATACTGGTCTGGATGCTAGTATTTGATGATGAGCTCTCCCATCGAGGGTGTTAGTGTTTGCAGATAAAAGAGCACTTCAGAACTGCAAGGAAGTACACAAATGTAAGGTGCCATTATCATTTATTTTATTGGAAAATAGGAGCCTAGCCCCCCCCCCAAAAAAAAGACTTGCTCTTTTTTTTTTTTTTTTTTTTTTTTTTTTATTAAATACATTGAAAAGGGATCACGAGAAAGAAATGCTTCCAATAGGAATGCTGGCCAGTGGTTGTCAGTTTAGGACATTCTTCACTGTCAAATCCTGTTTCTCACTTCTTTGATATGAACATCAGCTGACAGGCACTGAATGCAAAGCCTTCTTCATTGAGGTTTTATGCAGGCGACATAGCTCTTCATAGCAAAGCAGTCTGAAAAATTGGCACCTGCAGGATTTGCATGTGAAAAAAACCGAGTCAGTTGCATTTTACTGGAGTCTATTACTGTAAGTTATGTAAGTTCAGTGAGAAAAGCTATTTATTTGTTGCTGTTTGGGCATTTCAAAGTTCTTTGTTTTATGGACTCCTTATTCTTCATGTAGTGATCCCCAGATTTTATTGATAGCAGAAACAGGGAGAAGTGATCTCTGGCTTTATAGAAGTTATTTATTGTGGAGTGAAGTAATTTTTAACCATGTGCTTCCAGAGTGCACTTACATTCATAGTTAATTTTTAAATATGGCTTAAAAATAATGAACTCCTACAACTTTCAGGTTAATCTATCAGAAGTTAAATACATAAAGTGAAGTGAACATACATATCCTTTGAAAGCAGTCTAGGACTTTAAGAGTTCTATACTAACAAGTTAAAATCTACCAGAAAAAAATTAAACCTTCCATTTTTCTAAACTTCTGGAAAAAGCCCCCCCCCCCGACACTTGGTAAATTGTCTCCAAAGTGCCTTTCAAACATACCATATTTGAC
The DNA here is from genome assembly GCF_963455335.1 of Martes martes. NCBI lineage: Eukaryota > Metazoa > Chordata > Mammalia > Carnivora > Mustelidae > Martes > Martes martes. The sequence continues at coordinate 43,596,753 of NC_137891.1, forward strand.
CCCATTTATTTAAAAATATCATATTTGACCCCAGAATAATGAACAAATGTTAAATCTACTAAAGCAGCTTTGTGAACCTGGTATTATCCATCACTTGGAACATTTTGTCCAGAATAAGTTATTTTTACCAAAAGAGACACCTTCCAACTTCACTTTTTTATAGCCATTAATATAAGAGTTCCTAAATAATGTTTAAAGAACAGTGAACATTTTATTAAAGCAAACATTAGTTCAGTTTAATGGAGGTAATTGTAAGTGATAAGACAGAGCAGGTTATCTCTGTGTTGTTTAAACAGAAGGAGCTACTTTGCACCATTTCCAGTAGCCATCTGTAGAAGAGAAGGGTTTGCACCTGTCTGTCCACACTAATTATAGATTAGGGCCAAAGAAATGAAATTCGAGAAGGTTTTCAGCTAATGAAATCCATACTGATTTTATTGTAAAAGTGTTTTATGTAAAGAGGGTGATGGTTGAGTTATGAGTGAATAAATCGGTGTGTAGCTGTTAGGCACTTGGTTTTGAAGCACAATTCTGCTGCATTAACCTTTGATATTAAAAAAAAGAGAGAGAGACCAACAACTTAGACATGGATGCTAGCCTTTGTTTGGCATCCATAGCTACAATTTAGTGAGCAGCAGTGAGGTTCAGTGTGCAATTGAAAAATGTGCTGTAAAGCAGCTTAAATGTTAAGAATATTGTAATATTTTGAAATACAGATGAAGTAGAAGGTAGGTTTTGTTTTAACTTAGGCACATAAAACATGAGAAAATTAGAAAGCTTTTTTCTTTTTTTGTGCATTTCAGTTTCATGTCCATGAGAAATTAAAGCAAAACGAGTGAGGAATGCATTCTGCAATAAAAGGTCACATGAATGTCTACCACATCTGTTTATAGTAATTATGAACATAATTAACATAAGAATTACAAATGAAATAATGACAAGCTGAGCAATGAGATATTATGCCATAATGGTCATATGTTGGAATTCTCACATTATAGCACACTAGAATTCACATACTCAAAGAAAGAAAGAAAATGCTAGATTTTTATCTGAATTAATGCTTCAAAACTTATCTGCCTGGGGCAGATGGACTTCTTGCTTTTATAGGAAGGTAACCTATTATTAAGAAAAGAACTAGTTGAAATTAAGATTTCTGGTCTCCAGCTTGGACTTTAAGACAGCTGTGATTATAGAAACCACATTCTGTTGTACACTTATTCTGTGATTATACTTCTTGATTATTATATTGCGCTTTTTTTTTTTTTAAATTGAAAGCTTTGCAGCAAAGTGTTTGCTTTGGAAGAGAGTCATGGATTCTTCCCATTTGAGAATTGGTTGATCTTTTCTAGAACTGTGAGCCAAGAGTCAATGAACAAACAAGGTAGTAATAGAAGTACTGTGCTTTTATAAAATAAGAACATTGACAGATTAGCTTTTGCACAGTTTTCTTCATGCCTTTAATGTTTGGATGCTTTTAAAAGAAAATGAAAGCCTTTTCTGGGTTTGAAAGTAGTATTGCATTGTTTTGTTTTTTTTAAATAGCGTTTTTTTCCCCCCAAAGAGCATGTAATGGAAAAATCAGTAAGCATTTGTAAGTTGTATTTTTTTCTTCCTAGAGTTGTGTTGGATTTACAGGCATTTACATGTAGTCTCTGTCCAAATTGATCTAACTGAAATGTAATAAAGAGGAAGGTATGTGTGATTGCATCTGGTTATTCTGAATGCGGTTTTCTATAACAGCTAGAGAAAAGGTGAAAGGTGAGCTTTTATGAGAACTAAAATGATACTCCAGAAATCCGTTATTAAATTTAAAACATGTTAGAATGGCCGATTTTCACCCATTTAAAGTTCACTTGATGTTGTAATGTGCCCTGCCAAATGGCTTACTTCTACCCTTGCACCCCCCTCTCTCTATTGAACCTGGCCACTTTTTGAAGATTTATGGAAAAATATTACCTTGTTCTCGTCTCAGTGATACCATGAGGTTTTCCACGTTATTGGATTACTGGAGGATTGTGGCAGACCCCTTTTTATCTGACATTCATTGCATGACAAGATTTTTCACACATGCCCTTCCCCCACCTAGGTCCAGCTTATTTTCACTCTGTCTTACCTATCAAATTTTTCTGAATTCTCCTCTTGGCGTGGGAGCATGGGGCTGGGGGGGGGGGTGGGGAGGCCACCACCCATGCAGCTGTTTTTTGGTTAAGTGTTTTGGAGGGGGGTGCTTGATTAAACAATGCCTCTTATCAAATTTGCCTCTAAGAGACTCTCTTCCTCTTCTTTTTCTCTGCTAACTAGCCTTACGCTTCCCTCTCCTCTACCATTTTATCCCTTTACCAAGACCCATGCATACACTGTGTTATAACCCAGAGTGTCACTGCAGCTGGGGCTATGGTGTATGTCATGAACAATTATGCAGTTTATTGGCTACTTTGTTCTGAACTTGCTCTTCATACTGCATGAGAGCTCCTTAACCAAGCTTCAGTGCCTTGAAATGCAACACAACCAAATACTCCCCCTTCCCCCAATAAAATAACCTTCTTTGCTGCATTATCTGCACTCCATTAAGGATCTGATCAGATGTTCAGATTGTCTGATGGGCGCATTTAAAAGTGAAAAGGGGCTCCCGTGGGACTACTCAGGTGTATCTCCCTCCTGACCCTGATGGGGTGGAGGATGAACTCTGGTCTGACGGAGGAGCATTAGCCCTTGCTTGTTTTCTGATTGATTCTCGGCGCTGGGTGGGTGAGGAGCTGTGAAGCAGCTCAGGCCGAGATTGATTGCCTCAATTTCAAATTCCCACCTCCAAAATAGACTCTCAGATGTACACATAGGGAACCCCCTCCCCCAACACAATTTCTGGAGGTGGAGCAGGTGTCTAGGAGTCACCTGTAGCTACCAATCACAAGTGGTCCTTCTTATCGCAGTGATGCTGGCAGCACAAGTCTTCTGCTGGGACACTCTCAAGCCCAGGGCAAGAGATTTTCTGTCTGTTGGTGTGGGTTGGGGGGGTGGGGGGTGGAATTTCGGGGTATTGGGACCAAGGAATTGAGGGACAAGAACTTCCACTCGTGGTTGGTCTGGAAGACTGCTTAACAGCTGTGAGGGCTCAAATAGGTTTGTTTTGCAAATTGTGGCAATTGGGCTGGAGGTGAGATGGTGAATGTCTCATTGTTATGCTCTGCCAAAAAAGGGAGCTCTTGATCCCTTCTGACCTTGACAGGACCTCCAAAATGTTCAGTCTGGCCCCGGAACAGGGAAATGCAGTTGGCTTGGATTCGTCCCCTTTTCTTGGAGGAGGGGCAGTTTGGGGGATATAAGCAACCCCCCCCCGCTGTCACCCTCCACCAGCCTTGGGGGTCCCTCGCGCCCACTTGCTGCCCCCATCCTGGGGCCCGAGCCCCCACCTCCACCATCCCTTTCGGTTTCTTCCCTCCAGCCTGTGCCTCTTCCCTCTCCCTCTCTCCCTCTCTCTCTCCCACTTTTCCTCCCTCTCGCGCTCCGTCTCACACGCACCCTCTGTTTATTTTCCTGCCTCCATCTGGGCCCTGCTGATATTGTAATCACCCTGATGCACGTTGGCTTCTCTCCTCTCCCTCCTGCGCTCACACACTCACTCACACACAATGTGCCATCCTGACAAGCCTTTTACTTCTGATAAGCTCCGATGTGTGTTTAATGAATACAAAGCCGCGGTCTGGGTGCCGCCTCGGCTGCGGCCGCCTCTCCTGCGCTCCTTTGCCAGAAGGTAATCTCCGTGAACGGGGAGGGGAGGCGAGCGGGGAGGAAGGAGGGGTGGGGAGGGGGGGTGGGGGGAGCGGGGAAGCTGCTTTTCTCTTTCCCTCTCTCCCTTTCCAAATGATTCAGAAGTCGATAAGACCAGGAGAAGTGAAGATGTAACATGTTATCTGTCGCTCCTCTTAGCGGGCGGAGAGAATTTACATTTAAAGATTAGCAGAGGGAGAAAGAGAAATCTGCCTTTTGTTGTGCGGGGTGAGAAGGAGGCATCAGTCCTGGCCTGGACGCTATCTCCCATCACCTCTGCTATCCAGACAGGACTCACCGAGGTGAGATTACTGGAGGGCCTTATCTTTAATTGGGTTTAGTTTTGCCAGTCTGAATAGGTTTAAAGAGACTCGATAAAGGGGGAACAATAGATTATTTATTGACTGAATGCTGAAGCCTTTAGATGAAGAGGGGGAGAGAAGAAGCTGCTTAACAACTTGATTATTTTAATTTTTATTTTAAGGTGAGCTTGTCTCTCTCCTGGTGCAGGGAAGGGCCATAGAACTTAGGGGAAATTGAATGACGGAAACGTCTTCTTTCCTCTTCGCCCCCCACCCCTGCCCTTCTCAGCACCATCTCCCTTATTTTAACAGGAGTTTCATTTACCCCCTTGTGTTTCGGATTGATAAACTGAGCAGAAAGGGTAGAGGCTTTTGGAATTGATCATCGGTGTTGGGTTTTGTGTGACTTGTTTTGAATGGGTGTTGAACTGATGCTAGCGGTGGTACTTGAATGAGTGAGAAAAGCAAATGTAGACTACTTTTAATATGCAGTTAGTCGATTTGATAGGATGGTTTCAACATGGTTTAGAGAAAAAAAAATCATTCTGACGCCGTCAGGTAGATTTGTGTTTTGGATTTGAGACACGGAATTTTTCCCCTTGGAGTGGGTTTAAGAAAAAGAAGAGTAAAAAAAAAAATGTTTTATTGACTCATGAGTGTATTTCTAAAAATTATAGTGTCAACTTTGTAATGTTTTTAAGATGGATAAAAGTGAAGAAAAATATTGTTTGCCTCGTACACATCATCGAGATAGGTGTTTCCATAGGTAAATAGGATCCAGTAACTAAAAGCCTAATTAAAATTTGTTTAAAGCCTGGGGGGGCATGTTTCCTTGTTGACAGCGGCAGATCGATTGGGTAAGACAATAGAGTCCCATTATTTCACTTCCATTGACTGAACATATTGACATTTCAGGTTTGCTGTTGCCTCAGTGAGCATGATGAAACACTGAAATTCACAGACCAACTGGTCAGAGTGGCACATATATTACTGTATGTCATTTCTGTCTTCAGGTTACCTTATCACCCAGGCAGAATGGGAACGGACAGCCTGAAATCCTTCAGAAGGGGTAGAGCTCTTTTGGCTAAGAAACTGACAGGTAGCACGTCTTAGGAGCACCTTTAATTTTACCCAGAATTGGATGTTACGGAGAAATATGGGGAGCAATTTTATTGAAAAATCTGAGAAGCATCCTAGCTATTAATCTTGCACGTGATACCTATAAGAATACCCATTTTCAAGATTTACCTTTACTTCCTCCTGTGGTGTCTATAGGGAGCAGTTGGTCACATCATTTAGGTGTTTGCCAGCTTGTGCTTGGGTGAGACCTGTTCTTTCCCAGTTCGGGGTACTCAAACATTAAAGCACCTGCTGAAGCTGTCTCTGATAAAAAGAATGTGTAAGGCCCCTTCCAAAAATAGAGCCTGACTTTGACTTTTTTGTTTCTTGTTTTCTTTTGGTGGTTGGAAAATGAAGATGGGATGTATGTATTTTATGCCCATAGACATGCATAGACAGTATATGTCAAAATAAACATGTGTATATTCCAAGTAGAGGCAGAGAAGATAGTAAGTACTGTCCTTATCTTCTTAGTGTAATCTTCCCTTTTGTACATTTTACATAGTCTTTGCATAATACAGCTAAGTATTAGGGAGAATTGAGTCAAAGAAATTTGAGTCATACAAAAGTGAGTATGGGAAGAAAACCAGAAGGGACTTAACATATTTTTTTTTTAAAGTTTAATGAAAATATAAACCTATGATGAATATGCTTTATACACAGCAATTGTTGCCATCAAGTAGGCAACTGATGCCCTTTGCAGTGTTTAGAACAAAACTAGTCCTTTATACCATTTTCATGAAAATGTTAGGTTTCTATTTGATCAGCAGGTGCTGTTGAGATGAAAGCCATGTGTAAATTTTCAGAAGGCCAAAAGTGTCAATTCAGAAAAGGAAAGTGATAAGAGAAAATGCAATCAGTTTTCCTGTTTTCAATTTGTGCAGGATTTGAAGAGCTGTTTTGTTAAACTGCTACATCTGCTCCAATATGAATATTGAACTACTTCCACTAAAAATAACAGCCTATAATTTGGAAGCTACTGCAGTCTTTTGTTAGTGTGAGTGGGTTATTTAAAAACAAAAAAACAAAAAAAAATAAAAAAAATTAAAAAAAAAAGACAATTTTCTATTCTGACAATCTCTTGCTTAATGTGCATTTTCATTTGTTGGCACTTTTATCCTCAGCAGATAAATGGTATTATGCAATTAGGACCTCATCTTGTTTGACTATGAAAGAGGTTTCCATAGGTGACAATCCTGGTAATATAAAAAGGGTTCGCACAAAGCAAAATTTATTTTTAAATAATCTGTTTAAGTATAGTTATTTAAAATGAGATAACTATTCCTTGCATTCTCTAATACTACAATTTTTAACTTACTGCTGACTATTATAACAAAGTTAACACTATTCTATTGCATAGTAAGCATCCTGTGATTTATTTTACCTTTAATATACCTGCAAATGTAAGTTTAAACTAATCAGGGATATTTTACCTAACAGGGCTTTCAGAATAATTTTTTTCATGCTTAAATAAAATGATTAAATTATGCTTGAGTGCCTGCATACAAAAGCCTTAGCTTCTATAGTACTGCTAATCAAATAAGTTTTATGGACAGGGAAAGCACCACATTAGAGAAAAATTGGATGCATTTTACTAGTGACCTTTCTAGGAAAGACAAGTTCTTTGTAAATCATCTAGTATTAAGAAAGAAGAAAACTCTAACACATCTTAAATAATCGTAATACAGGTAATACTTCATCCCTTTAATAAGAAAATGAATGGCATTGCTATCCATGTAAAACTGGGCATAGAGAATTAAGGGAGAAGGAAGACTGATGAAATTTGGATCAGGTTCAATATTGACTCTATCCACAATTGCTATTGGGTTGACTTGTGGCTGTAGTAATTTGTCCAGGTTGAGACGTGATCACTGCTTAGGATCAATTGGAGGCTATGTAGCTTTGTGGCTTTACACTTGAATGGCCAGACACACTCTTCACAGCTAAATTCAGAGTATCTCCAGGATGGATTAAGGGGGAGACAGACATTGGGACACAGGAGGAGGATGGATATTAACAAATGCGATGTTTCTTCTGTACCACCAACTGAAAAGAAGTAGTGGTTTGAAGAACAGTACTGTGTGCGTGTACCTGTGATCCCTGTCTGTAACCAGCCAACGAATAATGCTTTTAAGCAATGTAATTTCCAGTTTGAAGCCAAATTGTGGCATATTGTGCTGGCATATCATTCAGAGACCCGGGCAGCCACGTGGGTGGATTCCCTGGTACAGCACCAAGTACTTTGCCACTTTCAAGAAATGGCGCTGAATCACAGATCGGTGTAAGAAAAGTTTATTTCACAGATACAGGCCCATCATTTTGGGATGTGATCTTCTCATGAGTTGTTTTGTGCTGGAGCCACATTCAGCGCTGAAGCCTCAGAACTTTATAAGGCACCAACAGGGGTGGGGGGGGAAGCCTCTTGTGACACTTTTCAAAATGTGCCTGCTTTAAAAAGTGATGTCCAGGCTCTGACATGAGAACCACTGATGCAGTAATGCCCCACGGTTGAGGTTTAAGGCACGAGAGCCTCCTGTGAAGAAGGTTCAGACCGTCAGTGCTGATGAGAGCCACTAACCTTTTTCACGGACTGCAAGAGACCAACTTTTAAAAATCCCCCTGCTTCGGTAGTTCTAATTGAGATTACCTTATAATGCAGCCCATGAGGGAATCAAGCAGGCATTCGTTTTATAGATTTCATATTGGTCGGGCTCTCTAAGGCAAATCACCCTTTGGGTGACTAGGGCCTTGAGAATATAGATCTTGTCGAATGAGCACACAAATGTAAAAATTTCCCATTTGTCCTGCAATCTCAGCATCCCCAAGTGTCTTAGGGAATGTGATTGACTAGATTCATTAATCTTTTAACAGCTGGGTCATAGACCACTTCTGAGTGCCCTCTGGGCTTTCAAGGCTGCCCCCTAGTTGTTGGTCTTGGGAGAGAGAGGAGGAACTGACAGATATTGGAGACCTACTATGAGCCTGGGGTCTACCCTCACATATATTGGCATCGCTGATTTCTAAGCAAATTATAAAGCAGCATTTCACTTCATTTCAGAGACTGGCTGTAGTTGGTCTTCTGGCTTGGCCTTTTGCCTCAATATGGAAAGCTGAGGTCGCCTTGTGTCCCCAATTTAATTACCTACTTTGTTCCCGAGTTTGAATAATTAGAGGCTTATTTTCTGAATACCTACCTGGCTTAAATATGCTCCTTAGCAGCCATAAGCCATGCATCCATTGTTTTCTTCTGCCCTTGCCCCAGCCTAGGAATCCCAGTGGCTACCGCCTGACAGCCATCCTTGGACACGCCCAAGAGTATGCCGGTTTGTATCCCTCAATACCTCCTAATCCGGGCTTTTCCATGACTAAATTCTATTCCCTCCTCCGAACACCACCTTCCTGCACTACACCGAAGCCATGAGGTATCAGACTGTTTCCTTTGTTGATCTCACTTGGCGCTCTCGAGTTGTCTTCTGCCTAGTATCCCTCATCTCAGTCGCTCATCTGCATCTCCCAGTTCAGCCAAGGCCAACTTCCTGGTCATTTCTTTTTCTTTTTTTTTTTTTTTTTTTAAAGATTTTATTTATTTATTTGACAGACAGAGATCATAAATAGGCAGAGAGGCAGGCAGAGAGAGAGGAAGGGAAGCAGGCTCCCTGCTGAGCAGAGAGCCCGATGCGGGGCTTGATCCCAGGACCCTGGGATCATGACCTGAGCCGAAGGCAGAGGCTTTAACCCACTGAGTCACCCAGGCGCCCCTTCCTGGTCATTTCTTAAGAGGAGAGGGATTCCACACCGTTTGGAGCTTGCAGGTGTAATTACGTAATGTAAAAAGAAGGACATGGTGTGTGTGTGTGCATTTCTCTGAGTAATGGGTGAACTGGGGTTCCCTTTCCAGTTCAGTCGCTGTTTTGCTGTGTGGCCTGGGATGAATGCCACCCCTCAGGTGAATTCTTCAGAAGTGAAATGAAGGGCAGATTTCAGGGACCCTTAGGCTTCTCATCTCTCACATGTCTGAGTCTATGTGTGATGCTGGAAGTAGGCTTTCAAGAATTTCCCATGGTTAGGTGAATGAAAAAAAAATCCTGAATTTTTAATTTGGGGGGTGGAGGGGGTCGGGGCGCTCCTGATCTCCATATGGCTGGAAAGTAGAACCATATAGAACATCATTATCTCCTTACTCTTCTCCATTGTAAAGAAGTGGCATTGGGAACAGGGAGGCATTTTTTTCCACAGCCATCCTGGTGAACATCCTGGTGACTGTCTGAAATTTTAGTTATTACTGTGCCTTTTTAAAAGGTGAATGAAGAAGGCATGAGTCTGTTTATGCAGTGAGAAGGAACTGAGAATTTCAGGTTTTGCTCAAGGAAGATAGCTTTTATGCTTTCACCTCATGGCTGGTGGACAAGATGAACTTGATGCTTGGGGGCAGGAGTGAGGGGCTGGAAGCTAAAGCTTGGTGGTGATTGGTTGTGCTTCCTGGGCGTTTGCTGTAGCCTGTTGTCTGAAGGTTTGGACCCAAGTCACTTGGAAATTTAGAAAATGGCCTCTTCAAACAATTTTTTGGAGAGAACCTGGTAAGTAACAGCTTATTTAAATGAATAAGGACAGATTATCGTTTGGTGAGGAATCAGTTCTTAAGAAAGACTGAAATTGTCCTATTGCATCGTCTGAAGACATAGTCTGCTATTGGTTTTAAAAGCCCAGTTATTACCAGTAACACTTCGATTTCCTACTTTAGTTTGTACACAATTTAGGCATTATGGGAAGTTTAATCTTAATTTGTGAAATTGTTAATAATGACTAGAGCTGGACTTTCTTAGAACTTAGAGGCTATGGCGTTCTTATACTTCTGATTTGACCAAGGGAGCACCTTGGCATCATCTAGGATGGCAGTAGGAACTTCTGTTTACTAGGACTGTCTGCAATTGGCAGGACTTGGAAGTAATGCTATTTTCATCTGTCATTAGAAATGGAAGCCACAGGAACTACTGTTGCTTCATAGGTTGTAGAAGATTTGTGCATTGGCATTCAAGGTTCAGTGAGAGGCCAGACTGAAGTGTTTTTTGTTTGTTTGTTACCACCAATGAGAATGTCTTTAAAGTATGTAGGCGGCGAGCTCTTAGTTGGTACCAGACTTGACTGGGTTGAATGTTGCATCAGCGAATTCAGAGAGATCCCATGAGATGTGATGGCAGTTTGTCTCAAGAAGCTCAAGAGCTAGGTGGGCACTAATCAAATAAGAGGAAAGGACGCCAGAGCAGTGATGAGCTAGAGGCAGTGGGCCGAGCACTTGGGGAGAAAACGAGCTGTACGGTGCTGTTCTAATGAGTGCTTGGGAAGTCCCTTCCACTAGACATTTTGGAGAGCACCCCTGGCGATACTCAAGGAGGAGGTCTGAGAGATGCTAGGAAAGCAGGGAATGGTACCTGCAGATGCTGGTGTGGAGTTGGTTGGGGGCAGGGAAACAATGCAGCGGCATTGCCAAGAGCATTTCTAATGCATGTCCCAGGCAAAGAGAATATCAGTAGTTGGAAAGTCATCCCCCAGTGGATGTCATAAGCATGGTGCAAGTTGTGCTGTAAAGACAAAGTCTTAGAAAGTGGGTTGGCCTCTGTGGTTAAAACTCGCTGTACTGTACTCCTTCCCCTAACCTCAAGATCTGGGAAGATGTGAGCTGTGAGACAGGTCATGAAAGACTGCTAGTTTATTTTCTGAATCTATGCATATGTTATGTACACAGTGATGAGCAAACACAGCTGGGAAGAACAGCAGATGATATTGGGACTGGAACTGTGGTGTTTATCAGACTGACATAGTAATCCTTCTTTCCTGTGAAAGTGTTCTTTTTAAGTAACTATTAGGATTCTCTAACTTTTATCATGTGTCACACAAGTATTCTCTCCCACCTAACCCCTTTGCCTGCCTATCACACGTTTTCACTCTCCTCTCTAGCTTAGAGATGAGATCCACATTTGACCTCTGATGGGAAACAAACGTGCACAATGAATTCTCATCCCTTTGTTTAAATAAGGACAGGTAGGTCTGTTCAGGTCTAAATGGAAGGTAAATGTGATCAGTCTCCACTGAGTTGTCCAAGGCAAGCTTGAGCTTTGAGTTGGCTAGAGGGAGCGGGTATAAAATATCAGGGAAAAATTTAAATGAAGAACAGTAAAATGAACAACCCATTAAACCTAATTTTCCTATTTTTAAGAAAAGTGTATGCTTTTGGAACAGTCCTAGTAATGACCCTTTCTTGAATATCTGAAAGAAAAAAATATTTACTCTCGGCTGTCCATCAGAAGTAAATTAATAAATTGATAAATATTTAATGAATGCCTACTACGTGTAGAGCCTCGTGTTAAGACGGAGATGCAGACTGGGTAGGTTTGCATACACATATGCTGTATACGTTTAGTGGGTATACATGTAATTCAGTGTGTACTTAATTCCCACTGAATGATAAACCCACTCAGGACGAATAAAATTGCTATATAAGATAGGGAGGCTTAATGGCTTAACCGATTAAATGGTATAGTAAATGAGATTTTATTTTTTTTTATTTTTTTTATTTTTTTAAAAGGTAAATGAGATTTTAGAGTGGGGAGTGAGTGGTAATCTCAGCTTCTCTTAAGACAGGATTTATCAAAGTAAAGTTATTGTTTGGGCTTGTGGGCAGTTATAAAGTAGGAATGTGGATGCAGAAAGCCAGACGTGGAAGGGGCTTTTGGAGGACTATAGGGGTGGAGTGAGTGGGGTTGGAGAGAGAGTAAATTGAAGAATGTGGCTGTATCGAAGAGGACCCATGGGTGATTATTGGCAAATAAGCAGAAAATACCTAAGTGTCTTGAATACAAAGTATTTTGATTTAAGCTTTATCTTCGGAGGAAGCCAGAAGTTTTAAAAACTGTGTCCTATGGGACCCCTCAGGGTGGGACTGGGCATGAAGGGTGCCTGGCCTGGGCTCTCACCTTTTCATTGGCACTGGGAAACCAGAATGGTTCTGCTTTAATGATAAATTGCTTTATATATTAGATTTTCTAGCTAGGCTTCTTTTGGACGAAAGATGCCATGATGAATAGATCTCAATAAATCCAAAGTAAAAACAAAAAAAAGAAGTTGTGCTAGACAAGGGGAAACCATGGACCCAATTAAAGTCCTGTTTTCCCGAGAGCTGGTTTGATTGTGCTCAGTCAGATGGGTGGGAATGGGGGGACGACTGGAGGCCAAGGCCAAGCAGGAAGCTTGTGGCTGCAGCTTAGACTTTCGCTACTGCTTCAGGATGACCAGGATTGGGTTTGCGGGAGGGCAAGGAAGAGGCGGATGTAAGATGCATTGCGGAGGAATAATAATTAGAACTTGGAAACGGGGGTGAGTTTAGGGAACCAGAGTTGACAACTTGGATTGTGTGTCCAATGCACTTGGCTTGCCAGAATATTTTAAATTATATTTAAAAGATTTGTTTGTTTATTTGAGAGAGAGAGAGAGAGAGAGAACATGTGAGCTCACATGGGGAGGGGCCGAGAGAGACTCTCAAGCAGACTCCCCAGTGAGCACTGAGCCTGATGTCAAGCTCCATCCCACTACCCTGAGATAAGGACCCAAGCAAAAATCAAGACTTGGATGCTTAACCCACTGAGCCACCTAGGCACCCCTAGCTTGCCAGAATTTAGAATCACTCTGGGGCGCCTGGGTGGCTCAGTGGGTTAAAGCCTCTGCCTTCGGCTCAGGTCATGATCCCAGGGTCCTGGGATCGAGCCCCACATCGGGCTTTCTGCTCAGCAGGGAGCCTGCTTCCCTTCCTCTCCCTCTGCCTGCCTCTCTGCCTACTTATGATCTCTGTCTGTCAAATAAATAAATAAAATCTTTAAAAAAAAAAAAATAGAATCACTCTGGATGTGTCAGGAGCAGCTTCCCTACTCCACATAGACTTAGAGTCTCATGTGACTGCAGAAAGAGGTCTCAGGGCCTCTTCATACATCCCTGCCCCAGGGATTCCTGTGGTCTGTAGCTACTTTTGGAATATGGTGATAGGGCTGTCAAGTGGTAGGTGTTCTTTAAAGAGTAGCTGTTGCATTGAGGATTTTTATTGCTCTCTCTGGGATGTGGCTCTCTTATGTGCTTCTGCTTCTTGTGTAGGATTTTAACCTGTTTTGAGATTCCTTCCTTTTTTGTAGGTACCTCTGGGCCAGGGTGGGGGAATAAAAAGTGGTCAGGTGGGCTGGGTCTGACCCTTAACTTTCTACCGGAGCAGCTCACCTATTTTACATTTTTTAGACACTGAAATTTTATTTACAGGATAATTTACGAAATTTCATTTAATCCTAACGTTATATAGAGGAGAGAAGGCAGGGAACAGAGAATCAGGAGTCAGGAGGAGTTAATGAAAGAGCTGATGTGTGCTTATAAACCAGGATGTCCCAGAGCCAGAAACAACAACAAAAATCTACCAGTTTGGGGACTTTCAGGTCTGCTTCATTTAGATAGTATTATTTCAGGGTATTTCACCTTGTTTTGTCCAGTTTCATTTAATTTGAAAAAACACTGGTGGTTCTTTTTTACTTGATTGATTGATTGATTGATTGGGGCGGGACAGAAGGAGAGGGTGAGAATCTTTTTTTTTTTTTTTTTTTTCTTTAAAGATTTAATAAATTATTTAGAGAGAGGGAGAAAACAGACTCCCTGGACCAACAGGGAGCCTGATGCTTGCTTGATCTCAGGACTCTGAGATCATGACCTGAGCTGAAATCAGAATCAGAGTCAGAGGCCTAACTGACTGAGCCACCCAGGTGACCCCAACCCCCCCCCCCCTTTTTTTTTCTGTTTTTACTTTTTGAACTTTAACCAAATCTGGAGTTTGTGGTTTTGTTATAAAATCTATCAGAATGGAATGTTTTAAGACTACTTTCCTCTGTTGTCAATTGTGCTTGATAAGAATTAATCATAGGCAGTCAAAAAAGGACCTCAGCATAAAAATCCATCTATAGTGTTTAAAAGAATGAGAGCGATTTATATGTGTTGATGTGAAATTATTCCTGAGATATATGGTGAAATGGGAGAAGCGGGGAGCAGAACAATGTGTACAGTATGCTACATTTGTCTAGAAAAATATGCATACACTTCTACTTGTGAATATAGGTGCAAGCATCTGACCATAGTAGTTATTTTGGGGAAGAAAGTGGGCCTGGGCCTTGGTGGTTGGAAGGTGACTTGTATGACCCCTTGGTCCTCTGAGCGTTTTTGCAAATCTTGTACCTGTTTCACTCACTGTAAAGTTAGAGACTGTAGCATCAGGCTGGAACTGACTGGTTCTGGGACTCTGCCCTTTGTGGGGGCAAAGTGATGCTTCTGTCTTCCCTGTCAAAGGCAGTGTGGAGTGTAGAGGGGAAAGGGCCCAACTCCCCTCTCAAGTACTCTACTACTTGTTGAACCTGCTTCTACTCCCCCTGTTCATCTGGAAATAATTCTCATCTGGATAATCCTGGCATGACCTCATAAGGTTGTCATGAGAATTCCACGAGGTGATATGTATGGAGTATAACCATTAATAAGATCTTGCTTATTCTTAGACTTGACCACTCTGGAACCACCCACCCCTCCTCTAGAAACCCCCTGTAGCATGTTCTCTTGTCTCTGGATGCTCCTGCTCTGTTGCCTTCATCCAGCAGATACTTAATAGACGGTCTGGTCCTGTTTGATGTCCCTTTCATTGTGTTCTCTTATCATAGAATGTACAATTTATTACTGCTGTAGTCTGGCTTGTAAGTTTCAGTCATCAAAACACAAAAACAAAACAAAAGGAACCCCAGGTGTACCATCAGCTCCAGGCAAACTGTGAAGGGGTCAAATCACTTGCATGTTCATATGTGCACGATTTATTTTACTTGTACGTGTTTTATTTTACTTCTTTACCCTGAAGTTCACAAATGTGCTTTTTGTAAAGGACGAGCACCCTGAAACTGTAAGGAAAATATTGTGTGTATAGACATATTTATGAGCTAGAGTTGTCCCTTTGATTAGGGGCCCAAGAGGGCTAAAAACCATGTTAGTTGCTCCCTGCTTCTCCTCTTCCAGATGCCCCCGGGTTATCCCTGAGTTGCCAGGGGCCGTTTTCCATCCTTTGGTTGCCTAGGTCTGTTTTCTGGGGAGATTTGCAGGCTGAATGCTTTCCCCCCAGCGACCTCCGCACCCACTTACCACCACCCCGCACCCCAGTCTCCTGTTTCCTGTTACTGTGGGATCCCAACCGCTCTGCTGCTTGATGAACTAGCCTTAGAACAAGGGAAGGTACTGGATAGTATGACAGAGTCCATTGCCGCCCAGGATTCTGGAACTCCGAATGTGGAAGTGAGTGAAAAGTGTCACTTTCTCCTTCCTGCTCACATTTCCATTTGAAAAGATCATTTCAGAAGAGCCACCTTCAGTTTCTTAATGCGGGTGGTGGAGTCGCTTCAGACAGATATGCCTGGGGAGGAGGCACAGTGCAGGTCTTTTCATAGTGAGGTTCACATATTGTCTTAATTAAACCTCACCTGGGAGCGAACTCATTCTGTAAATCACTCCGAGAGGTTTCTTCACTTGCTGGAGGTCACTCTGCGTGAGTGCTGGGGCAAGGTCCCAACCTAGGTTCTCTGACTCCCAGGCTTCTCTGTTCTAGAACTCAATACCGCTCTGCTGAAGTCTTTAAATCCTACCACCTAGGAATTTCCCCCATGAACAGGGCCAACCACACAGACTGCAGGTGGGAATTATACTAAAGTTAAAATGGAAAATTATCAAGACTTGTTGCTACACTTAGAGAAGTTACTGTTTAGAGTATAAAAAAATTCCACAGTTTTATAAGTTTCTGAGGCAGGGTGGGGGGTGGGACAGGCAGGAGAGGGAAGAAGGAGGGAGAGAGATGTTAGCTGACAACGAGCGGCAGCAGCCAGACCGTGTCTGCTGTTGGACAGTTGTAGATCTCCTTTCTGAGATGTGTGACCATCTACCCTGAATGCAGATACTTTTCAAAGTTCCATTTTTCTTTCATGTGAAAGTTGCCAGCATGGAATAGCTACCTTTATTTGGAGAAATCAGTCTTTGGAAATAATTGGTTCTCTCTTCTCTTGTCTCCCAGAGATGATCCTCCACAGATGAAATTATAGGAGTGAAAAAAAATTTTTTTTAAGTCACAAAACATTAGTTTGTGGTATTTTTCCCTTTTTATTGCAAAATATTTTAGGACCTGCGGTTTAGTTCACATATTTTGGAACTGTTGACTGATCATAAATATTTTTATCACTATTTGTACAGTAGTGACTTTCAAAAAGGAGAAATAATGGTTATACTAGGTCATTTTTGAGTCATGACCTAATGCTTTTATTTTAATGCTGTAAACCGTAATATTAAAATAGGTATTACCAGCTTTCTACTATCAAATGATAGGATCTGAGCCCATGGGATAAAACAGTGCTTGTAGGAGGGGCCCTAAGATAGGCACTTTATAAGTATTCTCTCTTATCTTCATATCAACTTGGTAAGTTAGGTGTTACTGTCCTACTTTAGAGATTTACATCTGAAGCTTAGAGAGGTTAAGTGACTTGTCCAAGGTCAAATAGCTGATAAGTAAGCGTAAAAGCTGAGATTCTAGCCCCCCAGAACATACAGGCGGTGGGCTCCTAAGTGGGTTAGTATGTGTAGGCCACAGTCGTTTTAGGATATTTTGTTTTATTGGAAATTAAAGTATATCCTATAACAGAAGAGATACTTAAGCGCTTCCTAGTATTTCAAATTGTTTGGTTCATTAACTCATGGATCATCTTGCGTTGCCAGTTTGACTAAAAACAAATCATAGATTGGTCATCTGCCTTCTGATTAATTTATTCCATAAAGTAGTATTTGAAGGATTTTAAAATAATGCTTTATCGCCATGAGAGAAAAGGGTTTGCAGAAATACTAGATAGTACTTGATTATCATTTATCCAATACTGGCTGATTGAACACCTTCTGTGAGCCAGGCACCGTGCTAGGCACTGGGTATGAAGACTGTGGAATAAATATGGCCGTCTTCCCTCGTGGCCCTTTCAGTAGAATGAGTAAAGTGCATCAGGGTAGGTCTGAAGGCATAACGACAGGGACTAAGGTGAGATCATTTTCTTATAACAGGAAACTCAATTGGTAAACACAATTTGGAGATAAGCCTGTGTGTAAAAACCACCATAATGCATTTACTCCTACAGGTTGTGTGGACTTATGCTGCAGTTCTTAATCATGGTTCCTACTGCTCATTGCCTCACCGTCCAGGATGCCCTGGGTGATTCCCATTTAGGCCTAGGTATGTGCAGTACTGGTGGGAATGGGCTCGGGTGAACAATGTTTGGCAGGGAGAGGCTGCCAGCCTGATACGGATCATAAATGCCATTACAATTTATTTTTTATTTTATTTTATTAAAGATTTTATTTATTTATTTGAGAGAGAGAGAGATCACAAGTAGGCAGAGAGTCAGGCAGAGAGAGGGGGAAGCAGGCTCCCTGCTGAGCAGAGAGCCCGATGCGGGGCTTGATCCTATGACCCTGAGATCATGACCTGAGCTGAAGGCAGAGGCTTAACCCACTGAGCCACCCAGGCGCCAGACCATTACAATTTAAAGAAGAGAAAGTGATCGTGGGCCCAGGAGTGGTCAGGGAAAGGTCTGTGAAGACCACAGTGATTCATTCGGGCTTTATAGCATTTCAGTAGGTAAATTTCATTTGTTTTAGTCTTTTTCTGTGGACTACTACTATGTGCGCAGTACAGTGTTAAGTATGGGGAATAGAGTCATGAGCAAAACAGACAAGACCACCGCTCTCCTAGAGCTCCCGGTTTAGGGATGGGGGAGGAAGACAGACAGTAAAGATGTTAATAAGATGATTCCACATAGTGTTAAATACAATGATGACAATTAAAAATCGATGTTAGAATGATGAGGGGGCTGATGGTGGTGGTGAGACTTTGTTTTGGGTGGTTGGAAAATCATTTCTGAGGAGGTAATACTTGAATGAAACCTGAGTTTGAGAAGGAGCTGGGCATGCAGCAGTCTCTGGGAAGAGGCCTGAGGTTGATGGGCAAAGTCATAAAGATGAGATGACGCATTCTGGGGTGGGGGTGGGGGGTTATCCAGCAAAGAGCTCCACCCTGGAAGGGTGTGGTTGGAACAGAGGCTGAAAAGCGCAGGTTAGTGCCAAATTACAGAGGGTCTTGAAGATCCGAATGGCACAAGGCTAAGGACTGTATGTGTCTGTGCTGTGCATGTATCCAGACCATGAGCAGTTAGCAGAGAGGAGGAGAATCTGGATGAGTTTGTCATAGAAGGTTAAGGAAGCTTGCATAGCTGGGATATTGAAGTTTAGCTCATGTGACTTATGAAGAGGGACACCCAAATAACATAGTGTCCTAATGACTTCCTGTTGGAAATTAAGCATCATCCTAAAGTGTGGCATACATGGTGCTTGGTCGACTACTTCGGATCAGGGGGGAATGCAGGAGGACTGTCCTACCAGTGAGATCATGGAGGCTTTGACAAAGGTAAGTGCCAATCCAGTGTCAGGGACTGTACTTACGAAGGTAATATTTTCTAAGTCAGGTATGATAAAACAGGTTCCTTTTGTGATGGTTCCCCTTGGAATACAAAACTAATTGTGTTTTTATTTAGGTAAAGGAGCAGTCTTTTATTGCTATAAAATGTTTTTATGAAAGGAAAGAGAGAAGTTAAGGTCTGATTCAATCCAGGTTGATAAAGGAGTGTGTTTAAAAAAGTTCATTTGTGGAGTAACTATACGCATATTATTGACTAAAGGAAAAATTGCCCCAAATGTTGATCTAATTCTCTAGAGAAATGTGTTTAGGCAGTGAAGGGATTCCTGGCGGGGACTGAGAAACTCCATAATGGGGGACTGCACTTGGTCTCTTTGGAGGTTGATTCTGATGTGTGTAGTCTTTACATCCTATTAAATTTTTGAAAGATAAACTGATACAAGAATGATTTGCCAAGGCTAGCAACTCTTCCTTTTAAAACCTTGGCTCAGTGTACACATTGAAGGGATGGGGGAGTAAGATAAAAGCATTATAAATATGAGGTTAACTGAATTCAAATAGAAGGTTCTCTCAAGTTATTGCATTCCTTAGAAAATAAATACATTGCGCATATGGTTAAGATTGATCAAAAAAGTATTCTGTATGCCAGTGATTACATTCCCATCTGTGATTAAGGTTTTCTGCCTGCATCTGGTTTTCACATTATATTTCTGTAACAAGAATCCTTTATATAGCAGAGTTCACTTTCTGTATTTTCTATTAGCGGCAGCTTGAACTACTGCACGGATCGCAGATTTACACATGTGGTTTTCATTACTTCATACCATTGAGAAAAAGTAATATTTGTTTGGGAATGTATGTTTTCCACAATTTCCATGGTAATACAACATGTTGAGCCTTTTTAATAACACTCTTGTAGAACTACAAATTGTTTGAGGCATTCTATCCTTGGTGGAGTTTTAGCTTTTAAAGTTTTCTCCGTGTATGTTCCCCTCATCATGGTGTTAAACAAATTGGAGAGCTGAGGATCTGAACAAAGCAATTATTAAGGAGAGAGACATTTTACTGTCATTTGCAGGGGATACAGACTTTAGTGTGGGATGTGTATCATAGCTATCTGGGTGTATATTTCATCGTGTTCAGTAGCATTACTTACTTGATTATTATTTCATTTTGGAAGACTATTTAATGTGTTGGAGGTATAAAACACAAACTTAACACTCTAAAGTCATTATTTTTAAAAAATTTAAATATTAAGTTTCTGCTACTTTTTTTGTGGGGGGAGGGTCATTCTCTTGATTATGATACAATGTTGCATATATAAAATAGTTGAGTGGGGAGAATCCTCTGGGGTAACTTTTAAGTTCACGTTGTATATTATTTGAATGTGTATTTCTATGCCATGTTAACATTTAAGAATTTATAAACATGCACATTTAAAATATTTTGTAACACTACCATCCTGCCAACTTTTCTCCATTCACTTCAGAATGTTCTGATTAAAATAGACACAAATTGAAAAGTGAAACAGTATATTCTGCATGGGGGAGGGGCTATCATTTATAATTGAGAAACTTATCTTCCAAAGGAAATTTATCCACGTTGTAATTTTATGTGCCTCAAAACTGAGATCTTCTACACCATTTTTATTAATAAATCTGGACATTAGGCACTTTTTAGCAGCCAGGAGAAGGAAGAAATAGACTCTAGGGGATTTGTATGTGTTTCGCCTCTTTCATTTGTTCAGTGGAGATATTAACTAGGGCCCACACTGTCATGATCCACTTTTATCGGTTTCTCTTACGGCTTTTGTTGGTGGTTGCTGAAGCACAAAATATTACAAAATATCATTGAATTGAAGAAAAATTTCTATTTTCTCCTTTTCTCCCCTAATATTTGTTTATAACATTATAAAATGTTTTTACGTTAGTATAGAAACATTGGAAATAGGATTGTGTAGAAAATTACCCCTATTTCCATCTTCCAGAAATAATCATTTGACATCTGGATGTATTGACTTCCGGTCCCCCTCCCTTGCATCCCACCTCATGTCTGGTATTTGACTCTTTACATATGGGAACGTGTATCTATGTATTTGGGTCATTTTATTACTGAAATTTTGACTCTGTCATTTGTTAGGTTACATGGTAAACGAAATGTTCCCAAGTTTCATCTGATTGTCTTAGTAGATCTTTGCTGAACTTCAAGGCAATTTCAACTAAGAAATGCCTAGTACTGTATTTTTCCTAAACATTGTTTATTTAATTTTTACCATAACGAATAAGGAACAACCGATTGCATGATATGGAATCATAATGTGTCCTATAAAGGGCATTGATATTTATTTATTTCTTTTGTTTAAATGTAGCAGAATATATTCACCAATTTTAATTTCTAGGGAGTACTTTGGTTTCTTAAAAAAATAATAGCAATAGCTTTAGTAATACTTTTTGAGACTGCTTTTATAAATTTCTATTCCTTTACATTTACTGAGTTCCTCCCTTATGTGCAAATGATTGTGCTTGAGTTATAGTTCCTAAATTATAAGAATTAAATAGTGATACTTTTTTCTACACATGGTAGTGGTAGTAATAGTGGGTGAGTAATAGGCACTCAATAAATATTTGAGAATGGATGAATGAATGAATTCTAAAGCTGCCAAATCTAGCACAAAAAATGAGAAAATTCATATTGCTTTAGAGAAAAAGAGAAAGTAGAGGAAGTTTTTTGATTCGGTATAATGATTCACCAGTAATTGTTGTTACTAGTATTTTAAAACTTGTTGACGCCATAGATTATTTACGACTATTTTCAGTTGTTTTAGACTATTCTAGCTAATAATGGCAATGTTTAAATTTCAGAATAGTGAAGCACTATGGACACCACTTTCTTTTGAAATAGAATTTAACTTGCATGTAAATTCCATACAATAAAATAAACACGTAATGTTTCAAAGCCTTTTCTAAAGAAACCATAATATTTGACAGATTATTTAATTTTTTATTGAACAAGGTAAAAGCTAACACATTCTTTTAAGGTATTGATGTACATATATTTTAAATCAATTTAAAGGAGGAGGAGTTGTCAGTTTCAGAACGTGTCTAGCTTTGAGTCAGATGACTGGAGAATTAAGAGACCTTTCGAGCATGTCCTTATAGGAATTGAGAAAATGGTGATTGTCTTGGATTCTCCTGAAATTTTAGAAGAGCTTGTGTCTGTTTCTTAATACAAACAAAACAAAACTGGTCTACTAATATCGTGTAAGTGGATGGGTGTGATACTTCAGACTGGTTGTGATATATGCATTTTTTTTCCCTTTGTTGTTGTCAATAGAAAAGATTGATCTCTGGGCTGGTGAACATAATATCTGTCCCAGTCAGAAAAGGAGAGAGGAAATTAGCAGAGCGATTGGTGGAGAATGATATCTGTCAAAAGAAACACTTGGAGAGCACTGAGTTTAGTAATAGGTGACTGCCGGAAAAAGGGGAACTTTGAATATTGTCAAGGTAAGGAACAGACAAATATTTTGATTTTGTAATTTACTTACAAAAAAAGAAATTTATTCTATTTTCCCAATAAATTATAATTGTGAAGTTTTTTTTTTCTTTTTCTTATTTCTTTTAGAGCCTGTTAATAAAGAATTTGTATTCTTACATTAAAAAAAAAAAAAAAAGTTGAAATCTTTGTGTGTGGGATTGGGTGGGGATCACTCAGCCTGGCTGGGGGAGTCCTTGTTTGATGGCTTTGGGTCTGAAGATCTCAAATGATCAAGTACCAAATTTTTTTCCCACCCTCTTCTTGTTGCAGTGCTTCTTGCCATGTTTCATAATACATCTGTTATAAGCTGAGCAATACTTGGAGTTAAAGAGTAAAAGCTATGCCATGATTTCTGTGTTTATTGTAACTTGAGATGGTGTTTTCTGAAACAGTTTGTTGACTAAAGAGGGGAAAGAAAGTGCGTTTCAATTTATTATTTCTTCTGATTGATTTGGATTTTTTTTTTTTTTTTTAACTTTTAGGTGAATGTTACTTCCTAAGCAGAATTCATGTCCATGGGCACATTGAAAAAAAAAATCTAACTTTAGGAATACAGCAACTCTCAACTAAGTATATTATTACCATTTGGCAAGAGACTTCTTAAAGCCTGCAGCATTTCAGAATTAAGGAGAACCCTGAATTGTGGGTTCCAGAGAGTTGATGCCTCCTGCAGCCAGCTCGGTTTTAGGTTTAGTGGCTCGTGCAGAAGCACAGACGATTAAGGATAAACGGTGCCAGGAAAAAGTTGAGAGTTAACACAGATGTTGTGTAATACTGGTTGGCACTCTAGTGATTGGGAAGGGATGTTTGAAGTTCTTTGCCTGCCTGCCTGACTACATGGAAAAGAGGGGTAGCAAAATATTTACCATCTGTGGCCATGGTTCTGGAAATATCGCTGCTGGTGCCCACCCCACAGTATCTACTCTTTCAGTTCCTACAAATACTTACTGGCTTGTTCTGTAAGTTTCCAAGAAGGTGTTGGCAAGTGGGGCTGTTTTTGTTTTTGTTTTTGAAAGACCATAGAAAATGAAATAATTCTCTGTATAATTACAGAATCCTTTGAGGTAGCCTAAATGGTGATTTAGTTTCTCTGTGTTTCTCTTCCTTTCATTCCCCCTCCTTCATCTTAGGATGATCTTTTCCAGTAATTAGCAAGAGACGGACATTCAAGAGAGAAGGCAAGGAATTCAGTTGTCTTAAGTATTCGAGCCATCTTTCACCTCTGTTTCTACCTTCTTACCTCATGTACGATTGTTACGAAAAATTAATTTTTTGTCGACTCACATCTTGGTTGATTAGACTTCTGAAGTTTGAAAATAGAAGGAAAGGGGTCAATGTCTCAACGGAAACTAGTAATAATAATAGTAACAACAACAACACCAGCAACCACTGCTGGGGAATTTGTTCCTTTTCATCTTCCATCAGAAGAAAGCACTTGTTTTAAAAGAGGATATAACCACTTTTGGCCTCGTGTGTCTCTGTGGGAGCTCTTAATAGTATGATAAAATCACCTAAGGTGCGGATTACAAATAGTAAAAGATATGGGGTTTAAAAAACTTGAACCAATGGTGCAGATCCAGAGCGTCCTGGTCTTTACCCTCCCCTAGTCTGTTACAGTCAGAGCCTCCTCTGGTCTTCATGGGCTCTGTCTGGGCCTTGCAGGCATTGAACCATGGCAGCAGGGAAGGTCCATATTGAAAGCAAAAGGGCATGACAAAGACACACATTTTAAAGTGACTTAAAGCATATTATTTGTTATCCTATGCAAATACCTAATGGATAGCATCAGTATCAGACACCATGCTGAGTTCTTTCTGTCTTTCCTATCCACGTGTGTGCATACATCCTTAAAAAAATGATGAGTATACACACACACACAGAATATTTATATATATTTTATAATTTGGGATAGCTATTGGGTTTTCTCTGTATTTTAGGTGGCATCGACACTTTTTTCTTCTAGTTTTTTTTTCCTTCCTTTTTGTAATGGTAATGGGTGTATAGAAGTATAGGGTTCAGATTCAAGTTGACCTAAGAAGTAGAGAATAACAGAAATCATATACTTTAAATTTGCAGACACCTGGAATCCATTGGGTTCCTGGCCTTGTAATTTGGAGACAGGAAAAGTAAAGAACTGTGTGAAGTTCAACAGTCAGGGTTCTAAGTGAGAATGGCCTGAGGTGGCGCCAGAGAGTCTGGTCTGTGTGTTGAGTTTGTGGTGGAGGTGGGGGTGTGGGGGGAGGGTCACTTGGAAACACGTCTCCTTCTGTGGGGGTGGGGAGGAGGGGAGAGGGAGTGATGCCGCGGGGACAGCCACCAACTTAGGTGGAAGCTGGTAAAGGCAAAACGCTGCTATGTTTTCCCCCCAGTGTTTTGAAGCATACCTCCAAAATAAGCATAATGCTTGGTCCTCTAGAATGTAGTTTGAAGCTGGTCTCCTATAATGCTTGCCTTTGTGAGTGGGGGTGGGTGGGCTTAGGACAGCTGGGGAGAGCTTGCTCTTCGAAGCCACTAAAGGAAAACACTAAGGGTCCAGTAGTTGTCATTCTGAAGAAAAAAAAAATTAAAAAAAAAATCCATTAGCTGTGTAAAAGATACAAGGGGAATAGCATGGGAGACAGTTATGACAGAAGAAACTTCTGTTGCAGGGTGATGTGTATTTGTGTTCATATCATGGGGGTGACCTAGTGATGCAGTTCCAATTTATAGATACTGTATGGGTCTCAGTAGCTACGTTTGTATTTTAAAAAGGGTGATTTAAAAAAAAAGTTAATTTAAGTGGTGCTGTGCACCCTTAAATATTGGTTAGCTTTATTAGGAAGAGAGGAGAGTTATTTCTCAAGTAAAATTGCTAGTTTTTGAGAGTGTCTGCGTTTATTTTTAGTTTTTCTTGGTCATGTTCGAGGGGTCTGATAGCATTAATGGGCTTTACCCCACATGGAGCTTTGAGCTTATTGTAACACTGCACACTGATCCCAGGTCAGTGTGATGCGTGAAATCAATTTATTTGAATCTCTTTGCCTCTATAGGAATTTGGCAGCATGCCAGTTGTTTTCATTTAATGTTCTTTGTGTTGAACACAGACAAGCAGGCATGCTTTTGTATTCCTCTCTCCTTTGGTCTCTGTCTCTTTCAGCCAATATTTTACTCTATGGATTTTGAGATGAAGGAAGAATATATTATTTATGTGATTCTAATCATTGCTTAATGTGTGTGTGTATGTGTGTGTGTTTGTATAAGTGTACCACTTTCATTTCTTTTGAGGGATATTTTTTATATTCCTGAGTTTTAATGGTGACTTTCTTTGTATACAGACACAGTTTTGTTTAAATGAGGTTTTTGAAGAAACATACCAAACTAGATCATAGGTGGTATTTACTTGCCATAGTGCCCATTATCAAAACAGAAAATAACCATATTAATTGTACAATACAACAAATGTTTAATTTGTGAAGTGGACGATCAAAATCTTTTCTTGGGGAGCTTTTTTTTTTTATTTTGCCGATTTACACTTTAATCAAGCACACAGGCTAAAGAAAACAAGGATTATTATTTGGGTATTATTTTCTTTTGAATAACCCATCCTAATTAAGACACCGGTGTTTTGCACAGATTTGTTTTACATGCATTTTTACAGAGTTCCTGCATTAGGTTAGTTTTTTGCTTTTTCAAAATTCTGTGGTGGGGGTGGGAGGTGAGTAGGTAGGGCCCGGGAACAGCAACATTACAGAGGTTTTTATTACAAATAGACCTTTCTATGGATGTTTTTGTAGGGAGGATTTGTTTCTGGGTCAGCTTTAGGAAGAGGTGGAGAAGGAAACGGGAGAGAGTGAGAGGAGAATGTTCTGTTGATGCCCCGGGCAGTTCTTGCGGAAGCTGATACGCAGAACCATGGAGCCCCAGCTTCAGGGTCAGGCTCAGACCCAGAGCCCTGCTTCCTTGTTTAATTACCTGAAGAGCAAAACAGCCAGGCTGAGAGTGTGTGAAAACCCAGTATCTCTCGCAGCCGCCTGGCGTTCTGACATCCTGCAAGGCCAGCCCTGTCTGTCCGCCAGCGTCAGGCTGGCTCCCGCCCTGGGTTCCTTTCTTTCTGGAGGCATTGTGTGGAAGAGGGTTTGGTCAGGAATTTGAGGTTCCTGCCAGTGCTGTGTCCCTGCTCTCTCCTTCTGGACTACACTGACAGATACACTTAATTTTTTTCTTTTTCTTTTTTTAATGAGTTTAAAAGTCTGGCTCTTTGATTTTACACTCTGGCCTTGCTCTGAAACATTGTCTCTGTCAATGGCCACAGATATTAACCAGTGGAGAACTGGTCTTCCTTAATGGATTCTTGTTTTCCTAATTCCTATTTACATCGTGTCCTCCGTGGGTTGCCCTTTTAGGTCAGACTCAGTAGCTCAGCGTGGAACTAGGAGTTCAATGGTTGTTTTGATGAGACCGTTTTAGAACCTTAATCTGGCCACAAGAGTAGTCCATCCTTAAGCAAAGGTGATAGAACTTTTAAGGTTGGGTTTTTTTTTTCTTTATTTTTTTTTTTCCTTGAAACTTGAACATGGACTGGAGCATTTGCTTTGGGAAGAGCCACACCCTTTGATGAAGCAAGCAGCGGGTGGAGAAAATAATATTTGGACGGCGATGTGTGGCCGATCTGAGGATAGTATAGGATAAATATTCTTAGGAGTGCTTGGAGATGGAGCCATTCAAGAGATCCCCAGAGTGTAACAAGTTGTTATCTTACCGAGAGGAAATCCAGCAGGTTCTTTATCCATGGTGTGGGCTGATGGATGTGTCCGCATGGTGGGTGGGGGAGCAGAGGTGGTGGCGGCTGTGGGGTTTCCTGCAAAGGGTGGGGAAAGTGTGACTACATGTGCAGTGATTTGGTTTTTCCAACTACTTCATGCAGATTCTGTCATGCAGACTTAAGGGCATTTACCTTTCTGATGCACATATGTGCGTGCCATTAATGCTAATGGGAGCTATAGGTAGATAAAGAGAGGGAGAAGCCTGTACCTTTGCCTTGTGCACCAACACCACTCCAGGGAACTGATTCCATTCTTTGCAAAGAAAGAAAGGAATTGGCCTTTGTAGGGAAGAGTTTGGTAGGGATGATTCTCAAAACTTCCTTTTCGCACTTATGGAGGTAATGTCAATATTTTATGTACTTATATCCCACTCCTGTAAAAAGTATATGATCATTTAAATAATTGGATTAGCCCGGTGCATCTTGTGAGAGAGCTGGCGTCTCTGTGGTCTGTTAGGCACCAGCATAAACAGCGCTGCCGGAAGTGTGATGTGTATCCTCGGGCATGTGTGTGTTTATTTATCTATCAGCCTGGTGCATTTCTTGCAGAGCCTTTCTCTTTTCAACAGCCACATAAATAGGAAAAAAGAAAATATATAAATATGTTTGAAGCCACAGTCAGTGTTGGGTACTGGTGTCCTCCTCCACGTAACAGGTGTGGGGTACCCTGCTTTCCAGCTCTAACTTTTGGGTAGTTCTGTTCCCGCTGGAGCTTTCTTTAAAGATTTTACTTATTTACTTGACAGACAGAGATCACAGGTAGGCAGAGAGGCAGGCAGAGAGAGAGGAAGGGAAGCAGGCTCCCTGCTGAGCAGAGAACCGGATGTGGGGCTTGATCCCAGGACCCTGGGATCAGGACCAGAGCCTAAGACAGAGGCTTTAACCCACTGAGCCACCCAGGCTCCCCCTCACTGGAGCTTTCTTGAATGCAGGTAACAATAATGCCATTGGTAGCTTTAAGCCTTGGCAGCAGAAAGTATGTAACGTGAGAAAAGCTTGGAGGACTCTGAAAAGCGAATGGAGAAAGTTGTAGCTTGCAGGTGGCATCAAGAATTACAGAAGAAAATGCAAACAAGGAAGCAGGGTTGGTACCTGGTGCGGAGTGTGCTTAGTAGGTGTGGTGAAATGGCAAGAAGAAAGGAGATCTGTGGAAGAAGAAGAAGATGGGAGGAGGTGAAGACCTCTAGAAAAAAGAAGGGAAAAAACCATATTCTGTTAGTAACTGTGGGCTGCGTCAGGAATGAAAACAGGACACTGTGATATAATGGGTAAAAAAAGAAGTCACATTATTCCCAAATTTTAATGAGACTTTGGTGTATACAATTAAGAGTACACTTAATAAAATGTCAAGAGTGAGAAGTCAAATTTCCATACAGAGTAAAGGAATTGAGCTGAGGTCTGTAGGTTTTAGCCACTGTTCAGTGTATTTAAGAATACACAGCATTAAATTCTATTCTGCCTGGGCTTCTGTGGGGGAAGGGGCATGCCTGATGAAAGCCAGTAGGATCGGAGTAAAACACTGATTAAAAAATTTACCTTGGTGAAAAAGCAGATATACTGTGCTGGGTATTATTTGAACAAATAAAGTGGTTTTGGAATGAAAATTTGTAATGGAATCCATCGTAGCTAAAAATCATTTTGAGTGCCTTTGAATTTGTTTACAAATGTGGCAAATTAGTGCGTGTGCAGATTTTGATAAATTGTGCAGAGATAGAAGTGGAGAGTTTGTTAGAGGTAAAAAAAAAAAAAAAATTCCTGTGAGAAAACATGATGAAAAAATTGAGACTTTTTTTTTTTATTGCTGTGTATTTGCTCCACCTGGTGGATTTTGTTGAAAGTGTTTTAATCCATGTTAATGGAAAGGATACCCTTTATACCATTTATAGGAAGATGAATCTTTTGTTTTATTTTGTTGTGTAAAATGGTTTAATTCCTATCTAGGTCAAAACACTTCTCTGTCTTTTGTTCAGTTCTTTCACTGCATTGAAAGTAATATTTATTGTTTTTTTTCTGGTTCAAAATGTAATATCTGCTCATTTTAGAAGATTTGGAAAACAGAAAAATTTAAAAAGGAAAATAAGCATGATTTGTAGTTTAACCATCCAGAATCATTGCATTGTTTTTAGGAATAGACGTGATCAGATGAGAAGCAATTTGCATTTACGTTTATCTGAAGATATGTGGAATTGTTAAATATTATACCAAAGTGCAATGATGATGTGATTATAATTATTTTGGGACAAATGCTGCCCTTGGAATTCCCAGGCTCCAAAAAAAAGTCAGTGTTGAGGAGGAAGTGATTTTATTAAGCTGCACATCTACAGAAGGCAAAGGTAGTAGAGGTTAAGGATGCCTCATGAATTCATAGGGCTGCTCATAGGGGTGGTGAGATCTGTTGTTCCCTGGGCTTACACAGATTGCTTTCTTTGGAAATCTTAAGGATTCAGTTGTGCTTTGATCATCTTATTGTTTTCCTTAGGTTATTCTTTTTTTCTCCTTTAGACTCTAACAGCTCTGTAACAGAAGGTGAAGTTTTGAAAACAGTGTCTCCATATGCAAGGGATTTGGAGACCTTTTTATTGTCTTTAAAATTGTCATTCATAGTCCTCATTAGCATTTATTGTTGCAAGCGTACAAGCAGAAAATGTGAAATTGGTATGTCATGAATAGCCCCACAGAGCTCTCCAGCCCTCGGATTTTGCCTGCAGTGTGGTGTGGGCTGGGCTTTGAGGGAAAGCTGTCCAGATGGCTTCCTGCACAGAGCAGAGCTGCAGGTTTTTGTCTCTGGTGCTGAGAGGAGGGAAAGTTCATTGGAGCATACGCCATCACCGTTGCGTTTTAACAAAACTAACTCGCCATCAGTCAGGATGGGGAGGTGGTGACATTGAAACAAAGGTTTTCCATATAGTGTTACAGTCCTTGTCAAATGGATAAGGGATAAGGGATAGGTAGTAAGGGTGTCTTCTATATTCGCTGAGTGATTCTGGTAGTTCTTAGAAAAATTTGAGGAAAGTATAAACGGTAACTTATTTGCAGATTTGCGTGCACGTGTGTGCTTTCTAAGATTGATTGCTTTTATATGAAAATGCAGTTATTTGAAAAGACAGAGTTAATATAGCGAGTGTTCAGCCTTGTGGGTTACTGAGGAAGTGTGTTCCTTTAAAAATTTTAAAATAATTTAACCCCTTGATGGTGCCTATGGAGTAATTTGTATTTAACGATATTAGGTTTGAAGTTTGCATTTCAGTAATATAACATTCAGTCAGTGCAAGTGCTGAGTCGGTTGCAGCATTTTCGACTCTTTTTGAAGATTTGGCATCAAAAGTCAAAAGTTGTTGGTAGAAAAGAATTACAGTGTATTGTGATGTTTTAAAGGCATCGGCCCTGTCAGAAACAATTTAGAATGATTACAAATATAAACTTTATCTCCAGCAAGTGATATTTTATCTTAAACAGATTTCATTTTATAGAAACACACATACATGTGCCCCACACGCTTGAATTACTAATACACATCTTTTCATTCCTCTGTAGAGAATGTTATACTTCACCCAGAGTTAAGAATCAAATACATTTGGGAATCCTCTTGAATTCCCACCCTCCTTGGGAGCTTTGTACTATCACTCTGCTATCTCTCAAAAAACCTTGCTTTGCTGTCCACCAAAAAAACACAAAACAACAACAACAACAAAAACCCATCAAATACATTGCTGGAAAAATTGTTAGAATGATATATATAACATTTTATTCTGTAGGCATTGAAGATGGGGGGCAAGCCCCATAAAAACTGTTCGGCTTATCGGTTTAGGAAATCATTATTATTTAAAAGTACATTATGACTGGAATGTTCAAAGTCCAGTTTCAGTGCACGTTGTTAACTCACTCTAACTGATGGCGACAAGAAAAATCAAAGTGACCTGACTGCTTGAGTTTGACATGTCATAGGTGAAGGGAAGGGGTCGTGACTTCTAGTTCTCGATCCGACACTTTCCCCAGTAGATGAGGGTTTCTGGACAGACTGTGCAGCGTGTTCTCTGTGGGACACAGTGTCGTATGGTGTTCTGTCGCCTACTTGCAAGTGATCCGGGCCCTGAAGCTTTTCTGCTTCTGTGATGTCTGCCGTAATCACCCATTAAGACAAGCTTCCTCTATCCAGCATGCTTTCTTCTGCTTGATTCCATCTTACTGCTAACGCGTAGGCCCTCTTGGACAGCCCTCAATAACCCTTTGACCCCAAGATGTTCTTACACCCTTCAAATTCTTAAGATGGTACTCATGTCCCCTGTTCCCTTGTCATTTAAGTTAAGTTCTTGCGAGCTGTTCTGTGGGCTGGAGTTGACGCGCAAATACTTGCCAATCATTTCCCCAAAAGGAAATATTTGAGGGGAATAGCGTGAATGTAGCTGGCTGTTTACAACAGATGTTTATAGAAGGGAGTTAAAGTGACAGCTGGGCTTTTACCTTTATGGAACACTTCAATGAACTTTTTCACTTAATATTTTTTTTCTCCCTACTCCACTCATTTCTTTGTCGCTGGCCGCACCTTCTGTTGTAGCCCAAGTAAAACATAAACCGGTTGTTTCTCTGACAGACAAAGTCTGATTGGATTTATCTTTGTCAGAAGACGATCTACTATGGCTTTTACTTAATACAACAATCTCGCACGTCTTTCAGTAGCAGAAACAAATTAATGTACATTTTTATTGGGTGTTGTATCTATTTAATTGACTGTCAAAGTGATGAGAAGTTAGGAAATCATCCAAAAGAGAGGGCCATCTCCCTTAGCCCAACAGCTCACACATTAGGTAGGTTTGCCCTGTCAGTGGGATGCCTTTAGAAAACACTAATAGCTTCCAGCTGGGTGGAAAATCAAAACCTTTGGGGTCTGACAAAACTAGCAGATTTGAATTTGAAAGCAGAGCTAATGCCTCCATTTTATTTTTTACCACTCGCCCATAAAACATTATTTTCCAATATGTCAGCCTCATTTGGTGGCCAGTGGTCTGAAATTGAAAGTGGAACAAGCAAGCGGAGAAATCTGGACATTAGGGAGTCCGCCCTTTCAAGCTGGTGTGCCACTTTGTGGAAGGGTCTCCTCTAAGAGCAGGGGGGTCTTAATGACCATTCATCAATGCTCGTTGGCTGATCATTGAGTGCCTTCTCATTCAGTTTATCAAGTCTTGCACATAAAAAGTCAGAATAAGCCTTATTCGGCTTTGTTAAAGCCAACTAGGAGTAAAATGCTCCATTTGAACCCATTTTACCCTTGTTTTTTCACTTTGTTAATGCAGCCCTGCTTAAATGAGTGCCTTTATTGGGTCGGTTAGAATATCTGAAACTATTAATTCTCTTGTATTGAATGGCTGGTGGCAGGCCACAGCAGATGGGGTAGGAAAGTATTTGGTTGGGTGTATTGCTTTCAATTAGGATCAATGAGGTTTCAGCTCCTTTGAATTAACTCACTTAATACCCACTGTGTGAAGTCACAGTGTATCACAACGGCCTGCTAGGAGCCCAGAGGAAAGTGGAGGAGACCTGTGGCAAAGCTTTAACTGGCATTCGCCCTTCACCGGTGTAGAGAGCTTTCATTAACTGCAGACGGTTTCAGTAGACTGATAGTCCCTGTTGGTAAGTCAGGCTTGAACAAAGGAAAAGTCTGTAAGACAGGGCTGGTCTGTTTTGAGAATCAGTGAAAAATACCTGGGAGCAAGACAATACCGTGATGCCCTTCTAGTGAAGGTTCCAACTTTATTGTCAGAAACCAATTTATGTACTTCAGGGGGAGCCTGGCATTGAGTCGTTGACTAAATTTTCCAATTCAGAAAGTGATTGTTTAGATGACTCAAAACAAACAAACAAACAAACAAAAAAAAACAAAACCAAAAAACCCAACAACAACAACAACAAAAAACGCCTTAAAAAAGCTCTGGGCTCTTAATTAAAAGATATGCATTAACTGACATGGCTCTCCTGAGGAAGTACTTAATTGGTCAGCAGTGTAGTCTCTCTTATTGTTCTGAACATATTTTAAGTGTTTTTTAAAAATTTTTAAATTTTTTTTTAGTAATCTCTATGCCCATCATGGGGCTCGAACTCGTGACCCTGAGATCAAGCATCACATGCTCTTCTGATGGAGCCAGGCAGGGGCCCTTTCTTAACTTTTAAAAGTATGTTTTCTCATGGTGATGCAGGGCAGTGTTTCTGTACTAGAGAAGACTTCTGTAGTACGTATTCCGTACATATTCTTCCCCCCTTCACCTACATAAATGCATTCATCATGTTATCGATTGTCTATTTTTATTACACAATTTGGTTGTTAGAGATCTTGGCTCCTTAAGCTCTTTCTTTCTTTCTTTCTTTCTTTTTTTTTTTTTTTTTGGTTTCCCTTTTATTGAAAGGAATGTTATTTCTGTCTTAAGTAACTGTATAGAACTATACGTATCCAGGTCTCCCTGTTTAGGGAGAACTGCCAAATGGGGTTCCTGCTTTGCTTGCCTCGCTGGATGAAAGCAGACGAGGAGGGGACTGGTTTCTTGAGCAAAATGCTGGACTCCTCTGAGAGGCACACACATTCAGTTAGGCCCTTTCTGCAGTCAGACTTCTAGGTGAGAATCTCCAGGGATCTGGGTTTTGTTGACGTGGATCAATTTAAAGTGGCAATTACGGTAGTCAGAGAACAGCTTAAAAAGCTTTTTTACACATAGAAAAGATACATAATCACACAGCAGATAGAAGTTCAGGGTTCTGAGCAGTGGTGGAGGGACTTGTCGTGTCCCATATTAAGACCCAGTTTTAAACCTGGATATCATCCAGTTTTCTTAAAGTGTATTGCATTTTTGTCGTAGATTTTCTATTTCAGAAGTGATTCACCGTGCATATTGATGAAAGTTGGGTCTCCCACTGTGAAAATGTTTTCTTCCTCACGTAGGTATAGTATTAAAAAAAATCAGCGACATGTAGCATTGAGTGGCTTTAAGAAAAAAAAAAAAAAACCTCTCTTTGAAAATGAACATCCACAGACTCAGGCTGCTGGATTCCATAAAGGCCCTTATAGCAGGACTTAATTGATTATCACACTCATGCCTGCTATAAAGCTTTCTGTCATAAGAATGTTTGAGCTTGGTGCTTAACTGTACTGAAATCCATTACACAGAACCTCATTACAAGTGACATCTAACTAAGATGAACAAAAAGATTGGCCTCATAAATAGGGTGCAGTATACTATTAGTGACAGAACAGAGTAATCATTATGAATTGTAGTCTTTTTACAAGTTGTCTCTGACAGTGATGGATTTTTGAGGGGTTCACTAGATGAAGCCGTGCTTCTTGGGTGCAGTATTTAGGGACTGTAGACATTCTTATTGATGGACGCTATTTACCAAAGATGATTTATTTTTAGTTTGTGGAGGATGTGTGCGTGCATGTGGGTGCACTTTGAAACAGGTTGTGTGTCCTCTCAGGGAGAGGTGTAGGAAGAGTGAGGAGGTAGAAATCACAGTCCCCGTCTCTGTTTTTTCCATGGGTTTTTGAGATTTCTTGGAGGCAGCAAGTTGGGGGAAAAAAATCAATCTGATTAGGGCTAAAAGCATATGGAAAGTAGAATAGGCAAAGGACAGGTGAAGACCGTGAAGGGACAGCAAGAGTTAAAGGGGACGCTCCTGCCTGTCATATGCATTGAGCCCGTGGGCTGGGCAGAGGCTCCGGAGTAGAATTGTTTCCGTGTTTATAGTGCATTGGCCACACACTGGAAAGGTAGAGCCTGAGGAATCTGTCTCGTCGTGTGCCCTGTTGTTAAAACAAACACACACAGACCTTAGGGAAGATTTGCAAGTGTTAAAATGAAGAAGAGTTTTAGAACCGAACAGTATTTTCCTTCTGCCTGGCATTTTGTATGTTTGGAAAAGGCATGCAAGGCAGGCAGGCTCTGTTTCTCCTATGAGGCAAGGATGTTTTACAAAGGACTAAAGAGGGACCGCTGAGAGGAAAATAGCCAGCTTTAGATAAAGCACTGTAACAAAGGCTTGTAGTTTTATATATCATGGTGTCCATTAAAGCTTATGGGGAAGAGTCCATTGAACCTGGCTGGGTATGTGTTATTCATGGGAAGGATAAACATTTAAGGGTGTGCAAAAAATCAGAAATCAGGAGGATGTGATTGTTCAGCTTTTGAAAAGGCTTTCCAGTGAAGATTTTGTTTTCATCTCCCATGGATCTCTATGCAAGGTAGAGGAGAGTAAGCTGAAAATGTTTGGAGCATATCAACGCAGGGATCCCAGGGGGTTAAAAGCACTCTAGTAAAATAAAAGTGGTCTGCTTCTGCTTCTAAAAAGTGTTCTATTTTACACATACTACTGAGAAGCTGACAAAGGGAAGGATTCGGAGACTTTGTTCAGTAGGATAAGCTGGCACAAAATACAAAGTCTTAAAAAAAATGTTTTTATACTGTTTTGGATTTCCAGTTCAATAAACAAGCTTTGAGGTTTGTGCCTACGTTTGTTTTTTAATAGAGTTTCCAATTATGGCTGTTAACAGGAGAAGATGGAAGGGAAGCGTTTCATTGTGAGCAGTGGTAGGGGGCCAGGCTACTTTCCATTCTTTCGGCAAAATAAGGGTTAAGTTGTAACGGGATGGGGGTGGTGATGAATGAATTATTCAGCATTTAGCTTATCATTCTGCATTTTACTTTCTGTTCTTTGGTGCTCTGGAACTTGCCCAGAGAGGTAGAGTGGGTAAGGGGAGGTAAGGGTTGCGATACTTTGCACACACATCCCTGTCATTGTTCTGCCTGAGGAGACAGGGCTGGGTTCAAGGCCACATGTGCTCCTGTCATCATCCACATTTCTGCTCCAAGTGCAATCCGGAGTGTCAGCTCTCCATCTGTCTCCGCCTGGCAGGCGCACGCGCCCAGCACCCTGCCTCGGGCTATGCCGCCCCAGCCCCTTCTGACGGCCCTCCTCTCTCTGCCGGCGCTCATTCCAGAACAGGAGGAATGAGCCCCGATCGCACTGGATTTTAGGAGGGAGTCACTTTCCGTGTGGACTCTGGATTCAAGGATGCCTGGTGAGTTAGCCCTGCTCTGCTCTCTCTCCCTCTGATTTTGAAATGAAGAAAGCTTACTTTTTATTATGCAAGGAAATACCTTCTGCCCCACGCCGGATGGGATTTTGCTTGGACAGGCGGAGGCTGGGGGGGGGGGTTGGGGGGGACAGAGGTGAGGCGTGGAAGGTGGCAGAAAGAGAGCCATCATGATCTAGATGCAGGGGTACAGGGTGTGGAGGCTCTGCTCTCAGAATTTGGGAGGTGTGCTTTAAAGGCGGAGGGGAAAGTACAGCCACGTACGTTTGCCAGGGCAATTTACTTGAGGGATTTAGCTCAAGTAAGAAGTCTTGTTTCTGTTACGGATTTTGGGACTGTCATCTGTACCTTGTATCTTGCAAATTTCATCTGTGGAGAGAGTTCTCAGATTCTGGCAGAATCCTGGGATAAGGTCTCTTTAAAAAGCTGTTTATGTCAGAGAAAGTGAAGGAAGCTCTGGAAATACAAATAATTTCAGCCTTGCCTTAAATCAACAGCCTTTAGATGTCATTGAGCCAATTAAATAATCGGTTAATTAAAAATAAAAGGTCTGCTGGATTACTGAAGCTGGTCTGTTGTGGTCCCCCAAAATTGAGTGTGTGTCAGTTTCCTCTGAAACATGTTATCTCTGGAGCCTGGAGTGTCTCTGTGTGATGGTTGCCTGTGAAGTCTCTGCTTTGGAGGGAGAAGGCTGAGAGAAGCCTGGTGGAGGAAGGGTTGCCTCTGCTGTTCTCAAGAACTGTCTGGATTGCCCTGTGCCTACTTTGAGCTGCCTCTCTCCAGATGAAAAAGACAGGGCAGCTAGAGATCCTCCAGCTGGCTGATGCGTGCACATTATTTGGGTAGGACAGGCAGAAGAGGCTGTGCTGGTCGCAGACTTTGTACACCTCACAGATGGTGTTTTGAAACATTATCTGCCAGTTTTCTGCAACCACAGTTTTGTGTAGGTATTGCCAGTTGTTTGACAAATGTGTCTCCCTTTAGGATGTGTCTTGTAGTCCTCATCATTATTGATATATGTGCAGAAAGGATGCATTTGTGACAGAACTGCACTTTTTCATGAGTTCAGTAGACAAGGAATGTATGTAGCTGAAATATGGGGAAAATCAATTTACAGAAAGACAATGACTGAGGTCTTTGAAAGGTCATTTTAACTCTTTAAGCTCTCATCGTGATTTATCTGCACCACGCAACTAAAGATGTCATGGGCATTGGGTATGGGATAGGGAATCTGTGTGAAAAAGTGCTTGTGTTTTTTTTTTTCTTTTTGTTTTGTTTTGTTTTGTTTTTGCCAGTCTTGTAGCACCGTTTCTTCTGATTTTTATGTCCTCCGTTCGAGAATCTTCTTTGTGTTTATGCTTACTAAATACATGTTGAATGGTCTGATTTATCAGCATTTTGAAGAGTCTGTATTCTGTTTTGGTTAAAGCCCCCCCACACCACTGGTGAATGCTTGGGTGAAAGAGATGCGTTAGGACCCTGGCTATCCCTTACTGCTCACAGGATTTTAAAGTCCTCTTCAAAGCAGCCTTCTTGAGAATATGTTGCACTACAGAGTTTTAGAATCATTGATAAGTTTGTTTCGGTGTTAAGTCATTAATATCTGACTGGTTCTGAGGCAGTAACCTGAAGTGTGGCAGTGTTTCTCAGTCTCTCTCTCTCATCAACTGTGTTAGAAAACCTTGTACTTGGATGCAGAGAATATATTAGCAGCTGTGACTGGGAGCCTGCGCCAGAATGGCGATACTTGAGCAGATCTGACACTTGGCTATTTTTGACACCCATCTGCACTTTTTAAACTGTCCTATTGGATGGACTGCCTCTTAATATGTTTTTAGCATATTTTAGTCCACACATATGTACTTATATTAATGGATGATTTTAACCATCTGGGACAGATTTTATGTTTTTAAATAAGACATGAAGATTAAAAGGATGTGTGTCGGGTAATCTGATATTGTCACTTTTTTTTTTCTTTTTTCTTTGACTACATATTTATGTATCAACATTTAATATTACTATTACTACTATTATTATGATTAATTATTTGGTAGGTCAGATGTCAGAATGTGTTCCTGGGTGTCTCAGACTTGATGTAACAATTCCCAGGTCTAGGACCTTTTTCATAAAAATGGGGATCCCTGGAAACAGATTTGCACAGACTGAACTTATTCAAAGACATACCAATCTGTGGGGGTGGATAGGTAAAAAAAAGTCTCAGTTTAAGAGTTTCTAGAACTATTTTGGTTAAAAAAACACACTTTAGCTGCCGATAGCATGCTGTTACAAAATGAGCTATAAAAAGTCAAAGGAGACCATGCATGCTTTAAAGAAATAGATTAAACTATTTTTATGATTTAACTTAATATAAGGAAATATCATTTCACTGCCTGTCACTTTGTAACAACTAGATCCTTGTGTTTAAGAAAAGGAAAATGTTTTCTCATGAGATGGCTGGGAGACCTTGGGCATTATATTGTTTTTGGGAGGGAGATGACTCCAGGCTTTCTGAAGCACTTATATTTTTATCAATCTTTGTATAATATTATCAAAGAACATATGTTGACCTACAAAATGCTTTCAGGACTGTTTCCTTAAAAGGACAATAAGTGAGCAGAGTCAGTGTAGCCCAGAAATAGTGCTGTTCTTTCAGAAGATGGCTAGTATTAGGTCAGACCACCCTTTCTCAATGGTCCTGCTCTCCAGATGTGCCTGGAACTTTTTTTTAAGTTCAAGTTTCCAAAAAAAAAAAAAAAAAGGTTTGTTTTCAAAATCTGGTTTTACTTAAGACATCTCCATCCTGGAGTGCATTTCATAAATTGCCCACATATTTTTCTTAGCAGAGAACTTAACTGGCTGTAATTTTTAACACATGGCCACATCATGTGATATTTTCAAAACACTTACACATAGCTTTAAGAAGGTCCCTGCAGAAATGATCCATCCTCTCACAGCCGGCCCGTTTTTTAACAGCGTATCTGCATTTTCCATTTAGTAGAGCTATATATTATTAGCTTACATTTTTGGGTAGTAAAACAGTGCATTGCTGATTGTAAAACATGGACTTTATTATCTGCTGAAAATTGATTTGGCATTTATAGCCACTGTGTACTAGACTGTTTTTCTGTTTTTAACATCAGTGCTTGCAAGCGATGATTTGTGTAAAAAACAGAAATGAAACTGCCATGGACAGACAACTGTGAGTGTCCCCAGTAACTGAACATTTGGGTAATGCACCTGGTTGTTTTTTTTTTTTTTTTTTAAATAGAGTAATCTATAAATGCTATTATGCAAGAACAAAAAAACCCCACAACAATCCATCCACTGTCACTCGATTTTATCTTGTGAGTTGGTTTTCTATTGTGTTGGGCCAACTCTTTGCTATATCAAACAAGCCTCCTGCCAGCTATGAAAAGAAAAGCATATAAGCTGCAAATATCCAATTATAAATGTAGATTGTGCAGCTATGACTTCTTTGTAGCAGGCACTTAGAAGTTCCAACTTCTCTTCAAGCCCTGGTACCACTTCCTTTTTCTTTTTCAATTTTTTTCTGTTAATACTTTTGAGTCCTTGACCTTTTAGTTCTGTGTATTTTAAATAATACTTTGAAACTTTGACAAGGCATCTTCCTGTGTAGTTAATGGCCTATTGAAACAGGTAAATGTTTAATTTGGGGGGATGGTGGTGGTGGTGGTGGTTATCACTGCTGACGATTTCGTAAAACAACTGGTTTATTTTTTAGAGTACACATTTGCTTCGTGGGCATTGTATAGGCTATAAGTGTTTATTTTTTTTATTTTTTATTTTGTTTTAAAGATGTTATTTGTTTATTTGACAGACAGAGATCACAAGTAGGCAGAGAGGCAGGCAGAGAGAGAGGGGGAAGCAGGCCCCCCCCTTGAGCAGAGAGCCCAATGTGGGGCTCGATCCCAGGACCATGGGATCATGACCCGAGCCAAAGGCAGAGGCTTTAACCCACTGAGCCACCCAGGAGCCCTAGAAGTGTTTATTAACTGTCTCATCACTACCCTGATATTTGATGTCTGCAAAGAAGTTTCCCTCATGTAATTCTGAACAGCCTTCTGTCTGAATCATCAGAGGAACAAATACCTTTAAGAGCTAAAAGGTTGATTTCGTAAGTGCTTTTAGTTTACAGATGTTGAAACTGAGGCTCATAGAGGTCAAGCAACTTGCTCAGGTGGTTCATCAAAGTAAGAGAATTCTCCAGTCCCCCCTCTTTGCCAGGCCGCTTCTAAACTTCATGGACACATTTCATCACAAAACCAAGTCAACGTCAGTCTTATTTCATTGTCTTTCCTAGTCTACCCTGGATGGCTCTTACTGTATGCTTTCTCCCCTCTCACTCCAGGACTGTAGAGCTCTGTAGAGGATTTTTTTTTTAACAGTAGTCACTTGACCTGTGGCAAAAGTATGCCATTACATTTATCTTCTAATTGTTTGGAAACGAGAGAGCCTAAATGTGGTTAATTACTAGAGTACTAATCGGCTTGAGCAATGCAAGGGCATGGCAACGGAGAGGTCACTTTCCCTAGGAAATGCAGGTGGTACACACTGGGAGGTGGGCTGCAGATGGCCCTGCGACCAGATGACTAGGATTCAGTCCCTCCATGCCCTCAAGGAGTTTTGAGGTCTAGTGCTCCAGGTAGAGAAGTAATAGTAAATTATGATATAGAGTAGTAAGAGCCCAGAGACAGGAGATGGGAACCCAGAGGAAGGGAAGACCTAAATGGACTCAAGGCTATGGGGGAAGGGCGGACCATGGGCCAATCAAGTGCTTATTAGAAACCCTTGCCTGCCTTGTACTTTCCTCAGGTCGGACCTTCATTAATGTAACTTAACATTTTTTAGTTTGTTGTTCTTATGCGATAGGCAGGACATTCATTTTTGTTTATTAAATTTTAATTCCTGTGTGTGTGAGCAGGTATAGCATTTCTCGAAAGCGATTTCTTTGTGTACAGTTGCGGTTCTTGGGTAGCTAACTGTATCTCGTGGAATAAGTCATTAACTTAAATGACTCATAACTCGAGAACAATAGGATTTCACACCTGACCAAGAAGCAGGTTTATCTGGCTGGCTTTCTCAAACAGCTGTTTGCATTAATTAATATTAATGTAAATGTACTTTCTGAGAATGTCTAGCTTAATTATGTTTTTCAACCCATAGAGTTCCAATCAAAGGAATCAGGAAATCCTCTTAATCTCAAAGGGCATATATAACTGCCATCTCTGAACGGAATAAATCTCTCATGGTATAGTAAGAGGAGCCTATTACTGAAAGCCTGCACATGCCAGGCCCCGGGCTAGGCACCTTCTAGACTTCCTACTTCTTACTATCCTTCTGCACAGGGTTTCTGTTTGAAACTTGAAGATCAGGTAAATGAAGCTTTTTGCCCAAGGACACATAGAGTTAAATGGCAGGGGAAGGATTGTCAGGTTTGTCTGATTTTTGGATTCCTTTTTGTTTTCTTTTCTTTTTGAGGAAGGGTAAGGATGTTGTGGCTGGAAGAGGGGATATTTTGTAGTGCAGACTAGATGGAAACATTTAAAAGGGAATGTTTGAATTTGCAGTAGAGTTGTTCTCTTTGCTGAAAAACTAAAATGGAAAAGCATGAACCTTAATCATCAAGCATGATCTTTGATAAAACAGGTTAGGATGCCAGGTGGCTCTCTGTGTATTCCTACTCTTGAAAGAGTGCACTGAGAGTAATAGGCATCAGGGGGCTAATGTCATTATTTTGAAAAGTCTAATAGAAATCACAGATTTATTCCTTGTCAGAGCTGTAGAGGCTAACTAAAACAGTGCCTTTTTAGGCTTTGGGAATGTGGTAATCCCTGCTGTCTTCTGTTGATCAGAAGCTCAGATAGGTGATTTTTCCAGTGCTTCAGATTAGTAGAAAAATGGAAGTAAATGATATATTCAGCACATTGACAGACCAAATTGTTTTATTCACCAGCATTGTGTGGTTTAAAAAAAAAAAAAAAGATCTCTTGTTAGCGAGACTGTTGGGTACCCATGATACTGGTCTAGATGGGTTCTGGGTGTGCAGACACTGTGATTTCAGAAGATGAGGATACTGTAGGAAAGCAGATAACCTTTTTTCGTCAGGCCCCTCCCTCTCTAAAAGAAGCAGTTGATTCAAAAAATGATGGGATGCTTTCTCTAGAAGCTTTCATGTGTTTCCCACATTTCTTTTTTAAAGGCTGAGTGGGAAGTGCAGTCTGTAAAGGGACTCACTTTGTCAGAGGTATTCTTTTAATTCTGTGTGGTTTATTAAACATCATGCAGTGTACTTGCTGCTCAAGCAAGAATATCATTTTGAAAGTACCAATGAGAACATGATACTGTAAAGACTTTGGTGTTAAGAGCTATGTAATTAGATGGGCAGAAATGCTCTTTAGGAAGAAGGGATATTACAGGGTATCTTTATCATGTGTTTACAGCTTTAACAAGAGTCTTAAAGAGTCTGACAAAATAAACAGACCATTCTTAATAATCTGGGGTGATTTCGATGGCATGCGTAGTTATTTGGAACTTTGAGGACAGTTGCTGTGCTTCTGAGCATATCATTACTGTACACTTGAACTTTGTTTAACTTCACTGCCTTTCTCTGGGCTTGTTGTTGGCTTTAATGATTGCTGGGTTATTGGGAGGAAAATAAATAAT
Organism: Martes martes; assembly: GCF_963455335.1. Classification (NCBI taxonomy): domain Eukaryota; kingdom Metazoa; phylum Chordata; class Mammalia; order Carnivora; family Mustelidae; genus Martes; species Martes martes. The sequence goes on from NC_137891.1 coordinate 43,639,592, forward strand.
AAAATTTGAGGGTCCTGGGGTAACAGTTGATATATTCTTGAACTTGAAATGATTAACGTGTGCCTTGACAGGGATATAAGTGGAATGAGGAAGGGGTTGGATTCTGACACTTTCCATGGGAGATAGGCATTGTTTCCTCTTTGTTATGGTTATATCTGAACGTGTGTACTCAGCACTTACGGGAACACTTCATTTGAAAGGCCTGTTAATGTTTATTTTCTTCCTTTCTGCTCTAGCATTAGTTGTCTTTGTATAGTCTAGAGACAGGAAAATATTAAAGGAATGGAATGGAAATGGAAATGAATATTTGAGTTCTTAGAAAGCACCTTATTTTCTCCTAGACTTTCCAGGATATTCCTAATCATTGGTTTATACAGTACGGAGTGATAGAAATCAGAGGCAAAACCCAACTTCTTAATTACCCACACACACTTTTCTATACCAGTGTTTGCTTGCTGAAAAGTGGCCCAAAAAAATGGCTAAATGTAGATGTAACCAGGCTTTCAAAACTTTTTCTGTTTTCTACAATGTAGGGGTCTCTCTGAAGACCTTTGTTGAAAGGAGTTGTTTCCCCATTGTTATTATTGAGCTATTTGCTACATAATTTGTTTTTTATCTTTATTTACTTTTTACTCACATTCTGGGAGCAAAGAGTTTGTTACCCTATCAATGTGATGTAAATACACCTTTCACCAATGTCTTGGAGAATTCACCCACTTTGTAGTGTTTTCCAGAGAGTAGAAGAGGACCTCTCTGTGCCACAAAGTTGATTCTGTTTACAGGTTTAAAACTTGTGTCATTATTGGCCGTCATTTTGGGTGGCCATGGTCTTCATACTCAGCTATAGTCTTGCCCCCTTTGTGCTGAACATGTTTTTTTACAACTCAAATTTATATTGTAAACAATTACTGTGTTGTGTTTTATAAGGTCATCTCTCAAAAAGCACAGGATGTTTAAGATGCCAGTTCCTGGGTGTGAATCAGGATTCCTCCACGTAGTGGCATAACAGGAACAAGTCAGTTTGCTGTCTGCCTGAGCTTTACTTCTTTTGTCTTAGAGACAGTCATTCTGCTTTGCTGACTTTTACTTCACAGGACCGTGATAATGATGATTGGAAATGTCCTGTGTGCCCCTAAAAAGCACAGTTTACATGCAAGCAGTAATTACTAAAGGCAGACAGCCATGCTCTCTGCACTTGAAAAGGGAGGGATAGTGTTGGAGCCACACAAAAGGGCTCTACACCCTTGTGCTTGATGAGTTTTGTCTATATTTGATGGGATTTTCTCTCCTTTCTTTCTGTCATCTGCCCACCCTTTTACCCATTACTAGTAATTTGCTCACCTGGAAACAGATAACTAAACTTAGAATGGTGAATAAAACAATAAAGCTGATGCTTAAAAGCCCATCCTGGTTTTTTCAGTTACGATGCAGTGGCAGTTTTCATGTGTGACTTCAAGTTAGATGATTCAGAGGCTCCATTTCACCCCCAGAGATTTTCCTGTTCCTTGGTAGGGGACGTTGCTAGAGAGATGAATTCTGTCTAACCTTTTATGTCTCCCAAGATACAGACTCTCCTTCGTGGTTTAAAATAGACGTTTCAAACATCATCAACTCCTCTTGATATAGCTGCCATTTACATTAAGATCTTGATTTCTTCGTTCTAATAATTCCATTCCATGGTACCTGTGAGCTTGGCATATAGTAAGCAATCAGCAAATGTTTGCTTAATGAGTCAGTGAGTAGATGAGAGGTGGACTGGGATTCACAGAGGTTTTAAAGGAAAGAAATAATGCACAAAGCATGTTAATTATGAGGGGAAAAAATAAAAAGGAAATCTTATAAAACTTTTGGTAAATGGTGTTTAAGAATCAAGCGTTTGCTTTCAGAGTTAAGGAAGAATAATGCTTTTTTGTTTTGGCCATACCAACTTTGGTGGTGGCTCCCTGCATAGTAGCTGAGAGTGCGTGCGTTATAAATTTGTGAATTTATCATGATCATATTTCCTAAGAGTATAATACAACGTATAACACTTAAACCCTTCCCGGCATAAGTACCGAAATTAGAAACAAAGTCAAGGGCTTTTGACAGTTGTACACAATATTTTGGGGAATTGTCTCTCCCTTTACCTGAGCCTTGCGTGTAGTTTGGGAGGATGGATGTAAGGTTTCACTCTCCAGCAGACATAGGCGTAAGGTTATAGCAAAAGACAAATATTAGTGAAATATTTTCATCTCTTCAGTTACATAGGAAATACAGCCAAGCACTTCCTTCAACCCATAATCTTAGATGAGTAGTAATTTGATAGGCTGATAAAATTTATCCTCAAGACTCCAGAGAGATTGCTAAGATAATTCATTCAGTGTATGATATAGATAGTATTCTCATGAAGAACGTGTAATTTCTTGCATTAATGCAGCTTTCTTGAAATATTTTTGCCCTCTTCTGTTTCTTTCAACATTTACATTGAATCCTTTATAAAGACCAGGGCAGGACTGTAGAGTTTCAGGGACTCTTGTTATAGAGTATACCGTCAAATAATAATTTGCTAATTTGACAGATATTTTATAAGTATTTCTCTTCATTTGTGCCTTTTAAAAAATTCATAGGTCAGTTTAGCTTATCAACTGAGTGGATCTCTTTTTACAAAGATATTGCTGGTATTCTGCACGGATACTGGAGTGACTTTTTTTTTTTTTTTTTTTGAGAGAAGGTGCTGTTAGCACAGTGGGGAGACAGTGGGAGAGAGAGGGAGTCATAAGTAGGCTCCACCTCCAGCGCCAAGCCCTTGGTGGAGCCCATCACAGAGCCCATGGTGGGGCTTCATGTGGGAGCTCAGTCCCACGACCCGAGATCATGACCTGAGCCAAAATCTAGAGTCAAACGCTTAACCGCTTAACTGACTGAGTCACCCAGGCTTCTCTAAGATACCAGACTTTCTAAGGGTAAAGTGAGCACTTTGGAAACTGGTACAGAATGATGTAGATCGGTGGTTCTTCAAGTAGGGCTCATGGACCCCAGTGGCCAGCAGCATCCCCTGGGAACTTACTGGAAATGCACATTCTTTGCCCCACCCCAAACCTACTGGATCAGAAACTCTGGGGTGGGTTTGGGGGGCAGCAGTTGTGTTTGTGCAAGTTCTCAGAGGATTCTGAAGCCCATTCAAGTTTGAGAAACACTGCTGTAACATACACTTTATGTCTCCTTCTGTACTCTAGAGAAAATACCCCATTGTGATCATAAATAAACTAGTGGAGATCCTAGATGAATGGAAATCAAGGCAATTTATTATTTTAAATGATGTATTTAAAAAATAATGCTCAAGAAATTACAAATAATGTATTTATTCAGATCCTTGGTTTCTAATGGCATATTCAGATTTCCACACATTACGGCTGAATTGACTGAGATACTTAAGAGAGGGTGCATTTCACCAGATTCTGGGATGTTATTTGTTCTGATAGTTGCTTTTAAACAAGCGAGTCTGTTTCAGCACACTCAAGGTAGCATTTACTACGCCCTCGCCTCATTCCGAGGCCACCTTCTGATGCTTCACAATTTTGTGAGTTTAGCTGATTGATCATCTTTTGAGAACACTCAGGGTAGACTTCGATTTCACAATAATACCAGCTAGTCGTGAAAGTTCAGACATACAGAAGCGTTCTTTTTGTCCCCTTCCGTGTGGAGCGTTAGTAAGGGTTCAGCATAATTAAAAAAATGTTTCATCCGTGGTGCCTGAAGAAGATTTATTTCTCACGTCTCCTGTATCTTCTGTTGTTCTCTTTTGTGCTTGGTGTGCCTTCAGTAAGCGTAGTCTGACACGCTTTGTGGCCTTTGCCTCCTGTGATAAAATAGATTGAAATGATTCCTGGTACCATCTGGTGAAGAGGAGCCGCCCTGGAGGACTGTGCTTTGAGAGAAAGTGACTGAATGCTAAGAAATGTGGAAGTCTAGGGACACAAGCAAAGGATTTTTTTTTTTTTTTTTTTTAAAGAGCATGAACATTAATACATCTTCTTGAGGTTTGATGGGACATGTACTGCCTACTGCCCCATCTGGTGCTTATGATAGCATGGCATATTAGCATGCTGCAAGTTCATAATGTATTCAGGGGGAGGAAACGTCCCTTGCATACCAATTGAGGCATCCTCTCTTTCAGAACTGCTTTTGAATTTCAATGATGTTTATATCTTCCAAGCCGTGACTGAACAGAGCATTTCCGCTCTGAGGAATAACATGAGAGTATGTTGTGTGTGTGTGTGTGTGTGTGTGTGTGTGCGTGTGTTTGTGTATTCTCTCCTATTCCCGCATTAATTTATCTTCCTCCCTCCTTTCTTTCCTCGGGAAATTATAAGTAGTTTTTAATATTACGTTGGTATATGATTTAAAAAAAAATTCTGTTTTAAAACCACATAATATTTTTATTATTCCCTTTATGGCACTTAGGGCATTTTGCCTTGTGGAATTATTTGTGTTGCTGTCCCCTTACAGATTGAATACTTTTTGAGGGTCAGGCCTGCATCTAATTATGTATGTGTCTCCATGGCACCTAGAGTTCAGTCATCCATTTAACAAATATTTATTTACTGAGCTTACATTGTGGGTGTGACACTGTTTTAGGTGTTGAGGGATCACTGGCGAGTGAGTGAGACGGGGTGTCCCTCCTGTCAGGGCATTTGTGTCTTAGTTGGGAGGAATCAAACAATAAACAAAGAAACAGATACATCCACAAGATAATTTCAGGCAGGGCTAAGTAAGATTAAAAACCAGGCTGGAGGGTGGGTGGGTGGGAGAGTGGGTGGGGTGCTCATTTAGGTTGGATTGTCAAGGACGGCACCTTTAAGGAGGAAAGGTTTTTGCTGAGATCTGAGAGATCTGAAGATTTAGTGGCAGGGGAGTAGCAAGTTCAAAAGCCCTGGGGTGAAAACATGATTGGCATTTTCAAAGGTAGCTGGAGCCAAGTTCAGGCAGCCATTGCTAGGAGTTGGGATTTTATTCTTGCTGTGTCTAGAAGCCATCAGAAGTGACATGATCTAAATTAATCTTTTAAAAGGATAACTTGAGCTGCTATGTGTCATGCTTTTAGTGGGCACTAAATAACTATCGAAGGAGTGAGATGATCCTTTAAATCCATGGAGGCATTCTGCTGAATTGGAATGAGCATGGTTGTTAGTTTAAGAAAAACTCTTGGATTCTGGCCTTGCCATTTGCTTGATGTTTGATTTGGAGCAATTGTTTAACCTTTTGTAGCTTATGTCTTCTCATCTGTTGAAAGGGAAAATTGGTACCTAAAGCCACGGTATTATTTTGAACATTAAATGAGATAATTCACTTAAAAGACCCAGCACAGTGCCCAGTTCCTAATAGACGCCTGATCTACCCTTGACATGCTGAGCATAATAAAACATTTGGGCTGGTTTCGAGGAATATTTAAACAGTTGGCAGCGTCTTGCTGGAAATCCTTTTCTGGTACTGTTATCTTTTTAATAAAACACTGTTAAAATATTGCTATGGTAGTCCTCAGCATCTGCAGTCTGTTGCTCTTGATCTAGAATTATAGAAGGAAGAAAACTCTAGGGATTTGGTGGCAAAATCCACGTCCGGTGAAACAACCTGGATTTTTTTTTTTTTTTTAATTTTTCTCAGCCAAAATGTATCTCAGTGAACTTGAAACATTTTGACAGTAACATTCTATCAATTGCTTTACATACACACACTCAGCTTTTTTTTTTTTTTCTTAGTTTTAAATTAAGGAAGCCAAATTGCCTTCTGAATCGGCAAGATAATTGTGGTTATGTGCAGGATATGATGACGAGTTTTAACTCATAATAAACAGTAACTTTATTAATGAGTTACATATTGTTATTAGATGTAAGCCATTTGAAAGGAATTTCTTAATTTACTCAAATGGGGAAAATAGGGTACTCCTTAGTTTTTGCATGAATGATGCACTTAATGGCAGGAAACAATCCTTCAACTATTCTCATTTGGTCTGAGAGACAGTGTTTAGCTGGTCAGACTTTCTGCGGAGGAATTGTGGGATTGGGGCGGGGGCAGATGTTGCTGGTGGTTGAATAGCTAGAGTTCCAAGTTACCATTGTCTTGGACATAACTTTATTGCGTCCGAGGGTTAGTTGAGTTAATCTTTCAACTAGCTTCCTCCTATTATGGTTGTGTATCTGTTTTGGGCTAGAGGATCTCTCCTCCTCAATCAGTAAATTGTTATTTTTTCGGTTCCCCCACCCCGCACATTCAGGAAAACAAATGATACTTAAGGAATGTGGAGGAGGAGGTAGTGTGGGTAATTCAGGCAAGTTTCGTCAGCACTTACAAGATTCTTGAAATGTTTTTTCATGTCCTACAGAACTGTACGGAGCTGTTAACATCTGCACATTTGTGTGAGAGGAGTCACATTTATTGCTGCCGTATTCAGACTGGGATGTCAGAGCAAGAGAAGGGAAGGAGAAGAGCTGGAGAAGTTGGGGGTGGGAATCACAATTCAGAATAAGAAAGCTCGCTCTTGCCTCCTCAGATGGATCATTTTCCTTCGTTAAGCACTATTTGGATTCTTAACAACGTGACGGGTTTGCAAAGCTTCAGGAAAATTTAGAAGAGATAGTTACCTCACTAAAAAGTCACCTTATGGAAACTTTGCAGGCCATCCCCGACATGGTCTGTTCAGCTCCCTGTGTGCATTCTGAGTCTGCTTGGCAGGATGCTGTGAGTACAGGTATTGAGGTCACATTTGTTTTTCTCTAGGAAGAAAGGAGGAAGGGAAGGCAGGCCGGCCAGGTGAGGTAGACATGGGAGCTAATCTGTGTTGGGTCTCACAGGACAGGGGCCTCACACGACAGGGGCCTCACACGTAGAGCCTACATGGTAAGCATCGCATCTGACCTCGGTACCATGCCTCCTTATTTAAATTCATTTGGTTTATATGATACAAGATTGCAGATTACACCACTAGATTGCTCCTCTCTTGTCTACTGAGGACAGTGACCATATCTTGGATAATAGCCACTTTGTGATTATGTTCAATTTCAGTTGCTTTGTAAGTGTGGCTTTATTTTTTGTTTGGTTTGCTTTGGTTTGGTTTATAGCAGTGGAAACAGCTCTCTGCACCTCCTCTTTTTCCTAGAATGTATTTAAAGATGGACTTTCCACATTTCTACTTACATCTCACCTTCAGGAGACCAAGTTTGTTCGGTCTGTCTCTTCTTCCTTCCTCACCACCTGCCAAAAACCCCTGCCACTTCTCCTTTATTCTATAACATGCTTTACCGCAGAGGTTATAGTATTTCTAGGGAATGCAATCCATGGCAAGCTTCAGTCATACTAAAGTCATATTGCACACACACAGGGTCTCCATAATGATCTGTCATATTTTCCCCCCAATTTAAGATGGAAAGGGGAACAGGGTCTAGATGTTCTTTACTGACACCTCATAAATTTCGACAAAACCAGAAGTCCTTAAAGGTCTGAACAACTATATTGAATGTTCATTTAAGCACTCGGTATTAATTGTCAGTGTTTACATTTAAAGTTAATTGTTTATTGAAAATGTATTAAGTTGAGTGGGTTCCTTTGGCGAGCTAAACATTTGGCAACGTTTTCATAACTGAGCCCATTTGAAAGTGCACAGGTTATGCTCTTGTCTTCCTCAATAATTTATGCCATAGTTTTACTTGAAAGAATTATGTGGGAATTTTTCTTAAAGGACCCCTCAGCTGCTCGGGGCACAGATCCTTTGCGTTGTAAACTGCATTTTGGCAGGTGTGTAGCAGATGTTGGAGGAAGTGGGTGAATAGATTGAGCGGGTGTGGCATCCTTCGCCCTCACATAACCCGTGCGGCAATTTTGGAACAAATTGTTTGAGGGCAAAGTCTCTTGTCTCTTATTCCTTTCTTACCTGTAGAGCCTAGCACAGTGTTTGACACGTAGTACAGGTGTTGGGTGTCTCAGAAGAATACCTTGTAACTCAATTAATGAGAGCTCTGTGGTTCGTGTGGTCCTCTAACCAGTCACGTAGCCAGTATTGATCAAGCTCTTGGTATACGCTACAACTTTTTCTAGCTGCTGGGGATGAGCCTGAGTGATTCCTTGTCCTCATAGAACTTTCCTTCCAGTGTCTGCATTGGGGGTTGTGGTGGAGGGGAAGAGACAGTAAATGATAAGCAAAACACAGGTGAATTCTGTCGTATGTTAAAAGATGATAATTACGAAAAACTTGGGCAGGATAAGGAGGGTCCTTAGGGCTGTTGAGGCAGGAGGTCCCGTTGCAGTTTTAAATAGGGGGGACGAGATGGGCCTCTTTGAGAAGGGACATTGGTTCAGAGATTTGAGAGGTAAGCAGAGGAGCCATTTGACTCTCTGGGGAGGGGGGGTCGGAGGGAGGACAGCAAGGCAGAGAGTGAAAGCCAGAGTGTGGCCTGGGGCAGTTCAGGAATAGGAAGGAGGCCAGTGTGGCTGGGTTGGACCTGAGTGAGGACGGAAGTCCGCTGGGAGAGGTGACCCAGATAACTAGAGAGTGCGTGGGAGATCGTGGAAGGCTCCTTAGGCCATTCTGAGGACTTTCCAATCGAGCAGATTTAACACTCATCCTGGAGAACCTCTGCCCAGCACCTTGGGCACCTGCGCTGTTCTCTGCGTGATGCTGTCACATGAGACGTCTAAGCAGCACCTCAGGCTGAAGGCCTCCGTGTGCCTCATGGATATTGCTGTCTGCTATTTTTTTGATTCCAGACATCATGTGGGTATTTATTTTACTATCATTAGCATTCAATCCAATTTGTTTTTTTGTTTTGTTTTGTTTTGTTTCTCTTTTTGTGTGTGTGTGTGTGTGGCGGGATGAGTTCCCCCAGCCTAACCACTGCTCGACCCCGTATGAGTCGAGGCTACCTCTTGTTCCGTCTTCTTTGGGTCCTGACTGCTGTCTCTTACTGCCTTTTAATCCCATTTTAGGTACGACATGCCAGCAACAGACATTTGCCGAAGGTAAACTAATAGTCAAAGTGGGGTAAAATGGGAAATCTTTGTGTAAATCCCCTGTTTGTATAGGGGGCATTATTTGTGACTCTTCCTGTAAGCTGCAATTTAGGACCTCCTTACATGGGATAAAGTCTGTCACATAGGCTTCCCAGTACCCTTGAAATGGGTTTAGCTGGTTACAAAATTACTCTAGTGTCTGCTAGCGTGTGAGGAGTCAGCTCCGCCCTGCAAGTCATTCCTCCCTTCCTTCAAGGCAGAGACCGTCAGAAGTGATCCATGAAAGGAAATAAGGTATCAGTGAAATATTTGTGTCCTCTGGGACACAATGACCCAGGCCATGGTGTTGACTTCCTGTGTCACACAGCCCTTCCTGTCAGTTTAATGATCTCAGTCATTTCCTTGGACCCACTTGAAATTCCTGACTTTCCTGCTATCGCTGCCCCATCTCCAGTGCACCGCGTTGTGCTTCTTGGTGTCATCTCAAAGCGTTAAGTGAGTTGTGGTGGCTGCACAGTAGAGAGGATTCATTTTAATATAAAAATATTTAGGTGCTGCCTCTGGGAAAGCCTTGGCGGGAAGCGTGGCTTGGGTTTTGGAGAGAGGAGGACAGGGTCCCGGCCCTGAAAGAGCACAACGCCTGGCAGGGGTGGTAAAGTTGAAGTAATGATGGCCACGGAGATGGAGAGGCAGGAAAGTAGAGATTCACTGGGAAGCAATTGCAAGAGGCAGGGATAGTCCGAATCAGCATGGGAGGAATTTAAAAGCACCAGAGACTTGGGAGTCTGTGGCGTAGCAATTCCTCAAATGCATGCTATCATTGTAGAGGGAAGGAGAGAGCAGAATCAGGAGTGCTGCTGACCTTTCGAGCCTGGGTAACTGGCACGATGGCTGTGCCTCTGTGGAGCTGAGACTATCAGGAGGAAAAAGGGGTTTTGTGGAAAGAGTCCTCATGCTGAAAAGTTGAGCTCCATACTCTTACGGGAGCTATTCTGCAGACAGTTGGAAATGTAGGATGGTAGCTTGGGTGAGGAGCTGAGATAGAAATTGAAGTTGAGAACATTAAATTGTACATGGCTACAACGAGTAGCCAATTTTAAGAAAAATGGAAAATACTAGATGGTGTTTGAGCAAAGCTCTGAAATTTCATTGTAATTGTAGGATGGCTTGTGGTGATCTTGCATAAATTTCCATTTGAAATTAACTTTCATGTTCCTCCCATTCGTTAGACCTTTATTTCTCCTGTCTTTCGAGAGAGTTTCTGTTGCTTCGAGTGACCATCAAAGCTATACTCAACATCTCCTAACGGTGAACACCTTCCCCTTTCCCTTCTGCATATCCTATGTAGACTCTGTGTTTCACCACTAGTTCCTGTTGCTTGTACCCTATATAGAGCTCCCTCAGTGTGGAATTAGTCAATGACTCGGTGTCCTTGCTTGAACCAGTGTGGTTTCCAGGTAGAGAACAACCTATTGCTTAAGAGCTTGGGCTTTGTGGTCAAAATTGAGTAGGATTTCCTCATCTGCCCTCCTTTTACTGGCTCGTTGTGCCTCAGGTTCCTCACCTGGTTCTCTTGAGTATGAAATGAAGTCATGAAGAGAGTCCCATATTTGCTGAGCCCCAATTAATGAGTGGTTGGTAGTGATAGTGATAATAATATCCATTCTATCTAACCCTCATTAGATTTACCCAACACCTGCTCTCTGTATGTTGCAAACTTGGGTTAGGAAGTTGGTTGAGGTCCTACCATGAAATAAGAGTTTACTGGTTACTAAGCATCCCCCCCACCCCCCTTTAAACCAACCCCCACCCCCCACCCCCCGGCATAGTGCCCATCTTACCATCTCTTGGAAAGACTGATCAGGACACAACAGACTTAGCCTTCTTGGTCATGTTTAGCCATTTTTTTCCGTAGATATGCTCCCAGTCTGGTGTCGACTTCTTTACAGCTGCCTTTCTGTGAGACCTTGCAGAAGTCATGTTGGTTTTCTCATTCACAAAAATGTGAATACAGCCAACTATCAGTTACAGTCTGTTTATTCAGAGTGGATTGATTTTGACCTTTTCTCTTCTGCTGCCTCTCTTTTGCCCATCTCGCCGCTAATTAATTTCCACACAAGAGAATCAGCAAGAGCAGTAATAAAACATAAAATTGAAATTGGTTAATGCTGGTTCATGAGGATTTTTGAGAGCACAGAAGGTTGTGTAATTTACTATGAGCTTTGTCTGAGTTTTGATTTATTTATTTATACCATCCTGACTCCTGTTATCATGGATAATAAGAACTGGCAGTTGGATAAAACAAACATTATCTGATAAAAAAATTTTTGGAAAATTTGGGATAAATTCAGCTTTAAGGTATTAGAGTTTTTAATACCATCTTCTCAAAATTCTAAAGGAAATATGACTGAAATATTTTACCTATGCCATCTTTATATAACCTTTTATGTCTATATTATTATAAAATAGTTATGCTAGTTTTTATTTTCACTTATTTAAAATTTTATCTGTGTATATTTATTAAATTTTATGAGATGATAATGAATTATAGAGGCTTTTTATAAAGTTATAGTTTTGTGATAGCCTGTTAGAACCTAGCTGGTTTTTTCCTTTTAGTACATTTTTCTTGGTTGCTAATATTGAAGTTTGACACGGATAAAGAATTAGATTTTTTGGGGGTGGGGGAGGGAAGGGATTTCATAAACTTGGAGTGGGGGCATTTGAGGATATTTTAGCTAATCTAAGATAATGAATGTTAATTTTCTTAAAATAATTTTTTTAAATTGAATAAAATTAACTTTTAGAGAAACTTTTCTCTTTTTTTTTTTTGAGGAGGCAGCATGCTCTATAAAGAGATGAGCTAGCAAAGAGGTCTGACAAATTTGTTTGAATTAAGATTCCTCCTTAGGAAGATTCCTCTTCTATACTCATCCAACTTTTTTTTTTTTTTTAACAAATAAGAAATATGTCTTCTTGTGAGAGAAATGGGAAATGGGAGATGTTGAAGTCTGGTTGAGTTCTCTGGATATGAAGAAATAAGGACTCGAGGAGAAAGGGATAAAAGAGAACCTATAAATTGGAATGAAAATATAGTTGTTTGCTTAACTTTTCTTTATAACACATGCTGAATCCCCCAACACAGCCGAAGGCAGTAAAATAATGAAATAGGACAGTCTCCCTGTGAGAATGCTGTGTTTGCTCCGTGAGTGGACACTCACCTTTTCCTTTGTGTGAGAGTGTATCAGCTAAGTTCTGATTCTGAGTGTTGCAGGAAGTAATGGCTGCCGTGTATGAGTGCTTGTGTATGTTCTAGGCATCATATGTGTGTTTCACATCCATATTTTCTCTTTTAATCTTCAAAGTCACTTACTGAGGCAGTAGTGGCCCACTACTAGGACCACCCATATTTTAAGGTGAGGGAATAAAAGTTCAGAGATCCAGGAATTTGCGGAGGTGAGGAGGTGGACCTGGGATTCCAGTCAAGGTTGCTCACGTCCAGCCCACCCTCTTGATTACCTGCCTTTACTCTTCTGACTGTGTCCTTATCATATTCTAGGCGGGGAGCACATTACCTTCCTATGATAAAACCATTGAATTTTTGCAGTTGAAAGAAACCTTAAAGAACCACACCTTCATTTTATAGGAAAAAGAGAGAGCGGGAAGGAGGGAGGGAGGAAGGAAGGAGGGACGGACAAAAACACTCGGCCCAAAGTTTTAAAGAGTCTTTCATTCAGCTGGCCAGTGGGCCAGCAAATATTTACCGAGTACTCACTATGTGCCAAGTAGTGAAGAAGTCAGATACAGCCCATGTCTTCTCGGAACCCTGGTGGCCTTGATGAGTATACTTTGTGGGGGATGATGGGCGGGGATCATTAGTAGTGTAGTGTTGTATTATGTAGCAGAGGAATATGTACAGTACAGTACTCTGGGGCAGGGGCCCAGAAGTCCACTCCTTGGCTTTGAATCCTGTTCTTTAGCAATGAGACAATGGGCACACGGCTTCATCTTTTTAAGGTTTTGTTCTTTTCACCTGTAAAACAGTAATATTAATAACATCCATTGTACTAGCTTATCAGGAAGATTAAATGAGTTAACACATGTAAAGCATTTAGCAAAGCACCTGGCACTTGGTAAATAAATGCTCAGTAAATACAACTGTTATGAAGATATTTTGACAGTATTAGTAGTCCCCCAAGCAGGGAAGATACATTCAAAAGTGTCTGTAATAAATAAGGTGTTACCTTATGATAGGGGAAGAAACGGAGAGCTTTGGGAGAACAGTAGAGCCAGAACTCCTAATTCCCAGTTGGTTCACAGGGCAGAGTCTAATGTAGCAGTGCTATTTTCTTTCTCCCTTCCTTTTTTATTTTCCTTTTTAACTTGATGGATTTCTTTATCTTGTTGTCCTAAATCCTAGCATTTCTGACTTACAGCAGTTTGACAGCAGACGTTTATGGAGATCCAGCTCTGTACTAAGCACCCTGTGGAATGCTGGGGTGAAATACTAGGACATTAGCCTTCTACAGGAAGCGTGTACCTCTGTGTATGCATAGAATATACACACATGGACGCACACCCGCAAACACGATTATAATAGATGATGCTAAATTCACTTAACAGATATATGCAAAGGAGAGCCTAAAGAAAGGAGTCATCAACTCCTTCTGGTTTGAACGTGGAGCAGGGGTAGTTAGGAAAGGCTTCACAGAGGTGGTGGCATTTGTTCTGTGCCTTCAAGGATCCCAAGCTTGTTGTAATCAAAAGGCATTTCAAATACAGGGGAGAATGTGAAGCAGAAACACTAAGGCCTGAGCCAGCATGGCTGGAACTTAACAGCATGAAAAAGTAACCGAAGTAGATGTCTACCTTGTAGGTGGGAGTGGCAGAAAGGGAAGCCACTGTGGGCTTCTTAGCCGAATCCTATTTTTGGGTTTGAATGTTAATATCACTCTGGGAGTAATGTGGAGGGTAAGTTGAAGAAGGTGAAATTTGTAGTCTGCCAGGTGAGATAGGGTGATGATTGCCTGCAGTGCCAATGCGGAAGGAGGAAGGAGGGAGGAAAACAGCTGGCTCTGGAAGTACTCACTAAAGAGAACCACAGAGCTCTAGCGATCAGTTGGCTATAGGACCAGGAGGTGGGGAGCAGTGGTGTTTAGGATTATCTGAAGTTTGATTCTGGCAACTGGTTACCATCAACTAGAATAAGAAATAATCCATCAAGAGAAGACAGTTCACTTTGAAGAATGGTTTCCAGGTTTATCTGGTGTATGTAATGACTGAGATATTCCATGAGGAGCTGAATCATAGGTTTGTTTCATAGAGGTGTATATATTGGAAATCTTGATTTGAAGTCACTTCCGATAGCCAAAACCTTTGGAGTGACTCAGGAAGAAAATATATATTGTAAAGAGAGGACAGTCTTGAACCCTGGGAAATACCAAGGAAGCAGAGAGAGAGAGTTGGATGTCGTTAAAACCAGGGGGCAAAATTTCAGGGAGGGTGTGGTCTACAGTGTGAAATGCCACAGAGGGGCCAGCAATTGGGAAGAGTCAAGATTGCCTTTTGGATTTGGCCATCTGGAGGGAGGGTAGTTACCAGAAGCCCCTGTCCATTGTTGGGGCTTGTTTGTGGTCAGTTGCAAAGTGGATGGAAGCAGTGACCCCTCAAAGCCTGGCAGTGGGAGAATGGAGGGAATGCCGTCAACTTGGAGGGAGGGTTTTATCTGTTCTCGGTGGGAGAGACTTGAACATGCATAGATTCTTGGAAGAAGCCGGTAGGGAGCCAGACAGACTGCAGATAAGAAGAAGGTGGGATGACTGGTAGAGCAAAGCCCTTAGAGGGGGAAGTTACCTCTTCTGAAACACAAGATGTGGGTGCAGGTAAGCCCGGGTTCTGAGGAAGGGGTTTGCAGCGATTTATGCCTGATGACCTCGCTTTGCTCTCTTAAGAAAGGCATGAGGTTATCAGAATTTGTATTCTGGAGGATTGAGGCGAGTCAAGCGATGTCTCTAAGATTAATGCACCCTTGTTTTTTTACCCGATGACTTTCTTGCCTCACCTCGTCTGTCTGGGGTTGTACCCAGCTGATGGTGCTGGGGCACATTCAGTCTGGAAAACTTACTTCTTCATTTTCTCTCTCCTGTTCAGCTTTTCCTCTTTGGCTTTATCGTACTACAGATCTAACCTTGACCTCAGCATGAACTCATGGTTGTTAACCCTCCTTTTGTGTTTCTGGTTCATGACACCTCCCTATTTCTTTTCTCACTGGGTTTATAACCAGTTCACATTCTCTTGTGGCCCTCATTGAAAGTCAGAATCCTCTCTTCCTCATTTGTTTCAGCAGACCTTTTGGAGTACTTCTGTGCCAGACACTGCTGGGTCTGGGAGCCCACTAAACTCGAAAGAAAGGGATGCAAAAGAATTTTGAGTTTTTAAGTATTGTGAAGGAAACTGATGAAAAAGCGGAAGAACCTGCTTGGGGTTGGATGGCCAGGGAAGGATTGATGTTGAAACAGAGAAGGTGAACATGACCCAATCATGTGTAGAGGGGAAAAGGGAAAAAGTAGTTTTTTTCCTGATATTTATCATATACATAAATACACATTTTATGGGCATCCAATTTCATTGGATGCTATCTGTGAGTAGGTAACTGCTAGGAACTGCAGGGACACTTGTGTGTGCAGTGTGCAAACACACTTGTGACACTATTGTGTCTTTCCTGTGGATATTTCTTTGGTTTCTGAAAGCCCAGTAGCAGACCTGTAACAGATCATCCTTCAGTTTAGGGCAGAGAAGGATTGTGTTTGTTTGTTAGAGGAAATTACATGGAAATGCAACTGTGACTGAGCACCTGGTAATATATTCAGCAGGGAGCAGAAGAGAGGAATGGGATAAAAATATATTCCCTCCACTCAGTTGCACTGGGTGTTTCTGCGTTTCCTCTATCCTTCCCCCTTTCCTTCAACTCAGGTAACTCTGATTCACTAATCCATGAGGAAAAGTGTGCATGTGTGTGTGTTTGTGTGTGTGTAGCCACCGTTACTAGTCATCAACGTTATATGGATTAGTTTAAATGACTACTGCAATTTTAGTCCTAGAAATTAATACATTTGGGAACCAGTGTAAAGCTCCAGACTTTGAGTGTAGGTGGGTGTCATAGTATCTTTGATATCTTTAGCAAAGGGACAGGATAAGGATTCCAGATTTCTTAGAGGTGAACAGCATAGAGGAAGATACTAGTAGAAAGAGAAACCAAGGAGAACAGGGAGACTCTGAACTTAAACCTGGCAGACTTAATAATTTTGCCTCGAGTCAACCTAAGGAGACATATCAAACATTATTTACCAGGGGTAAATCTCTTGTTTTCTTGCATGTCTAAGCTTCTACAACTAAGTTATTGTTTTCAAAGAAGATGAAGGGTACGTGGAATGATTTATAGGCTTCAGGAACTTTCCTGAGATGCCCTGGCCAGTACTTTTGAGAAGGGTAATGAGCTTACTAAGTGCTTGTTTGACCCATTAAAATAGAGATTCCTAGTGTTATTTACTCCCATGCCAGTCAGGGAATGTTGACGTTTCCAGTGGACTTCTATTGCCTTGTTCCAAAAATTCTACCACTTTGTTTTTTAAAGGAGCGGTAGTGGTCATAGTATCATAGGGATGATTTTGGATCTATGCTAATTTGAGTTACTGTTCATAAGAAGTTAGTAATAATGTGGTGAACCTTGAGTGAGAACAACTTCCTTTGTATTTAGGGATTTATTACTTTTATGATTAATTTATTTGACAGTGTCAAGAAAGTTGTGTTTTTGAAAATGATCTTATAGATCTCTAGCCAGCAACATTTTTCATTTGTACACGGAATGAATGCTCTTTGCAGTTGTCCATCAACGTTTGGTTTGATTTTCCTCCATTATAATTCTTCAAGAGCTCAGAGAAGACATCTCTAGTGCTATATGAAATATAAATGATTCCTAGTAAATGGATGGAAATTTAGACTGTCATCTTAATTTAATAACATGTTTACCCACATTCAAAGTATATGTACAGATGAAGCTACATTAAGGATTTATTAACTTGAATTTATTTATGTGTCTAGTTGAGACATAGGAACTTAAGGTGGTGTGTGAATTGTAAAAATGTGTCATTCAAACTGTAGCTATCCAGAATTTTATAGTTCTACATTCCCCATTGGTCTTCCTGAGATTAAAAGGTATGTAGGCTCTTAAAGGGTCTTGAAATAAGGGAGGTGAAAATAGACTTACTTAGATGCATTGGAATATACACACGCAGTTATTTCTTTGGTAAATGGAACTTGAGCTTTTTTCCTTCGGGAATATTTATTAGCTATTCATTAATTAAGGCACCTTCTCGGAATTACTTTATTAATTTAAATAAGGTTATGGGCTTCCATGAAAAATTGTGTTGTGCAAAATATTAACTGAGGCAGCATCTATTAAGAAATGATGAATGTGAAATTCATACAACTGTACAGAATTTATTTTGATCTCCTTATATTTTCACTCTATTAAGCTAAGGAGAAATGTATACTTAAACACATACTTTCAGTTCTCAACTGGTGTGTAAATATTATTATATGTAAAGAATTCGCTAATAAAATTCATAGGCAGTTCAAACTTATCTTTGGGAACCCTTTTAGACAACTTAGCTTTTTAGTGGAATTCCTTTATGTGGAGGGTACTGTTCAAGGAGCATGTGCTTTTATAAAGAATTTGATCATTTATTTGGAGATTTTACCCTAACAGTGCTCTGGCAGACTTGTGGACTCCCTCACCCCATGACCCTTTTTTTTTTTTTCTCCTTTCTGTCTGCTACTGTGTGTGGACGTCTTTATTACTAAAACAGCATTCATTCCTTTATTCAATAAACATTGATGTTAGATACTATTAGATGACTGGGATTCTGAGGTGAATAAGACCCTTCTTCTACCTTTGTGATGCGTTCAAGAGTTTTCATGTGCTACAGCCCCTGTAGAGAACCCTATCTCCTGGATGCTCCCCTTTCAGTCTTCTGGAATCTCAGCTTTTCACTCCTTCAGTCCAAAGCTGAACAGTCTTGGTAGGGTTCGAATTAAAACAATGTATATTGTTCCTTAAATTTTTGCACGAATAGTTTTATTCCTAGAAAAAGCTAGGTGTGTTATATTTACCTAAACAGGTTTTAAGGTGCACAGTTATTTTGTGAACCACCCACCAAGGAAAAAAATGGTGCCACTAAGCACTTTGGCTTAGTGCATTGACTCTATGGTTTTGTAGTACTCGTCCCAGCTTAAGAGATGTTACGAGGAGAAAATGTGAGGGTCTTAGAATTGTCTAAATACGTGGTTAAAACTGAGCCAAAAATATAAGAGAAAGAGGCTTTTCACAGCATGACTATTTGACAGTAACTTGAAAGCTCTGCTTCATTGTGAACCACTGACTTAAGAGAGAACCACTCTTCATATTCTGATGTAGATCCTTTGTATATGTATCCTCCCAGACTTTTACTTACACACAAACACACATCCATCCATTTGCAACTGTCTTAAAATAGTTTTGTTGTTGTTGTTGTTTTTAAATAGATCTTGTAACTATTCCCATGACTCGGTATATTTCAAGATCTTTCCGTGTAAATACACACATTGTTAAGTTCCACTGTGTGGTTCTATTAGAATTTGAATTGCCAAATGCCTATTGTTAGACAATTAAGTTATTTCCAGTCTTCTTCAGTGTAAACGCCTTTGTACACTTGATATTGTTTAGTTAGGATAATTTCCAAAGAGTGGAGTTGCTTTATTAATAGATATACATAATTTGGAGACAATGGATAAATATTGTCTGTTGTCCTAAAAGAAAATTGGTATCATTTTACAAAAGTGTGCTAGTTGAAGTATCAGTTTGTATGGTAATCCTATGTTGTCATTTTAAAAAGTCTGTCAATATGTTCGATGAAAAGGAGTATCTTCTTTTAATTAGGGGTGCCTGGGTGGCTCAGGGGGTTAAAGCCTCTGCTTTCGGCTCAGGTCATGATCTCGGGGTCCTGGGATCGGGCCCCACATCGGGCTCTCTGCTCGGCAGGGAGCCTGCTTCCTCCTCTCTCTCTCTGCCTACTTGTGATCTCTGTCTGTCAAATAAATAAATAAAATCTTAAAAAAAAAATACCAGTGAGGTTAAACTCTTTTCCCTATTGGGTTGCGGGTAATTTATATTTCTTTTGTACAACTCCTATTCTACTCTTTTACAACTTTTGTTAGGCTTTCAAGTTTTAATTATTGATTTGATGGAGCTCTTTACATATCAAGGATGTCAATCCATTGTTGTCATATTACAGATACTTGTTTCCTGGGTGCCACTTCCCTTTTATTTAGTTTATGGTATTTTTTGTTGTACTCAAGTTTATTAATAAGTGCCATTGTTCATTATGCCTTTCTTATCAAGGTTAGAATCTCTTTCTTAATCCTAAGGTTAAATTAATATGTATATATACTTACATACTTAGTGTATTACCTATATATTTAGTATTTTAAAAACATTTATATTAAAGATTTTATTCGTACGGATGTGAATGACTTTGGATATATGGTATGAGAAAGGAATTTACTTTATTTTTTCCAAATTGTTGTCTAGTAATTCCTAAGAAAGTTTGGTGAATTGCTTTATCTTTTCCTAATATTACAAGTCATCTTTATTATATACTGAATTCTTAGGTAAGTGTGTGTCTGTTTTGGAGCTTTATATTTTTCTGCTTCTTTTAAATTTTTATTCTGCTCTAGTGGTTATTTTTGTACCAGTAGCACATTGTTCAAATTATTATCATTGTGGTGCATTTTAATAAATGCTAGGCTACATTTCCTCATTACACTTCATTTTCAAACTTTCCTAGCTATTTTCGATTTCATTTCAGATTGACTTTCACAGCCTCTGTAAAATTCTGGAAAAATTCTATTGGTATTTTGGTTGGGATTGCATTACATCTAATGACTATAGTATATCCTAATTGGAGACAGAGTGGACATCTTGACAATTTAAGTTTTCAAAGAATAATTTAGGGTGCGCCTGGCTGGCTCAGTTGGTGGAGCGTGTGACTCCTGATTCATGGTTGTAAGTTTGAGTCCCCGTGTAGGGTGTAGGGATGACTTAACAAAAATAAAATCTTAAAATAGTTTAATGCAAACTATTTAAGGGCCTCCCATGTGTAAGATCCTTGTTTAGACACTGGAGATTAAGAGTTGAAAAGATATGGACCTTCATCATTTGTCCCGACCAACTTTTATAATTGTAGAAAGATTTTAAGTAGGTTGTATAGTGTAGGCATACTATAAGATGATATTGACAAATTCTCGTATTAGGAATACTGCTCTAGAAGCAAGGAAGGAGGGGCATTTGTGCAAGGGACTGGAGGTAGAGAAAACCCTTCAGAGGCTCTGTAGATTCTGAAAGCTAGGCCAGAGGGGAACTAAGGGTGGATCCTAAAAGTATTTAGGAGTGGAATTGATAGGATATGGGAATGGATTGGACATGGGAGGAAGATGGTGTGGAGGGAGGAGTCTGAGGACAGGATTGTGGTGTTTGGGGCTTGGTCAGGGGCAGGAAAAGTGATGCTGTGCCAGAGGTTGATAGACAGGAGGAGGCACAGATTTCCTAAGGCAGTTGTTAGATTTGGTTCCAAATACAGCTGTCCAGGCATCAGGAAGCAAGCTAGATGACTTGTCTGGTTCTCAAGAGGGAATCCTTTGCCTGGAGATAGGGCTGGTGGGATTTGCTGGGAAGGCCTGCATCAGAGACCAGAAGGGAGGAAGCCAATTCGGAAGAGGAGGAGGCGAGGTAGAGAGGAGGGCCCAGAGGCCAAGAACACTCACGAAAACTCCTAGCCAACTAGAAGAATGTTACCACAGAAGAAAAGGAGTAAGAAGCAGCCCAACAGATCAAATGGTGCTAAGAACCCAAGTAAGATAAAGATTGAACCATATTTTGGATGAATCACTGGAGTTTTGTACCTTTTGTTGGGGCGTTTGGGTGGCATGGTGTCAATGGAAGTCCTATCGACAAAGGTAAGATGGTATAAATAGGGGTTGATATTTCTATCACTGAAGAAACTTTGAAGTCTCTCTTAAGGAGAATAAAGAATATGATTGCTTTGCTCTACTTGTACCTCCAGATCTGTGTTTTTAAATGGAAAATGTATTTGTCCCCTGTTGTAGTAGGTTCTCGGCAGTATACTAATTTGTGGGACTCAGTTGATATATGGTGGGAGATGAACTGTTATGCTCCCCGCTATTACAGACAGAACATTTTGCTGTGTGGCAGGGGGTGTTAGACAAATGAGTGATTATATAGTTATTTATAATGGTTGCAGTTAGCCCTATAAAGATCTGTTAGATGATACAGGAGAGTTACAATACAGGGGACTGGGGAGGGACCAGGTATGACTTCCTTGAGTAAGTGAATTTGAGCTGAGATGGCTTTCCCAGGCTGATAGGCCTGGAGGTGAGGTGAGGCTTGCAACCAATGATAAGACCAGTGAGATGAGATAGGAGAGGCCAGCAGAGACTAAACCTGTCTAGTTGTAGGACACTTTTTTTTTTTTTTAAGATTTTTTATTTATTTGAGAGAGAGAGAGAGAGAGAGAGATTGAACATGAGCCGGGGGGAGGGGCAGAGGGAGAGGGAGAAGAAGGCTCCCCACCGAGCAGAGAGAGAGCAGGTACAGGACTGATTCCAGGACCTTGGGATCGTGACCTGACGGAAGACAGCTGCTTAACTGACTGAGCCACCCAGGTGCCCTAGTTGTAGGTCACTTGAAGGGTTTTGGATTTTATCCTGAGAGTGATGATAGACCATTGAAACACTTTAAAGAGGGGAGTAACTTGATACGATCGTTGTAATGTAAAGTTCTTGAGGGCAGTGGTTTTCTTTTGTGTCCACTGTCTTTTCTCTGTGTCTAAAACAGTACCTGGGACTTTGTAGATGGCTCGGGTAGTTTTGAATGAATGTTTGTATTTTGGTAAGTGAATACTGTGTTTAACAAGATCATCCCACCTGTTGTGGGATAAATGGATTGCGGTGTAGGGGGAAGGGTTTTGCCAGGCTAGATTCTGAGAAAGTCCAAGGGAGCCTTGGTGGTCCTTGAGGGTGCTCATTGCGATGGAGAAGCACATTTAGGAGGAAGAATAATTTGATGGTGATCCATGTACAAGAGGAAGACATTCAGGATGTTTTATGTAAGAACAACAGAGTCTTGCAGGGATATCTCTAAATAAACTATGATTTAACTTAACCCGCCTTTTTCCAAATGATTCTCCCTGCTGGGTTTTGGTTTTGGTTTTTAACATTGCCATGAACTTCTAGATTCCTCCTTGCTCAAGGTTTAATTTTATTTTACTGCCAAGCTCTGCGAATTTGACATAGACTATAAAAATGTCTCCTGAATCTTCTTGCCTACATTCTTAAGAGCCACTTCCATGCTGGATGCCTGTATTATTTCTAGCCTAGGCTATTGCAAACCAGAACCCCTGCTCTCTTGCCTTTCTTTCCCTATTTATTCTCTGCTCCATATATACCCATAATATAAGACAGAAATGAGCGTATCACTCAACTACCTAAAAACTCTGTGGTTTCCTAATGCCCATCATGTGTAAACTAACAGTACTGGCTGTTTTCTTTAAGAACATGTTCGATTAAATTCAACAAATAGTCATTTGAGCTCCTACTTCTTCCTTGTCTGAGATTCAGCTGCAGGTACATGCATACGTTGTGTACCTTCATCATTTTCTGCCTTGAGTCACTAGCTCTTACCTGGATGTTGGTACCTGAGGCGCTGGCTGTGTATACCATCCCCTACAGCAGCTCCACAGCCTTCTTAATAGCCCTTAACACTGGCAAATAAGGCAGATACTACTGGAGGAAAATTGTCCATACTGAAAGATTGTGAAATGTTTGGGTCACTTATTATTTAATGATTTTTCCCACTTTCTGGAATAATCTGCAATTTGGCAGCAGGGTGTTCCACAGATACATGTGATCAGTTTATAGACCCTTGGTGATACCTATGACTTTTGCTGCTCCTTACATAATCAGGTGTTACTTTCTGTGCATTTGGGTGATTTGGTTTCTCCTTAAGTATTTTTATCACTGCCATGCAGCAAACATTTGCTGGCTGCCTGTGCCAGGGGGTTCAAACTCTTCTCAAACAAGAGACTCCTCCCCCCCCCCCCAAAGGAAATCTTAAAGAGAACACTAGTGCATAAAGCACATAAATGTGGAATGGTGCTAGTTGAAGGTGGGGTAGCTAAGCCCTGGGCTGCCTGATACCCACGTGGTGGCCTCTAGGAAGTGGTTCTTAGACTTGGCAGCAGGAGTCACAAGAGTAAAGGTGGTGACAGCTGTGGGAGAGATGACAATTTCAAGGAACTAACATGTAGAGGTAGAAATTTCTCGAAGCTGACACTGTGGTTAGGGAGACACTCAGAACCAAGAGAAATACTCAAGAGGAAGGGAAGGGAAATTCCCATTGTTGTCCCCACAATCACATGACCCAAGCATTATTGAAACCATTTTTTTCTAGAAATAGTGGTGGATTAGTATGGATTCACTTCATTCTTTTGCCCATCTCCCATCTTAACCCAAGTTCATGCTCTTTAAAGGCATGAAGTTGATCTTTAGGCTATCTCCTTGGATTCCAGGTTAGCTGCTGGTCTAGCCGCGGACTGGCTTGTTACAGGACTGAGTTCTTGGCCTTTTTAATTTCCTGTCTTCCACTCCCTCTTTTTTCAGAGCTGAGAGCTTCCTTGTCTTCGTCACTGGATTTCCAGCCATTGTTTTTTCTACCCCTTAACCACCAAATGAAATCCTATGCAGAAGCACAATTTATAAATCAAGCAAAAGATCTGAGTGGGACTGAAGGTGTTTAGGGTGGAGCCAGTGGTTCATCCTTCCTCATCCCTGCTCTTTCAGTCTGCATTGTTACCTCCAGGGACTTCTGCCATGGAGCTATGATTCTAGTATGGTGCCGTGGTTCTGCGAACGTAGAAGCATTCCAGGGCCGAGTTCCCTAATAGGATAGCCACCAGCCACAGCTGTGTAACTGTGTTGGATGTTGAACTCTTGAATGTGGCTAATGTGACTGAGGAACTAAATTTTAAATTTTTCTTAACTTTAATTAAAATTTACATAGTCACAGGTGGTCAGTACAGTAATATTGGAAGATGAAGTTCTAGTATAATGCTTACTCTCAATTTAACATTAAAGAATGTGTCTTTATTTCAGTTTCCTAGATCATGTATAAAAGAACATTGGTTTTAGATGATCTTGAACTCTAAGAAGGCCTGGAATAGGTTCTGGCTTGTAATCTTGCACAGATTGTCCCACCTCCCTAGGCCTCAGTTCCTTTTTATAAGATGGGCAAATCTGTAATACCTTTTCATAGATTTAAAACGAGACAAAGCATGCAGAGATTTTGGTGCAGTGCCCAATGCCAGATTCTAGGTGACTTATCCTAATAAGTTGGTTTTTGTGTGTGTATTTTCTTGCTTGTAAAAATAAAACATTCTTACTGTAGAACATTTGAATAAATGAGAAAATAGCAAGAAATTAAAAATAATGTGTAATCCCACCATCCATAGACAAGCAGCAGAAACTCTTGTGGAATGTAGGAAAAAATAGTGTTTTGAGTTCATAATATGCTTTTCTCTTCATTTTGAATGTGCATATGTATGATTGCACAATTACTGTCAAAAGGGAGCTTTTGGTGACTGTGGGTTATATGTATATAAATTGCCTTACATAGCCTTTTTAAAAATATTATATAAAAGGCTTTTAGAGAATATGTTGTGATTACTGAAAGGCTGGTGAATTCAATAATTTACTGGTGTCTTTTTAGATTTATCTTTGGTGATTTAGTGTTTTTAGAATATAGAAATTCTTTTTAGAATTCTTTTAGGATGATAGAACAAAGATGGAGATGATTTTAAGTTAAATATATCATATCTCTTGAAAGTTCTGGAGTCTCAAGGTTATGACTATAGACATCCCTTATGACATTATAGCAATATGTATTCATTTAAAATACTAAGTGCACCAAACACCTTCTGTGTATCAGGCACTGTGTAGAGTGCTGAGAATATAAAAACAAGTTAAGATGTACTCAGTATCCTTGAATAAATTATGATCTAGGTGGAGAGATTGACTTGGTTCTATATACAGTATGGTCATTGCTGCAAGAGGGATCTAGACAGGGTAGTAAGGGAAGATGGGGCTGTCTGGATCAGCGGAGGCTTCTCGGGCTGAAGTGACACCCAAAAGAAGTTTTAAAGGAACAATGGACTTAACCAGGCAGCAGTGGAGTGTAGAATATTCTAGGGAAGGTAAAGGATGTGGTGTGAGGGACGCCTGATTGACCTGCAAGAATTTAGAGCTGCATTAGTTCAATATGGAGTTCAGAGTTCAGAGGTGGGGATGGGCGTGGAAGTAAGAAGTTAAGATGAGTCTGGAGCAGTTAAAGGAATCAGATGGGTCCTACAGGTCTTCTAATGCCCCATTAAGACACATGGACTTGGGTCGCCTGGGTGGCTCAGTGGGTTAAGCCTCTGCCTTTGGCTCAGGTCATGATCCCAGGGTCCTGGGATCCAGCCCCGCATCGGGCTCTCTGCTCAGCGGGAAGCCTGCTTCCTCCTCTCTCTCTGCCTGCTTCTCTGCCTACTTGTAATCTCTGTCAAATAAATAAATAAAATCTTTAAAAAAAAAAAGACACATGGACTTTATGCTTAACATTACAAAAGGTCTTTGAAGATTACTAAGAAGAGGAGTTAAGGAGGAGTAAGATCTCTGATCACATCTGTGACATACGTGGTGAAATGACTATGTGATTTGGAGAATGGACCAGAGATGAATAGTACAGGGCAAGAAGACCATTCAGTGGGCTGTTGATTAGACCAGGTGAGAGATGTTAGATGGGGAGGTGTTGAATCCCTCCTTCCAGACTGTGGAACGGATTAGCCCTCTGAATGTTTGGAGAGTAGAACTTGGGAGGGGTGGGAGGTCTAGAGGAATGGGTAGAGGTCATCCACACAAGGGCCATTTGGAGACCATCAGCACACCAAAGAAGTCACTAAGAAAAAGGTATGGAGTGAAAATTTGAAGAGGAACTATGTAGGAACATTGGGGGAGATATCAGTGGTTATCACAAAGGTGGAGAAAGGTGAGCCATAAAAGAGACTGAGAAGGAGCAGCTGAGATGGCCTGAGAAAAACGAGGAGAGCGTTGGAATTGTGGAATCTTGGGGAAGACGATGTTTCAAAAGGGAGGGAGTGGTGAACCGGTGTGAGATGTTACAAAGGTGTCAGGTAAAGTACCCAGTGTTTGTTGGTTAAGAATGAAGAGATCATTGAAGAGTTTTAGTTAGGAGGCCACCTTGATGTTACATTCCCGTATTATTTTAGTCTGAGTTCTTTGGTTTCACATGAAAAGTAACTCAATCTAGTTTTTAGGCAAAGGAGGGATAGATGGACTAGAAACTGTAGATGCTTTGGAAGATCACATTGAAGGAATTTTAGAGATGCCGCTAACCCCAAAGATCTAGGAGAATGATGAATTTTACCTAGCACTATCAGGATACTCTCATGTCATTTCTCATCATTTCTTTCTGCCTGTTAGTTGCCTTCTTTTTCATGAAATACCTGCTTTCTCAACGTGGAGGATAGTAGAGAGTGCAGTTTTTGACCTCTGGAGTGGGATTGTTTTTCTTCCTTCAAATCTATAGGTAAAAATGTTTGGAGAATGACTGACATTGCCCATCTTGGATGAGGTGCTGTGCCTGAGCCAGTTGCTGGTCTCTTCATACAAGGTCATGAAAGAACATGGTGATTCCCATGGTAGTTATGAGATTAGTAGTTATGGCAGGTCCCAGTATGGGGAGGGGAACTTTCTAGGCAGACAGTCTTGTAGGTGTCCACTGGAAGTACTTGAAGAATGGGAAATGAGGAGGGAGTGAAATTGAGTGTAGAGTACTCTCTTTAACCTGGGCTATGAAAGTGAGTAACTAAACAGGGACCAGTGGACATTGGTAGGGTTATTTCATAACCAGATCACTGGTAGAGATTTAGTAATGAGGATTAAAGATGTATTTGAAAACAAGAGGTAGATGTTAATTGTCATGTTTGTGGGTAAAGATGCAGACACGTTCTTATGGACAGAGTTATTTATGTGAACAGAGGAAGTCTGGTTATAATCACCAATTTCAAAATAATTGTGTGGCCCCTTTATTGTCAGATTTATGTTCTCTGGGTAGTCTTCTTTGCATTTGAAATGAACATAAGCTGTATCTGTAGAAAGAAACCAGAGAATATTGGAGTTTGCAAAAGATCCCTGAGGTCATATAATCTAAGATGCTTAATTTTATGGGTACGAAAAATAGACCCCAAAGAAGTGAAGTGAAGGAATCACAGATACGATGGTGCCTATCGGAAGGAGAGGGTCTGTTTCTTCCTTGGGTCTCTGATTAGATAGTGAGGAAGTCTTTCCTAAAACTTCTTCCATAGACCTCCCTTCATGACCCCTTGTCCAGAATTGGAGCACAGCCCTCATTTCTGAAACCTGTTGGTGATAAAGGGGAATGGGACAACCTGAGCAAAATCAGGACTTTCTAGCAAGAAAGAAAGGGAGAAGGGCTGTTCAGTAGGAACTCAATAGTATCTGTGATGTAAGCTAAGCTAATGAGCTTATATTGTATTCTGTGGACTAGACACTCCCTCCCAAAGATTTTAAATGATGAAAGAGTTAAGGTCATATTTGTGTTTCAGGGGGAAAAAAAATCATCATCAAACACCTGCGATAAGACGTGAGGTAACAGATCATTCTTCCACTTAACCATGTAAAACCATGTAAGTTGATCACAGAGTCGAACTAAATTTCAGGTCCCCAGCATCTTCCCATGTTACCTACATTCGATTTTCTAAATATATATTTATATGCTGTTGATGGTTGTGTGTTTATCTTTTAAATGAAACATTTGAAGAAATGCCATCAAGTAGTTTTCCCTGGTTGGGGTGATTGGGTATACAACATGCACCTACATAGAGACACACAACTATTGTTCACATAGGCTGTGGTAAATGCTAAAATAAAGGCCGAGCAAGCATGACGTGGTTGGTGCCTGGGGCACCTGGGAAGAGCTGTAAGAGGGTCTGTAATGGGCAGCAAAGAATGGGATAGATGGGGCAGATCCTTCTAGATGAAGGAAACAACAGCACAAAAAGGGAGGCAGAAAAGCCAGGGAGTGTCCAGGTGCCCTGTACAGATAGAGCATAGATGTGGGGGGAAGGCATTGGAAATAAAGCTGTGAATGGATCCCAAAGAGGCAGGCAGAAGAGAATGGAGATCACGCATGTGGTGCCTGACATGAGTAGGCACTGTGTCAGGGTCCTGATGAGGCAGAGAGAATTGTATCCCTATTCTTACGAGGAACTGATTCTCCAGATAACTTGCCTGAGGACCCACTGCTAAGGGCTGAGTCTATGTTTGAAACCAAGTCTGTCCTAACTGGGAAATTCGTCTACTATTCCAAATAGTCATCCATTGTCTCATTCCATCAGGTGTAAAATGTTAGCATTTGACTTTTATTCTCAGGTGTTATTCAAGGGTTCCGAGCAGGAATGAACTTTCCAGAAGTGCTCAGCAGGGAAATGAGATGGCAGCATTGTGGAGGCTGGGTGAACACCATGCCGGTCTGCAGATGGTCTCTTACAGTGTCTCACACGCAGACAGTGGAGTCATTAAGTGATTCTGTTGTCAGGCTTGTGTTTGCCATGTTTTCCCTAGAAATAAAAAATTCTGTACCCAGTTCTGTGCCTCCCTAACTGCCTTCTCCTTTCCGGTGGTAGTACTTGAGTTCCTCTTGGGCTTACTCCGCTTTATTGAACGTCTCGCTCCTATAGCTGGTGCTCGCTCACTCCAGTCAGACTAACTCTGGCCAAACTGCTAATGCGCCAAGATGTTTCTCAATCCATAATGTCTCCTTGGACACAGCTAATTCTTCTATTATAATTGCCATGATGAACTCGGAGAGAAAAAGATGTTCTGTCTACCAGCCCTGAACTTCCTATTTACCCGAATCGTTTCTAGAATAGGATGTAAACGAGGCAAATATAGAATGCCTAGTCTTCCTACCTTAAAAACACATCTGGAACTGTTTGAACTCACTAAAAGTAAAATAAGTGCTATGGTAGATTATGCCATACCTCTTCTTTTTACCTAAAAAAAGAAAAAAGGAAATGGAAAACATACCACTTCTAGAAGGCCTTGACACTGAATTGGATATTGAAATGGTATCAGTAATGTATTTATATATGCCACATTTTCTTCCATGTTTCAGCCATCTTTGGGACATATGTGTTGGATATTTGCCAGGTGAGTTGAAATGTTAACGCCATAGGGGAGATCTTTATTTAGAAGTGGTGAGAATCCTTAAGGTAGAAGTAAAGTCAGTCCTTTCGATTATATATACCTTCCTGCTCTGATAGAGACTGGTTTTCTTTCTTTTTTTTTTCTTTTTTATCATTTTGTGTCAATCTTTCGATACACGTCAGCATTCCCCTGCAGGGACTAAAAATAGAAATTACATCTAAGGACAGTATAATTTTCAGAAACTTAAAAAATTGCATAAGAAATATTCTAACTTAATATTGGTTTTACTGTATCCTCTAATTTGAAGTGGAGTGAAATACTTCAGTGGTTGAATCATAGCTCTTTTGCTGTTTGCTATAAAAGTTTCAAGAATATATATTTCAAAATGTTTTTTTTTTAAGTAATCCAAAACAAATGCAACAGAGCTCAGCATACTTGAAACATATTTTCTGAATTTATCTTAAATCTCTCTACTCCAGAGAGAGAGAGAGAGAGAGAGAGAGAGTGTGTGTGTGTGTACACGTGTACGGGTTACTTCACCATCAGTCCTCATCCTGGATTGATTGCACTGAACAGCATAGAATGGGTTACATATGGTCCCACTTTGTCTAAGTTTGTAGGACCTCTGGGTTGGAGTCCATTTGATCAGAGTGAAGCTAACCATCACAGAAATCTGGCTAAAGTCAAAATCCTAAATATATACATAGTATACATATATTCCAGTTAGGATGGATATATTCCTGTTAGAAGCAGTGGTGCGTTTGTTTTTTTGTTTTGTTTTGTTTTGTTTTTTGTTTTTGCTATTTATTGGCTTAGTGGTTATTGTTCTTCAAGTATCGGTGTCATTTGAAGAATCTTAACAAAATCACTCATCTACCTTTTATTGTTGTTGTTGTTACTATTATTAAGTTCATCTCACGTCTGGAGAGGAAGCCCCGTTGTCAGTTTTATCGTTCGTTTCCTTTTCTCTTAGCGTCGGCACACAGAGTAAAGACACACAGGGATTAAGATATGTTTTCCAGGTTAGGTTTTTGCCCAGGAGGTACATGGAGGTAAGTATGGTGTAGGAGCTGTGCCCGCTAAGGGTCTGCTTTTTGGGGTAGACGAAGCCATTCCGGGTGACTTTCTCCGCACGTAGGCTCTTTTCTCCCCGTGTTGATCTTCTCTCTCTCCTCTTTGCCTTCCATTGCTTTATTTATTTATTTTTTCATTATTCCCACTTCCCCTTCCCCCTCCTGCTCTTCCTCTCCCTGTCTGTGCGACCACGTGCTTCAAATCTGTGTATCTGGACTGCCTTCTCTCACAGTTCAGCGTGAGTGTTAGCAGAATGAAAACCAGATGGACCAGCAGTTCCCACTGTTATCTCCCAGCCGACTTTGGCAAGCCTCCCTCGATCCCTCCTTCCTTGGCATGACAGAAATATTTGCCTTTATTTAGGGAGACTTGTATTTGCTGCCGTACCTCTTCCCTCAGCTGCAACATAAGCGGAAAGCTATTTATTCCCTTGTTGCTGAGGTTGGTTGAGGTGAGTAGACTGTGCAGTGATTTTAACCGTTGAAAAAGCGGTTTTAAACCTGCCTAACTTCTGTATTTTCCTAGAGTAAGTGATTTACTGATTCTGGGTGTTAAATGCTCTGGAATTGCAGTAGGAAGATGAGTTATGTACAGGAAGAAAAAGGTAGAAATGCTTTCCATGGTGTGTTTTCACCATCATTTCACTCAGAACACGTATTTACTGAAGGGACAGTCGCTCCTCAGCCAGCAGTCAAGATTAAGAGCTAGAGACCCGGCTGCTAGGTTATCGAAGTGCTGTTCTTAGAATGATGATTGTATTTTCATTCTTTTATCACATTTTCCCTAATACGGTATATTTCAACTGGAAAATGTTATGTTCTCTTGCTACCCAAGTCTTAACTAATCGGCTCTGAATAAAGGTGTGAGCTAGGTTTGGAATTGCCATAGTAGTAATTTGGATTTTTCATTTTTAAAGAACAGACTTTTAAGTAATTTTTTGAGAATTTCTGCCTCTGGTTATCATAAGGTTTTAAAAGACTCTTTCTTGATCAGTAGTCTGTGTTACATTTTAAACAGTCCAAGTGGAAACCATCTGCATCTGAGACTGTAAGAGGCACCTCAGACATTTTGGGGGGGGCGTGTGTGTGCACGTGCGCAGAGGCACACGGTGTTTGTAGAAAATTGGATCTGAAGGAACAAATGAAACCCACTTTTTTTTTTTTTTTTTAACTGGAGATCTGTGGCTTTGATAAACAAATTTGACTGACAAAAAAAAAAAAGGCAGGTCGAAATTTCAAAGGAAAAATATACTTAGTAGAAAACAGTCCTGAAGCTCAAATGTTCATTATTGGGTAATCAGGAAGTTTCTCTGTATCTGTCCCACACGCATGAAAAAATACAGGGAGAGACGGTCTCCAGTTTTTCTTAGTTGTCAGTTTGGGGGTTCTTCCATTCTTACTCTGCGTGGGATTATTAATCGAAGTATTGGTCTCATGTTTTCTAAAACGGTGGGTCATAAACTCACAGATTTTGAGTATATTAGTTTACCTTCGTTGTGTAAAAGACTGCATTCCTGTAGTGGCGATTTTTCAAGCAGGGCAGAGAAACATTGATGTGAGCACTATCTCTGGGAGACCTAACCTGCTTCATCTACCAGGCCAGAAATGGAGTGTGGAAAAGGAATGGCAGGTGTTACGGAAAAATCATTGCAAAATGCTGGCTCCTACAAGTGTCTCACCTGCCTAACAGACTTCAGATTTGTGTCGTTTCTGAGCTAAAGGGTTTATTACCATTCTACTTCCCCATCTATTTTTTAGCTCTTGCTAATGTTGGCTTCAGCTTCCAGTGAAGTTGTGCTCTTGCATATAACACTACTAAGGTAGCATCTGCCCAAGCCAGAAATAACAATAGGATGTAAAATAACCCAGTTACAAATGAGGTCCTGCCATCTGTGCTACACCTTCTTAAGTGGGGTTTGGATGATAAAGTCCTGATTTAAACTTCAGTAGATAAGCCTACTTTATTGATAGGAGATGTCGGATTTCTTCTGTTCACTTGCTTGTAAAAAAGAGGAGCCCCACTTAAAAACAAAACAAAACAAAAAAACAAGAAACAAAAAACCACGAAGGTGCTTAAGGAATAAAATAACCTGTTCATGGTGGCGTCCTCCAGATCGGACTGAGAAGCACTCCACGATGCCAGACTCACCTGTGGATGTGAAGACCCCGTCCAGGCTGACTCCTCCCACCATGCCACCTCCCCCCACAACTCAAGGAGCTCCAAGAACCAGTTCATTTACGCCGACGACTTGTGAGTAGGCATTTCTGCATTTCCTGTTTGCATTTTAAAGTCTAAATCTTTTTTTCCTGAAAATGAAAATTAAGGGAAAATAAGATCCAGCAACAGTGTGTTCCACAGACGTGAAGCACCCCTCCCCGCCACCAAATCGTTTAATTGGCAGTGAGCAGGTATTAAGCCTGTGCAGACGTATAGCATCTTCAGTATAGTTTGTGTGACCTCCAATATTTGCCTGCCTTTCCATTTTTCCTTCAGAGTTGTAGTCTGCTTTGATTTCTGCAGTGAAGAATACAGCATTCATTGGGTCTATGACTCCATTTATTACCATCGTGACTTTTAGTTCGACTCAACGTGTAGCTCCTTATTTTAGTTTGTACGTTTTGACTTGGAACATGTTAATATCCTACAGTTATTTCCAGGTTGCCTCTGATCTTCTGATGCTACTTTCTTCTGTTATTTACAAATAATATTGAAATCTAGCAGTCTCAAGTTAGAAGGGGCATGGCTCTAGGCAACAGTCACATACAGAAAACTTTCTGAAATAAGGAGCATCTTTCTTGTCTCGAACCTGCCAGACTTTTATTAAATCTTTACTTACTTCCAGCTTGGCTCAGGCCTTGTGTTCTGAATCAGTGGTGTGTGTTGCTTTCTGGGTTGTCCCAGGAAGGGACAGAACATTCTGACCGGAGAGCAACTTCTCTTTCCTGTATATTCCAGTAGGGATAGTGGATAGCTTTGTTTTCAGTCAATCTCAGAATCCTGGTCAAAAGTGTCATAAAGGATTTGTGAAACTAATAAACGCTATCTGTTGCAGATAATACTATTTACAGACCACGTGCCGTGAAGTCTATATGAATGAAAAATAACGAACAGGCAAAAACAGATAGATCCGTGGGATTATAAGGGATTGGCAAAATACACAGCCCAGGCTGTTGAGGCAGCATCGCACTGTCATTTAAAAGACCTTTCCAAACGTGGAAGGAACAGGAGGCTGCGCCGGTGCCAACTTGTAACCCTGTCATCTTGTATTTGGTTTGTTGTTACCCAAAGCCACAGGGATAGGCATATGTCTCCTGTGAGAGGTCCTAGTGAGCAATCATTCCGTGACAGGGTGCTTTGGCGCTCATTTGGGACAAGGCACCATTTCATTATCTTGAAACTTTTAAGAAGAATGGAGTACTTAAGACATCTTCCAACCACGGTTGGAGATAATCTGTCAACATTCTATTAAAAAGATGGGTTTGATAAAGATGAGTTTGTTGAATTAATTGATTTAATACAATAAAATCAACATTGTCTTCAGTGAGGAATGTGCCAGATTTTCCAGTCTTGTTCTTATGAATGATCTTGATGTTCAAATAAATTTTATCAGAAATGAAGTTATCAAATTACCACCCACCCATGCTATTAGTTGGAATGAGATGTCCCTTTTCGATTTCTTGAAATAACTCTTTGATAATTACCATATCCATTTGGCTTCTTATGCAAAATTTGCATTTTCCCTAAAGAAGTGGTTAAGAAATATGAGGGGGAGAAAATAGCCTTCTAATTGGGTGGTATAAGGTTAAAACTTGAAAGTCCTATTTCTATAAACACAGCTGTCAGTTGTGTGTACAAAACATGATTAAAAATGTTCAGTGATAAATTTAGTCTCCACCAAATGTACACTTTCTCTGGGGGAACAGTTTAGAAAGGAATGGTCCCGTTATATTGATGTAAGCCTGTGACAAAAGGCTGACATCCCACCACTATTTGTTCTGTGTTTGAAACATTTCAGGTGGTTGGCATATGTGCACATGGGAGGCAGGGCTGTCCCTGTGTTATAGCCGACTCCCATTTATTACCAGCTTCCGTGTAGAATACCCTCACGCAGGGTGAGGAGTTAGGCTCATTTCGTTACAGAGGACCCGAACCTGTGGTAATCCTGTGAAGTCAGAGCATTTTACAGCAACCCCCCCAACAGTTGTTAAATTACACAACCCGCTAGATTTAAAGGGAATGAAGCTTGGTTATAATTTCCTTGTGCATATTCCCTGTACATTTATTTATTTTTTTCTTTCTGATTTTGTGCTCTCGACAGTAACTAATGGCACGAGCCATTCACCCACAGCCTTGAATGGCGCCCCCTCGCCGCCCAATGGCTTTAGCAATGGGCCTTCCTCCTCTTCCTCTTCTTCTCTGGCTAATCAACAGCTGCCCCCAGCCTGTGGCGCCAGGCAGCTCAGTAAGCTGAAACGGTTCCTTACTACCCTGCAGCAGTTTGGCAATGACATTTCTCCAGAGATAGGAGAGAGAGTCCGCACCCTCGTACTAGGACTGGTGGTAAGCAAACGGAAATGAGCCCAATTTTCTGGGGTAAGGGATAGTGTGTGGGGGAGATTCACAATATGGACTGTTCTCCCAGCTGTTTTGTCCTAATGTACTCCACACCTGGAGATTGCATGTTTAAGTCTGAGAGTTCTGTAGTAACAGGGTTCTCAAGCGTGCATTATGTATGGACCCCCCCACTTTGGTTTCTTGTGCTATTTGACTAATAAAGATAAGGTTCTACAAATTTATTATTTTCTTAGTCATAAATGTGTGTGTGTGTGTGTGTGTGTGTGTAAAATTCCATAGGTATAACCTCTTGGCATGACTGGGGCTTTCCGCAATGACAAAATGTTTTTATTACATTAATGATTCACTTAATCTAATTGGCTGCTCATTTTGACATAATTGCTTTGAGAGATTTTTTTTTTTATTATCAGTCTAGATGAGCAAGGATTTACAACCAGGAAAACATTGTTCTTCTATGTGTTTTCATTTTTGAGGCTAATACCATTTTTTAAAATTTTGATTGTGGTAAAATATACATAATGTAAAACTGACCTTTTTAACCATTTCTAAGTGGATGGTTCAGTGGCATTAAGTATGTTCACAATGTCATGTAACCATCACCACCATCTGTCTTCAGAACCTTTTCATCACTTCAAACTGAAACTCTGTACCCATTAAACAATAATACCCCACTTTCCCCTCCCCCAACCTCTGCTAACCACTAATTGTTAAAAAAAAAAAAACAACAGTTCTTTGTTATAGGTAGAATTACTTAAGCCATTAGTTTGAAAACAGAAGTATTGATTTTTTTTTTTTTTTTGAAGGCTTTATTTATTTGTTCGATAGAGAGAGAGCAGGAGAACACAGGCAGGGGGAGTAGCAGAGGGAGAGGGAGAAGCAGGTCCCCGGATGTGCAGGGAGCCCGATGTGGGGTTCCATCCCAGGACCCTGACTTGGGATCATGACCTGAGCCGAAGGTAGTTGCTCAACCAACTGAGCCACACAGGTGCCCAGAAGTACTGCTTTTAGCACGAGTCCATGTTCTATACATTATCACACTGGAAATTAGAACATATATCATTTTGGGTGGGGGGGGGGTCCTAAATCACTTTTATACATGCTGTGATTTTCTGTATAAGTAGAGGATTTTTACTTAGGAAGGCAATTTCCCCATAGCAAATCGAGTCATGGAGAAGCCGTGAGTCACCAATTCAGCCCTTATGGCGGAACTCAAATTCAGGTGACAGGCGCCAGTTTCCTTTCTCTTGAAATAGATCATTCATTTTTATGATGTGGATGTATTATGGGCAAACCCATACTGGTTGGGGTTTTTTTGTTTTGTTTTGTTTTTGCAGAAGAAGCCCTAGAATTAAAGCCCGAGTTAGAGTCTAGTGCAGTAGACATGCTTCAAATCACAATAACTCACATTTGACAGAGATTTTGCAACTCACCTTTTTAACTCTTACCTCCTTCCACTCTGCACTCCTAAGAACAAAAAGCTTTTGCATTTCCCACAATCTGCCAGCTCCACCTTGCTCTCCCTCCAGGACTGGAAGGTGATCGCCACAGAACTGTGTCAGCACATTGCAGTTATTTTGTCAGTCACTTATCTTTTCCTTTTTATTCCTTCTTGAGTTTTACATAATGGGTTTTGCAACTCACAAATAAATTAAACCTAAGAGCCACAGAATAAGTCCAAAGCAGTGATTGTGTTCCATAAATGGCGAATATGTTCTTTGTAACAAAAAAATGTTTTTTTGAAAACTGCTTCATAAATTTGATAGGGTCTCTAACAGTGGTTTCCATAACTTCAATTACAGAAAAGTTTGGTAACTTGAAGTCGATTTCCCACATATTAAAAATGGCATACTTTTGAGTAGAATACTTTTTTACAAAGATATGCATTTATCTAAAAACCTTAGGAAGATAAGTTAGGGGATGACATTAATCAATAGTGCTTTGCATGTAGTAGGCAGGCAGTGAAAATTTGTTAAGCGAGTGAATAGAGAATGGGTTTTTTAAAAATTTTGTTATTTGAATATAATTGACACAGTATTACACTGGTTTCAGGTGTACAACATAGTGTTTCAGCTTCTCTATATGTTATGCTCTGCTCACCCCAAGTGTAGCTGACATCTACTACCATATAATACTATTACAATAATATTAACTATATTCCCTATGCTGTGCCTTTTATTCCTATGACTTCTTCATTCCATAACTGGAAACCTGTATCTTCCAACCCCCTCTTCACCCAGTTTGCCCATTCCTCCCACTCCCCCCACACCCTTCCTTTTTGGCAACCAGCAGTTTGTTAATAAAGAACAGTTTTTGTGGTTTTTTTTTTTTGAGCATTTGACTGAAAACTTTTATGCGTGCCATTTTATTTAAATCTTGGGACTACCCTTGGGGTAGTGATTTTATACACATTTTACGTGTGGGGAAACTGAGGTTTACAGAAGTAAACTATACAGGGCTATACCCAACTGTGGTGACAGGCCTGTGACTTGAACTCAGGTAATCATTCATAATGAATCACATTCTGCTCTTATTTAGACAGAGTTAGGAAAACTTAGTAGAAACAGGTTTAATGCACAAAACAACTGGTGTGGCTCTAGGAAATAAGCCATTCAGAACCCCCCCCCCCAAAAAAAAAAGGACTCTCCCCGATCACTGTTGTTACACATAGGAAGTTAGTGTTGATTCATAGTTTCATGTGAAGATGTTTTGAGTTCAGAGGTATAAACTTAGAATTTGGTGTCCCCACACTTTGTCATAAAAAGAAAAGGAACTGCTCAAAAAAGTGGGCGGAGCAATATCCTGAATTACGTCACTAGTACCCCAGTGTCCTCAGGCTTGAGAGTAATTGAGGTGTTGAGGAAGCTGAGACACAGTTTACATTTGTGATTCTGCACAGAGACTGAGGAAGATGAACCGAAATATGGTTAATTTACCTAACAACCAGGAAGTTGGTTGTCTATTGAGCAGATGCTTCCCTCCCCACCCCAAAACATATGCACTGCAGGATAAAAGCCCTGAGTAATTGGGGCTGATCTGGGATAGGTTGGGAGTTGGTTCAGGTCATTTTGTGCAGTCTCATTTAGGTTGAGCAGTACATCTTGCCTGTAGGATAAACGGAATATTTTTGATAACTGGGGAACATTTTCACCCTCTGTAAGACTCAGGGCCTCAGAGAACTGGCCAACCTCTTCCTGGGCTTTACTAGTCAGCGCGCCACCCAGCTTAGCCGCTCATCCTGACCCAGGATGCCTTGGTAGACAAAGCTGTGAGGTGGAAAGACAGAAGAGCACTCCTATCAGCAGTAACACAGACATGACATGTGGGATGAATTGAGATTCGGACACTTGCCTTCGGCCTTTAAGTGATCGGGTGTTGTGCTTTTAAATCTGCCCGAGTATGTTTGGTTTTCATAAAGGTCATAGAAGTTTCTTCATAATGGCAGAGACTTCTCTGGCAATTAAACTATGCTACGGTCCCTGCACATTATTCTCCAAGTACCACATTTAATGGGTTGCGTTATCTGATGCGGTTTTTGGAGGTGGGTGATGACTGCATAATATGCGATCTTTTTTACAA